>NC_086444.1:80048540-81248540 GCF_028390025.1 Pseudophryne corroboree | reverse complement strand
TTTAGCGAGTTGGCCGGGAGCTACTCCTCACTCCCTGGCCCGCAGCGGCTGCGTATGATGTCATGCAGCTGCTGCGGCACGTCCCCCGTTCGGTCCGGCCACGCCTGCGTTGGCCGGACCGCGCCTACGAAACGGCAGCGTTTCGCCCCCTCCCGCCCATCGATCGCCTCTGCCTGTCAATCAGGCAGAGGCGATCGCTGTCCTGCCACAGCCGTCGTCCGTGCCGCATGCGCAGGCGCACAAAGGAGCCGGCGCATGCGCAGCAGGGACCCGTTCGCTCCGCTGCGTGAAAACGCAGCGACCGACCGGGTCGGAATGACCCCCAAGGTTTTTCCCAACTGCTAACAAATTTTCTGCTGCGATCAGATGTGAATTACCCCCATTGTCCCTGCATACTTATGGGCCTCCCGAGAAGGTAATGCAATATGTAGTTTGCACTGTGATGAATCACATAATCACCATCCCACCCATGCTGTACATTATTATATTATTGCAGGGATCCGGTCTGAAGATCGACAGTGTCTAGGTCGACAATGTTTAGGTCGACCACTATAGGTCGACATGGATGGAAAGTCGACAGGGTTTCTAGGTCGACAGGTCTAAAGGTCGACATGAGTTTTTCAAAAAAAAAAATCTTTTTTTGTATTTTTTCATACTTAACGATCCACGTGGACTACGATTGGAACGGTAAAGTGTGCTGAGCAAAGCGAAGGCACCATGCCCGAAGCATGGCGAGCGAAGCGAGCCATGCGAGGGGACGCGGTGCACTAATTTGGGATCCCGGTCACTCTACGAAGAAAACGACACAAAAAAAAAAAAATCCTCATGTCGACCTAGAAACCCTGTCGACCTTCAATCCATGTCGACCTAGACACTGTCGATTTGATGAACCACACCCATTATTGCAAATCAATGATAACATTCTCTTTGGAGTCTGGTAGAGCTCCCCAAATATATTTATATTTATATTTATTTTTTATTTATTACCAATGATTTAAATAGTACAAACATATTCCGCAGCACTTTATGGAGAGTATTTGTCTGTGCTCCAGCGAAGGTTACAATCTACAGGTGAAACTCAGAGAATTAGAATATTGTGCAAAAGTTCATTTCTTTCAGTAATTCAACTTAAAAGGTGAAACTAATATATAAACTCATGACATGCAAAGTGAGATATTTCAAGCCTTTATTTGTTATAATTTTGATGATTGTGGTTTACAGCTTTAAAAAAAAAACAAATCCAAAATCGCAGAAAATTAGAATATTACATAAAATCAATTAAAAAAGGATTTTAAATACAGAAATGTCGGCCCTCTGAATAGTATAATCATGCATATGTACTCAGTACTTGGTTTGGGCCCCTTTTGCATGAATTACTGCCTCAATGCGGCGTGGCATGGATTGTATCAGCCTGTGGCACTGCTGAAGTGTTATGGAAGACCAGGATGCTTCAATAGCGGCCTTCAGCTCTTCTTCACAGTTTCAACGCTTCACAGTTGCATTACTGGATGGAGGTGTGGCTATGGTCTTTGGCTGTTGCAGCCTAGCCACGCCTCCTCCCAGTAATGCATCTATGAAGGAGAGACAGCCGGCGGCGGCTAGGACTCAACTGATGATAGGAGGACACAGCACCCTAATAGGAGATGCCGCCCGCGTGGATCCGGAGGTAAGCGCTCATTCGCACAGCGGTGGGCAGCTAAAAAGGGAGAGGGGTTCAGCACCATGGAGGCACCAGAATATTTTTTTCAAACCCCCCCCCCCCCCAACCTAACAACATTCCGGCGCCCCTGATCCTGCATAAAAACTATGAACACTATATGAAGCTACTGGTGCGTTGTAAAAGTAATCAGCAGTGCAATTGAGCAGATCTTTGGAGTGTGCAGCCACACAACCTGTCCATTCCAGCCACACACTACATACTGTTGATCTGCTCAGTTGCAGTGCTGATCATTTTTTTCACAAAGTACATGGTAAGCTTCAAATAGAATTCTCTAGCTTAGAATTATCTAGCTTTCTGTGCAAGGGCAGATAGCTCAATTAATAGATTGTCTGACTGCAATGCCACAGGCAATGGGTTTAAATCCCGGGTATGTCAGAATCTTGAAATGTAATAAAGGACAGTGTGACTGAATAACAAAGAATACGGTACCACGAGTCCAGACAAGATCGGGCCGTGAGGGGGGCAAGTTCAGCTGCCGCTGCCAACCTTCCTGCAACGTGTCAACAGCAACCCACCCTCCGCCCCCATTGCTCCTAATGAATTTACCCTACAGTGTTAAAGGCTTGAATACTTCCGTCAGCCTGCACATCCATGCAGTAATCTATACATATAATAAATTGCTAAGGGTTATTTTTTTTTATTTTTTTTTTGAGAAAGCAATATACTGCCTGTCCCTAATAAACCTAACAAAATAAATCTGAATTTTTGCCTGTCTGTTTGTTCCGGCATCACTCAAAAAGTAATGAATTTGGAGGGCGTTTTAACTATAGTATAGCTTAGAGACCTAGAAAAGAAACTGAGATCTGCAGGGGTGGATTGGGAACTGAAAGTGGCCCTGGAAAAATTTGTAGAAGTGGCCTCAAATGGGCAGTACCGTGTAACCATGGCAGCAGCACCACCGGGAATCTTCCACACAAGGGCGGTGGCCAATCCAACCCTGGAGGTACAGTATGTATGATCTCAATGTGACATTAGGGAGTGGGTAGCAAAAAATAAGGCAACTATCCATTGACTTTTCAAAGAAGGGCAATCAGTGTATTATTCCGTTTATCAATGTTTTAAGCCATACACAGACTTTTCATCAGTATATCTTCTTTTTAATATATATATATATATATATATATATAAAACTACCTGATGAAAAGTCTGTATATCATTTGATACATTGATTGCGCTTCTTTGAAAAGTCTGTGGAGAGTTGCCCCATTTTTGCTACTCAGCAGGAATTGCAGTTTTGTGTTTACTACATGTGAAGGCACGTCTGCCCTCTTCAATTGTTTCATGAGTGCACCCAAGTTTATCAAGACATTTTGCAGGAGAACTTAAGACCATCTGTCCACCAACTGAAGCTCAACAGAATATGGGTGATGCAACAGGACAACGACCCAAAGCACAGAAGTAGATCAACAACAGAATGGCTTCAACAGAAGAAAATACGCCTTCTGGAGTGGTCCAGTCAGAGTCCTGACCTCAACCCGATTGAGATGCTGTGGCATGACCTCAAAAGAGCGATTCACACCAGACAACCCAAGAATATTGCTGAACTGAAACAGTTTTGTAAAGAGCAGTGGTCCAAAATTCCCCCTGACCGTTGTGCAGGTCTGATATGCAACTATAGGAAACGTTTGGTTGAGGTTATTGCTGCCAAAGGAGGGTCAACCAGTTATTAAATCCAAGGGTTCACATACTTTGTCCACCCTGCACTGTGAATGTTCACATGGTGTGTTCAATAAAAACATGAACATATAATTATTTGTGTGGTAGTTTCAGCAGACTGTGTTTGTCTATTGTTGTGACTTAAGGCCCGTACACACTGGCCGATATATCGGGCGTTCTCTTGAACGGCCGATATATCGCGGGTCCGTCGGCCAGTGTGTACGGTCGATACGTCTGTGAACTCCGTCGTTCACAGACGTATCGCGTCGGCCCCGCAGCACAGCCGACAGCCAATATATCTACCGATATATTGGCGCGTCGCTGTGTGTGTACGGCGGTCGGCCGACCGCCCGTACACATGCTGCGGCGGCCGGCGGTGATTGACAGCTAAACTGGGCGGGCGTGTTTACACGCCCACCCAGTTCATGATGTCAGTCCCCGACAGATCGGGCAGTGTGTATGCACAGCACACTGCCCGATCCGTCCATAGATATATCTGCAGATCAATTGATCTGCAGATATATCTTTCCAGTGTGTACCCACCTTTAGATGAAGATCAGAACACATTTTATGACCAATTTATGCACAAATCCAGGAAATTCCAAAGGGTTCACATACTTTTTCTTGCAACTGTATATTGCACACCACGAAAAACGCGCAGGGCTTCACCCATAGATCTCAGGACCAGCTGCTTCTCCCATGGGCAGCTTTACATGGCTTGCTCACGAGTTAGTAGAAATGTTATGATCAATGTGTACAATATAAAATATACATCTCAATATTAGATGGCACTACTGTCTTTATAACATTAGTTCCGCTGAGCAATAACAGACACCCACGCAAAGCCATGGGCAAATGCTAGTCTTATTTATAGCGGCTGCTGCCGGAGAACTGAAGCATGGTGCTGGGTATAAAACGAACTCCAACCAAAACTGTCTCTGCCATATAGACAACTAGATGCAGACCTAGAACGCTGCGGTATAGGGTGGGTCACCATGGAAATAAGTTTATGTTACAATACATTTACTTATTTTCCCAATCATTTCCTTTATTAGCTATTCCCTGGTTACTAACTACCAAATGTCCTCAGTACAAATGATGGCAGAGGGGCGATTGGAGAGTCATAGCGTTTTGGGCATTTAGCGGGCAACGCCAACTCCAAGTAAAGGCCCTGACTTCATTAAAGTGGGGACATGGTTAAATTGGAATAGGCACTTTTTTATTATTGTCAGAAGCCTATAGATAGAATAGATATACATAGATATAGATATGTGTATATATATATATATATATATATATATATAAAAAAAAATTCAAGTATGTACTTTCCTTTTACATCATTGATCTATGTGACTTGAGCTCACTAATCCCACCATAAGATGCTAAATACATCTTCTTATGCTGAATAAATTGGTGGAATACCGGCAGGGGCAGATTGGGAACAAAAAGTAGCCCTGGAAAAAAATAAGAATTTACTCACCGGTAATTCTATTTCTCGTAGTCCGTAGTGGATGCTGGGGACTCCGTAAGGACCATGGGGAATAGCGTCTCCGCAGGAGACTGGGCACAACTATAAAGAAAGCTTTAGACTACTGGTGTGCACTGGCTCCTCCTACTATGACCCTCCTCCAGACTTCAGTTAGGATACTGTGCCCGGAAGAGCTGACACAATAAGGAAGGATTTTGAATCCCGGGTAAGACTCATACCAGCCACACCAATCACACCGTATAACTCGTGATACAATACCCAGTTAACAGTATGATAACAACTGAGCCTCTCAACAGATGGCTCAACAATAACCCTTTAGTTAAACAATAACTATATACAAGTATTGCAGACAATCCGCACTTGGGATGGGCGCCCAGCATCCACTACGGACTACGAGAAATAGAATTACCGGTGAGTAAATTCTTATTTTCTCTGACGTCCTAAGTGGATGCTGGGACTCCGTAAGGACCATGGGGATTATACCAAAGCTCCCAAACGGGCGGGAGAGTGCGGATGACTCTGCAGCACCGAATGGGCAAACTCTAGGTCCTCCTCAGCCAGGGTGTCAAACTTGTAGAATTTTGCAAATGTGTTTGACCCCGACCAAGTAGCTGCTCGGCAAAGTTGTAGAGCCGAGACCCCTCGGGCAGCCGCCCAAGAAGAGCCCACCTTCCTCGTGGAATGGGCTTTCACTGATTTAGGATGCGGCAGTCCAGCCACCGAATGTGCAAGCTGAATCGTACTACAGATCCAGCGAGCAATAGTCTGCTTTGAAGCAGGTGCACCCAACTTGTTGGGCGCATACAGGATAAATAGCGAGTCAGTCTTTCTGACTCCAGCTGTCCTGGAAACATAGATTTTCAGGGCCCTGACTACGTCCAACAACTTGGAAGCCTCCAAGTCTTCAGTAGCCGCAGGCACCACGATAGGTTGGTTCAGATGAAAAGCTGATACCACTTTAGGGAGAAACTGGGGACGAGTCCTCAATTCTGCCCTATCCATATGGAAAATCAGATAAGGGCTTTTACATGACAAAGCCGCCAATTCTGATACACGCCTGGCCGAAGCCAAGGCCAACAACATGACCACTTTCCACGTGAGATATTTCAAATCCACGGTTTTTAGTGGCTCAAACCAATGTGACTTTAGGAAATCCAACACCACGTTGAGATCCCAAGGTGCCACTGGAGGCACAAAAGGGGGCTGAATATGCAGCACTCCCTTTACAAAAGTCTGAACTTCAGGTAGTGAAGCCAGTTCTCTCTGGAAGAAAATCGATAGGGCCGAAATCTGGACCTTAATGGAACCCAATTTTAGGCCCATAGTCACCCCTGACTGCAGGAAGTGCAGAAATCGACCTAGCTGAAATTCCTCCGTTGGGGCCTTCCTGGCCTCACACCACGCAACATATTTTCGCCAAATGCGGTGATAATGGTTTGCGGTAACTTCTTTCCTAGCTTTAATCAGCGTAGGAATGACTTCCTCCGGAATGCCCTTTTCCTTCAGGATCCGGTGTTCAACCGCCATGCCGTCAAACGCAGCCACGGTAAGTCTTGGAACAGACAGGGCCCCTGCTGTAGCAGGTCCTGTCTGAGCGGCAGAGGCCATGGGTCCTCTGAGATCATTTCTTGAAGTTCCGGGTACCAAGCTCTTCTTGGCCAATCCGGAACAATGAGTATAGTTCTTACTCCTCTTCTCCTTATTATCCTCAGTACCTTTGGTATGAGAGGAAGAGGAGGGAACACATAAACCGACCGGTACACCCACGGTGTCACTAGAGCGTCCACAGCTATCGCCTGAGGGTCTCTCGACCTGGCGCAATATCTTTCTAGCTTTTTGTTTAGGCAGGACGCCATCATGTCCACCTGTGGCCTTTCCCAACGGTTTACAATCATTTGGAAGACTTCTGGATGAAGTCCCCACTCTCCCGGGTGGAGGTCGTGCCTGCTGAGGAAGTCTGCTTCCCAGTTGTCCACTCCCGGAATGAACACTGCTGACAGTGCTAACACGTGATTTTCCGCCCATCGGAGAATCCTTGTGGCTTCTGCCATCGCCGTCCTGCTTCTCGTGCCGCCCTGTCGGTTTACATGGGCGACCGCCGTGATGTTGTCTGACTGAATCAGTACCGGCTGGTTTTGAAGCAGGGGTTTTGCCTGACTTAGGGCATTGTAAATGGCCCTCAGTTCCAGAATATTTATGTGCAGGGAAGTCTCCTGACTTGACCATAGTCCTTGGAAGTTTCTTCCCTGTGTGACTGCCCCCCAGCCTCGAAGGCTGGCATCCGTGGTCACCAGGATCTAGTCCTGTATGCCGAATTTGCAGCCCTCTTGAAGATGAGCACTCTGCAGCCACCACAGCAGAGACACCCTGGTCCTTGGAGACAGGGTTATCAGCCGATGCATCTGAAGATGCGATCCGGACCACTTGTCCAATTGGTCCCACTGAAAGGTTCTTGCATGGAACCTGCCGAATGGAATTGCTTTGTAGGAAGCTACCATCTTTCCCAGGATCCGCGTGCAGTGATGCACCGACACCTGTTTTTGTTTTAGGAGGCCTCTGACTAGAGATGACAGCTCCTTGGCCTTCTCCTCCGGGAGAAACACTTTTTTCTGTTCTGTGTCCAGAACCATCCCCAGGAACAGTAGACGTGTCGTAGGGACCAGCTGTGACTTTGGAATATTTAGAATCCAGCCGTGCTGTTGTTGTAGCACCTCCCGAGACAGTGCTACCCCGACCAACAACTGCTCCCTGGACCTCGCCTTTATCAGGAGATCGTCCAAGTACGGGATAATTAAAACTCCCTTCTTTCGAAGGAGTATCATCATTTCGGCCATTACCTTGGTAAAGACCCTCGGAGCCGTGGATAGACCGAACGGCAACGTCTGGAATTGGTAATGACAATCCTGTACCACAAATCTGAGGTACTCCTGGTGAGGATGGTAAATGGGGACATGCAGGTAAGCATCCTTGATGTCCAGTGATACCATGTAATCCCCCTCGTCCAGGCTTGCAATAACCACCCTGAGCGATTCCATCTTGAACTTGAATTTTTTTATATATGTGTTCAAGGATTTCAAATTTAAAATGGGTCTCACCGAACCGTCCGGTTTCGGTACCACAAACATTGTGGAATAGTAACCCCGTCCTTGTTGAAGTAGGGGTACCTTCACTATCACCTGTTGTGAATACAGCTTGTGAATTGCCTGTAACACTGCCTCCCTGCCTGAGGGAGTGGTTGGCAAGGCAGATTTGAGGAAACGGCGGGGGGGAGACGTCTCGAATTCCAGCTTGTACCCCTGAGATACTATCTGAAAAATCCAGGGATCCACCCGTGAGCGAGCCCACTGATTGCTGAAATATTTGAGACGGGCCCCCACCGTACCTGGCTCCGCCTGTGGAGCCCCAGCGTCATGCTGTGGACTTAGAGGAAGCGGGGGAGGACTTTTGCTCCTGGGAACTGGCTGTATGCTGCAGCTTTTTTCCCCTACCTCTGCCTCTGGGCAGAAAGGACGCGCCTTTAACCCGCTTACCCCTATTGGGCCGAAAGGATTGTACCTGCTAATACGGTGCTTTCTTTGGCTGTGAGGGAACATGGGGTAAAAATGTAGACTTCCCAGCTGTTGCTGTGGAAACGAGGTCCGAGAGACCATCACCGAACAACTCCTCACCCTTATAAGGCAGAACTTCCATGTGCCTTTTGGAATCTGCATCTCCTGTCCACTGCCGAGTCCATAACCCTCTCCTGGCAGAAATGGACATTGCACTAATTTTGGATGCCAGCCGGCAAATATCCCTCTGTGCATCCCTCATGTATAAAAGTGCGTCATTTATATGCTCTACGGTTAGCAATATAGTGTCCCTGTCTAGGGTATCAATATTTTCTGACAGGGAATCTGACCATGCAGCTGCAGCACTGCACATCCATGCTGAAGCAATAGCTGGTCTCAGTATAACACCTGTGTGTGTATATATAGATTTCAGGATAGCTTCCTGCTTTCTATCAGCAGATTCCTTCAGGGCGGCCGTATCCGGAGACGGTAGTGCCACCTTCTTTGACAAGCGTGTGAGCGCTTTATCCACTCTAGGGGATGTTTCCCAACGTGACCTATCCTCTGGCGGGAAAGGGTACGCCATTAGTAACCTTTTAGAGATTACCAGTTTCTTATCGGGGGAAGCCCACGCTTCTTCACACACTTCATTTAATTCCTCAGATGGAGGAAAAGCTACTGGTAGTTTTTTCTCTCCAAACATAATACCCTTTTTTGTGGTACTGGGGGTAACATCAGAAATGTGCAACACATTTTTCATTGCCTCAATCATGTAACGTGTGGCCCTACTGGAAGTTACATTAGTCTCATCGTCGTCGACACTGGAGTCAGTATCCGTGTCGACATCTGTGTCTGCCATCTGAGGTAGCGGGCGTTTTAGAGCCCCTGATGGCTTTTGAGACGTCTGGGCAGGCACAGGCTGAGAAGCCGGCTGTCCCACATTTGGTATGTCGTCAAACCTTTTATGCAAGGAGTCGACACTGTTGCGTAATTCCTTCCACAGCACCATCCACTCAGGGGTCGACCCCGCAGGGGGTGACATCACATTTACAGGCATCTGCTCCGCCTCCACATAAGCCTCCTCATCAAACATGTCGACACAGCCGTACCGACACACCGCAAACACACAGGGAATGCTCTGACAGAGGACAGGACCCCACAAAGCCCTTTGGGGAGACACAGAGAGAGAGTATGCCAGCACACACCAGAGCGCTATATAATACAGGGACTAAATGAATTATATCCCCTTATAGCTGCTTTATATATATATATATATATATATATATATAGGTAAGTTGAATGGCGGCACTCCTGGGGAATTTTTTGCCAAGATAAATAATGACAGAGACTGCGCCCTGAATCACCAGTAACGTTTCAGCTTTATGTAGCTTTCGTCAGACCAAATGAATACAATACACTGTACAAACATTTATACCCCCCTGCCTCACCTCGTGTCAGACGTTCCCAGCTGCACTGCACCGGCGGCGTTGGATGACGTACTGCATGTTCCGCTCTGAGTCAGAGTCCACACACCCCTTCTGCTGCTCCGGTCACCTGACCTCTCACTCTCTGTCATTCCCGGCCCGGCTTACAGTCGGGGGTGAATTCCGTCATTACGTTCTCCTCATGTGTTACGCTCCTCGTCACTGCCGTGCAATGGTTACCTAGGAGACCACAACAAAAATATGTAAACCAACATAAGTGACCTTAACATACCCCTTCATACAAAATGGAACAAAACCATAACTATGCATATATTGAAACAAACTTATGACTACATAATTAATATATAAATTAGAATACAATTAACCAATATAATGCATAGTCATTTAGTACATCAGTGACCTGTTACACCTATTCGGTCCTCGTTCGTAGTAACCTACATCATGAACACTTCTCAACAACCAATTCAGTGATTTTAGTAATAAACTATGGAACTCATACTGTTACTTATTTACAGGAAGCAATTTAGAGATAGCTGTTCATTCAACCCAGCTGGAGCCTGGGTATTTAAGAAGTGTATCCACCTCGCTTCCCGTTGTAACAACAGCTTATCTCTATTGCCCCCTCTAATACATTCTGGTTGGTAGGTGTAACAGGTCACTGATGTACTAAATGACTATGCATTATATTGGTTAATTGTATTCTAATTTATATATTAATTATGTAGTCATAAGTTTGTTTCAATATATGCATAGTTATGGTTTTGTTCCATTTTGTATGAAGGGGTATGTTAAGGTCACTTATGTTGGTTTACATATTTTTGTTGTGGTCTCCTAGGTAACCATTGCACGGCAGTGACGAGGAGCGTAACACATGAGGAGAACGTAATGACGGAATTCACCCCCGACTGTAAGCCGGGCCGGGAATGACAGAGAGTGAGAGGTCAGGTGACCGGAGCAGCAGAAGGGGTGTGTGGACTCTGACTCAGAGCGGAACATGCAGTACGTCATCCAACGCCGCCGGTGCAGTGCAGCTGGGAACGTCTGACACGAGGTGAGGCAGGGGGGTATAAATGTTTGTACAGTGTATTGTATTCATTTGGTCTGACGAAAGCTACATAAAGCTGAAACGTTACTGGTGATTCAGGGCGCAGTCTCTGTCATTATTTATCTTGGCAAAAAATTCCCCAGGAGTGCCGCCATTCAACTTACCTATTTGCGGTCTACAACCACGGATGGCACCGGGGTGGATGTTGTTACTATAGCTGAGTGCCGGTCATATGGAACGATATATATATATATATATATATATATATACTGCGCCTAAATTTAGTGCCCCCCCTCTCTTTTTTACCCTTCTGTAGTTGTAGACTGCAGGGGAGAGCCAGGGAGCTTCCTTCCAGCGGAGCTGTGAGGGAAAATGGCGCTAGTGTGCTGAGGGAGTTAGCCCCGCCCCTTTTTTGGCTGACTTCTCCCGCGTTTTTGAAACTCTGGCAGGGGTATTAATTTACACCTATATAGCCTCTGGGACTATATATGGTGTATATTTGCCAGCCAAGGCGTGTAATATTGCCCTCAGGGCGCCCCCCCCCCAGCGCCCTGCACCCATCAGTGACCGGAGTGTGAGGTGTACATGAGGAGCAATGGCGCACAGCTGCAGTGCTGTGCGCTACCTTGGTGAAGACCGAAGTCTTCTGCCGCCGATTTTCCGGACCTCTTCTTGCTTCTGGCTCTGTAAGGGGGACGGCGGCGCGGCTCCGGGAACGAACACCAAGGTCGGGTCCTGCGGTCGATCCCTCTGGAGCTAATGGTGTCCAGTAGCCTAAGAAGCCCAAACTACCACCTGTTAGGTAGGTTCGCTTCTTCTCCCCTTAGTCCCTCGCTGCAGTGAGTCTGTTGCCAGCAGATCTCACTGAAAATAAAAAACCTAAATATACTTTCTTCCTAGGAGCTCAGGAGAGCCCCTAGTGTGCATCCAGCTCAGCCGGGCACAAGATACTAACTGAAGTCTGGAGAAGGGTCATAGTGGGAGGAGCCAGTGCACACCAGTAGTCTAAAGCTTTCTTTATAGTTGTGCCCAGTCTCCTGCGGAGCCGTTATTCCCCATGGTCCTTACGGAGTCCCCAGCATCCACTTAGGACGTTAGAGAAATTTGTACTAGTGGCCCCACATGGGCAGCACCAGAGGTGTAAGGTCTAGCCATGGGCCATTGCAGCAGCACCTCCCCCCAAGACTTTCCAGATAGTGGGCATGTCCAGCATCAAGGGGGAAGTGAAAAGGAAATAAAATTCAATATTATGAGCACATTATATGATACACCTTCAGAATTTAGGAAACTATATCATTCTTTAGAAAGATATATTTTCTTGCTTATTACACCAACCGCGTATCCCAATCACTATTCACTCAATCTTATATGTCAGCTAAGCAGGCAGACAGAGCATACACTAGATCATCTGCAATCACAGGCAAAGTGGCAAAGAAATTTTCATATATATCTATAAACAGGACCACATGTCTTCAAACAAAACAGGCCCCACGGGTGCGTCGGCCCACCAGGGATCTTCCCTGTAAGCCCTATGGCCAATCCGCATCTGAATACCGGTCTAAACCGGCTGCAATCTAGTTTCCGTCTCTTCTGTGCTATATCCTGTGCACTGCAGATCTTACAAGTATGTACGCTAGAAGGGGAGGATCCCTGCTCATTTGCATATCTCCGCCCCAGCAACGCAGTCTCCCTGACGCCTCTCACTAATACCACAGAGGATCCCGCCTCATTGGCATATCCCCGCCCTGGTCTCTCTGACGCCTCTCTATAATAAGAGAGGATCCCGCTATATCTGTATGTCCCCGCCCCACACCTTCGGACTCATAGCGTCAGAGGATCCCGTCTCATCTGTATATCCCCGCCCCGCACCCTCGGACTCACCGTTAGAGGATCCCGTTTTATCTGCATATCCCCGCCCCGCACCCTCGGACTCGCTGTTAGAGGATCCCGTCTTATCTGCATATCCCCGCCCCAGCCCTCATTAAAGTTCCCCCAGTCCCAGTGACGCCTCACACAGTAATGCACGTAGCCTTCCTGTCCCTGTACTTACTGCTCTGCTGCCTGCCTGACGCTGCCCCCGGGATCACTAGTGACTATAGCCAAGGAATGAGTCAGAGGACTGGATTGCTTTGTCCCTCTGCAGGCTGGACGATTATCTGCTGTTCTGTAACTACTGTTGGACCCCAGTGTTCCAGGCCGGCTGCAGAACTTTGTCCCAGAGGTGTGAGTAGGTCGGTATGAGAAATCAGCAGGCTCCTATACCCAGAGAGAATGTTTTCTACCCTGAGATAGAGCCCCTGTGCTGCCACAACGCAGCTGGTGCCCGCTACTTACCTGGCAAAGGCGACATGTGCATCATAGCTGCTGGCAGAGGACCTCCAACCAGCCCCAGCACTCACCTGCAGGACTCGGCACCCAGCCACCCGGAGGCTCAGCAGGACTGCACCACCAGAGGTGAGGAATAGAGCAATGTAATAATGCATGCAATCAATGATAGCACCAAGGCAGGATGAGTTACAAAGTCTTACAAGTTGTGGAACTACAAGTGCCAGCATGCTTTGGTATCAGCTATGGAACTTCAGAACACCAGGTTGTTGTTGTTGTTGTTGTTGTTGTGATTAATATTATGACTACTATTATATTTTATTTATAATACACCATAAGGGACTAATTGCGCAGTCCAAGGGGGACAAAATACGTATAAGCTATAAGGGCATATGTACTAAGCCTTGGAGAGAACTAAAGCGGAGAGAGATAAAGTACCAGCCACTCAGTGTCCAACTGCCATGTCATACCCCTTTTCCACTAGCTCAAAAAACACGGGTAAATGCACGGGGGCGCGCATTTACCCGTGTTTTTTGCAAGTGGAAAAGGATCCCCCCGCAAAAACCCGGATCAAGTGACCCGTGAATCCTACCCGGCTATCTACCTGGGTAGGACACGGGAATGATCCGGGTAGGGTTGTAGTGTAAACGGGAGCCGTGTCGTTTACATTGTATGGAAGGGCGGCGCTGGGAGATCATGTGATCTCCCAGCGCCGCCCCTGCCGCGTCAGGTTGGTGACGGCTGATGGGAAAGGGGCTGAGCACGGGTCGCAGCAGGGCAGCTCCCGTGTCAGGCTCCCGGATGCGACCCGTGCACACAGGTGGAAAAGGGGTATCACTGGCGGTGTTTGAAAAATGACACTTGGGAGCTGATTGGTTGGCACTTTCTCTTTCCACTTTATCTCTCTCCAAGGCTTAGTACATCTGCCCAATAGACAGTATATAAGTTCACGTAATCACAGTGAGCAGATAGCACAGTCGTGTAGAGATGACACAGGGCAGGAGCTGACCGTCTTTAGGGTCTATGGCTGGCACAAGAGGGCAGAGCTGGCAAAGGTTTGTAGTTCCACTGGGACTGTGAAGTCCTAGATTGCTGACCCCCTTCTTCCTCTGTTCTGCAAGTAACCTGTGGTTCACCAGCTGTGGAGGACTTACAAGTCCCATCTTGCACTGTCAAGTTGAGGCAGAGATGTGAGTAGAAAAGATTAGTCCATTCTGGCTGTGACGTGTTGTTGCACGACAGCTGCCCAGCTCCAAGTTGTCTACGCTTGTCCTGCTGCGCCAATCTGGTATGGAGTTTAGACACTATCTAACAAAAGATAATATACATACAGGCCCAGATTTATCAAGCCTTGGAGAGTGATAAATTGCACGGTGATAAACTGCAAACCAATCCGCTCCTAACTGTCAATTTCTCTATCGTCCTAAGTGGATGCTGGGGTTCCTGAAAGGACCATGGGGAATAGCGGCTCCGCAGGAGACAGGGCACAAAAGTAAAGCTTTTACAGGTCAGGTGGTGTGTACTGGCTCCTCCCCCTATGACCCTCCTCCAGACTCCAGTTAGATTTTTGTGCCCGGCCGAGAAGGGTGCAATTCTAGGTGGCTCTCATAAAGAGCTGCTTAGAGAGTTTAGCTTAGGTTTTTTATTTTACAGTGATTCCTGCTGGCAACAGGATCACTGCAACGAGGGACAGAGGGGAGAAGAAGTGAACTCACCTGCGTGCAGGATGGATTGGCTTCTTGGCTACTGGACATGAAGCTCCAGAGGGACGATCACAGGTACAGCCTGGATGGTCACCGGAGCCACGCCGCCGGCCCCCTCACAGATGCTGAAGCAAGAAGAGGTCCAGAATCGGCGGCTGAAGACTCCTGCAGTCTTCTTAAGGTAGCGCACAGCACTGCAGCTGTGCGCCATTTTCCTCTCAGCACACTTCACACGGCAGTCACTGAGGGTGCAGGGCGCTGGGGGGGGGCGCCCTGGGAGGCAAATGTAAACCTTTAAAAAGGCTAAAAATACCTCACATATAGCCCCAGAGGCTATATGGAGATATTTACCCCTGCCTAAATGTACTAAATAGCGGGAGACGAGCCCGCCGGAAAAGGGGCGGGGCCTATCTCCTCAGCACACGGCGCCATTTTCTGTCACAGCTCCGCTGGTCAGGAAGGCTCCCAGGTCTCTCCCCTGCACTGCACTACAGAAACAGGGTATAACAGAGAGGGGGGGCAAAATAAATGGCAATATATTAATATAAAAGCAGCTATAAGGGAGCACTTAATCATAAGGCTATCCCTGTCATATATAGCGCTTTTTTGGTGTGTGCTGGCAGACTCTCCCTCTGTCTCCCCAAAGGGCTAGTGGGTCCTGTCTTCGTATAGAGCATTCCCTGTGTGTCTGCTGTGTGTCGGTACGTGTGTGTCGACATGTATGAGGACGTTATTGGTGTGGAGGCGGAGCAATTGCCAAATATGAGGATGTCACCTTCTAGGGGGTCGACACCAGAATGGATGCCTTATTTGTGGAATTACGGGATAGCGTCAACTCGCTTAAGCAGTCGTTTGCCGACATGAGGCGGCCGGACACTCACTTAGTGCCTGTCCAGGCGCCTCAAACACCGTCAGGGGCTGTAAAACGCCCCTTGCCTCAGTCGGTCGACACAGACCCAGACACAGGCACTGATTCCGGTAGTGAAGGTGACGAATCAACCGTATTTTCCAAAAGGGCCACACGTTATATGATTTTGGCAATAAAGGAGATGTTACATTTAGCTGATACTACAGGTACCACTAAACAGGGTATTATGTGGGGTGTGAAAAAACTACCAGTAGTTTTTACCGAATCAGAAGAATTAAATGACGTGTGTGATGAAGCGTGGGGTGCCCCGATAAAAAACTGCTAATTTCAAAGAAGTTATTGGCTTTATACCCTTTCCCGCCAGAGGTTAGGGAGCGCTGGGAAACACCTCCTAGGGTGGACAAAGCGCTAACACGCTTATCAAAACAAGTGGCGTTACCCTCTCCTGAGACGGCCGCACTTAAAGATCCATCAGATAGGAGGATGGAAAATATCCAAAAAGGTATATACACACATGCAGGTGTTATACTACGACCAGCTATTGCGACTGCCTGGATGTGCAGTGCTGGGGTAGTTTGGTCAGAGTCCCTGATCGAAAATATTGATACCCTGGACAGGGACAATATTTTACTGTCGTTAGAACAAATAAAGGATGCATTTCTTTATATGCGTGATGCACAGAGAGATATCTGCACACTGGCATCACGGGTAAGTGCTATGTCCATTTCGGCCAGAAGAGCTTTATGGACACGACAGTGGACAGGCGATGCGTAGAGGAGTTATTTGGGGTCGGTCTATCGGATTTGGTGGCCACGGCTACGGCCGGGAAATCCACCTTTCTACCTCAAGTCACTCCCCAACAGAAAAAGGCACCGACCTTTCAACCGCAGCCTTTTCGTTCCTTTAAAAATAAGAGAGCAAAGGGCTATTCATATCTGCCACGAGGCAGAGGACGAGGGAAGAGACAGCAACAGGCAGCTCCTTCCCAGGAACAGAAGCCCTCCCCGGCTTCTACAAAAGCCTCAGCATGACGCTGGGGCTTCGCAAGCGGACTCGGGGGCGGTAGGCGGTCGTCTCAAGAATTACAGCGCGCAGTGGGCTCACTCGCAGGTAAATCCCTGGATCCTGCAGATAATATCTCAGGGGTACAGGTTGAAATTAGAGACAGAGCCACCTCGCCGTTTCCTGAAGTCTGCTTTACCAACGTCCCCCTCAGAAAGGGAGACGGTTTTGGAAGCCATTCACAAGCTGTATTCTCAGCAGGTGATAGTCAAGGTACCTCTTCTACAACAAGCCGGATGGCTCGGTAAGGCCTATTCTAAATCTGAAGTCCTTGAACCTGTACATAAAGAAGTTCAAGTTCAAGATGGAGTCACTCAGAGCAGTGATAAGCGAACCTGGAAGAAGGGGACTTTATGGTATCCTTGGACATCAAGGATGCGTATCTCCACGTTCCAATTACCCCTCACACCAGGGGTACCTCAGGTTCGTTGTACAAAACTGTCACTATCAGTTTCAGACGCTGCCGTTTGGTTTGTCCACGGCACCTCGGGTCGTTACAAAGGTAATGGCCGAGATAATATTTCTTCTTCGAAGAAAAGGCGTATTAATTATCCCATACTTGGACGATCTCCTAATAAGGGCAAGGTCCAGAGAACAGCTAGAGATGGGTTTAGCACTATCTCAAGAGGTGCTAAAGCAGCACGGATGGATTCTGAATATTCCAAAATCCCAATTAATGCCGACAACTCGTCTGCTGTTCCTGGGGATGATTCTGGACACCGTTCAGAAAAGGTTTTTCTTCCCGAAGAAAAAGCCAAGGAGTTATCTGACCTGGTCAGGAACCTCCTAAAACCAGGAAAGGTGTCTGTACATCAATGCACAAGAGTCCTGGGAAAAAAAAATGGTAGCTTCTTACGAAGCAATCCCTTTCGGCAGATTCCATGCAAAGGGATCTGTTGGACAAATGGTCAGGGTCGCATCTTCAGATGCACCTGCGGATAACCCTGTCGCCGAGGACAAGGGTATCCTTTCTGTGGTGGTTGCAGGAGCCTCATCTATTGGAGGGCCGCAGATTCGGCATGCAGGATTGGATCCTGGTGACCACGGGTGCCAGCCAGAGAGGCTGGGGAGCAGTCACACAGGGAAGAAATTTCCAGGGAGTGTGGTCGAGCCTGAAAAAGTCTCTTCACATAAGCATTCTGGAACTAAGAGCAATCTACAATGCTCTAAGCCAGGCGGAACCTCTGCTTCAAGGAAGACCGGTGTTGATCCAGTCGGACAACATCACGGCAGTCGCCCATGTAAACAGACAGGGCGGCACAAGAAGCAGGAGGGCAATGGCAGAAGCTGCCAGGATCCTTCGCTGGGCGGAGAATCACGTGATAGCACTGTCAGCAGTATTCATCCCGGGCGTGGACAACTGGGAAGCAGACTTCCTCAGCAGACACGACCTTCACCCGGGAGAGTGGAGACTTCATCCAGAAGTTTTCCACATGCTATTAAACCGTTGGGTAAAACCAATGGTGGACATGATGGCGTCTCGCCTCAACAAAACACTGGACAGGTATTGCGCCAGGTCAAGAGATCCGCAGGCAATAGCTGTGGACGCGCTGGTAACACCTTGGGTGTACCAGTCGGTATATGTGTTTCCTCCTCTGCCTCTCATACCAAAGGTATTGAGGATTATACGGCAAAGTGGAGTAAGACTAGTGGCTCCGGATTGGCCAAGAAGGACTTGGTACCCGGAACTTCAAGAGATGGTCACGGACGATCCGTGGCCTCTACTTCTGAGAAGGGACCTGCTTCAGCAGGGTACTTGTCTTTTTCAAGACTTACCGCGGCTGCGTTTGACGGCATGGCGTTTGAATGCCAGATCCTAAAAGGAAAAGGCATTCCAGAAGAAGTCATTCCTACCTTGATAAAGGCAAGGAAGGAAGTCACCGCGAAGCTTTATCGCCGTATTTGGCGAAAATATGTTGCGTGGTGCGAGCAGCGGAGTGCTCCGATGGAGGAATTTCAACTGGGTCGTTTTCCTACATTTCCTGCAATCAGGATTGTCTAGGGGTCTCAAATTGGGATCTATTAAGGTTCAAATTTCGGCCCTATCAATATTCTTCCAAAAAGAATTGGCCTCAGTCCCTGAGGTCCAGATTTTTATCACAGGAGTACTGCATATACAGCCTCCTGTGGTGCCTAAGGTGGCACCGTGGGATCTAAATGTAGTTTTAGATTTCCTCAAATCAAATTGGTTTGAACCACTAAAGAAGGTGGATTTGAAATATCTCACATGGAAAGTGACTATGTTACTGGCCCTGGCTTCGGCCGGGAGAGTATCTGAACTGGCGGCTTTGTTTTATAAAAGCCCTTATTTAATTTTCCATTCGACATAGGGCAGAGCTGCGGACGCGTCCGCATTTTCTCCCTAAGGTGGTATCAGCGTTTCACCTGAACCAGCCTATTGTAGTGCCTGCGGCTACAGACGACTTGAAGGACTCCAAGTTGTTGGACGTTGTCAGAGCCTTAAAAATATACATTTAAAGGACGGCTGGAGTCAGAAAATCTGACTCGCTGTTTATACTGTATGCACCCAACAAGTTGGGTGCACCTGCTTCTAAGCAGTCGATTGCTCGTTGGATTTGTAACAAAATTCAACTTGTACATTCGGTGGCAGGCCTGCCACAGCCTAAATCTGTTAACGCCCATTCCGCAAGGAAGGTGGGCTCATCTTGGGCGGCTGCCCGAGGGGTCTCGGCATTACTACTCTGCCGAGCAGCTACGTGGTCAGGGGAGAACACGTTTGTAAATTTTTACAAATTTGATACCCTGGCAAAGGAGGACCTGGAGTTCTCTCATTCGGTGCTGCAGAGTCATCCGCACTCTCCCGCCCGTTTGGGAGCTTTGGTATAATCCCCATGGTCCTTTCAGGAACCCCAGCATCCACTTAGGACGATAGAGAAAATAAGAATTTACTTACCGATAATTCTATTTCTCGGAGTCCGTAGTGGATGCTGGGCGCCCATCCCAAGTGCGGATTATCTGCAATACTTGTACATAGTTATTGTTAACTAATTCGGGTTATTGTTTAGGAAGCCATCTTTCAGAGGCTCCTCTGTTATCATACTGTTCACTGGGTTTAGATCACAAGTTGTACGGTGTGATTGGTGTGGCTGGTATGAGTCTTACCCGGGATTCAAAATCCTCCCTTATTGTGTACGCTCGTCCGGGCACAGTACCTAACTGGAGTCTGGAGGAGGGTCATAGGGGGAGGAGCCAGTACACACCACCTGACCTGTAAAAGCTTTACTTTTGTGCCCTGTCTCCTGCGGAGCCGCTATTCCCCATGGTCCTTTCAGGAACCCCAGCATCCACTACGGACTCCGAGAAATAGAATTATCGGTAAGTAAATTCTTATTTTTTCAAACACAGCCTGTAACATGGCAGTTAGGAGCTTAGGGGCCTTATTCCTGAATTTAACTGAGCAAAAGTGACATTACAGAACAAGGAACTACGTATGCCATTTCCCTTGTATCCTGTGAGCTGCTGTGTGATATGTACACAACATGACACACAGACACTACACACTATAACCATTCATGACCGTCTCCTATGTTCCTTGCACGCTTTGTGGATCAGCAGTAGAGAGTTGTGGCTAGGGAAGTCATCGGTCAGCTTTTCTGATGGACACCCCGGTGGAGGGGCTTGGGGAACTAACAATGAAACTTGGAGAAGAGCAGAAAGGTAGATTGGAAGCTTGAGTGTGGCCGGTAGGAATGCAGGGGATGTTTGGCTGCTACACTATATGGAATTTTATGGAATTTCAAGTATGTCTGGGGCTTGGCCGGGCAATCGTCTTTTCTCTATCGTCCTAGTGGATGCTGGGGTTCCTGAAAGGACCATGGGGAATAGCGGCTCCGCAGGAGACAGGGCACAAAAAGTAAAGCTTTAGGATCAGGTGGTGTGCACTGGCTCCTCCCCCTATGACCCTCCTCCAAGCCTCAGTTAGATTTTTGTGCCCGGCCGAGAAGGGTGCAATCTAGGTGGCTCTCCTAAAGAGTTTAGCTTAGGTTTTTTATTTTACAGTGAGTCCTGCTGGCAACAGGATCACTGCAATGAGGGACTTAGGGGAGAAGAAGTGAACTCACCTGCGTGCAGGATGGATTGGCTTCTTGGCTACTGGACATTAGCTCCAGAGGGACGATCACAGGTACAGCCTGGATGGTCACCGGAGCCTCGCCGCCGGCCCCCTTGCAAATGCTGAAACGAGAAGAGGTCCAGAATCGGCGGCAGAAGACTCCTCAGTCTTCTTAAGGTAGCGCACAGCACTGCAGCTGTGCGCCATTTTCCTCTCAGCACACTTCACACGGCAGTCACTGAGGGTGCAGGGCGCTGGGAGGGGGGCGCCCTGGGAGGCAAATGAAAACCTTTTTTGGCTAAAAATACCTCACATATAGCCTCCGGGGGCTATATGGAGATATTTAACCCCTGCCAGAATCCGTTAAGAGCGGGAGACGAGGCCGCCGAAAAAGGGGCGGGGCCTATCTCCTCAGCACACAGCGCCATTTTCCCTCACAGAAAGGCTGGAGGGAAGGCTCCCAGGCTCTCCCCTGCACTGCACTACAGAAACAGGGTTAAAACAGAGAGGGGGGGCACTAATTTGGCGTTAGAAATATATAAAAAAGATGCTATAAGGGAAAACACTTATATAAGGTTGTCCCTATATAATTATAGCGTTTTTGGTGTGTGCTGGCAAACTCTCCCTCTGTCTCTCCAAAGGGCTAGTGGGTCCTGTCCTCTATCAGAGCATTCCCTGTGTGTGTGCTGTGTGTCGGTACGTGTGTGTCGACATGTATGAGGACGATGTTGGTGAGGAGGCGGAGCAATTGCCTGTAATGGTGATGTCACTCTCTAGGGAGTCGACACCGGAATGGATGGCTTATTTAGGGAATTACGTGATAATGTCAACACGCGCCAAGGTCGGTTGACGACATGAGACGGCCGACAAACAATTAGTACCGGTCCAGACGTCTCAGAAACACCGTCAGGGGTTTTAAAACGCCCGTTTACTTTAGTCGGTCGACACAGACACAGACAGGGACACTGAATCCAGTGTCGACGGTGAATAAACAAACGTATTCCTTATTAGGGCCACACGTTAAGGGCAATGAAGGAGGGTTACATATTTCTGATACTACAAGTACCACAAAAGAGGGTATTATGTGGGATGTGAAAAAACTACCGTAGTTTTTCCTGAATCAGATAAATTAAATGAAGTGTGTGATGATGCGTGGGTTCCCCCCGATAGAAAATATGGGCGGTATACCCTTTCCCGCCAGAAGTTAGGGCGCTTGGGGAAACACCCCTTAGGGTGGATAAGGCGCTCACACGCTTATCAGAACAAGTGGCGGTACCGTCTATAGATAGGGCCGTCCTCAAGGAGCCAGCTGACAGGAGGCTGGAAAAATATCATAAAAAGTATATACACACATACTGGTGTTATACTGCGACCAGCGATCGCCTCAGCCTGGATGGGCAGAGCTGGGGTGGCTTGGTCGGATTCCCTGACTAAAAATATAGAGCATTTAAAGGATGTATTTCTATATATGCGAGATGCACAGAGGGATATTTGCACTCTGGCATCAAGAGTAAGTGCGATGTCCATATCTGCCAGAAGATGTTTATGGACACGACAGTGGTCAGGTGATGCAGATTCCAAACGGCACAAAGGTGTATTGCCGTATAAAGGAAGAGGAGTTATTTGGGGTCGGTCCATCGGACCTGGTGGCCACGGCAACTGCTGGAAAATCCACCGTTTTTACCCTAAGTCACATCTCTGCAGAAAAAGACACCGTCTTTTCAGCTTCAGTCCTTTCGTCCCTATAAGAGTCATATCTGCCCAGGGATAGAGGAAAGGGAAGAAGACTGCAGCAGGCAGCCCATTCCCAGGAACAGAAGCGTTCCACCGCTTCTGACAAGCTCTCAGCATGACGCTGAGACCGTACAGGACCCCTGGATCCTACAAGTAGTATCCCAGGGGTACAGTTTGGAATGTCGAGACGTTTCCCCTGCGCAGGCTCCTGAAGTCTGCTTTACCAAGGTCTCCCTCCGACAAGGAGGCAGTATGGGAAAAAATTCACGAGCTGTATTCCCAGCAGGTGATAATTAAATTACCCCTCCTACAACAAGAAAAGGGGTATTATTCCACACTATATTGTGGTACTGAAGCCAGAAGGCTAGGTGAGACCTATTCTAAATCTAAAAAAATTTGAACACTTACAAAGGTTCAAATCAAGATGGAGTCACTCAGAGCAGTGATAACGAACCGGGAAGTAGGGGACTATCTGGTGTCCCGAGACATCAGGGATGCTTACCTCCATGTCCCAAATTTGCCCTTATCACTAAGGGTACCTCAGGTTCGTGGTACAGAACTGTCACTATCAGTTTCAGACGCTGCCGTTTGGATTGTCTACGGCACCCCGGGTCTTTACCAAGGTAATGGCCGAAATGATGGTTCTTCTTCGAAGAAAAGGCGTCTTAATTATCCCTTACTTGGACGATCTCCTGATAAGGGCAAAGTCCAGGGAACAGTTGGAGGTCGGAGTAGCACTATCTCGGATACTGTTACAACAGCAGGGGTGGATTCTAAATATTCCAAAATCGCAGCTGATCCCGACAACAAGTCTCCTGTGCTTAGGGATGATTCTGGACACAGTCCAGAAAAAGGTGTTTCTCCCGGAAGAGAAAGCCAGGGAGTTATCCGAGCTAGTCAGGAACCTCCTAAAATCAGTGCATCATTGCACAAGGGCCATGGTAAAAAAATGGTGACTTCCTTCGAAGCAATTCCAGTCGGCAGATTTCATGCAAAAACTTTTCAGTGGGATCTGCTGGACAAATGGTCCGGATCGCATCTTCAGATGCATCAGCGGATAACCCTATATCCAAGGACAAGGGTGTCTCTCCTGTGGTGGTTACAGAGTGCTCATCTTCTAGAGGGCCGCAGATTCGGCATTCAGTTTTGGATGTTGGTGACCACGGAGGCCAGCCCGAGAGGCTGGGGAGCAGTCACACAAGGAAAAAATTTCCAGGGAGTGTGATCAAGTCTGGAGATTTTTCTCCACATAAATATAGCTAAGGGTAAATTTATAATGCTCTAAGCTTAGCAAGACCTCTGCTTCAAGGTCAGCCGGTATTGATCCACTGGGATAAAACATCACGGCAGTCGCCCACGTAAATAGACAGGGCGGCACAAGAAGCAGGAGGGCAGTGGCAAAAACTGCAAGGACTTTTCGCTGGGCGGAAAATCATGTGATAGCACTGTCAGCAGTGTTTCATTCCGGGAATGGAAACTGGGAAGCAGACTTCCTCAGTAGGCACGACCTCCACCCGGCAGAGTGGGAACTTCATGGGGAAGTTTTCCACATAATTGTAAACCGTTGGGAATTACCAAAGGTGGACATGATGGCGTCCCGTCTGAACAAAAAAACGGGACAGGTATTGCGCCAGGTTAAGAGACCCTCAGGCAATAGCTGTGGACGTTCTGGTAACACCGTGGGTGTACCAGTCGGTGTATGTGTTCCATCCTCTGCTTTTCATACCTAAGGTACTGAGAATTATAAGACGTAGAGGAGTAAGAACTATACTCATGGCTCCGGATTGGCCAAGAAGGACTTGGTACCCGGAACTTCAAGAGATGCTCACAGAGGACTTATGGCCTCTGCCGCTAAGAAGGGACTTGTTTCAGCAAGTACCATGTCTGTTCCAAGACTTACCGCAGCTGCGTTTGACGGCATGGCGGTGGAACGCCGGATCCTAAGGGAAAAGGCATTCAGGAAGAGGTCATTCCTACCCTGGTCAAAGCCAGAAAGGAGGTGACCGCACAACATTATCACCACATGTGGCGAAAATATGTTGCGTGGTGTGAGGCCAGGAAGGCCCCACGAAGAAATTTCAACTCGGTCGATTCCTGCATTTCTTGCAAACAGGAGTGTCTATGGGCCTCAAATTGGGGTCCATTAAGGTTCAAATTTCGGCCCTGTCGATTTTTCTTCCAGAAAGAATTGGCTTCAGTTCCTGAAGTCCAGAAGTTTGTCAAGGGAGTATTGCATATACAACCCCCTTTTGTGCCTCCAGTGGCACTGTGGGATCTCAACGTAGTTCTGGGATTCCACAAAACACATTGGTTTAAAACCAGTCAAATCTGTGGATTTGAAGCATCTCACATGGAAGGTGAACATGCTCTTGGACCTGGCCTGGACCAGGCGAGTGTCAAATTGGTGGGGTTTTTTCTCAAAAAAGCCCATATCTGTTTGTCCATTCGGACAGGGCAGAGCTGCAGACTCGTCCCCAGTTCTCTCCCTAAGGTGGTGTCAGTGTTTCACCTGAACCAGCTTATTGTGGTGTCTTGCGCCTACTAGGGACTTGGAGGACTCCAAGTTGCTAGATGTGGTCAGGGCCCTGAAAATATAGGTTCCAGGACGGCTGGAGTCAGGAAAACTGACTTGCTGTTATCCTGTATGCACCCAACAAACTGGGTGCTCTTGCTTTTAAGCAGACTTTTGCTAGTTGGATGTGTAATACAATTCAGCTTGCACATTCTGTGGCAGGCCTGCCACAGCCAAAATATGTAAATGCCCATTCCACAAGGAAGGTGGGCTCATCTTGGGCGGCTGCCCGAGGGGTCTCGGTTTTACAACTTTGCCGAGCGGCTATTTAGTCAGGGGCAAACACGTTTGTAAAATCCTACAAATTTGATACCCTGGCTAAGGAGGACCTGGAGTTCTCTCATTCGGTGCTGCAGAGTCATCCGCACTCTCCCGCCCGTTTGGGAGCTTTGGTATAATCCCCATGGTCCTTTCAGGAACCCCAGCATCCACTAGGACGATAGAGAAAATAAGAATTTACTTACCGATAATTCTATTTCTCGGAGTCCGTAGTGGATGCTGGGCGCCCATCCCAAGTGCGGATTATCTGCATTACTTGTACATAGTTACAAAAATCGGGTTATTATTGTTGTGAGCCATCCTTTCAGAGGCTCCGCTGTTATCATACTGTTAACTGGGTTCAGATCACAGGTTGTACAGTGTGATTGGTGTGGCTGGTATGAGTCTTACCCGGGATTCATAAATCCTTCCTTATTGTGTACGCTCGTCCGGGCACAGTACCTAACTGAGGCTTGGAGGAGGGTCATAGGGGGAGGAGCCAGTGCACACCACCTGATCCTAAAGCTTTACTTTTTGTGCCCTGTCTCCTGCGGAGCCGCTATTCCCCATGGTCCTTTCAGGAACCCCAGCATCCACTACGGACTCCGAGAAATAGAATTATCGGTAAGTAAATTCTTATTTTGTTGCACATCTATAGCACGATACAGGATACATCTGAGAATCTCATACCAAAACAAAGTAAATATTACATAACCATGTAGCTATATGGAAAACATACACTTCCTCTCCGATTGTTTCCTTAACTTTCCCCACTTGTAACTGGCCCATCACTAGGACTGACCCCATGCCAATGAGGCCTAGTAACGACAGTATCGATTTCACTCCACGGGTTCACTTTATAGTAAAGCTGCTTAGACACAGTGGAAAAAGCCATTATTACAGTCATGAAAGCCAGTTAACTAGGAACCAGTGATGTTCCCTGAGGTCCTGCTTTTCCATTGGCTTAGTCCACAACCTGGTAGCCTCCGTGGACAATGTGAGGACATCGGGGACAGTATTCAGTCAGGTAATCTAAGGCAGGGTACACACTTGCCCGACAGCGCCACTGACCAATGGACCTAGCAACCAATTTTGGTAAGCATACACACTTACCAATCAGGTAATGTCTGGTATACCAATCCGGTATGTCTGGCCAGATATCACAACTGGGCGGGGATTTCGATTTGTCCAGCCAGTTATATCATTGTTGGCGGTTCCTACTGCCGCATAACAGTTCACTCTGCGGGTCGCCCGTACAATCGCGCAGATGCACCAATACAATTGCATAATATATCTGCAGCAGCTGTGCTGTAGAGCTGACCCGATATGTCTGTGAACAACTCGTTCACATGGGTTGGTATTGGGAGATCCGGCGTTTGGGATCCCAGAAGTCACCTTACCAACCCCGGGATCCTGGTTTCCAGAATGCCGGCAAGTGTGTGTGTGTGGCGTTTGCACAACGTAGCCCCTTACGGGCTCGCTGCGCTCGCCACACAGCGGGCTCGGTATGCCGACTGCCGGGCTGTCCACAGCTTGGGATTCCGGCGTCGGCATAGTGACCAGCGCCCTCCCGACCGCCGGTCACAGAACTACATCCCGTTCACATGCATATCGTCTGCACCATGGCTTAGATTTGAGATGCACATACATTGGCTACATATGTGGGCCTAGAAGCCAGGCGGGGGGGTGGGGGCTGGGGCTTGGCCAGGCTCTGAATGGCATGGCCACAATCCATCTACTGTGTGTTCACAGGGTCTGAAACATCTCTTGATGGCCCCCCTGAACACCCCTAATAAGTGTGCTGCCCTTCACCTTCTCTTTGCATTCCATTTTTCAGTGATGTAGTGGATTAACGTGGAAGCCCCCCAAATTTGGAGTGCCTGAGTGGTTATCTTCAGGATAAACACTTGGGCCAAACGTCTGCATCCCAAAACACCTTTATAAGAAGTCCAGATAATGGTACAACAATAGCAAAGTTCTCAATGAAAATTCTCTGGGACCTGATTGTGTACTTTTCTATGGTTATTATAGCTGTATTTACTGTTTCCCGCTTTGTACCATGGACTTCCGCACCACTGTATGCTGTGCCTGTGTGCGATACATCCACTGAAGTGCACCTTTTGTGGGCAAGATGGCTTCATGTGGATCTATTCATACAGGCAGGGCCGGTGCTAAGGTGTTAGGCGCCCCCCTGCAAAATATAACTTTGCGCCCTCTCTCCTCCAAGGCATACACAGAGTGACAGAGGGGTATACAGGGTGACAGTGGCAGATATATACGGGGTGACAGGGACATATACAGGGTGAGTCACAGGGACATACACAGGGTGACGGTGGCAGATATATACACGGGGTGACAGGGATATACACAGGGTGACAGTGGCAGATATATACGGGGTGACAGGGACATACACAGGGTGACAGAGGCAGATATACACAGGGTGACAGGGATATACACATGGTGACAGTGGCAGATATACACAGGGTGACAGGGATATACTCAGGGTGACAGTGGCAGATATATACGGGGTGACAGGGACATACACAGGGTGAGTCACAGGGACATACACAGGGTGACAGTGGCAGATATATACGGGGTGACAGGGATTTACACAGGGTGACAGTGGCAGATATACACATGGTGACAGGGATATACACAGGGTGACAGTGGCAGATATACACAGGGTGAGTCACAGGGACATACACAGGGTGACAGTGGCAGATATACACGGGGTGAAAGGGACATACACAGGGTGACAGTGGCAGATATACACGGGGTGAAAGGGACATACACAGGGTGACAGTGGCAGATATACACGGGGTGACAGTGGCAGATATACACGGGGTGACAGGGACATACACAGGGTGAGTCACAGGGACATACACAGGGTGACAGTGGCAGATATATACGGGGTGACAGGGATTTACACAGGGTGACAGTGGCAGATATACACATGGTGACAGGGATATACACAGGGTGACAGTGGCAGATATACACGGGGTGAAAGGGACATACACAGGGTGACAGTGGCAGATATACACGGGGTGACAGTGGCAGATATATACGGGGTGACAGGGACATACACAGGGTGACAGTGGCAGATATACACGGGGTGAAAGGGACATACACAGGGTGACAGTGGCAGATATACACGGGGTGACAGTGGCAGATATACACGGGGTGAAAGGGACATACACAGGGTGACAGTGGCAGATATACACGGGGTGACAGTGGCAGATATACACGGGGTGAAAGGGACATACACAGGGTGACAGTGGCAGATATACACGGGGTGAAAGGGACATACACAGGGTGACAGTGGCAGATATACACGGGGTGACAGTGGCAGATATATACGGGGTGACAGGGACATACACAGGGTGAGTCACAGGGACATACACAGGGTGACAGTGGCAGATATATACGGGGTGACAGGGATTTACACAGGGTGACAGTGGCAGATATACACATGGTGACAGGGATATACACAGGGTGACAGTGGCAGATATACACAGGGTGAGTCACAGGGACATACACAGGGTGACAGTGGCAGATATACACGGGGTGAAAGGGACATACACAGGGTGACAGTGGCAGATATACACGGGGTGACAGGGATATACACAGGGTGACAGTGGCAGATATACACGGGGTGAAAGGGACATACACAGGGTGACAGTGGCAGATATACACGGGGTGACAGTGGCAGATATACACGGGGTGAAAGGGACATACACAGGGTGACAGTGGCAGATATACACGGGGTGAAAGGGACATACACAGGGTGACAGTGGCAGATATACATGGGGTGACAGGGATATACACAGGGTGACAGTGGCAGATATACACGGGGTGACAGGGATATACACAGGGTGATAGTGGCAGATATACACGGGGTGAAAGGGACATACACAGGGTGACAGTGGCAGATATACACGGGGTGACAGGGATATACACAGGGTGACAGTGGCAAATATACACGGGGTGACAGGGATATACACAGGGTGACAGTGGCAGATATACACGGGGTGACAGGGATATACACAGGGTGACAGTGGCAGATATACACGGGGTGACAGGGATATACACAGGGTGACAGTGGCAGATATACACAGGGTGAGTGACAGAGATATACACAGGGTGACAGTGGCAGATATACACAGGGTGACAGTGGCAGATATACACGGGGTGACAGGGATATACACAGGGTGACAGTGGCAGATATACACGGGGTGACAGGGATATACACAGGGTGACAGTGGCAGATATACACAGGGTGAGTGACGGATATACACAGGGTGACAGTGGCAGATATACACAGGGTGACAGTGGCAGATATACACGAGGTGAAAGGGACATACACAGGGTGACAGGGATATACACAGGGTGACAGTGGCAGATATACACAGGGTGAGTGACAGGGATATACACAGGGTGACAGTGGCAGATATACACGGGGTGAAAGGGACATACACAGGGTGACAGTGGCAGATATACACGGGGTGACAGGGATATACACAGGGTGACAGTGGCAGATATACACGGGGTGACAGGGATATACACAGGGTGACAGTGGCAGATATACACAGGGTGACAGGGATATACACAGGGTGACAGTGGCAGATATACACAGGGTGGCAGGGATATACACAGGGTGACAGGGATATACACAGGGTGACAGTGGCAGATATACACAAGGTGACAGGGATATACACAGGGTGACAGTGGCAGATATACACGGGGTGACAGGGATATACACAGGGTGACAGTGGCAGATATACACGGGGTGACAGGGATATACACAGGGTGACAGTGGCAGATATACACAGGGTGACAGGGATATACAGAGGGTGACAGTGGCAGATACACACAGGGTGACAGGGATATACACAGGGTTACAGTGGCAGATATACACGGGATGAAAGGGATATACACAGGGTGACAGTGGCACATATACACGGGATGACAAGGACATATACAGGGTGACAGAGGGGCATAGACAGGGTGACAGTGGCACGTATACACGGGTGACAGGGATATATACAGGGTGACAGAGGGGCATAGACAGGGTGACAGTGGGTTATGCACTCTGGGTGACAGTGAGACATATTCACAGAACATAGGACAGTGGGTCATGCACAGAGTGGCAATGCTGTGCCAATCCCCCTCCCCACTGTGCCCCAAATGACATCATACAGTATGCCCCACTATGCCCACAGCTTAATATAATACAACAGCTTAATTCTTACGTTCTTCACTGTATTTCTTTCAACTTTTTCCTCTGACCTTCTACTGTACGTTTTTCCGTGCCATGCAGCTCCTCTTGCACAGTGGCTCCTCATGATCTGTGCAGCAGCCGGGCACAGAACAGCTACAGAGGGAGGGAAGCCAGGCAGACAGTCCCAGGCCAGCGCATGCAGAGTGGCTGATGGCGTCAGATGAGGCAAGCATGGTGTGCGTTGCCGCCGGCAGTACGGCCCAATGTGCGGTGGAAAGGTCATTGGAAGAAGACGCTACAGACTCTGCTGAGCATGCTCACCTTCTTCCGTCTGACCTCCTAAGGCTATCACCGCGGTGCTCACTAAAGCAACTGCGGTGCAGCCCAAGTAGTTCGGCAGGCAGTTTTTTCACTAGCGGGGGGGTTGTGCCAGGGCCCCTCGGAAGCAAAAGTACCCGTAGTATCCCCCTATTTCAGGGCCTGCCAATAGGCGCAGTGTGGAGTAAAGGGCAGGGGGAGGAGGAGAGAGACTGGAGATTGCACGGCGCACTTCACTGTTCACGCTGCCAGCCGGCAGTAACAGTGGACAGAAAGCAGCAGGGTAGCAGAGCGCGGGAGAGCGCCTCTCCTGGCCGGCGCCTCCCTGCTTTGCATACCCTTGCTGAGTGGGTAGCGCCGGCACTGCATACAGGGTACTGTATATCAAACTGCCACACGTGTCTGTTTTCTCATATATGTTTTGGGTCCTTGTATGGCTTATCTCCCACAGTCTAACCGTTGTAGTGCGACCAACATGGCTGCCTCATCTGGTATGCTTGTGGATGGGATGAAAAGTACATGGACCTGGTGGTTAATGTTGGCTCCTGCTCCTAGTGTTAGGTCGCTGCAACCACCCATTATGTGTCATCTCTTCTAGGGGTAGACTATTCCACCCAGGGTAATCCTACATAGTGCGCCTACCATGGCTGCCACACCTGGCACCTATCATGAGTGGAATATATAACCCGTGGAGGTTATTACCCAAAATGTCTTTCCCCAACCCTGCAATATCCATATTGTGTGTTCTAGGTTTCTGTTGTTTTTAATTATCTCTGTTTTCCTACTTTTGTAATAACAAATCCTTGTACAATGTATCATGTTTTTGATATATGCAAAGCGACTTTGAGTCCCATGGGAAAAAGGCGCTATGTAAATAAAATTATTATTATTAATATTATTATATACACTAGGCTAGATTATTCATTGGGCAGCCTAGGTGCCTGCTTAAGGTCCAGTGGCCACAAAGGGGCCCACATATGTCTAATCTGTTATGTACAGCATGCCCAAGGAGATCTTCCTCAGGCTCTGATTACCCCTAGACTGACAGCTGATACGTCTTCCTCTGCTACTAAAGGACTTTTACATCAATAAACGTTGCATCACATCACAGTGATACTGCTACATCACTGTGACAGTGTCATGCCATACCTGCCTCATTACCCTCCCTCCTAGTGCTGCAGCTGGGGCCGAGGGGTGATCATGAGAGCTGAAATCCTGCTGGAACCACTGTCAGCCAGTTTGCAGTATAATCCATTTTTAAGTATAAGTAGTTTAGTCTGAACCAGCTGAAAGTGACATGTCCATCTCAGTAACCCCCTAGCAATTAAATGATGTCGGCTAAGTAGAAAAATAGGTGATACTTACCTATTGGTAGTCTACTGTGTTGCAACAAAAATATTTTGCATACTGTTGTTAGTTTTGCAATCTGTTTTGAGTTAGAGATTAGCCGTATTATTGTCACTGCTGCAATGTTACTGTCTAAATCCCAGAGAATATTAATTTATTTATTTATTTATTTAGATAATTGAAAATGATTTTTTTACATTTTATTCAGATAATTGAAAATACATTTCTCTGACGTCCTAAGTGGATGCTGGGGACTCCGTAAGGACCATGGGGAATAGCGGCTCCGCAGGAGACAGGGCACAAAAGTAAAAGCTTTAGGATCAGGTGGTGTGCACTGGCTCCTCCCCCTATGACCCTCCTCCAAGCCTCAGTTAGGTTTTTGTGCCCGGCCGAGAAGGGTGCAATCTAGGTGGCTCTCCTAAAGAGCTGCTTAGAGTAAAAGTTTTGTTAGGTTTTTTATTTTCAGTGAGACCTGCTGGCAACAGGATCACTGCATCGAGGGACTAAGGGGAGAAGAAGTGAACTCACCTGCGTGCAGGATGGATTGGCTTCTTAGGCTACTGGACACTAGCTCCAGAGGGACGATCACAGGTACAGCCTGGATGGGTCACCGGAGCCGCGCCGCCGACCCCCTTGCAGATGCTGAAGAGAGAAGAGGTCCAGAAATCGGCGGCAGAAGACTTCCCAGTCTTCTTAAGGTAGCGCACAGCACTGCAGCTGTGCGCCATTGCTCTCAGCACACTTCACACCAACGGTCACTGAGGGTGCAGGGCGCTGGGGGGGGGCGCCCTGGGCAGCAATGAAAGTACCTATGCTGGCTAAAAATACATCACATATAGCCTCTGGGGCTATATGGATGTATTTAACCCCTGCCAGGTTGTCAGAAAAACGGGAGAAGAAGCCCGCCGAAAAGGGGGCGGGACCTATTCTCCTCAGCACACAGCGCCATTTTCCTACACAGCTCCGCTGCTAGGAAGGCTCCCAGGCTCTCCCCTGCACTGCACTACAGAAACAGGGTTAAAACAGAGAGGGGGGGCATTTTTGTGTGGCGATATTATAATATATTAAGATGCTATAAGGGAAAACACTTATATAAGGTTGTCCCTGTATAATTATAGCGTTTTGGTGTGTGCTGGCAAACTCTCCCTCTGTCTCCCCAAAGGGCTAGTGGGGTCCTGTCCTCTATCAGAGCATTCCCTGTGTGTGTGCTGTGTGTCGGTACGTGTGTGTCGACATGTATGAGGACGATGTTGGTGAGGAGGCGGAGCAATTGCCTGTAATGGTGATGTCACTCTCTAGGGAGTCGACACCGGAATGGATGGCTTATTTAGGGAATTACGTGATAATGTCAACACGCTGCAAGGTCGGTTGACGACATGAGACGGCCGGCAAACCAATTAGTACCTGTCCAGGCGTCTCAAACACCGTCAGGGGCTTTAAAACGCCCATTACCTCAGTCGGTCGACACAGACACGGACACTGACTCCAGTGTCGACGGTGAAGAAACAAACGTATTTTCCATTAGGGCCACACGTTACATGTTAAGGGCAATGAAGGAGGTGTTACATATTTCTGATACTACAAGTACCACAAAAAATGGTATTATGTGGGGTGTGAAAAAACTACCTGTAGTTTTTCCTGAATCAGATAAATTAAATGAAGTGTGTGATGATGCGTGGGTTTTCCCCGATAGAAAATTATTGGCGTTATACCCTTTCCCGCCAGAAGTTAGGGCGCGTTGGGAAACACCCCCTAGGGTGGATAAGGCGCTCACACGCTTATCAAAACAAGTGGCGTTACCGTCTCCAGATACGGCCGCCCTCAAGGAGCCAGCTGATAGGAGGCTGGAAAATATCCTAAAAAGTATATACACACATACTGGTGTTATACTGCGACCAGCGATCGCCTCAGCCTGGATGTGCAGCACTGGGGTGGCTTGGTCGGATTCCCTGACTGAAAATATTGATACCCTTGACAGGGACAGTATTTTATTGACTATAGAGCATTTAAAAGATGCATTTCTATATATGCGAGATGCACAGAGGGATATTTGCACTCTGGCATCAAGAGTAAGTGCGATGTCCATGTCTACCAGAAGATGTTTATGGACACGACAGTGGTCAGGTGATGCAGATTCCAAACCGCACATGGAAGTATTGCCGTATAAAGGGGAGGAGTTATTTGGGGTCGGTCCATCGGACCTGGTGGCCACGGCAACAGCTGGAAAATCCACCTTTTTTACCCCAAGTCACATCTCAGCAGAAAAAGACACCGTCTTTTCAGCCTCAGTCCTTTCGTCCCCATAAGGGCAAGCGGGCAAAAGGCCAGTCATATCTGCCCAGGGGTAGAGGAAAGGGAAGAAGACTGCAGCAGGCAGCTCCTTCCCAGGAACAGAAGCCCTCCACCGCTTCTGCCAAGTCCTCAGCATGACGCTGGGGCCGTACAAGCGGACTCAGGTGCGGTGGGGGGGTCGTCTCAAGAGTTTCAGCGCGCAGTGGGCTCACTCGCAAGTGGACCCCTGGATCCTACAAGTAGTATCCCAGGGGTACAGATTGGAAGTTCGAGACGTCTCCCCCTCGCAGGTTCCTGAAGTCTGCTTTACCAACGTCTCCCTCCGACAGGGAGGCAGTATTGGAAACAATTCACAAGCTGTATTCCCAGCAGGTGATAATCAAAGTACCCCTCCTACAACAAGGAAAGGGGTATTATTCCACACTATTTGTGGTACTGAAGCCAGACGGCTCGGTGAGACCTATTCTAAATCTGAAATCTTTGAACACTTACATACAAAGGTTCAAATCAAGATGGAGTCACTCAGAGCAGTGATAGCGAACCAGGAAGAAGGGGACTATATGGTGTCCCTGGACATCAAGGATGCTTACCTCCATGTCCAAATTTGCCCTTCTCACCAAGGGTACCTCATGTTCGTGGTACAGAACTGTCACTATCAGTTTCAGACGCTGCCGTTTGGATTGTCCACGGCACCCCGGGTCTTTACCAAGGTAATGGCCGAAATGATGATTCTTCTTCAAAGAAAAGGCGTCTTAATTATCCCTTACTTGGACGATCTCCTGATAAGGGCAAGGTCCAGAGAACAGTTGGAGGTCGGAGTAGCACTATCTCAAGTAGTTCTACGACAGCACGGGTGGATTCTAAATATTCCAAAATCGCAGCTGATTCCGACGACACGTCTGCTGTTCCTAGGGATGATTCTGGACACAGTCCAGAAAAAGGTGTTTCTCCCGGAGGAGAAAGCCAGGGAGTTATCCGAGCTAGTTAGGAACCTCCTAGAACCAGGCCAAGTGTCAGTGCATCAATGCACAAGAGTCTTGGGAAAAATGGTGGCTTCTTACGAAGCGATTCCATTCGGCAGATTCCACGCAAGAATTTTTCAGTGGGATCTGCTGGACGAATGGTCCGGATCGCATCTTCAGATGCATCAGCGGATAATCCTGTCTCCAAGGACAAGGGTGTCTCTTCTGTGGTGGCTGCAGAGTGCTCATCTACTAGAGGGCAGCAGATTCGGCATTCAGGACTGGGTCCTGGTGACCACGGATGCCAGCCTGAGAGGCTGGGGAGCAGTCACACAGGGAAGAAATTTCCAAGGAGTGTGGTCAAGTCTGGAGACTTCTCTCCACATAAATATACTGGAGCTAAGGGCAATTTACAATGCTCTGAGCCTAGGAAGACCTCTGCTTCAAAGTCAACCGGTGCTGATCCAGTCGGACAACATCACGGCAGTCGCCCACGTAAACAGACAGGGCGGCACAAGAAGCAGGAGGGCAATGGCAGCAAGGATTCTTCGCTGGGCGAAAAATCATGTGATAACACTGTCAGCGGTGTTCATTCCGGGAGTGGACAACTGGGAAGCAGACTTCCTCAGCAGGCACTACCTCCACCCGGGAGAGTGGGGACTTCATCTGGAAGTCTTCCACATGATTGTGAACCGTTGGGAAAGACCAAAGGTGGACATGATGGCGTCCCGTCTGAACAAAAAACTGGACAGGTATTGCGCCAGGTCAAGAGACCCTCAGGCAATAGCAGGGACGCTCTGGTAACACCGTGGGTGTACCAGTCGGTGTATGTGTTCCCTCCTCTGCCTCTCATACCCAAGGTACTGAGAATTATAAGACGGAGAGGAGTAAGAACTATACTCGTGGCTCCGGATTGGCCAAGAAGGACTTGGTACCCGGAACTTCAAGAGATACTAAGAAGGGACTTGCTTCAGCAAGGATCATGTCTGTTCCAAGTCTTACCGCGGCTGCGTTTGACGGCATGGCGGTTGAACGCCGGATCCTAAGGGAAAAAGGCATTCCGGAAGAGGTCATCCCTACCCTGGTCAGAGCCAGGAAGGAGGTGACCGCACAGCATTATCACCACATTTGGCGAAAATATGTTGCATGGTGTGAGGCCAGGAAGGCCCCACGGAGGAATTTCAACTCGGTCGATTCCTGCATTTCCTGCAAACAGGAGTGTCTATGGGCCTCAAATTGGGGTCCATTAAGGTTCAAATTTCGGCCCTGTCGATTTTTCTTCCAGAAAGAATTGGCTTCAGTTCCTGAAGTCCAGAAGTTTGTCAAGGGAGTACTGCATATACAACCCCCTTTTGTGCCTCCAGTGGCACTGTGGGATCTCAACGTAGTTCTGGGATTCCTCAAATCACATCGGTTTAAACCGCTCAAATCTGTGGATTTGAAATATCTCACATGGAAAGTGACCATGCTGTTGGCCCTGGCCTCGGCCAGGCGAGTGTCAGAATTGGCGGCTTTGTCTCACAAAAGCCCATATCTGATTGTCCATTCGGACAGGGCAGAGCTGCGGACTCGTCCCCAGTTTCTCCCTAAGGTGGTGTCAGCGTTTCACCTGAACCAGCTTATTGTGGTACCTGCGGCTACTAGGGACTTGGAGGACTCCAAGTTGCTAGATGTTGTCAGGGCCCTGAAAATATGTTTCCAGGACGGCTGGAGTCAGGAAAACTGACTTGCTGTTATCCTGTATGCACCCAACAAACTGGGTGCTCTTGCTTCTAAGCAGACGATTGCTAGTTGGATGTGTAGTACAATTCAGCTTGCACATTCTGTGGCAGGCCTGCCACAGCCAAAATATGTAAATGCCCATTCCACAAGGAAGGTGGGCTCATCTTGGGCGGCTGCCCGAGGGGTCTCGGCTTTACAACTTTGCCGAGCTGCTACTTGGTCAGGGGCAAACACGTTTGCAAAATTCTACAAATTTGATACCCTGGCTGAGGAGGACCTGGAGTTCTCTCATTCGGTGCTGCAGAGTCATCCGCACTCTCCCGCCCGTTTGGGAGCTTTGGTATAATTCCCATGGTCCTTACGGAGTCCCCAGCATCCACTTAGGACGTCAGAGAAAATAAGAATTTACTTACCGATAATTCTATTTCTCGTAGTCCGTAGTGGATGCTGGGCGCCCATCCCAAGTGCGGATTGTCTGCAATACTTGTACATAGTTATTGTTAACTAAAACGGGTTGTTATTATTGTTGTGAGCCATCTTTTCAGAGGCTCCGCTGTTATCATGCTGTTAACTGGGTTCAGATCACAGGTTGTACAGTGTGATTGGTGTGGCTGGTATGAGTCTTACCCGGGATTCAAAATCCTTCCTTATTGTGTACGCTCGTCCGGGCACAGTATCCTAACTGAGGCTTGGAGGAGGGTCATAGGTGGAGGAGCCAGTGCACACCACCTGATCCTAAAGCTTTTACTTTTGTGCCCTGTCTCCTGCGGAGCCGCTATTCCCCATGGTCCTTACGGAGTCCCCAGCATCCACTACGGACTACAAGAAATAGAATTATCGGTAAGTAAATTCTTATTTTTTTTTTTAAATTTATTTAGATAATTTAAAATGAAACGTATTTATTTTTTATTTATAGAGATAACTGAAAATGAAATTTAATTAATTTATTTAGATAATTGAAAATTAATTTTCTTTATTTAGATAAGTAAAAATAAAATGTGCCTATGTATTTTATTTTGCACTGTACACTACATTAAAAATCCTGAATGTTCAAGTGTTGCTAATTAGAACACGGCTATAGTTTGTAAAATAATATAGTAACAAGACCACACACACTTGTATATTGAAACTAACAGGTGGAAGTAAAGTAACAGGCAGCAGCCGACATGTGACATTTTAAGTGTTAATGTCTTCTGGTGTCAATACAAGTTTGTTGTTAGTTAGTAAGAATGTTAAAACCTCATTCCTGTGCAAATTAAAGTGACATGGCCCCACGACTTTGTTCTTTGATGTCACAAAAACATCCAGAGTTTTTTAAAATCTATTTTAGACTCGTAAATGAATGAGCCTAGTGTTAAAATATTTGTTGTAAAGCGTTGTATCGTACGGTGATGCTGCTGAAAAGTACCTGTTTTAAATAATGTTTACATGTCTCTACGTCTTTATTGGCATGCAGAGTAAAGCAGCATTTCTTCATTTTTTTTCATGACAATGTGGCTCCTAGATGAAATAATTGTGTATTTCAGCTCGGTTGTTGCAGCAGTTAGAAATGTAATGATAATTAATGGTCAAGGTATCTTAATACCGTTCAGGGCCTGATTCAGAATAGGAGCAAATCAAAAAAGAAAAGGCGTAAACAAGGAGCAATTTGCTCCTAGAACAAGCAAATGCAAGGTTGTGCAAATACATGCAAAAAAAACAAAAACATGCAAATTAAATGCTAGCAGCTGTTGCATGTAGCAGTAAGTACTGGACAGCTATTTATGAAGTATTTTTGACACTACATTTTAGAAGTAAGTTAGGACACATCCCTTCCCAAATTGTAAATTTCTTTTGCCAGTTTGGATGTGATTCGGACTCGCCTTGGGAAGCAGACGCATTTTCTGGTTACAAGCTAACTGCATGTGCCTCTTAATCTGTGCATACTCTGCTCAATGCACGTGAAGTAGCAAGTAGTCATATGATTTTTTATTATTATTATCCTTTATTTATATGGCGCCACAAGGGTTCCGCAGCGCCCACTTACAGAGTACATATGCACATAATCAAAACAGGAAGACAGTGACTTACAGTTGAAGACAATATAGGACAAGTACAGGGTAACTAAGCATAACTACACCAGTAAACAACAGAGATAAGTTCCAGGTGGCCAAAATACAAAAACAAACTGCGGGATTTTGGACAGTTGAGGATTATTAAAGTAAGAAAAGTATAAGCACATGAGGGAAGAGGGCCCTGCTCGTGAGAGCTTGCATTCTGTGTCATATCTCAAGCGTACAGAGACCAATGTCAAGTGGATGGCAACTGGGCGACGAGTGTTGAGACGTACAAAGCAGCTGTATACGATGGGGGGGGGGGGGGGGGGGGTCATGGGTGTGCAGCCAACTTTCGTTCTTGTTTTAGGAGTTCGGACGCAGTCAGAACGCTTGTTGCAGATGGAACTTTTGCAGCAAGCATGGAGCTAGTGCAAGCCCAGATACCGCTGTTGCAAGTACACACAAAAGCAGCGTGCAGTGTGATCAGACGCATGAAATAAAACAGATACGCACATAGACGGACAGATAGTTTAATTAGCTGATCGTTGCCCGTAGGCTGCCGCGGCCGCACGCATGCTTGGTCGTCAGTGTTTCCGACTCAGAACCAACCCCCTTCAATCTGCCCCGTCTGCCAGACAACATAGTTTTGCCAGGGGCATATTGCTTCTTGCTGTGATTTTCCCTAACGGAATGAGGCAATTAGTTCCTTTAGTTCATAGTGTTGCAGGAAGATCAGTGGGAAGCGTGGGGCAGAATCTTATCACAACCTGGAATGACTGAGGTCGATAATCTTCCACTATACACTGACAAAAATATATCACATGTATTTAAAATGACACGGTTTTGCTCCAGCCTTGCATCCACCCTAAGGGGAATTGTGATGCCGTTCAGGTGCGAGTGTCGCTAGTGTCCATTATTTGTGCTCGCACCTTCATCAGGTGGTGATCAGGAATGTGTGAAAAGTTGGCCTACTAGGTGCTCAAACTGCATTTTCAGCACAGTACCAGGGGCAGATTTAGGGGTGAGGATGCCCCTAGGCACAACAGTAACCCCCCACCCCCTGCCTGCCTAGTTTTATTATTTTTATTGATTGGTTATGAGCCCCCATTTGATGATAGCCAATTTAATAGCATGTCCTACCCGTTTACACTCCATTCAAAGTGGCATATGGTACAGTACAGTGGATATATATTGGAGTTACTGGTACTTTTTTAAGGCTGACCGTACCAACACAAGCATCCAAGTGACAGTATCTGGACTCTAGGTTGACGCCCCTTAGGTCGACACCCAATGGTCGACATTGGCTAGGTCAACACTAGAAATAGGTCGACATGGCCATTTGGTCGGCATGAAAAAAGGGGCGACATGAGTTTTTCACATTATTTTTTTTTTTTTACTTTTTCATACTTTACAATCCATGTGGACTACAATTGGGAATGGTAACCTTGCCCGCAGCTACAAGGGGACGCGGTGCACTAATTGGGGTTCCCGGTCACTTGACAGAGAAAACAACGCCAAAACAACCTTAAACTCATGTCGATCTTGTTCATGTCGACCTATTTATAGTGTCGACCTAACCACTGTCGACCAATGGGTGTCAGGTTGTCAACCTAATTGGTGTCGACCCTGAGTCCCATACCGCCAAGTGACGCCCCTAGGCACGTGCCTAATGGGAAATTGGCTACTGCACAGTACTGTAGGCTGCTTTATGCAGCTACACTTGGTGCATGAGAGAGCAACACGCACATTAAGTAATGGGCACCCAAAACAATTGAATTCCTTCCTTAGACCTATTAGAAACTCTTTAGAGCACCTTGTGCCTCATGCCTCACTAATTCCCAGTGAATTGATAGGCAGGTTCACCCAAGTAAATGGCTGCATTCACCACCTGCAGGTGAGGGATAAGATGTACCGTCCGGACGATACTGAAAGTAAGTGGTAATCAGTCTCGGTGTTACATAAGGGTGAAGTGTGAATTATTTTAGGTGATAACTAACCTGTTACTTCAGCTGAGAAATGAAAAGGTTACTATGCTACAAAATTGTGAATCCAAGTGCAACTTCTACGACTCTGCAGCATCTGGCGCCATTGCAGGCAGGGCAGTAGGGCTCCCCGCTGTATCTTAGGGGACGGTATGTTCTGGCCGTGTCTTTTTGGCTGTGTATCAGTGGTTTAGTGGCACACTTACTACAGCCATATAACTTTCCCATCAGCTTAGGGCCAAAAATAATGACTGCAGGCTGACATTACAGTGGACTCTGTTTATCTTGATGGTATTCCCAGTGACCCACTCCTAAACCACAGTGTTTTATTTTTCCTTTGCTATTGCTAGAGATAATGTTTGTGAGAATAGTGCGACCCTTTCATCTGCCCAGTGCTGCAAACCACCGCACATAAATGATCATGTCTGCTGTCAGCTTCTTCGCCTGGATACCACATGACTGTTCTAAAAGACACATTACCACCTAAATGTTACATGTTCCTAACTTGCTCCTTACCCTGGCCGGAGATTTTGGTGATATGTAATACCGCTTTCAGATCGCTACTGCCGGGCCGCACCCGGGAATTGGAAACCGGTCATTCACGTTTGCGACCCGGCGTTGAACCCTGAGAACTGACTTCTGGACCGGGCATAGTTGGGTTGCCATCAGGGGCGGGGACTGCGGCATCGTTGTGGGCAGCTGTGGCGCTAGAAGATGAGATCATCTCTGTGCCGCCTCTCCCTATGCAGTGAACGGGTAATAGCCCGGGAATAACCATTCTTTATTCCCAGGTTAAACTACCAGGAATTCGGGAGTGACCCTTTAAGACCTCACAGCGACCCGCATACTCTCTGTGTGTAAAATGTTGGAGGGGATGCGCAGGGCAGTTGAGAGCCGGGCTGGGTCCAGATACTTTTCAAGGGGTGTGGCCTAATCACAGGAGGTGTGGTCTTGTACCCTTAGAAAAAATACTGATTTTTTTTTTCTATTTTAAGCACCTCCATGGCCACACAGCAGCGTGTGCTGGGCTGAAGAGAAGAGCTGCAGCTGCTGCTGCCAGATAAGGGGGAGGGGGCCTGGGCCCCTCCATCAGACCTGGGCCTGGGTAATTTGTACCCTCTCCCCCCTCTCTCGGCACCACTGGGTATGCGTGGTGATGCAGCTTTGCGCTGGTCACTCATGCAGCTATTTTGACCATTTCACCCAATAGTTAAAGGTTGTGTGGCTATAAGAAGGACCATTGCCCAATAATATTCTGTTAGAAATGAATAGCATCATTATTGTGCCATAGTTGTCAGCATCACAAACCTCTTTTTGTTGTGTTTTTCTCCTAATGTGTGGTGATGTAACACAGCGCAGGGATAAGCATTGACCCGGTAGGAGGACTCCCGCAACTGTGCAACCCAGCTCTGACCTCTGTGCATGCCACGCCTTCTCCATCGATGCTTTAAACCAGGGATGGGGAACCTTCGGCCCTCCAGCTGTTGTTGAACTACACATACCAGCATGCCTTGCTACAGTTTTGCTACTTGGCCATGCTAAAACTGTTGCAGGGCATGCTGGGATGTGTAGTTCAACAACAGCTGGAGGGCCTCCATCGAAAGGCTTATCCAGTGGTGAAAGCTCTAACAGTTAATTGATGCCGTTCCGATGACAATCCTTACTGACCACCGTTCTATTGACACCATCTTTGGATACTGACCCTGCTTCTTGGTACAGGGCTGGTTGAAATCTGTCTCCCATTATCATGCTTCAGGCCATGACATAATAGGCTGCATACTACAAGCCACTGTATCTTGCTGAGTTAAGGGGCGGTGTATCAAACCTTATAAAGTTATAGGGGGAGATTTATCAAAGCTTGGAGAGAGATAAAGTACTAACCAAGCAGCTCTTGCCAAGTCACAAGCTGTGTTTGAAAAATGTCAGAAGCTGATTGGCCGGTACTTTAGCTCTCTCTACTGTATCTCTCTCCAAACTTGGATGCATCTCACCCTTAAAGTGGAGAAGTGAACCATAGTGCATTATTATTATTATTATTATTATTATTATGTAATCCCGCTGAAATATGTCTATTCAAAATTGTAGATTCATTTATACCCCTCTTCCACTGCCATAAAAATCCTGAGCTTTTGCACGTCAATTTGCATCAACCTAGGATTTTTGGCAGTGGTAACGGGTCCGACCTGTGTCCCTAACCCTGCTCTTTCTACCCGGGTCAGGCTGAGAACCCGGGAATTTGACCGGTGATAGACTCTGTAACTTTCCGGGTCCGCAGTGGAAACGGTATTACTGTGATTTGAGGAATAATCTAGTAAAAGACTGAATTGATATCTCATTTACATGTGCTAATTTTAATTTAAAAAAAAAATACTTCTTTTTCAGCAAGCTGCTCCAAATGCTAAATTCAAACTTCAACGAGCTGAACTCTTCACTAATAAATCGCTACATCTCGGTGAATTGATCTAAGGGGGGGATTCAGACCTGATCGTAGATAAATTTAGCACATCTACGATCAGCTTCCCTGACATGCTGGGGGACGCCCAGCACAGGGATAGTCCGCCCCGCATGTCAGGCCCGGCCCCCCCCCCCCCACAAGTACAAAAGCATCGCACAGCGGCGATGCTTTTGTACTGGAAGAGTAGCTCACAGCCAGCGCAGCTCCTGCACGCTGGCAGGGAGCTACTCGTCACAGCTCGGGTCGCAGCGGCTTTGTGTGACGTCACGTGGCCGCCCCCTCCAACAGTCTGGGCACACCTGCGCTGACCGGACCACGCCCCCTAAACGGCGGGCAAACGCCGACAGTCCGCCCCCTCCCGCTGTCATTCATGCAGAGGCGATCGCAGGGCTAAGAGAGACGTCGGCTGTCTGGCATGCGCAGTTCAGACCTGAGCAGCGATCCGGTCTGAATTAGCCCCTAAGTTTTTCCTGACTTAAACGTTCACTTCAGTTTTGTTACCAGTTGGAGACAGTCCAATGATTAGTATCTGCGATTTAGTTATTCCTGTGTGGACTGAACAACGTATTCATTCTCTCAAGTCTGGCTATGGGGAATTTACTCACACGCTGCGAGAAAATTCTGCACAACGCTGGTGGAATAGTTTTACTTTGCTAGAATTGGACAATATTCCTTTTGACTGCCGTTGGCTGCCTTTGTGTCACAGACGTAGTCTCGTCTGAACTGGCAACCGTCCTGCTCCGCTAAATATAATATTATGGTTTTATGTTTTATTCTCATGATATAAAATAGTTGATTGGGTATGAACCGGTTATGCCTGTTTTTATTCTATGGCTTTTCAAAGAAATGTTAACGTTTATGAAGATATATGAAGTTTGTTGACAATTATTCTGTATTTCCTCTTGAAACCAGCACCATATAGTGAGGTACTGGCTACAGCCTGTGATGGGAGGTGATCAGGGAGCAAACATAATAAAAATATAGGGGACCTGATCCTGAGTCGCACGCAATGAGGTAAAAATTCTGCCCGTTCTCTGCAATTGGAATTCTTGCACAGTCTTGACTCTCAATATGTCGCAATTCTATCTGCATGCCCACGGGATGCTTCTCTTTGCCGTCTAGTAACGCCTAGTTCAGCCATGGGTGAAATGCGACTAATAGCCCATACACACTGGCCGATATATCGGTCATTCTATTGAACGGCCGATATATCGCGGGTCCGTCGGCCAGTGTGTACGGGCAATATGTCTGTGAACTCCGTCATTCACAGACATATTGCGTCGGCCCTGCAGCACAGCCGACGGACAATATATCTACCGATATATTGTCGCATCTCTGAGTGTGTACGGGCGATCAGCCGACCGCACACACACATGCTGCTGCAGCCGGCGGTGATTGACAGCTGAACTGGGTACACGCCCGCCCCCAGTACATGACGTCATTCCCCGACGGATCGGGCAGTGTGTATGCACAGCACACTGCCCGATCCGTCCATAGATATATCTGCAGATCAATTGATCTGCAGATATATCTACCAGTGTGTACCCACCTTAAGATGCATACCATTCAGAATTGCTTGGTGATGCTCCAAGTTGCATGCGCAGTTTGCAAGAAAACTGTGAAATGCATCTGAATTCAGAATTGCATGCAACCCAGAACCAGGCCAAGTATTATCTATTAACATGTACTTCTGTAGTGTCAGCGTATTCTGTTGTGCTTTGCAATTGGCATCTGAAATTCCAAAATAGTGATGCGCTAACGTTGCGTGAAGGTGGAAACCTGAACTAAATCTATAATAGCCAATCTTTTGCTACCTACAGCATCTCTATAATGACATTACATGCTAAAGATACAGGGGTCATTCCGAGTTGTTCGCTCGCAAGCTGCTTTTAGCAGCTTTGCACACGCTAAGCCGCCGCCTACTGGGAGTGAATCTTTATCAAAATTGCGAACGAAAGATTAGCAGAATTGCGAATAGACACTTCTTAGCAGTTTCTGAGTAGCTCCACACTTACTCGGCATCTGCGATCAGTTCAGTGCTTGTCGTTCCTGGTTTGACGTCACAAACACACCCAGCGTTCGCACAGACAATCCTCCGTTTCTCCAGCCACTCCCGCGTTTTTCCCAGAAACGGTAGTGTTTTTTCGCACACACCCATGAAACGGCCAGTTTCCGCCCAGAAACACCCACTTCCTGTCAATCACATTACGATCACCAGAACGAAGAAAAAACCTTGTAATGCCGTGAGTAAAATTCCTAACTGCATAGCAAATTTACTTGGCGCAGTCGCACTGCGGACATTGCGCATGCGCATTAGCGACTAATCGCTCCGTTGCGAGAAAAAACATAACGAGCGAACAACTCGGAATGACCCCCACAGACCGAAATATAAAACGGGATATAGGGCCACCACTCTGTGCAATTGTTTTTTTGTCTCATATGTGTTAAAGTTACATGAGATGAGTTCTCTCATTCTTAAAGTACATCTCTATTTTTTTTTTTAGAAAGTTAAAAGAAAATAAGCAGGGAATAAGCCCCCTGTAACCTCTGCTGTGCTTCTGCACACTGGGCTACTGTCCTTAATACAGCTATGGATATTCTGAATCAAGAAACATTTATTAACAGATGATCTATATATCTATCTATAATATTAAACATAAATAATACACACTCTTCACAAAAACATAAGCAGCACTGGAACTTGCATATGCAAACACTGTTGGTCCTAGTGCAGCGCTTTGGTAGTTAGTTGCATGCCAGTTGTCTCTGTGTGTAATTCTGGCTGATCAGTTCGGGATCCTCTGGTTATCCGGGACGGTTACTGTATCATTGCGCTGCTGCTCTTGGCAATCCGTTCTGTGTCAGCTGAGCCTGAGTGCTGTTCTACAGCCAGTTACAGTATAAGTCTTCTCCTCTGATCCTGGTATTTGTTCTAGTGTTACGTCTGCCAAAAGCAGAAAACCAGTCCGTCCCAGTCTGATCCAGTGTGTGTTTGTATCACCGCCCTCCCCGGCCAGCCCTATGCTGCTGTTCTCAGGCTGGCTACAAGTAAGAGCTGGAGAATGACAGTGACATGCAGTGCACAGTACTTTGTGGACTGTGTCTGTCTGTGACTTGTGATAACATATAGTAACATAGTTAATGAGGTTGAAAAAAGACAAATTGCCCATCGAGTTCAACCTGTATTATAATTCTTACATGATTCTGCATTTAGCTAAAGTTTACGTAATAACCCAGCTGATGTGATGTTTTATCTTTTTCAGTTAGAAATTTATCTAATCCATTTTTAAACCTATTTACAGAGTCTACCATTACTACCTTCTCTGGCAGCGTTCCAAATCCTTACGGCCCTTACTGTGAAGAATCCCTTCCTTCGTTGGGTACAAAATTTTCTCTCCTCCAGCCTCAGGGGGTGAACGCATGTCTTGTGTAGGGTTCTCTCAATAAACAAATCACCTGATAGCTCTATGTATTGTCCCTTTATATATTTGAAAATATTAATAATGTCTCCTCTTAGACGCCTCTTTTCTAGTGTAAACATATTCAACCTAGTAAGCCTTTCTTCATAATCCAGTACCTCTAACCCAGCGTTTTTCAACCGCTGTGCCGCGGCACACTAGTGTGCCGCCAGCGGTTGTCAGGTGTTCCGCAGCCCGCTTCCTGCCACCCGCCAGACATGTCTTACACAGTGCTACGCCGCTCGCCTGCTGACAGCCGACAATGCTCCGCTGCCGCACTCGTCCTCCCAGAGATACCTAGGTCCGTCTGCCGTCGGGCTCAGGTAGCGTATTCAGCTCTTCCGCGACTTGGCCGTGACCTATGTTGACGTGCTGTGACACATAGGTCACGCACGCCACACCACATTCCCGCCAGCCTGCTGGTGTGTGCTGCTGCCTGCGGACTGACCTGCTCTGCTCATACTGCTCCAGCCAGGAATAAACAGGACAGCAGGTTGCCATTACTGTGGGGGCAGTGTGTACTATTACAGGGGAGGGTGGGGCAGTGTGTTTGATTTATATCTGTGGGGGCCAAAAGTATTTGAACTGTGTGGGCCAATGTGTTTGTTAACTGTGGGGGCCACCGAGCTTGATATCTATGGGGGCCAGTGTGTATGTTTTTTTGTTTTGTTTTTTTTCCTGTGGGAGGCAGATAGCGTGCCTTGGCAATTTTAAAGTCTTGTTAGGTGTGCCGCGAGTCAAAAAATGTTGAAAATCACTGCTCTAACCCCTTAACTAAGTTTGTAGCTCGCCCCTGAACTCTATCAAGTTCCAAGATATATATTTTTTATAATGTGGTACCCAGAACTGTACACAATATTCCAGGTGCGGCCGTACCAATGATTTATACAGTGTCAGGATTACACTCTCATCCTGTGTCTCAATTCCCCGTTTTATACATGCTAACACCTTATTTGCCTTCTTTTGTGCGCTTTGACATTCGGTACTGCTACTAAGTCAATGAGCACCCCCAAATCTTTTTCAACTACTGTTTCCCCTAGATTTTCCCCATTTCATTTATAGGTTGCATGTTTATTTTTAGTCCCAAAGTGCATAACTTAAAATTTTTCTATATTGAACCTCATGCTCCATTTAGATGCCCAATTTTCCAGTTTAAATAAGTCGTTCTGTAGAGACTCAACATCCATTTCTGAATTAATTACCCTACACAGTTTAGTATGATCTGCAAAAATGGACACTGTGCTTTCCAGACCTATTCCTAGGTAATTAATAAATATGTTGAACAATAGTGGCCCGAGTACAGACCCCTGCGGTATGCCACTGAATACTGATGCCCAGTTGGAGAACATCCCATTAACCCCATCAGGCTGTTCTCTGTTATCCAGCCAATTACTTATCAAAGTACAAATAGTTTTTACTAGACCAAGCACTTTTAATTGGAAAATCAGCCTCCTGTGAGGCACTGTATCGAAGGCTTTTGCAAAATCTAAATAGACCACAACCACTGTGATTCCCTGGTCAAGATTGTAGCTCACTTCCTCATAGAAAATAATTAAGTTAGTTTGACATGACCTATCCCTCACAAAACCGTACTGGTTCCTAATAATAACCTTGAAGGTCTGCAAGTACTCCTGTATGCTATCCCTTAATATACCTTCCAATATTTTCCCCACTATAGATGTCACAGTTAACGAACTATAGTTACTAGGATGAGTTTTAATTGCCTTTTTAAATAATGGCACTACCTCTGCTATACGCCAGTCCTTTGGTACCATGCCTGATGTAATTGACTCATCGAAAATTAAATATAAAGGTCTTGCTAGTTCTGAGTTTAGCTCCATAAGAACCCTTGGGTGAAGTCCATCTGGACCGGGAGATTTATTAATCTTCATTTTGCTTAGTCTCTCCCGGACTTCTTCCTCACTTAAACAAGTACTAGGTCACGGGTCATTACCGTTACTTTTGTTATGCACTACTACCATCTGGCCTACTCTAGTAAATACACCATTAGTAAAGGCTCCCAATTCTTTTAATGGTCCTATATTCTCCTTTTTTTAACCTGTTACTGGTTATATACTTTCCTTAGGGTTTTCTATTTTAGTTACTCTGATTTTCTTTTTTGCATTTTTTGTTACATTCCTTGTAGTACTGGATTGACCCCGCCTTCCCATCAGATTTAAACGCTTTGAAAGCTCGCCTCTTATCCATTACTTCCTTAACGTTCTTATTAAGTCACATCATTTTTAATTTAATGCTGCTGTGTTTACTGCCAATGGGAATTAATTTATGAATATACTTATCAAGCAACATTTTAAAAGCATCCCACATTTCGGCAGTGTTCTTACCATGAAACAAGATTTCCCAATCAATGTTCTTAGTGCTTGTTTCAGGATGTTGAAATTTGCTTTTCTAAAGTTAAATGTCTTATAGGCCCTACACACTGGGCGATATGACTGATTAGATATGAACGATCTCGTTCGTTAATGAACGAGATACCGTTCATATCTTTCAGTGTGGAGGCACAAGCGATGAACGATGCGCGGCCCCGCGCTCGTTCATCGCTGGTGCCCCGTCGCTTGTGCCTGCACTGCTATGGAGCCGGGTGACAGCGGGAGTGTCACTGCAACCCCACGCCGCCGGGTCACCCGTCGGCCATATCCGCCATCGGACAGCTCGGCGGCGGATCGCGCTGTGTGTAGGGCCCTTTAGTTGAACCCTTATAGCGATGCTTCTGAAAACTAATGTTGAATGTGACCAGTTTATGATCGCTGTTTCCCAAGGTCTCCCCTACTATTACCTATTATTATTTAATATAATCTCCACATTATTGGTTAGTGCTAGATCCAGTATAGTTCTATTTCTAGTTGGTTCCTCGATTACTTGAGACAAGTAGTGGTCTTTTAGCGTATTTAAAAACCCGTTTCCCCTAGCTGTATCACATAATTCGGTGTTCCAATTTATGCCCGGATAATTAAAATCCCCAATGATTAGTACGTCCCCCAATCCTGCAGCTTTTTTCAATTTGCTGCAAGAGTTGTACTACTCAGACACGCTAATATCTGGTGATTTGTAGCATGGGGCTATTACTAGCTTTGCATCTTTACCCCCACTTGAAACTTCAACCCATAATGACTCCACGTTATCTCCAGTCCCCTCGTAAATAACCTCCTTTAAATACGGTTTTAAAAAATGGCTTAGCATAAAGACATACTCCACCGACCCCTTTTGTTAGTCCTGTCTCGCCTGAAAAGAGTATATCCCTCCAAGTTTGCGGCTTAGTCATGAGAATCGCCCCACCATGGGGTATATTTACAAAGATTCGTGTTTTGGCCGTTTTGAAGGGTGTTTGAACTCGAATGGTATCGGGTGCATTTTACTGCAACTTTTTGAATCCTGATACGATCATTCACTAAGCTGCCGAGTTTTGCACAATCCGTTTTTTCCGATGTCGATGTGATTCGTAATATCAGGCAGTGTTTTACGGGAGCGATGAGTAAAACACTGCCTGACAAGACACAAGGAATCCCGGCCGGATCTGTGAGATCCGTGCAGGGCTTCATTGTGTACCTTAAAAAGGTTTTTAAAGTGTTTAAGAATCTGGAAAAAATTGTGTGGGGTCCCCCCTCCTAAGCATAACCAGCCTCGGGCTCTTTGAGCCGGTCCTGGTTGAAAAAATATGGGTAAAAAATTGACAGGGGTTCCCCCATATTTGATCAACCAGCTCCGGGCTCTGCACCTGGTCCTGGTGCAAAAAATACGGGGGACAAAAAGCGTAGGGGTCCCCCGTATTTTTTTTGAACCAGCACCGGGCTCCACTAGTCAGAGAGATAATGCCACAGCCGGGGGACACTTTTATATGGGTCCCTGCGGCCCTGGCATTAAATCACTAACTAGTCACCCCTGGCCGGGGTACCCTGGAGGAGTGGGGACCCCTTAAATCAAGGGGTCCCCCCCCTCCAGCCACCCAAGGGCCAGGGGTGAAGCCCGAGGCTGTCCCCCCCCATCCATGGGCTGCGGATGGGGGGCTGATAGCCAAGTGTAAAATAAAAGAATATTGTTTTTTGCACAAGAACTACAAGTCCCTGCAAGCCTCCCCCGCAAGCTGGTACTTGGAGAACCACAAGTACCAGCATGCGGGGGTTAAACGGGCCCGCTGGTACCTATAGTTCTTCTGCAAAAAAAATACCCAAATAAAAACAGGACACACACACCTTGAAAGTACAACTTTATTACATACATTTCGACACACACATACTTACCTATGTTCACATGCCGACTCGGCCCACGTCTCGATGGCGATTCCAGGGTACCTGAAAATAAAATTATACTCCCCTAAATCCTGTGTGTCGTGTCCTTTTGTAATAATCCACGTACTTGGCAAAACAAAAAAACGGAAACCCGACCACGCACTGAAAGGGGCCCCATGTTTACACATGGGACCCCTTTCCCCGACTGCCAGGACCCCCCCTGACTCCTGTCAAAGAGGGTCCCTTCTGCCAATCAGGGAGCGCCACGTCGTGGCACCCTCCTGATTGGCTGTGTGCTCCTGTAGTGTCTGTCAGGCAGCACACGGCAGTGATACAATGTAGCGCCTATGCGCTCCATTGTAGCCAATGGTGGGAACTTTGCGGTCAGCGGTTGACCGAAAGCAACCTCACCGCTGACCGCAAAGTTCCCACCATTGGCTACAATGGAGCGCATAGGTGCTACATTGTATCACTGCCGTGTGCTGCCTGACGGACACTACAGGAGCACACAGCCAATCAGAAGGGGGCCACGATGTGGCGCTCCCTGACTGGCAGAAGGGACCCTCTTTGACAGGAGTCAGGGGGGGTCCTGGCAGTCGGGGAAAGGGGTCCCATGTGTAAACATGGGGCCCCTTTCAGTGCGTGGTCGGGTTTCCGTTTTTTTGTTTTGCCAAGTACGTGGATTATACAAAGAATACAAGATTCCCTGGATTATGTGAGTATAATTTTTTTCACAGGTACCCCAAGGATTCTACATGGAGAAGAGGACCGAGCCTCGTGGGAACATAGGTAAGTATGTATGTATGGAGGTGTGCATGTATGTAATAAACTTGTACTTTCAAGGTGTGTGTGTGTCCTGTTTTTTTTGGGGGTATTTTTTTAGTAGTAGTACTACAGGTACCAGCGGGCCCGGTTTTCCACCGCATAATGGTACTTGTGGTTCTCCAAGTACCAGTTTGTGGGGGAGGCTTGCTGGGACTTGTAGTACTGCTACTAAAAACAATATTCACATGTTTTCAAAAGGCTATCAGCCCCCCATCCGCCGCCCTTGGATGGGGGGGGACAGCCTCGGGCTTCACCCCTGGTCCTTGGGTGGCTGGAGGGGGGGACCCCTTGATTTAAGGGGTTCCCACTCCTCCAGGGTACCCCGGCCAGGGGTGACTAGTTGGGTATGTAATGCCAGGGCCGCAGGGACCAGTATAAAAGTGTCCCCCGGCTGTGGCATTATGTACCTGGCTAGTGGAGCCCGGTGCTGGTTTCAAAAATACGGGGGACCCCTACGCTTTTTGTCCCCCGTATTTTTGGAACCAGGACCAGGCGCAGAGCCCGGTGCTGGTTGAAGAAATATGGGGGAACCCCTGTCATTTTTTACCCCATATTTTTTCCACCAGGACCGGCTCAAAGAGCCCGAGGCTGGTTATGCTTAGGAGGGGGGACCCCACGCAATTTTTTTTCCAGTTTTTACACTAAATAGACCCTTTCCCATAGATAACCATGCACAGATCTCACTGATCCATGCATGGTTATCCAAACTCGACTGGAAAAAGCAGGTCTATTTTTTTGCTGCTTTTTTTAACGATTCGAAAAAAAAACAGACCCTCACTTGAGCACTCAGAAACTAACACCCAAATACGAATGAATAGTGAATGCCCGTATTGTATGAAATAACAGCCGTGTTTGACCGATGGTCTATTCATTCGTATTTCGGAACTTTGCAAATCAAACCATTACGAATAGTCCAAACACTGCCGAGATTTGTGCTTAGTGAATTCCCGGATTGGGACTTAGAAAAAAAAACACAAATCGGACAAACTCGAATTCTTAGTAAATATTGGCCCATGTCTCTGTATTACCTATAATATCATATTGAGCATTTTTAACACAAGCATTTCCAATTCCCCCATTTTGGCTGGCTGGTAGAGAGGTTTTTATCAGTAACAATGTAATGCTGCTTTCAGATCGCAAATGCCGGATCCTACCCGGTAAGAGAAACGTGTACTTACCGGGTGGGATCCGGCATTTACTCTCCGTTGCTGGCTTTCCGACCCGGCAATATACCGGGTCGGTTGCCGTAGCAGCGGAGGGCGCAGCAGGGGCGGGGGTGGAGGCGGCGCCGGGAGATGAGCTCATCTCCTGCGCCGCCTATGCTGTGAATGGGAGCCGTGTCGCATCGGAACGGCTCCCATTCACACTGCACCTGACCCGGTAATAACCCTTCTTTTTTACCGGGTTGAGTTACCGGGTCAGGCGACCCGCTAATTCAGAAAACGACCTTTCACATCGCACACTAACCCGTTTCGACACGGCAATATGCCGTGTCGATACCGGGTTTTTAGTGCGATGTGAAAGGGGTATAAGTGGTGCAGGGGCCTGCATGAGAGGGTGCAGCAAAGCAGTTGGATTGTACATAGGGAAAATTGAAAAGCGTCTATCTCTAGCTGCCTTTATGTACCAAGTATTTACATATTGTGGATTATTTTAGCTGCAGCTATAACCATGTTAAACTGTGGTGGATCCATATAACCGTTCCCAAACAGTTGCTGGCTGTCCATCAACTTGCATCTAATTCACACTGCCACCGCCGTTGCAAGACCATTGCGGGGCATGCACAGACCAAAAAACATAGCCCATTTGTTACCGAATCCAAACTCCGCCCACCTCTGAATCAGGGTTGTAGACACTTAAGCTGGGTACACACTGCTGCGATGGGGATTCGTTCCGACATAGGAACAAATCCCCATCAGCCTGAATTTCTCCTACACACTGGGGCGACTTTAATGAAGGACGGAACGACCATATTCCATCCTTCATTAACATAACACAGCTCACATACTGTATATAGTGGCAGATGCTCAATTAGCTTAGTGATATCATTCAGCTACTCGAAAGGGAGGGGTTTCTCTAAGCAGGAAAAAAACAAACATATTTTATATCCCCCAGCATCCTGAATAATAGCAGTAACCAGATTTAAATCCCATACAGTATCTTAGAATTCAGAGATCTTGGTTACATATATCTGCGCAAATGTATGTATAAGCCCCCAAGCCGCGTCAAGGCCTCTCTGTATCTATTGGGGGTCCCTAGTGCTATATCTAGGTGCAGGGCGTGGCACCCCAAAAATCAGCATAAACCAGAAAGCCCAGAGCAGCATACCAGTGAAAAAACTATAATGTTAATAGATTAGTGTTAAGAAGCCGAAGCTATAAAGAAAGTAATAAAAAAATGAGATGTAATTTAAATAAGAAAAAGTGTTAAAGAAATTAGTATGTGATAAGTGTTAATAAAGTGTAAGGATATGCCACACTAAAGCCATCCAGCTCAGCCAATCCAGGGACACCACACCCCACACCTCCATTACCCCAATCTGGGTCTATGATTAACCAGCAAGGAGCCACATGATAATGGCTCCCTGCTATAATATATCTAAGCTAAAAGCTACCTACCTTGGAGCAACCCCATAATGCTCCATATGGCATATCGGGACCTGGACTAGCTCGCTAGCGACGGACGCTTGGTTTGATGTACAGCACATAAAACCAGGCTACTGTCACATGCAACCGCCGGATCACGCAAACCTGGGTACACACTGAGCGATGTAAGCAATATGTTGCTGTAAAATGGCATTTTGGAGCAAAATCGCTCCAGTGCGTACCCAGCTTTACACACTAGGTTTAATGTGTAACAGAATCCAATTACTGTGGTTTGGTTTGTGAGTGTAGGAAACTCACACAAACACAAGGTGACTATACAAACGCCACACAGGCTATGGCCGGGATTTAAACTTGTGACCTCAGCCCTGTGAAGCAGTAATGCTACCTACTACAGCACCGTGCTGCCTACGGTTGATCAGTAGGGATAAATTCCTCCTATACTGTATCTTTCCAAAGTTTTGGTTTGGCGTCTGACTCTATAAAAGCCTCCACAGTGTGTATTTTATTTTTGTCCTTTTCGTAATGGCTTTCAGGACCTTAAGGCCCCACAATGCCCTTTGTGTTTTTACTGCCAGCTCCTCCGTGCTTTGTTGTTATATTTATTATTTGTTATAACATTTGTTTAAAAGTATATTGATTTGTTTTACAAATGGGTGTCTCTTATTTTTTTTTAACGCTTTCATTACTGAGACTTGAGAGTAACGTGGCCAGTGGCAGTTGCTGCCCGTGGGTGCACACCACACATTGTATGAGGTTGGTTAACACATATAAACATAGGGGGCCAGATGTACTAAGCCTGAAAAGTGATAAATATCACAGTGATAAAGCACCAGCCAATCGGCTCCTAACTGTCATTTTTCAAACACAGCCTGTAATATGGCAGTTAGGAGCCGATTGGCTGGTGCTTTATCACAGTGATATTTATCACTTTTCAGGCTTAGTACATCTCCCCCACAATGTTGTATGTAGTATATGTACTTGCTCCCTGACCCCAGGGATCAGCAGTGCTGTGCGTCTCACAGCCGCCGGTGCACCCGGGACACAGCATTCGGCTTCACTTCTCCTTCCTGTATAAGCCCGCCCCTAGGCTCCCATTGGCTGGTTTCACAGGAGTCTGGGTGCGGACTTATAAATGAAAGACAAACTGTGTCCCGAGTGAAATCGCATTTGTATACATCTCTCAGGACCTAAATAATGTAGAATTCAGGGACCTTTCAGTCCATATTAGGCCATTTTTAATAAGGTGGAGGGGTCCCTGTTATTTGTCCAGTCTTTAAGCTAATTATCCAACTTTCTCTTCACATGGAATAACCGTACTTGCATAATATAAAGCATATCTAATTGGTTGCTACAGGTTACAGCAAACATACTGTAGCCGCTTATCCACAAATACATGTGCAGCTTCAAGTAAGTTGTTAAATGAATCCTTGTGTGCCGCTTGCTGCCCGGCAAGCATTTATAAAAAGCCGGTTTGGTTTATCACTGTTACACAAAGCTGATGACTGTGCTATATTTAAATGGACGCTACAAGTGAAGTAATCAGTCACATGCCTCTTGTTTTGCAGATAAAACTTTCATTGCCCAGCCAGTGTTTGCTCCTGAAAAGAAAGAGCGACCATTTAAGGTATATTTTCTTCTGTCGATTGTCAACTAATTAAAAGTCAGCAGCTTAAGGAGCGATATTACCAGTTGGATACAGAGATAATACTTCGAGATGGAATAGGGACGTATTTAACATAGGGATTAGCCAGGCACGTCTCCACATTGGGGCTGTCCTGTGCAGGCGTTTATACAGATTTTAATTATAGTTGTCAATTTTTATTTTTTTATTGTGCTTCCTGGTTTTTTTTTTTAACCTGTAACCTACTTCTCCCAGTAAAGGTGGAAGGACGTTGGGTAGCAGGGCATGACCCCGGAGGAGTTAATTACTATTCTAGGGATTATTCACATAATTACTTAATTATCTAAATGCCACTCTACATGATTTTGTTTATTTGTAGCCGATTAAAAGCTTGCGATTTGTCATTCCATGTATTTCTGACAGGTAAAACACATCAGACACTGCTTAGCTATCTAATACAATAGTTGATAATACTAAGTTCTCACTGTATATATTTTTTCCTTTATATGTAGAGACAAGTAGGAGATCTGGTCCCAAAAGCAGAACTTGGTGAGTAGTGTTTCATTCAATCTGACCGCATTTAGCATTAAACTAGTCCTGAAATCATAACAAATGAGAACAGAGAAAATAATTTATTATAATTGCAATAATGTAATGTAATAAGTCCTTTTATCCATCTAAAAAGGGATTTGGTTATTCCATTGCTGTTATAGCGATGTATTTGCTGGAGCATGCGTTAAGAGCTCTTATGTGGTACTGCATATCCCAGCATGCCCTACCACAGTTTTAGCATGCCCTAACAGCAAAACTGTGGCAGGGCATGCTGGGATGTGTAGTTCCACAGTAGCTGGAAGACATCACACCCAGCCCTCAGGCCACGAGAGTGACAGCCATAACTAATAGTGGCATGTACACTTACCACACACTCTGTGCAGAAGGCCTGACTACAAACTCTTGACTGCAGAGGGCCTGACTGCAATCAGAGTTACCTACTAAGCCTACTACCTTCTAAGTTGTCTGGCCTGGATGTCATGACACTGTGACTCTCTGTACAGCTTTGTAAATGACTTTGTTCATGTAAACACTGTATTTCATGCACTGCAGGTTCCTGCGCTTCTCCAGAAAAGAGACTCCGATCCTCCTCCTTTACCTGTAGGCCTGCTGAGACGGGTAGGCTATTCCTATCTCTCCTGCATAAAATAAGGACTAATAAACTGAACGTTTATTTGGTTTTAAAATATAAAGAAAATGTTGTTCTAAATTTTGATAATGGTTCTATTTCTGTAGCCGATACTAAAGTGTATTTAATGACATGGTGGGGATGGTGAAAAGTCACATGCTGCACTTGTGTGGATATTGCACAAGCGCTCAGTAGGTCTCCCAGTTAATCAATTAGTTTATGGATATTACGTTCTATTACAATAATATAAAATTTGACCAAGAGAGATTCTGATGCTTCCTACGTTATTCACCTGTATCTGCTATGACTCTCGCTACACAGTAACAGCTGTGGTGTCTTCCTCCTGTAATATTTGCTCTTCTCCTGCCTTCAGGTAATGGCATCTTGGACAAGCGAGTCCGCTCCTCTTCTTTCAGTTTCCTCACAGCCTTCCCTCCAAATCAGCCAGGTAAGCGCCAGCAGTCATTGCAGTATCAGCCTGGTACCAGCATAATGAGTGATAGCCTTGGGCAACACAGAGAACTCTGTTCATCTGTCACCGCTCACATTAATATGCTAACCTTGCCAGTGGGAAGGACGCAAGGGGCGTTAAAGAAAACAAAAATCCTAACAGTGGCCTCACCTGTTTGGGACCAAATTGATGGTAATCGAGGCCTACACACAAGTAGGCGGCATTAGCACACAGTCATAGTGACAGCGGTGGTGGGTTGTGCTAGTGCGACAAGCAATGGTAGGCGGAGTCACAGCAACAATTGGCGGAGGCTGTCGGTGGATCTAACACACAAGCAGGTGATGCACATCGAGTGCACTCAGATATAAGGGGTCTATTCATGAAGCAGTGAAAAGAGTGGAGAAGTGAGCCAGTGGAGAAGTCGTCCATGGCAACCAGTCAGCTGCTCTGTATAATTTTATACTATGCAAATTATAAATGTTACTTCAATGCTGATTGGTTACCATGGGCAACTTCTCCACTGGCTCACTTCTCCACGCTTTTCACTGCTTCATGAATAGACCCCTTAGTGAGTGGTGCAGGTTGACTCTGCAGCAGGGAGTTTTCAGGGTTAGTTTTTATGGGATAGTAGTTAGGTCCCCTCCCCCTCATTACAGATGGCATCCCACATTAATGCTCCCCTCTACCCGTGTGACAGTGGCTTCCAGCAGAGTCAGTACAGGGATGTTGGCTGGCTGTCCTGAGCGGTGAGTGAGATGTGTTGTGAGATGGAAATTCTCTTGTGTCATTAGTGCACACTGCAATCTGGTTGTTCATCTAATGTCTAAAGATCTAGATCTGCGGTGTGTGTGTGTTTGTGTGTTTGTGTGTGTGTGTGTGTGTGTGTGTGTGTGTGTGTGTGTGTGTGTGTGTGTGGGCTGATCACTTACCAGCAGTAGCTAATTCACTTTTTTTATGTGTAGTCTCATTATTATAAATATTGTAAACGCTGTTGTTTTTGTTTCTTACTTTTAAAATACTAAAAAAATCTCTGTATTATAGCTCATCATTTTTATTGGATTGGTTATTTTCTTTTCTTCACAGCACTAAAGAACAATGTGTTTATGCCTCCCACCCTGCTGCAAGAGCCTCCGAAACAATGCAGCGCGGACAGTGGTAAGTGCGGAACGGAACATTGCGGAACACTCTCACTCTTGCTCCATATGTTCCCATTCTCCTTAGGGATCAGGCACCTTATTGTAATGTGGGCTTTTTGTTAAATATACAATCACTATTTGCCCTATCTACCTAAAGGCGAGAAATTGGTAGCAAAATGGGCGCATATTACTCAAACATGAAAATTCCCCATGTCCGCCCCCTTATTACCCCTTCTCTGGCCAAACGGTTTGATGTCTCCATATCACATCCCACTCTACAACCGTAGTGCTCATGCTGTATCATGCACAGGGTGTATGTCATTTGATCCATCTCTTCTTCTTACATAGGGATCATTGATGTTAAGTAGGGAAAGACCAGCAGAGTACACATTGCAGATGTGGCGAAAACTGATGATGTACATAACCCTTCCTTTTATAAGTCTGATCATGCACACTAAACTCAGGGTGAAAAGCAGGATTTGCAAGGGGGGGGGGATTATCTATCTATATGTACATATATATATATATATCACACTTACTTGCAGCGCCACTTGTTGGGGGTAGGCCCAGGTAAATCGTGTAATCAGGCACCGTCCTCTTGTGGCATACTGCCATGATTCGAGGGTATATAGCAGGGGGCAGGGACAAAATTAACCCTGCAAATCATGGCATTACGCTATTAGGGGGCGGGACTCCCATTGTCAGTCAGGAGGAGTTTCTAGATACTCAGAAACCCCCCCCTGTGTGCGCCACTGGAGTGGTCCTCTTTGTATGTATCAGTGATATCTGTAAAGAGTATTGCTGGGTACACACTGGCAGATATATTGGCCAATCAATTGATCGGCTAATATATATTTTGCTGATCTGCAAGTGTGTACAAGCAATATGTCTGTGAAAGACATCTTTCACAGATATATTGCATCTGCTGTGCAACACAACAGATGGTCAATATATCTGCAGATATATTGGTGCATCTTTCTGTGTGTATGAACCACCATCTGCATATATAGCTGAGGATAGATTGAACTGCAGATATTATTATTATTATTATTATTATTATTATTACCAGTTATTTATATAGCGCACGCATATTCGGGAGCGCTTTACAGAGAATATTTGCCCATTCACATCAGTCCCTGCCCCAGTGGAGCTTGCAATCTATTTCTGCAGCAGGGTACATTGGTTTCCACAGGGAAACATCGGGTGTTGAGTGGATCTTGATCCAGAGAGGCACCAACAGGCTAAAGCTTTAGGCTGCCCAGGATGCATTGTGGGGCCTCCTCTATAACCCCACTTCCAGTCACTGTGAGCTCAGTTTTGAGTTGGTGCCTGTAGAAGCAGTCACTAACAGGAGGTCTGCACTGGGCAGCCCTGACAAAGCTTTTTCTGACAGAAAATGTCTTCAAAACTGGGCTGTCAGCGCTGTATGTCATGGTGACACTTCAGCGCTGTAGCTCCATCACCTCCCAAGCAGTGTCGCATACTCCCGCGGCCTGTTCCTGGGTACTTGCGGCGAAGACGCTTTCGGCTCTAGGCATACAGTCGCAGATGCTCTTCTGGTTCGCGTGGCTGCTATATGGAGGAGGTAAGAGGGTCCCCCAGGCGGGATCCGCCACTAAATCGCGTTACTGTCGCAGTCTAGGGAGATGGACTGCGATGCTGGCGTGGACACTGTAACTGAGCAGGGATCCCACTATATCCACCAGGGCATAAGAGTATAGGTCGGATATACTAATATCCATTTTAATAAGACTCCATAGTACCAGGTGGTGAAGTCCAGCATAGGGGAACCGGCGCTTGACCTGCAGCCTCTCCCCCGGCCCAGAGCGCCATCTGCTGCTGGTGTTTCTGCCCTGGAGCTGCCTCACACTCTCCCTCACTCCCTGACTGAGACGCTGGGCGCCATTTTCTAAAATAGATGCGACTGGTCTCCGGGACTGCAGGGCAAGGTCTCCTTTGTAAACCCGCCTGTACATCAGCGTCGTGGTTTTACAAGCACTTAAGTATTCTACATGTCGATATTAAGACAGCGTTAGTTAAGAACAAGTGTACCTGTTCCAGAATATAATGTACGAGTATTCTGATATATATATCCGGTCTCAGACCGTGCATTGTTATATATATAATATACATATACTAGTCCAGTGCAGTTTTATTGTATTACTAAAATAATTATCTGCATTGTCACTGTGACTGTGTGTGCCTTTATCTGCTGCGTGGATTTCACTCTCAGTGTATCTCAGCTGTATCTATCACTGTATTCTGTACTCTAAGGGACTAGGTGCGTCAGGGTCCATATATAGTGCTTCACAGTATTTACTGATTAAAGTGTACTCTACTGTGTACTCAGTCACCTAATGCGGATTTATTCGCTGATGTTGTGTACTGCAGGCTCAGTCGCATAATACCGGACTTATTTGCTGGTGTTTGTGTACTGTGTACTCAGTCACATGCTAGGGAATTTATTTGCAGGTATTGTACTCTGTCTGGCTGTATCGTACTAATACGCTCTGTGGTTGCATTCACTAATAATGTCTAACACAAAGGGCGGGAAATCCGAGAAAGCTCCTGCATCATGCAGCGCATGCGCCAAGGATTTGCCTGAGGGGGAAGTTTTGTATGACGGTCTGTGTACTATGTGCCATACATCTCCCAGTCAGTTTGCGGCTCCTGTAACGAATCAGGAGCCACCTTGGGCGGCATTGTCAACTTGTGATACGCCTTACGCCCCCTGTGGGACCGTCTCTGCAATTACAGCCACATATTGGGGGTCATTCCGACCTGATCACACGCTGCTGTTTTTCGCAGCGCAGTGATCAGGTCACTACTGCGCATGTGTATGCACTGCAATGCGCAGGCGCATCGTACGCGTACAAAGCGGATCGTTGCTGGGCGATGGATTTAACAAAGAATCCATTCACACAGCCAGTCGCAAGAAGATTGACAGGAAGAAGGCGTTTATGGGTGTCAACTGACCGTTTTCAGGGAGTGGTTGGAAAAATGCAGACGTGTCCAAGCGTTTGCAGAGCGGGTGTCTGACGTCAATTCGAGGACCGGACAGGCTGAAGTGATCGCAGCAGCTGAGTAAGTTCAGACCTACTCAGAAACTGCACAAACTGTTTTTGTACTGCTCGGCTGCACATGCGTTCGCACACTTGCAAAGCTAAAATACACTCCCCTGTGGGCGGCGACTATGTGTTTGCACGGCTGCAAAAAGTACCTAGTGAGCGATCAACTCGGAATGACCCCCGTTGTCCCTGTGGTAAATCCGCCTTTGGCGGATAATTTGTCTACCCAGTTGCAGCAATGGAGTGACTCCTTGGTTAGACATAAAACTGCCCCAAATCACTTTCGTCTCACGGGGTCATCTAAGCGGGCTACTTCCTCCTCACTATCCACTAATCTCTCAGACGATTCTTCTGATGATGAGGATGGGGAGTATACTGCCCCGTCAGACACTGTCACAGTTGCTTCTGACGAGGAATCTACTACTCAGGTTGATGTCCCTAAAGGGCCCCATACACTACAACGACATGTCTGAGGCTGAAGTCAGAGGCGATTTCCCTTGAACTCTCCCGGGAGCTTCCCGGGAGTGGTTCCATACGATTTGGTACATTTTGCATGCGATATATCGTATGCGATCCCAGCCATGCCTGCGGGAACCAACATATCACGAGTGCAGCACTAACGATCTAGGGGAGCCGATCCGACCCTCACGGGAACGCGCATCGGATTGGAAACACCTCCAAAATGCCCGATTTCACCCAATATATCGGGCCGAATGCCCAAAATTGGATGAAATCGTGCATTCTCGTTTCTAGTGTATGGGGCCCTTAACTTAGTGGTTGCTATTAAGCAGATCCTACAAATCACTGATGATGAGGATTCCACTACGGTGTCTAAGAAACCTGATAGATTTGAACGTCAGAAGGTAACTAAAGCGTTATTACTTCTGACCATCTAGTGGACATACGACAAGAACCCTGGACTTTTCCAGGAAAGAAAATCTCCCTTTCTAAAAGGATGGTAGCTCGCTATCCTCTCCCTACAGAGTTGTGTAACAAGTGGGAAAATTCACCACCGGTGGATTCCCATGTCACCCGTCTAGTGGTGTCGTCTACTCTGCCTGTCAGCACTGTCACCTCACTGAAGGAACCGACAGATAAGCGTGTGAAGGATGCCTGAAGACTATTTACTCCCTTACAGGTGCTGTACATAGACCCACTATAGTAGCCTCTTGGGCTGCAAAAAGGAATTGAAGCGTGGGTTCAGGCATTAGAGGAAGAGCTGCCCGAGGATATAGCTGACATTGCCAGACAGTACTTGTCTCACATGACCACCGCCGCCTATTACATTCAGGAGGCGTCCTTTGAGGCAAGTGTGTTGGCAGCCAAAGCATCGACTACATCCACCCTGGCTCGCCGTATTCTGTGGTTGAGGTCATGGAAGGTGGACCTGGACTCCAAAAAGACCTTGGAGGTACTCTCTTTTAAGGGAGACATCCTGTTTGGGGAAGACCTCAATAAAATTGTGGCTGCTAAGACTGCCTTTCTCCCTAATACTACTCCTTCTGCACAGAAGGCAAAAGGTACCAGTTTTCGCTCCTTTCGGCCTCAAGGGAAAGCAAAAGGTCAGGCATACCCGAGACAATCTCGTGCTTCCAAAACCACAAAGCCCAAGGCTAAACAATCCTGGGCATCCCGTCAGCCTATTTGTAAACACGACAATCCTGCTGCATGACGGGACAAACCTCCCCCTGGGGGACCCCAGGGTGGGAGGCCGACTTCTGCGATTCACCCAGGTCTGGTTAAAGACCACTTCAGACGCATGGGTGCGAGAAGTTGTCTCTCACGGGTATGCAGTCTCTTTCAAGAGGCATCCCCCTCGCCAGTTCTGCACAACGGTTATCCCTTCGGATCCATTACAGGCGCAAGCTCTACAAATGGTTGTGAGTTGCCTCCTGGATACAGGAGTGGTGGTGCAGGAACCTATATCCCAGAGAGGCAGAGGATACTACTCGACCCTATTTCTAGTACCGAAACTCAATGGGTCTTTCCGGCTTATACTCAATCTCAAATCACTGAACAAGTTTGTGAGAGTATCCAAGTTCCGTATGGAAACACTGCGCTCAATTGTACTGGCCATGGAACCCGGAGATTATATGGTATCCCTGGATATAAAAGATGCTTACCTGCATATACCTATTGCCATATCGCATCAGCAATATCTGTGGTTTGCTACTGGCAACCTTCACTATCATTTCCAGGCTCTGCCGTTTGGGCTGGCCACGGCCCCTCGGATCTTCCGTAAGGTTATGGCCGTGATGACTGCTCATCTCTGTCGCCAGGGAGTAAGGATCCTGCCGTATCTGGACGACTTGCTGATCCTGGCAAACTCCCACGATGTCCTCCTCCGTCATCTGCAACTGACGGTAAACTTCCTACAAGGCCACAGATGGCTCATCAACTGGAAGAAGTTCTCGCTGGTCCCTGCTCGGAGCATGGTGCACCTTGGGGCACTGCTGGACACACACGGTCAAAGGCTGTTTCTGTCTCCAGAGAAGGTCCTGAAGCTTCAGGACTGGATAAGATACTTCCTCTCTCGCCCAAGAGTGTCGATACACTTTGGCGATGCAAGTACTAGGCCTAATGGTGTCAGCTTGCAACATGGTAGAGTACACTCAATTTAATTTCCGCCCTCTGCAGAGGTTAATCTTTTCCAAGTGGGACGGCCTACCTCATCGGATCAGGTCTCGCATGATCTCCTTGACTCCAGAGGTTCGTCTATCGCTGACCTGGTGGCTACAGGACCAGCAGTTCAACAGGTGCCATTCCTTCTGTATTCCCAACTGGGTTTTACTGACTACGGATGCCAGTCTGAGGGGCTGGGGTACGGTGTTGGAGCAACACTCTTTCCAGGGTCAGTGGACCAGGAGGAATCACTTCTCCAGATAAACAATCTGGAATTGCGGGCAGTGTTCAATGCTTTGTCTCTCGCCCTGCCTCTGATACAGAACAGGCCTATTCAAGTACGGTCAGACGACGCCACCACGGTGGCATACATAAACCATCAAGGAGGCACTCAAAGCCGCATGGCAGTGATGGAAGTGTCAAAAATCCTTCGTTGGGTGGAGCACCATCTGCCAGCAATATTGGCAGTGTTCATTCCGGGAGTCCTCAACTGGGAAGCAGATTTCCTCAGTCAACAGGACGTGCATGCCGGAGAGTGGAGTCTTCATCAGGAAGTCTTTCAACTAGTCTTTCCTAGTGGACAAATGGGGCCTACCAGATGTAGACCTGATGGCGTCTCGACACAATCACAAAGTTCTGGTACTTGGATCAAGAACCAGGGATCCTCATTGACGCACTGGCAATTCCATGGACCTTACGGCTGCCCTATGTGATCTCTCCAGTGTCACTCTTGCCCAGGGTACTACGGAAGTTCAAACAAGGAGGAGTATGCTGCTTCTAGTCGCTCCAGCGTGGCCCAGACGGTATTGGTTCTCAGACCTGCAGGGTCTATCAATAGCACATCCTCTTCTACTTCCTCAATGCCCAGACCTCCTCGTTCAGGGCCCTTGCGTCTACCCGGACCTGGCCAGACTGGCTTTGATGGCGTGGCTCTTGAAACATCACTCCTGAGGGTCAAAGGATTCTCCGAGGCAGTTATCCAAACTATGCTAAAGGCCTGAAAATCGGCATTTACATGGTTATATTACAGGGTCTGAATTCTTACTTCACCTGGTGTGCTGCTAAGAATTACGATGCATACAAATTTGGAACTTCCAGAATTCTGGCTTTTCTGCAACAAGGCCTGGACTTCGGCTTTCGTCTGGCCTCCCTCAAGGTTCATATATCTGCCTTGTCGGTGTGGTTTCATAGAAAAATTGCGTCTATTCCTGACGTTCATACTTTCACTCAGGGTTTTTTACGGATTCAGTCTCCCTATGTCCCTCCTGTGGCTCCATGGGATCTGTCTGTTGTCCTGAATGCCCTGCAAGAGTCTCCATTTGAACCTCTTGAGTCAGTGGACCTTAAATGGCTCACGGTCAAGGTCCTGTTCCTACTAGCTATTGCCTCTGCTAGGAGGGTGTCAGACCTAGGCGCTTTGTACTGTTGTCCACCCTTCCTGATATTTCTTAGAACTCGCCCTGGTTATTTACCTAAGGTGGTGTCATCTTTTCACCTAAACCAAGAGATTGTGGTTCTGACCTTTTTCGGTCCTTGGATGTGATACGGGCTCTCCGTATATACGTGGAGAGGACTGCCTCTATCTGGAGGTCTGCGAATAAGCAATCCCTGGCCAGGTGGATTAGAATTGTGAATGCACAAGCTTAAGCACAGGCTGGACTCCCAGTTCCTGCTGCTATTATTGCCCATTCTACTCTGTCTGTTGGACCTTCTGGAGCGGCCCGCCATGGCGAGTCTGCTGAACAAGGCGGCTACGTGGTCCTCTGTAAACGCGTTTATTAGGTTCTATGCCTTTGATACTTCCGCCTTCCAGGATGCTTCCATTGGACGCCAGGTTCTCATACCCGTTAAGGCGCGTCCCCTCCCTTGAGGAACTGCTTTAGGACATCACCCGATGTTTCCCTGTGGAAACCAATGTACCCTGCTGCAGAAAAGGAGATTTTTGGTAGACTTACCATTGTTAAATCTCTTTCTGTGAAGTACATTGGGTTCCTCAGGGCGCCCACCCTGATGCACCTAGCTTCAATTGGTTTGTATGGCATTAGCCGCTGGTCCCTTCTCCTGTCGTGAGAATGTGGTTCTATGTGACTTACATCTGCCTTCTCTTTTGCCTGCTCCTACATTGGACTGGTTAACAAAACTGAGCTCACAGTGCCTGGAGGCGGGGTTATAGAGGAGGCCCCACAATGCATCCTGGGACAGCCTAAAGCTTTAGCTGTTGGTGCCTCTCTGGATCAAGATCCACTCTGCACCCGATGTTTCCCTGTGGAACCCAATGTACTTCGCAGAAAGAGATTTAACAATAGTAAGTCTACCATAAATCTCCTTATTCCCTATCGTATGTACACGCACACACATTCTCGCTAGGGCTAATTTTGGTGGGAGCCAATTACCTTACCAGTATACTTTTGGATTGTGGGAGAAAACCGGAGTACCCGGAGGAAACCCACGCAAGTACGGGGAGAATATACAAACTCCACACAGTTAGGGCCATGATGGTGAGAATTGAACCCATGACCTCAATGCTGTGAGGCAGTAATGCTAACCATTACAACAGCCTTACTGCTCCAATCTGCCAGTGGGTACCCATCTTATCTGGAACTTGTCAGTTCATATGTAAAAAGAAAAACCTGTAAAAGATCTCCTATGTGTTAACTCTACAGTTACCAAAAACCCGGAACATGATCTGGATTTTTACTGGTTAAATGTTACTGTCATTATGCTATCCCGGAGATGACAGTAGTTTCCCATTATTTCTGTGACGGTAGAAAGATTTGGCTGCATGAAAAGTGTCTTCAAAAATATTTGCAGGTCTGTACTCCTGGACGGTGATGAAACCAGCGACACTGCAGCCTCCGCAAGTAACTGGATGCAAAGACTCAGAGGAAACAGAGAGTGGGACGGGGGTCACTAGATGCCAGCTTGAACATAAGGTACTATGATTGATATGAATAATAGCAGAAAATAAAAAACAGTTTATGCTGATCTTTTGGGATTAGTGTATAAATAGCTATGTGTATATAGTGTATTTTACTTTTCTGTTCTGTCTATGGGCCTAATTCAGAGTTGATCGCAGCAGCAAATTTGTTAGCAGTTGGGCAAAGCATGTGCACTGCAGGTGGGGCATATGTGACATGTGCAGAGAGAGTTAGATTTAGGTGGGGTTTGTTCAAACTGAAATCTAAATTGCAGTGTAAAAACAAAGCAGCCAGTATTTACCCTGCACAGAAACAAAATAACCCACCCAAATGTAACTCTCTCTGCAAATGTTATAACTGCCCCACCTGCAGTGCACATGGGTGGTCATTCCGAGTTGATCGCTAGCTGCATTTGTTCGCAGTGCAGCGATCAGGCTAAAAAACGGCAGTTCTGCGTATGCGGCGCAATGCGCACGTGCGTCGTACAGGCACAACGAAATATGTTGTTTTGCACAGGGTTTAGCGAAGCATTTCAGTCGCACTGGTGGCCGCATAGTTGTTTTAGGGGAGGGGGGGTTAACCAAGGTTGGAAAACATCGGCAAACCGTGATGGTCTGAATCTTCCCTTCTCATCACCCGAAATCTCCGGGATTCATGTTGTTCTGGGAATAGCTGCTTGTCACTATTTGACCATGCTCCAACTAAGGTGGCAAAAATATAAAATTCCTTATTGATGACCTTTTTGTGTCATTAGCGTCTGACCTAGGAGCTTTTAAGGTATATTGGTGGTCATTCCGAGTTGTTCGCTAGCAGATTTCGGTCGCTGCGCAGCGATCAGGCAAAAAATTGGCACTTCTTTGCATGCGTATGCGGCGCAATGCGCACGCGCGTCGTACTATTACAACGAACTATGCAGTTTCACACAAGGACTAGCGAAGCTTTTCAGTCGCACTGCTGGCCGAAGAGTGATTGACATGAAGTGGGTGTTTCTGGGTGTCAACTGATCGTTTTCAGGGAGTGTTCGGAAAAACGCAGGCGTGCCAGGAAAAACGTAGGCGTGGCTGGGCGGGTTTGTGACGTCAAAACAGGAACTGAACAGTCTGAAGTGATCGCAAGCGCTGAGTAGGTTTTGAGCTACTCTGAAACTGCACAAAAAAACTTTGTAGCCGCTCTGCGATACAACCGCTCACACTTCTGCTAAGCTAAAATACACTCCCAGTGGGCGGCGGCATAGCGTTTGCACGGCTGCTAAAAACTGCTATCGAGCGATCAACTCGGAGTGACCACCATGGTTTTTTCCCAACTGCTAACAAATTTGCTGCTTCGATCAACTCTGAATTGCCCCCTATGTCACCTATGCATAACATAGAAAATAGGAAACATTTAACATAAACAATATTCTAATTAACAACATGCAATGGAGCTAACGCAATGTTATATGCAAAATTAACTTATTCTATGACTGAAAAAGTTGCATGCATAAATAGTATATTTCCAGCTATAGGCAGAGCTCGAGATGAGTTCCAGTGGGTAGCCGTAGCATATGTACCTACCTAGCACATATCAGAAGTACCACTTTACATCCCACTTGCTCCCATGCTGTAAATCATTTCTTTTATGTTCAACAAATGCAATTACTAAAACAGCAGGTATCTCCCCACCTTGTGTATGAAATAAATGAAGAAAAGGCTCTGCTAAAAACATAAAATATTTATTTATTACCAGTTATTTATATAGCGCACACATATTCCGCAGCGCTTTACAGAGAATATTTGGCCATTCACATCAGTCCCTGCCCCAGTGGAGCTTACAATCTATATTTCCTACCACATGTACACACACACACATTCATGCTAAGGTTAATTTGTTGGGAGCCAATTAACCTACCAGTATATTTTTGGATTGTGGGAGGAAACCGGAGTACCCGGAGGAAACCCACGCAAGTATGGGGAGAATATACAAACTCCACACAGTTAGAGCCATGGTGGAAATCAAACCCATGACCTCAGCGCTATGAGGCAGTAATGCGAAGTGGAGAAAACACCAATCAGTGGCAGAGAAGGATTCACAAGTGCATATTTTATGTGTGTGCACTACTGTTCTGGGAATGACAATTCACTGAGAAGTGTGCAGCTCCATTTGATTGGACTGCACGCCCCAGCAATTTGGAGACTGCAAATGGGATGAACAAGCACCTCCTGCACTAATACCCTCATACACTAGTGGGAGATTGTGCAACACAAATGTTAAAGAATACTTTCAAAAAATACATTAAAGAGGTAAATAAATATATATACGTATATAGATAGGACTCATGAATTTGTCAGCCAAGACATTTGGGAAGGGGAGGGGGGGGGGGGGGGTTTAAAATGTTTGAAAAGTCAGTTGGGTGTCTGGTTTTTCCTATCTAATAGACAGGAAAAAACAGACACCCAACTGACTTTTCAAACAATTGAATTCCCCCCATGCTGTCTAGTGTTTTATACATAAAATATTGTCCTGCATAAATAAGCAATCCAACATAGAGGAGTTTTCTTAATAATACCAAAATCATATTCCTTTTTAAGAGTGTGTCAGATGGTCACTGCTCTTAGCTAGTCTTTTGGGGGAGGTGTATCAAAGCTTGGAGAGAGATAAAGTGCCAACCCATCAGCTTCTGTCATTTTTCATACACATGCCCTTATTTATCAATGAGTGATAAATTTCACGGTGAGTGATAAATTGCACCAGCCAATCAGCTCCTAACGGTCATTTTTCAAACACAGAGGGGAATTCAATTGTTTGAAAAGTCAGTTGGGTGTCTGTTTTTTCCTGTCTATTAGATAGGAAAAAAACAGACACCCAACTGACTTTTCGAACAATTGAATACCCCCCACAGTCTGTGACATGGAAGTTAGGAGCTGATTGGCTGGTACATTTCACTGTGAGTGATAAATTGCATCACTCATTGATAAATAAGGGCAACAGTCTGTAATATGTCAGTTAGGAGCTGATTGGCTGGTACTTTATCTCTCTCTCTCAACTTTCTCTTCAAAGTTTGATACATCTCCCCCTTTTATCTCCGCCTTAAAATAACTGGTTTAAAACAAAAATGGCTGCCAGACACTTTGATAGTTTCCCTGGGATTACGGTTATGTAAGTGTAATAGCGCTGACTGACAGTTAGTTGGATATATTTTAGTGCTCTGTTGTAGTCTGATAACATTCCTGTTGCACCTTTAGAAACATGACTGCAGTTGTATATCTATTTTAACAGGTTATTACAGAAAAAAACAGCACTTTGGGAAACAATGCCGGGCATCCAAAATCTCCCACCGGATCTGCATATATTTTGGCCATGGAAACAAGGTAAGAGAGGATAACACGGTAAATCAGGCATTCCCAACCACTGTTCTCAAGGCACACAAACAGTCCAAGTTTTAAGGACATACCTGAGCACAGGTGACTTAATTAGTACTTTAGTTGCTTTGATCTGTGCTCAAGCATGGACCCTTAATGTGCCTTGAGGTCTAATTCAGGTTGGATCGCAAAAATTGCTAAAAAGAGCGCCCTAATTTTTTTTTTTGGGGGGGGGCACAAAAAATGCGATCGCCTCTGCCTGTCAATCAGGCTGAGGCGGTTGCGGGGTGGGGGGGGGGGGTGGAAACTCCTAGACAGAGCGTTGCGGAGGCGGACAAACGAGGGCGGCGTAGGTGAAATGGGAGGCGTGGTGTGGGCATGACCGCAGTGGCTGCGTGACGTCACGTGCATCCGCATCGATCAGAAACTTAGCTGCGCCGGCAGGAGGCAACCTTAATTTCTGCTTGATGAAGGGGGGAGGCAGCGGTCAGCATGCTGGGCGGCCTTGTCTTACGATGGGCGGCCCCCAGCATGCAAACAAAAGCAATCCTTGTGGTGTGTAAACACGGTATTTTCTATATAGTCAGAATCGCATGAAAAGTTAGTGCAGATCGCAAGGTGAAAGTCTCCTTGTGATCCCGAATTGATGATGATGCGGGGTCCCACGGTGTCGGTATTGCAAGCCTAGAAAGACCGTGCAGGCAAGTCAATTTTGACTCTCTCATAGAAAAGGAAGTCAAAATTGACACTTAGCCAAAATCGCACATAGGGGGTCATTCCGAGTTGTTCGCTCGCAAGCTGCTTTTAGCAGCTTTGCACACGCTAAGCCGCCGCCTACTGGGAGTGAATCTTAGCTTATCAAAATTGCGAACGAAAGATTAGCAGAATTGCGAATAGACACTTCTTAGCAGTTTCTGAGTAGCTCCAGACTTACTCCGCATCTGCGATCAGTTCAGTCAGTTTCGTTCCTGGTTTGACGTCACAAACATTCCCAGCGTTCGGCCAGATACTCCTCCGTTTCTCCAGCCACTCCCGCGTTTTTCCCAGAAACGGTAGCGTTTTTTCGCACACACCCATAAAACGGCCAGTTTCCGCCCAGAAACACCCACTTCCTGTCAATCACATTACGATCACCAGAACGAAGAAAAAACCTCGTAATGCCGTGAGTAAAATTCCTAACTGCATAGCAAATTTACTTGGCGCAGTCGCACTGCGGACATTGCGCATGTGCATTAGCGACTATTCGCTCCGTTGCGACAAAAAAATAACGAGCGAACAACTCGGAATGACCCCCATAGTCAGTATCTCAGGCACAGTCATTATGTGCTTGCGACTCCGTCCTAGCCCCTGTCGCATAGTGGGAATCGGGGTTAGCCCGAATCTCACCGTGTGTATGCATCTTTACTGAATCAGGCCCTGAGGTTGGAAATCTGTGCTGTAGATATTTGTTTTTATTAGAGCAGAGGGGAAAACATTTGTCTTTCAACAGCAACTGATGTTTGGCTAGCTTTGTAAAGAATTACTGTATATACTCGAGTATAAGTCGACCCGAATATAAGCCGAGGCACCTAATTTCACCACAAAAACCTGGGAAAACTTATTGACTCGAGTATAAGCCTAGGGTGGGAAATGCAGCTCTAGCCGTACACAGCCCTCATACTGCCAGATATGCCCCCACAGTGCCAGATATGCCCTCATAATGCCAGCTATGCCCCCACGGTGCCAGATATGCCCTCATAGTGCCAGATATGCCCCCACGGTGCCAGATATGCCCTCATACTGCCAGATATGCCCCCACAGTGCCAGATATGCCCCCACAGTGCCAGATATGCCCCCACAGTGCCAGATATGCCCCCACAGTGCCAGATATGCCCCCTCAGTGCCACATATGCCCCCCCCCCACTCCCCAAGTGCCAAATATGCTCCCCCAGTGCCAGATACAACTTACGCTCCCCCGCTGTTTTGTGAAGGAGGGACACGGAGGGCACAGCGCGTGCCTCTCCTGTGTCCCTCCTGCGTCTCCGGCGCCAGCAGCGGGTCTGTTAAATGAAGTGCCGGTTCGTGAGCCAATCAGAGCTCACGAACGGGTACTTCATTTAATAGACCCGCCGCTGCCGCCGGAGATGCAAGAGGGACACAGGAGAGGCGCGCGCTGTGCCCTCCGTGTCCCTCCTTCCCAGGCACTGACTTGAGTATAAGCCGAGAGGGCTTTTTCAGCATGAAAAAAAGTGCTGAAAAAGTCGGTTTATAATCGAGTATATACGGTACTTAACCACTCAACTGACTATTTTTTTCCCCCCAAAACCGCTCAGAAATTGTTGTTTTCTCTATCGTCCTAGTGGATGCTGGGGTTCCTGAAAGGACCATGGGGAATAGCGGCTCCGCAGGAGACAGGGCACAAAAAGTAAAGCTTTAGGATCAGGTGGTGTGCACTGGCTCCTCCCCCTATGACCCTCCTCCAAGCCTCAGTTAGATTTTTGTGCCCGGCCGAGAAGGGTGCAATCTAGGTGGCTCTCCTAAAGAGCTGCTTAGAAAAGTTTAGCTTAGGTTTTTTATTTTACAGTGAGTCCTGCTGGCAACAGGATCACTGCAACGAGGGACTTAGGGGAGAAGAAGTGAACTCACCTGCGTGCAGGATGGATTGGCTTCTTTGGCTACTGGACATTAGCTCCAGAGGGACGATCACAGGTACAGCCTGGATGGTCACCGGAGCCTCGCCGCCGGCCCCCTTGCAGATGCTGAAACGAGAAGAGGTCCAGAATCGGCGGCAGAAGACTCCTCAGTCTTCTTAAGGTAGCGCACAGCACTGCAGCTGTGCGCCATTTCCTCTCAGCACACTTCACACGGCAGTCACTGAGGGTGCAGGGCGCTGGGAGGGGGGCGCCCTGGGAGGCAAATGAAAACCTTTTTTGGCTAAAAATACCTCACATATAGCCTCCGGGGGCTATATGGAGATATTTAACCCCTGCCAGAATCCATTAAAGAGCGGGAGACGAGCCCGCCGAAAAAGGGGCGGGGCCTATCTCCTCAGCACACAGCGCCATTTTCCCTCACAGAAAGGCTGGAGGGAAGGCTCCCAGGCTCTCCCCTGCACTGCACTACAGAAACAGGGTTAAAACAGAGAGGGGGGGCACTAATTTGGCGTTAGAAATATATAAAAGATGCTATAAGGGAAAACACTTATATAAGGTTGTCCCTATATAATTATAGCGTTTTTGGTGTGTGCTGGCAAACTCTCCCTCTGTCTCTCCAAAGGGCTAGTGGGTCCTGTCCTCTATCAGAGCATTCCCTGTGTGTGTGCTGTGTGTCGGTACGTGTGTGTCGACATGTATGAGGACGATGTTGGTGAGGAGGCGGAGCAATTGCCTGTAATGGTGATGTCACTCTCTAGGGAGTCGACACCGGAATGGATGGCTTATTTAGGGAATTACGTGATAATGTCAACACGCTGCAAGGTCGGTTGACGACATGAGACGGCCGACAAACAATTAGTACCGGTCCAGACGTCTCAGAAACACCGTCAGGGGTTTTAAAACGCCCGTTTACTTTAGTCGGTCGACACAGACACAGACACGGACACTGAATCCAGTGTCGACGGTGAATAAACAAACGTATTCCTTATTAGGGCCACACGTTAAGGGCAATGAAGGAGGTGTTACATATTTCTCTATCGTCCTAGTGGATGCTGGGGTTCCTGAAAGGACCATGGGGAATAGCGGCTCCGCAGGAGACAGGGCACAAAAAGTAAAGCTTTAGGATCAGGTGGTGTGCACTGGCTCCTCCCCCTATGACCCTCCTCCAAGCCTCAGTTAGATTTTTGTGTCCGGCCGAGAAGGGTGCAATCTAGGTGGCTCTCCTAAAGAGCTGCTTAGAGAAGTTTAGCTTAGGTTTTTTATTTTACAGTGAGTCCTGCTGGCAACAGGATCACTGCAACGAGGGACTTAGGGGAGAAGAAGTGAACTCACCTGCGTGCAGGATGGATTGGCTTCTTGGCTACTGGACATTAGCTCCAGAGGGACGATCACAGGTACAGCCTGGATGGTCACCGGAGCCTCGCCGCCGGCCCCCTTGCAGATGCTGAAACGAGAAGAGGTCCAGAATCGGCGGCAGAAGACTCCTCAGTCTTCTTAAGGTAGCGCACAGCACTGCAGCTGTGCGCCATTTTCCTCTCAGCACACTTCACACGGCAGTCACTGAGGGTGCAGGGCGCTGGGAGGGGGGCGCCCTGGGAGGCAAATGAAAACCTCTTTTGGCTAAAAATACCTCACATATAGCCTCCGGGGGCTATATGGAGATATTTAACCCCTGCCAGAATCCGTTAAGAGCGGGAGACGAGGCCGCCGAAAAAGGGGCGGGGCCTATCTCCTCAGCACACAGCGCCATTTTCCCTCACAGAAAGGCTGGAGGGAAGGCTCCCAGGCTCTCCCCTGCACTGCACTACAGAAACAGGGTTAAAACAGAGAGGGGGGGCACTAATTTGGCGTTAAAAATATATAAAAAAGATGCTATAAGGGAAAACACTTATATAAGGTTGTCCCTATATAATTATAGCGTTTTTGGTGTGTGCTGGCAAACTCTCCCTCTGTCTCTCCAAAGGGCTAGTGGGTCCTGTCCTCTATCAGAGCATTCCCTGTGTGTGTGCTGTGTGTCGGTACGTGTGTGTCGACATGTATGAGGACGATGTTGGTGAGGAGGCGGAGCAATTGCCTGTAATGGTGATGTCACTCTCTAGGGAGTCGACACCGGAATGGATGGCTTATTTAGGGAATTACGTGATAATGTCAACACGCGCCAAGGTCGGTTGACGACATGAGACGGCCGACAAACAATTAGTACCGGTCCAGACGTCTCAAAAACACCGTCAGGGGTTTTAAAACGCCCGTTTACTTTAGTCGGTCGACACAGACACAGACAGGGACACTGAATCCAGTGTCGACGGTGAATAAACAAACGTATTCCTTATTAGGGCCACACGTTAAGGGCAATGAAGGAGGTGTTACATATTTCTGATACTACAAGTACCACAAAAGAGGGTATTATGTGGGATGTGAAAAAACTACCGTAGTTTTTCCTGAATCAGATAAATTAAATGAAGTGTGTGATGATGCGTGGGTTCCCCCCGATAGAAAATATGGGCGGTATACCCTTTCCCGCCAGAAGTTAGGGCGCGTTGGGAAACACCCCTTAGGGTGGATAAGGCGCTCACACGCTTATCAGAACAAGTGGCGGTACCGTCTATAGATAGGGCCGTCCTCAAGGAGCCAGCTGACAGGAGGCTGGAAAATATCATAAAAAGTATATACACACATACTGGTGTTATACTGCGACCAGCGATCGCCTCAGCCTGGATGTGCAGAGCTGGGGTGGCTTGGTCGGATTCCCTGACTAAAAATATTGATACCCTTGACAGGGACAGTATTTTATTGACTATAGAGCATTTAAGGATGCATTTCTATATATGCGAGATGCACAGAGGGATATTTGCACTCTGGCATCAAGAGTAAGTGCGATGTCCATATCTGCCAGAAGATGTTTATGGACACGACAGTGGTCAGGTGATGCAGATTCCAAACGGCACAAAGGTGTATTGCCGTATAAAGGAAGAGGAGTTATTTGGGGTCGGTCCATCGGACCTGGTGGCCACGGCAACTGCTGGAAAATCCACCGTTTTTACCCTAAGTCACATCTCTGCAGAAAAAGACACCGTCTTTTCAGCTTCAGTCCTTTCGTCCCTATAAGAGTCATATCTGCCCAGGGATAGAGGAAAGGGAAGAAGACTGCAGCAGGCAGCCCATTCCCAGGAACAGAAGCGTTCCACCGCTTCTGACAAGCTCTCAGCATGACGCTGAGACCGTACAGGACCCCTGGATCCTACAAGTAGTATCCCAGGGGTACAGATTGGAATGTCGAGACGTTTCCCCTGCGCAGGCTCCTGAAGTCTGCTTTACCAAGGTCTCCCTCCGACAAGGAGGCAGTATGAGAAACAATTCACGAGCTGTATTCCCAGCAGGTGATAATTAAATTACCCCTCCTACAACAAGAAAAGGGGTATTATTCCACACTATATTGTGGTACTGAAGCCAGAAGGCTAGGTGAGACCTATTCTAAATCTAAAAAAATTTGAACACTTACAAAGGTTCAAATCAAGATGGAGTCACTCAGAGCAGTGATAACGAACCAGGAAGAAGGGGACTATATGGTGTCCCGAGACATCAGGGATGCTTACCTCCATGTCCCAAATTTGCCCTTATCACTAAGGGTACCTCAGGTTCGTGGTACAGAACTGTCACTATCAGTTTCAGACGCTGCCGTTTGGATTGTCCACGGCACCCCGGGTCTTTACCAAGGTAATGGCCGAAATGATGGTTCTTCTTCGAAGAAAAGGCGTTTTAATTATCCCTTACTTGGACGATCTCCTGATAAGGGCAAAGTCCAGGGAACAGTTGGAGGTCGGAGTAGCACTATCTCGGATACTGTTACAACAGCAGGGGTGGATTCTAAATATTCCAAAATCGCAGCTGATCCCGACAACAAGTCTCCTGTGCTTAGGGATGATTCTGGACACAGTCCAGAAAAAGGTGTTTCTCCCGGAAGAGAAAGCCAGGGAGTTATCCGAGCTAGTCAGGAACCTCCTAAAATCAGTGCATCATTGCACAAGGGCCATGGTAAAAAAATGGTGACTTCCTTCGAAGCAATTCCAGTCGGCAGATTTCATGCAAGAACTTTTCAGTGGGATCTGCTGGACAAATGGTCCGGATCGCATCTTCAGATGCATCAGCGGATAACCCTATATCCAAGGACAAGGGTGTCTCTCCTGTGGTGGTTACAGAGTGCTCATCTTCTAGAGGGCCGCAGATTCGGCATTCAGTTTTGGATGTTGGTGACCACGGAGGCCAGCCCGAGAGGCTGGGGAGCAGTCACACAAGGAAAAAATTTCCAGGGAGTGTGATCAAGTCTGGAGATTTTTCTCCACATAAATATACTGGAGCTAAGGGCAATTTACAATGCTCTAAGCTTAGCAAGACCTCTGCTTCAAGGTCAGCCGGTATTGATCCAGTGGGATAAAACATCACGGCAGTCGCCCACGTAAATAGACAGGGCGGCACAAGAAGCAGGAGGGCAGTGGCAAAAACTGCAAGGACTTTTCGCTGGGCGGAAAATCATGTGATAGCACTGTCAGCAGTGTTTCATTCCGGGAATGGAAACTGGGAAGCAGACTTCCTCAGTAGGCACGACCTCCACCCGGCAGAGTGGGAACTTCATGGGGAAGTTTTCCACATGATTGTAAACCGTTGGGAATTACCAAAGGTGGACATGATGGCGTCCCGTCTGAACAAAAAACGGGACAGGTATTGCGCCAGGTTAAGAGACCCTCAGGCAATAGCTGTGGACGTTCTGGTAACACCGTGGGTGTACCAGTCGGTGTATGTGTTCCATCCTCTGCTTTTCATACATAAGGTACTGAGAATTATAAGACGTAGAGGAGTAAGAACTATACTCATGGCTCCGGATTGGCCAAGAAGGACTTGGTACCCGGAACTTCAAGAGATGCTCACAGAGGACTTATGGCCTCTGCCGCTAAGAAGGGACTTGTTTCAGCAAGTACCATGTCTGTTCCAAGACTTACCGCGGCTGCGTTTGACGGCATGGCGGTGGAACGCCGGATCCTAAGGGAAAAGGCATTCAGGAAGAGGTCATTCCTACCCTGGTCAAAGCCAGAAAGGAGGTGACCGCACAACATTATCACCACATGTGGCGAAAATATGTTGCGTGGTGTGAGGCCAGGAAGGCCCCACGAAGAAATTTCAACTCGGTCGATTCCTGCATTTCCTGCAAACAGGAGTGTCTATGGGCCTCAAATTGGGGTCCATTAAGGTTCAAATTTCGGCCCTGTCGATTTTTCTTCCAGAAAGAATTGGCTTCAGTTCCTGAAGTCCAGAAGTTTGTCAAGGGAGTATTGCATATACAACCCCCTTTTGTGCCTCCAGTGGCACTGTGGGATCTCAACGTAGTTCTGGGATTCCTCAAAACACATTGGTTTAAAACCAGTCAAATCTGTGGATTTGAAGCATCTCACATGAAAAGTGAACATGCTCTTGGACCTGGCCTGGACCAGGCGAGTGTCAAATTGGTGGTTTTTTTCTCAAAAAAGCCCATATCTGTTTGTCCATTCGGACAGGGCAGAGCTGCGGACTCGTCCCCAGTTCTCTCCCTAAGGTGGTGTCAGTGTTTCACCTGAACCAGCTTATTGTGGTGTCTTGCGCCTACTAGGGACTTGGAGGACTCCAAGTTGCTAGATGTGGTCAGGGCCCTGAAAATATAGGTTCCAGGACGGCTGGAGTCAGGAAAACTGACTTGCTGTTATCCTGTATGCACCCAACAAACTGGGTGCTCTTGCTTCTAAGCAGACTTTTGCTAGTTGGATGTGTAATACAATTCAGCTTGCACATTCTGTGGCAGGCCTGCCACAGCCAAAATATGTAAATGCCCATTCCACAAGGAAGGTGGGCTCATCTTGGGCGGCTGCCCGAGGGGTCTCGGCTTTACAACTTTGCCGAGCGGCTATTTAGTCAGGGGCAAACACGTTTGTAAAATCCTACAAATTTGATACCCTGGCTAAGGAGGACCTGGAGTTCTCTCATTCGGTGCTGCAGAGTCATCCGCACTCTCCCGCCCGTTTGGGAGCTTTGGTATAATCCCCATGGTCCTTTCAGGAACCCCAGCATCCACTAGGACGATAGAGAAAATAAGAATTTACTTACCGATAATTCTATTTCTCGGAGTCCGTAGTGGATGCTGGGCGCCCATCCCAAGTGCGGATTATCTGCATTACTTGTACATAGTTACAAAAATCGGGTTATTATTTGTTGTGAGCCATCTTTTCAGAGGCTCCGCTGTTATCATACTGTTAACTGGGTTCAGATCACAGGTTGTACAGTGTGATTGGTGTGGCTGGTATGAGTCTTACCCGGGATTCATAAATCCTTCCTTATTGTGTACGCTCGTCCGGGCACAGTATCCTAACTGAGGCTTGGAGGAGGGTCATAGGGGGAGGAGCCAGTGCACACCACCTGATCCTAAAGCTTTACTTTTTGTGCCCTGTCTCCTGCGGAGCCGCTATTCCCCATGGTCCTTTCAGGAACCCCAGCATCCACTACGGACTCCGAGAAATAGAATTATCGGTAAGTAAATTCTTATTTTCTGATACTACAAGTACCACAAAAGAGGGTATTATGTGGGATGTGAAAAAACTACCGTAGTTTTTCCTGAATCAGATAAATTAAATGAAGTGTGTGATGATGCGTGGGTTCCCCCCGATAGAAAATTATGGGCAGTATACCCTTTCCCGCCAGAAGTTAGGGCGCGTTGGGAAACGCCCCTTAGGGTGGATAAGGCGCTCACACGCTTATCAAAACAAGTGGCGGTACCGTCTATAGATAGGGCCGTCCTCAAGGAGCCAGCTGACAGGAGGCTGGAAAATATCATAAAAAGTATATACACACATACTGGTGTTATACTGCGACCAGCGATCGCCTCAGCCTGGATGTGCAGAGCTGGGGTGGCTTGGTCGGATTCCCTGACTAAAAATATTGATACCCTTGACAGGGACAGTATTTTATTGACTATAGAGCATTTAAAGGATGCATTTTCTATATATGCGAGATGCACAGAGGGATATTTGCACTCTGGCATCAAGAGTAAGTGCGATGTCCATATCTGCCAGAAGATGTTTATGGACACGACAGTGGTCAGGTGATGCAGATTCCAAACGGCACAAAGGTGTATTGCCGTATAAAGGAAGAGGAGTTATTTGGGGTCGGTCCATCGGACCTGGTGGCCACGGCAACTGCTGGAAAATCCACCGTTTTTACCCTAAGTCACATCTCTGCAGAAAAAGACACCGTCTTTTCAGCCTCAGTCCTTTCGTCCCTATAAGAGTCATATCTGCCCAGGGATAGAGGAAAGGGAAGAAGACTGCAGCAGGCAGCCCATTCCCAGGAACAGAAGCGTTCCACCGCTTCTGCCAAGCTCTCAGCATGACGCTGGGACCGTACAGGACCCCTGGATCCTACATGTAGTATCCCAGGGGTACAGATTGGAATGTCGAGACGTTTCCCCTTCGCAGGCTCCTGAAGTCTGGTTTACCAAGGTCTCCCTCCGACAAGGAGGCAGTATGGGAAACAATTCACAAGCTGTATTCCCAGCAGGTGATAATCAAATTACCCCTCCTACAACAAGAAAAGGGGTATTATTCCACATTATATTGTGGTACTGAAGCCAGAAGGCTAGGTGAGACCTATTCTAAATCTAAAAAAAATTTTTTTGAACACTTACAAAGGTTCAAATCAAGATGGAGTCACTCAGAGCAGTGATAACGAACCAGGAAGAAGGGGACTATATAGTGTCCCGAGACATCAGGGATGCTTACCTCCATGTCCAAAATTTGCCCTTCTCACTAAGGGTACCTCAGGTTCGTGGTACAGAACTGTCACTATCAGTTTCAGACGCTGCCGTTTGGATTGTCCACGGCACCCCGGGTCTTTACCAAGGTAATGGCCGAAATGATGATTCTTCTTCGAAGAAAAGGCGTCTTAATTATCCCTTACTTGGACGATCTCCTGATAAGGGCAAAGTCCAGGGAACAGTTGGAGGTCGGAGTAGCACTATCTCGGATACTGCTACAACAGCACGGGTGGATTCTAAATATTCCAAAATCGCAGCTGATCCCGACGACAAGTCTGCTGTGCCTAGGGATGATTCTGGACACAGTCCAGAAAAAGGTGTTTCTCCCGGAAGAGAAAGCCAGGGAGTTATCCGAGCTAGTCAGGAACCTCCTAAAATCAGTGCATCATTGCACAAGGGTCCTGGTAAAGATGGTGACTTCCTACGAAGCAATTCCATTCGGCAGATTTCACGCAAGAATTTTTCAGTGGGATCTGCTGGACAAATGGTCCGGATCGCATCTTCAGATGCATCAGCGGATAACCCTATATCCAAGGACAAGGGTGTCTCTCCTGTGGTGGTTACAGAGTGCTCATCTTCTAGAGGGCCGCAGATTCGGCATTCAGGATTGGATGCTGGTGACCACGGAGGCCAGCCCGAGAGGCTGGGGAGCAGTCACACAAGGAAAAAATTTCCAGGGAGTGTGATCAAGTCTGGAGACTTTTCTCCACATAAATATACTGGAGCTAAGGGTAAATTTATAATACTCTAAGCTTAGCAAGACCTCTGCTTCAAGGTCAGCCGGTATTGATCCAGTGGGAAAAACATCACGGCAGTCGCCCACGTAAATAGACAGGGCGGCACAAGAAGCAGGAGGGCAATGGCAAAAACTGCAAGGACTTTTCGCTGGGCGGAAAATCATGTGATAGCACTGTCAGCAGTGTTTCATTCCGGGAATGGAAACTGGGAAGCAGACTTCCTCAGCAGGCACGACCTCCACCCGGCAGAGTGGAAACTTCATCGGGAAGTTTTCCACATGATTGTAAACCGTTGGGAAATACCAAAGGTGGACATGATGGCGTCCCGTCTGAACAAAAAACGGGACAGGTATTGCGCCAGGTTAAGAGACCCTCAGGCAATAGCTGTGGACGTTCTGGTAACACCATGGATGTACCAGTCGGTGTATGTGTTCCATCCTCTGCTTCTCATACCTAAGGTACTGAGACTTATAAGACGTAGAGGAGTAAGAACTATACTCATGGCTCCGGATTGGCCAAGAAGGACTTGGTACCCGGAACTTCAAGAGATGCTCACAGAGGACTTATGGCCTCTGCCGCTAAGAAGGGACTTGTTTCAGCAAGTACCATGTCTGTTCCAAGACTTACCGCAGCTGCGTTTGACGGCATGGCGGTGGAACGCCGGATCCTAAGGGAAAAAGGCATTCCGGAAGAGGTCATTCCTACCCTGGTCAAAGCCAGAAAGGAGGTGACCGCACAACATTATCACCACATGTGGCAAAAATATGTTGCGTGGTGTGAGGCCAGAAAGGCCCCACGAAGAAATTTCAACTCGGTCGATTCCTGCATTTCCTGCAAACAGGAGTGTCTATGGGCCTCAAATTGGGGTCCATTAAGGTTCAAATTTCGGCCCTGTCGATTTTCTTCCAGAAAGAAGTGGCTTCAGTTCCTGAAGTCCAGAAGTTTGTCAAGGGAGTATTGCATATACAACCCCCTTTTGTGCCTCCAGTGGCACTGTGGGATCTCAACGTAGTTCTGGGATTCCTCAAATCACATTGGTTTAAAACCAGTCAAATCTGTGGATTTGAAGCATCTCACATGAAAAGTGACCATGCTCTTGGCCCTGGCCTGGACCAGGCGAGTGTCAAATTGGTGGTTTTTTTCTCAAAAAAGCCCATATCTGGTTGTCCATTTGGACAGGGCAGAGCTGCGGACTCGTCCCCAGTTCTCTCCCTAAGGTGGTGTCAGTGTTTCACCTGAACCAGCTTATTTTGGTGCCTTGCGCCTACTAGGGACTTGGAGGACTCCAGGTTGCTAGATGTTGTCAGGGCCCTGTAAATATAGGTTCCAGGACGGCTGGAGTCAGGAAAACTGACTTGCTGTTATCCTGTATGCACCCAACAAACTGGGTGCTCTTGCTTCTAAGCAGACTATTGCTAGTTGGATGTGTAATACAATTCAGCTTGCACATTCTGTGGCAGGCCTGCCACAGCCAAAATATGTAAATGCCCATTCCACAAGGAAGGTGGGCTTATCTTGGGCGGCTGCCCGAGGGGTCTCGGCTTTACAACTTTGCCGAGCGGCTATTTAGTCAGGGGCAAACACGTTGGTAAAATCCTACAAATTTGATACCCTGGCTAAGGAGGACCTGGAGTTCTCTCATTCGGTGCTGCAGAGTCATCCGCACTCTCCCGCCCGTTTGGGAGCTTTGGTATTATCCCCATGGTCCTTTCAGGAACCCCAGCATCCACTAGGACGATAGAGAAAATAAGAATTTACTTACCGATAATTCTATTTCTCGGAGTCCGTAGTGGATGCTGGGCGCCCATCCCAAGTGCGGATTATCTGCAATACTTGTACATAGTTACAAAAATCGGGTTATTATTGTTGTGAGCCATCTTTTCAGAGGCTCCGCTGTTATCATACTGTTAACTGGGTTCAGATCACAGGTTGTACAGTGTGATTGGTGTGGCTGGTATGAGTCTTACCCGGGATTCAAAATCCTTCCTTATTGTGTACGCTCGTCCGGGCACAGTATCCTAACTGAGGCTTGGAGGAGGGTCATAGGGGGAGGAGCCAGTGCACACCACCTGATCCTAAAGCTTTACTTTTTGTGCCCTGTCTCCTGCGGAGCCGCTATTCCCCATGGTCCTTTCAGGAACCCCAGCATCCACTACGGACTCCGAGAAATAGAATTATCGGTAAGTAAATTCTTATTTTTTGTTGTATTACTTATTAAAGTAGAAAAAGTATTTGTAATAATATAGGGGGTGTTTTGCACCCCCTATCCCCCCGCATCCATAGGACCCCATTATAAAGTAAATTCCCACCAGCCATTGGCAGTAGACCCCCCACTGATCTAAAATCTACTGACCGTTCATACATTGCCCTGCACATTGGCGTGCTATCTGTTATATAGCAGTGCCAATATTCCGCACACAGCGGCGCATTAATACATGGGGGGTAAGCGGTATCAGTGCCCATAACATGTGTTCATACCACTTCTCCTCCATAGTGACGGTTCTTACATCTACCCCTTTATCTCCGCCCACTTTATCTAGACTGACCATATTATTCCTTTAAGCTTGGACACTCTTGAATTATGCAGGTTCTGTGGCTGGCTGGCTGGCTGGCGGACTACAAGCCTGCATTTCACCTGGTTTTAAGCAGTCACAGAACCTGTGTATTTCATGAGTGTCCCAGGTTAAAGGGATAATATGGTCAGCCTACTTGATAATCTCCAAGGTTTAGTAAGCAGACCCATCAGTCCTCAGGACCCCGAACAGTTCCCTAGCAGGTGCACAGGTGCAGTCATTACTCACTGACATATTTTAAAAGATCCGCAGGTGGAGCAAATTATTTCTCTTGCGATTCTGTGAGGAGACCTGGAAAACATGACCTGTTTGGGGTCCTGAGGACCGAGTTTGAGAACCTGTGTTATAGAGTAAGGGTTGGTGTTTGTACACGCCTGGCACCTTGTCTTATTCTGATCAGTCTGGATTGGAATATTGCCTGTAAAGAGTATATTGTCTCCCTTTAATACATAGGGGGATATTTATCATGCCTTGGAGAGAGATAAAGTGGAAAAGTTTCCCAAAGAAACAATCGGCTTCCAACTGTCATTTATCTTGCACAGTATTTGGAATGACAGAAGTTGATTGGTCGCCCTGGCAGCTTTTTCACGGGGAAAATGGCACAGTCCAAGCAGAGATCACATGGAAAAAATGGCCAGTGCGCCATATTTCCGTTTGAATTGTGCTGCGCTGCTGATGCAAGACCCGTTGTAGAGACCCCACTTTAGTCTTGCATTCTCGTACAATGACCATTTAAAGATTAGAATGTGAGAAAAGAGGAAAGTGAATGATGGGAAAAGAGGTTGAGGAAGGAAGGTTTTCAGGGTTTTGCCCGATAAAGTGCCAGATTTTCCATAACGAACATTTTTGGGTGCATATATAATTAAATATTTTGTGAAACTTGCTACAAACAAGACTTTTATGAAAACTGGCTGCCGGCGATGGGAGGGGTGAATTGGGGTATGGGGGGTGATCTTGTGCTCAGCATTTGTAGAAATGTTGCACAATATTGCCTTGTGAATACGCCTCCTAAGTGGGCCCCGGGCGACCCTAATACTCGTCTGCCTCTTGGGGTTTGTTGCCGTTAAAATATCATGTACCAGCGCGTGGTCACCAGTACGGCCGTGGCCCCATCCATATCCAAGCCTGACGAGGTTAACCCTGACACCCATAGTGTTTATGACTGCGGATTGGCTGTGGTTATGGCTGTTGTGACTAGAATCCTCTTACTGTTCTCTCTTTTTCTAGAATGCAGCCGTCTGAGCAAATGTTTGTCCCGCACAAATACAAAGCCGACTTTGTCTTCGGAGAGAACATGGAGAAGAGAGTTATGGTGAGTTCCTGCCTTGTCCGGGGGAGACGCTGAATCTGAGAACTCCCAACTGTGTTTATGTTTTTCAGATGATCCAGTGTAGTTGTAGTAGTTACAGTATCTAAAAGTATTTAAACACAAAATGCATTGTCAATGAGATGCGTAATATTTAAAGTGTAATATATATAGCAATGGAGAGGGCAGGTAATTTCCCTGCTGGGACTTTAAGATTCAGGGATATTAGCTGGACAATGACGGTATGTAATATCCTGTTGGTATATAAGGTTTGGATGATGTGCTTGTTAGCCTGGTAAAGGTAGAAGTCATGTGACTTGAGCTGCCTGCACAGAATGGAGGATGCGGTATAGAAAGCCGACACTGTCTACGCCAGGCTGGACTAAACTGTGGCTCCCCATCTGTTGTGAAACTATACATGCCAGCATGCCCTGCCACAGTTCCCTGCTAGCAAAACTGTGGCAGGGCATGTAGGTACTTGTAGTTTCACAGCATCTGGAGAGCAACAGGTTAGCCAGGCCCGCATGGTCTGGTTGTTGACATGGACAAAATGTTAACTGTGAATGTCAACAGTCAACACGTCAACCATACAATGTTGCATTCATCTTGAATTTAAACCTTACCCTAACTGCAGCCTAACTATAATCTAACCCTAATGTCGGCTGCTGACATTCACAGAATCGATATTCTGACAATGTGAATGTCAACATGTTCAATGACAGTAAGGATCGCATAAGCCTCAGCTGAGAATTAGCATGTAGGATTTGTAAATGCACCATGATTACTGGTCTATAGTGGTCATTTTCCCACAGCATTTACTAATAATCCCTATAATGGTTCTCTGAATTTTGGTACACTTATGTTTGGGCATAGATAGGCTTATATACTGTCCGTTTACACCGGGACACTCATGAATTACACAGGTTCTGTGGCTGATTAAAATCGGGTAAAACGCAGGCTTGAAGTCAGCCAGCCACAGAGCCTGTGTAATTCATGGATGTCTCAGTTTAAAGGGATAGTATGAAAAGCTTAGGTATAGGGTCTTATTGAGGCTGATTTGTTACTGTGTCCAACTTTAGGCTTTTTTTTTTTTTAGCAGGATTTTGGTTCATGGATCTGATCCGGATTTCCAAGAAATATTATTGGGCCTAATTCAGATCTGATCGCAACAGCAAATTTGTTAGCAAATGGGCAAAACCATGGCCCTCATTCCGAGTTGATCATTCGCTAGCTACTTTTAGCAGAAATGCAAACACAAAGCCGCCGCCCTCTGGGAGTGTATCTTAGCATAGCAGAATTGCTAACGAAAGATTAGCAATTCTGCTATTAAGTATTTCCTTGCAGTTTCTGAGTAGCTCCAGACCTACTCCTAGATTGCGATCACCTCAGTCCTTTTAGTTCCTGGTTTGACGTCACAAACACGCCCAGCGTCCGGCCAGCCACTCCCCCGTTTCTCCAGCCACTCCTGCGTTTTCTGCTGGCACGCCTGCGTTTTTTTTAGCACACTCCCAGAAAACGCAAGGTTACCACCCAGAAACACCCCTTTCCTGTCAATCATTCTCCAATCAATAGAGCGACTGAAAAGCTACATTCGCCCGTGAGTAAAATAGCATAGTTTTGTGTAAAATTGCTTAGCGCATGCGTCCTGCGGTGCATACGCATGCGCAGAACTGCCGGATTTTGGCCTATTAGCAATTCTGCTAAAAATAGCAGCGAGCGAACAACTTGGAATGACCACCCATGTGCACTGCAGGTGGGGCAGATGTAACATGTGCAGAGAGAGTTAGATTTGGGTGGGGTGTGTTCAAACTGAAATCTAAATTGCAGTGTAAAAATAAAGCAGCCAGTATTTTTCCCTGCACAGAAACAAAATAACCCACCCAAATCTAACTCTCTCTGCACATGTTACATCTGCCCCACCTGCACTGCACATGGTTTTGCCCATTAGCTAACAAATTTGCTGCTGCGATAAGATCTGAATTAGGCCCATTGTGCAAGGCCATTGTAATTTTCTGACTTTAATTGTAATTTTTATCATTTAAGTCCCATCAGTTTAGTTACATTATGCACATTTTATCCTGGATTTTGTTTCATAGTTCCCGCATTCTGTTTGGAAAGGTATTCAGTATTTGCTTAGGGCAGAGGTTCTCAAACGCACCCCAACGGTCCAGGTTTTAAGTTCATCCATGCTTGGACACAGTTGACTTAATTAGCACCTCAGTCAGTTTGATTTAACTATATGTGCTGAGCCCTGGATATACCTAAAACCTGGACCGCTGGGGTGCCTTCAGGACTGAGTTTGGGTATATCCTAAAATATTCAAATGTTGTTGTTTTTTCTTAATCTATGTCTTGGTAGGCCATGCGTGACTTCTGTCCTGCAGCAAGGAAGAGCGCACATATTGCTGTAACATCTCTTTAAATATATAGTAGACTGTCATTATGGCTCGGTGGAAAAGTAAGAAGAAAACTGCTGTGTGCCGTATAAAATCACATGCGCTTATTTATAGCCGAGTGTAAGTCTATTCACTCTATTTTCAGATTTCCAAGAGTCCAACCAGTGCCCCCCAGTGCAAGCGGGAATCAACTTCTACCAGGGGATCGTGTAACAGGAATTGGCCTTATCCGAGTAAGACGCTGTATATTCCTCTGTGCACCACACTGCACTTTATATTGCAGAAAGCATATTAGCCGTTGCATGTAATGGACTGTGCATTATTTACAGTTTATGTTTATAGAAAGGTTCAATAATCCATGTAGTTCATCGCTACTCTCCCATTCTCTAGCTAGAACTGCTTATACAGTTTATATGGTGCCCGTTTCCAGAGAAGGCAGCTAGACTAAACTAAACAGCCTGGTGCATAGTTGTTTATACTGTATTATAAAATACTCGTTATGAACCCTTTGCAGCTGTCTCGGTGCATGTACAGAAGTGTTCTCATGCACCTATTATTTGTGCGCCATATGCCACACTGTGCATCTGTCACTTGGATGCTTCGTCATAAGTAGCGATTTGTGAACTTAGACTTTTTTAGTAATTTAGGCCCAGATTTATCAAGCCTTGGAGAGTGATTAATTGCACGGTGATAAAGTACCAACCAACTAGCTCCTGTCATGTTACAGGCTATGTTTGAGAATTGACAGTTAGGAGCTGATTGGTTGATACTTTATCACTGTGCAATTTATCACTCTCCAAGGCTTGATAAATCTGGGCCTTAGGGGGTTATTTAGTACGGCTGCAATAATTTCTTTTGCATGCTGGGGGGCCGTCCATCACAGGGAAGGGCCGCCCAGCATGCAGAATGGCCTGCCCAGTGGCTGTAATTGCGGTCGCAGTAACTGTGGCCGACACCCTGCAGCCGCATCGGAGATACTGCGTGTGACGTCACGCATCCACCCCCTGTTTTCCCCACACCACCCCCGCAATGCACCATCGCCGCCCCGCGACCGCCTCTGCCTGTCAATCAGGCATAGGCGTTCGCACTCATTGCGTGATGACCACATTTGGCGCATGCACAGGACGGTGCCTGCGCGTGTGCCACAGATGGAGTTATTGTGGTCCTGAATAACCACCTTAGGGTTACATGTACTAAGCAGTGATAATAGCAGAGAAGTGAGCCAGTGGAGAAGTGCCCATGGCAACCAATCAGCAATGAAGTAACATCTATAATTTGCATACTATAAAATGATACAGAGCTGCTGATTGGTTGATGGGGAAATATCTCCACTGGCTCACTTCTCCGCTCTTATCACTGCTTAGTAAATGTACCCCTTAGTTCCTTATTCACATCATAGATACATCCAAGTTCACTTATAGAGGCAACAGTAAATTGTGATCTAGCCAATCAGCTCCAAACTGTCAAGTGTTTGAAAAAAAATGACAATTGGGAGCTGATTGTCTGGGACACCAATTATCATACGCAACAAGTTTTAAATAGCTAAAATGCATTGTTAAATAAGCTCCACAGCCTGTAACATGACAATTAGAAGCTGTTTGGCTGGTACTTTATCACGCTTCACTTTATCACTCTCCAAGACTTAGTAAATCTCCCCCAAAGTGTCCTAGGGTTAGCTATAACAAACCTTGGAGAGAGTTAAAGAGGTCTATTTACTAAGCCTTGGAGAGAGATAAAGAGGACTATGTACTAAGCCTTGGGGAGAGATAAAGTGGATGGAGATAAAGTACCAACCAATCAGCTCCTAACTCATTTTTCAAACGCAGTCTGTGACATGGCAGTTTGGAGCTGATTGGCTGGGACTTTATCTCTCTCCAAGGTTTGATCTCCCCCTTAGTCACTTAGGGGTCTATTCATGCAGCAGAGAAAAGCCCTGTTTTGCGTTAAACAGGGCTTTTCTCTGCTTACCGCAATTCACAGAGCGGGTTACCGTGGAGAAGTCCCTGACTTCCCCAGCGGCACCCCCGCTCTGTGGCCTAATCGCATCACCATACCTCTGTATGGTGAGTGCGATTCATGAAGGTGCGGAAAGCTCTGCTTTCCGCTTCTCCGTGGAGTTCAGGTTCGCCATCTCAGGACGGCGTAACCTGAACTGTAGTACGGAGACATCAGGGAAGCTCAATGCTTCCCTGATCGCTGCTCTGCACCTCGCGCTGGCTCCGCCCCCCGACCTCCCAGCAACCACTGCGGCCGGCCGGGAGGTCAACACCCTGCGCATGCGCAAAGGGACCCGCCGCTGGACTCCGCGCATCGCAGGGATGGACCGCTGGAGATGACCTCACTGCAGGAGCCCCAGACACCGCAGCGCATCGTCGGAAGGGTAAGTATACATGAATTGCTACTTATCACAGCTATACATCGCATCGAAGCGATGCGATGTATAGTGATAAGTAGCAATTCTGTTTTCGTTTTCTACATGAATAGACCCCTTAGTATTTAGGAATTAGTATAAAGTTGTAGATGATTTCATTTTCTTTACAGGTACTTATATAGTGACAGCATATTTTGTTGTGCTTTACAATTGGGAACTACGCAGTAATAAAACAAGACTGGGTAACAACAGACGCAGAGGTAGGAGGGCCCTGCTCGCAAGCTTACAGTGCATAGGCACAGCCATGTGTGGGCAATGCGTGGGCTAGTGCATCCATAGTGGTAGTCAGTCTATTGCTTTTCTAACTAGTTTAGCGCCTGTAATGCCACCGCCAGTATCCAGGGTCCCCGTGCATCATACTGTTCTCGCACTAGTGATCAGAATAAGACGCAATACTGGTTTCTGTGTATCATGAAGAGCTGGCAGAAGTCACTGCTGGTCAGTAGACGTTAATATGGATACAATGCTAAAAAAAATTCAGGGTTCTTTCAAGGGCAAATCCCCAAAAACTGGGACAGCTCATGGAAATTGGGGTTACAGTATAAGACAGCTGTGGGGTTACAGTATAAGATGCACGTGCTTTTCCATTTGTCATACTTGCTGTGATGTGCAAAGCTGACTTGAGATTTGTTTTGTAGAACACAGATCCCATAAAAGCCTAATAGAATCAGCCGCGGCGTACACCTCCCGGCCCAGACAGAAGTACGAACTGGATCAAGTGGAAGTTATCACCGGGGAGGAGTCCGAGCGCAATGTGCTGCAGGTGGGTCACTACTACTATTATTAGATAGATAGATATTTTTGTTTTATTGTCTATTGCAAATTAATTTGGTCTTTTCTGTTTTTTCTGTTCTAGGTTAATTGCAAGCTCTTTCTTTTTAACAAAGAAAATCAGTCCTGGACAGAAAGGGGACGCGGATATCTGAGACTGAACGACGTCGCCTCCAGTGGCATTGGACCATTCCGATCGCGAATAGGTAGAGCTCTGCATTCTGTTAGGCAGCCGAAGCCACATTCCTAGCACCGTGGGTCCTCCAAGCATAGGGAGAGGCACTCTTACAGTGAGACTGTGACTAGTAATTGGTGCATATACAGTGCAGTATCTCATTTAGGGTGGGGATGCATTATACCTGAAAATGCTCCCAAAACTCTGAAAATATAGTTTTACTGAACTTATCACATGTGCACCTAGTTTCAGAATGTGTGACATTCCGGAGCTTGAATGAGGTGTGCAATGCCATCTGCAGATGGCGTTACCCTATAGAAGCCCATGGGCATCTTTCCATATTTCACGAGAGGGATCCAATCGGATGCCACCCAGTACCCCCGCGGTCCGTGCATCACTCGACGCATGCGCAGAAAGACTGCTGGGCCCAAAACCTGCAAGTCCTAGTATCGCAAAGGGCAGCTCTTACCGGGAGAGATGTCTTATGTGATTTTTTTCAAGCATACAAAGTTAATAAACGCCGCAATGCTTGCTAAGAGTGGCGAGATGCGCGTCATGCATCTCGCCCTCAAAGATTAAAAACTGTTTCATCCATGAGACCTAAAGATCACTCAGGCCACACAGTTTTGAGAGTTGTAGGAACCAATGCTCACCTATCTTGCTAATGTAGTTATACCAGGATTCTGACTTACAGGAAAATAAGATTCAGATAGGGAAAACAGACACGTATAAGAACCTTTTGCATATTAAAAACCAGTAGTATTGGCTGCGCGATGAACCCACACAGCACCCATCTTACTGTCTGCCATAAAGAATGTTCTATTTTGAGTGTACTTTTAAACATACGAGCTTTTTGCAAATAGCTGGTCACATGATATGATCTAGCAGTCCAACTGTAACACTATTTTAGCCACCGTCCTATCCACAAAACTGAAACACTGAAACTGTGCAGGCAGTACACACGGTTTCCAAGCATTTAAGTGCTGTATTCCACAGCAGCCAATCAGATACTTGCTTGCAACAACCTAATGTGCTTAGAGTAATGAAACATGATATATTATTGGTTGCAATGGATTATAATAACTTGCACCATTTAAAAAAAAATAAAAACAAAAGATTGTTCCCTTGGCAGCTGGATTTCTGGTTTGAAAACATTTCCCAGTTTTGCTTATGGTTTATTTAATAGCCAGAGCCACTTGTTTTGTAGCTACTCCCGAAGGCTCACACTATTTATAGTCATATGTGTAGGGGGGCCATAATATCCCTTTAATCCGGGACTCCTGTGATTTCCACAGGTTCTGAGGCTGATTGAAACCAGGTGAAATGGGGCTGTAATGCATAGATAGACAGTGTCCAGTTAAACAGTCAATAAGTTGACCAAAACAATATAAAAAAGACTTTTGTCAACCTTTTTTGTGTTGATCATTTCCGTGTGGACATTTTAAGCCTGTCAACCTTAGACACAGTCGACCTTTTACCTGTCGACCTATTGAATGTCACCCATATGGGGTCGAGATATTGATTGTCTATCTAATTTGTGTAGATCTATTAGGATGGGGCCACACATAGTGGCCTGAGTGGGACCCGCTTGACCAAAAGTTGGGTTTTGTGTTCATATGGATCCTGCTCTGCCGGATGCCGCAGAACAGGATCCGGCCAGCGCCACGTCGGGCTGTGCCGCACTTTAACACATACATTTAAATATATGTGTTCAACTTGAAATCTCGTCGTCCTGTCATCCGGTTCAACTGCACCGCCGCATATGTGTGAACGTCTGCATCAGAGCCCATGTGCAGGCTACTACCGGCCAATCAGATCCCTCTGAACGGGACCCGCTTGGCCGCTATGTGTGTCCCCAGCCTTATACCACACTTGGTAAAATGCATACTTGAATTTAGCTTGCTATGGCTGATTGAAACCAGGTGAAATGCAGGCTTGAATTTAGCTTGTTATAGCTGATTGAATCCAGATAAAATACAGACTTGAATTTAGCCAGTGACAGAACCCGTGTAATGTGTCCCGCATTAATGGGATATTATAGCAAGACTACTTGTTTTGATATATATATTGATATTTATCAACACTGTTAATCTTACCTCTTTTCATTTCACGTTTCAGCTCGCCTTATACTTTTCCAGTTACATTTCAACAATTTGATGCACAGTCCTCAGCGAATAATAAAATAACAATACACGCCTAACGCTTTCCTTGGTTACATCCTTTATAAGAAATGTCGATTACTATGGGCAAGGACCAAATTACCGCACCGCTTCATGGTAGTTTGGCCATTCACCATGGGTAACCCGACCACTTTTTTTTTCCATAAAGGATGCTATCTCCAAAAGCCTCCAAGATATTCTTCCTGCTGCTTTAAATACTATGTCGGCTTTTTCTACCCAGTGGCTTGCTGTACCAGATATCGACTCAGCATGGTGGGGAAGTGTGGGCCTCTGGCAGCAGAAAACTCCTGCCAGGTAGCAGGAAAAAGGTGGCAGCACAAGGGAGAGGTAAAAGGCAATTTTTGTTTTAACACACACGGGAAAGTAAGGATTGACAGGGGAAAGCGAGGCTCAGCTTACCAGGTTCCTGTAGGCCCCATTTTGAAATATTGAATATTAAAACTTTATGGTTCCCGTATTTATGTTTGGCTTCTCCTACTGCTCTTACATGAGTAAAGTAATAAACAGTGGAGGGATATCCATTTCCATCGAGATAAAGGGCAGCATTCATAAATGGACACACTAGGTTCCTGCCGAAGGGTCCAAAGAGGCGTTATAAACACGTCACCCATTATAGAACTTTTGCAAATCATGAATCTGATCTCATTCTGTATCGGTTTAATGTATAGCTCCATTGGGTATACCAATGATGTAGTCTCGCCCATGACCAGGTATAAATAAAGAGTAGGAAAGATAAGGGAGAACAGAAATGATTAAGTTGATAAAGGAACCCGTCATTTTATCTTTATTTCATGTTTGTATTGTCTTTGTTCCATTGTGTTATTTGGATCATAAACGTACAAACTGCCTACAATGTGGTATGTGTCCGTTCCAGAATTCTTACTTGTATTTCCAGATTTTTGGGTAGTTTCTGAGCGGGGAATTTACAATGGAGCATAGGTGCAAAAAGGATGTTTGCAGTGCAAGAGTTCAGCCTGATTGGCTGGTGTAGGCGCGTTTCTGGCGATTATAGCGGTTAGATTTAAAACGGCAATTAGTTTTAAAGGCAAAAACAGCTTGGTCTTTTATTTAAAGTGAATTGCTGCTTTAAATGTATCACTGGGACCAACACATCAGAGTCTTTTACATTTGGGCCATTGTCTCATTTACTAAAATGTGCAAGCATTGCTGATTTTATAGAATTAGTAGTGCAGAGGCCATGGGGTAGGAAGATAGGAATGCTTCTGCTTATCGTCCACCGTCTCCAGCTGCGTTACTACGGAACATAGGATCACAATATGGGAGAAAGGTCACTTACGGTTCTAGAATAAAATTACAATCCACCCGTACCTGCTCAACCTTATACAGGTAGCAAGATAATCAGTCACTCTTGGCCTTGGGACCATGTCTTACTATTCTCCCCCTAGTTTCTTATTTAATGTTTGTACATTCCAATGTTTCACTCCCTTCAGCTAAACGTAAATCTAGAGAGAGCTAACAGGATGAAAATGTCAGCAAGTAACAAATCCAACAGTCGCCCTCATTTATTCTGGCCCCTGGGTCACTGTGGTGGATGCGTCTGGCAATCCTGTTCCTCCTAGGGAAAATATTACATTTGTATTGCTCCTGTTACAGTATATGACCTATAATACTCTCATACTGCTGCAGTCTTAGATGCATTTTGCCAGGAACACGGCATGGCATAAATATTCATATCAGCCCATTATTAGCCGTTTATAAGTAAGGGATCCAAAGAACAGAGTACTGTGACTCTAAACACTCATATGTATTAAATATAATTTTGTGGTTCTTAGACACATGGGACCGGATGTATTGGAGTGCGAGACGGCTGGAGCTCCGAACTTCGGCCACACTCGTAAGTTTTTTTTTAAAGCAGCAAATATTTACAAGGTAAAATCAACCTGGTTTTGCCTTGTTAACGTTTGCTGCTTTAAAAAAACGTATGAGTTTGGAGCTCCGGCCTCCTCGCAATCCTTTACGTCCGGCCCATTGTGTGCAATGTAATGAAGTCCGGGTTCGGCGGCTCGGCGAGATGCAAGCCGGACTTGGACGTTATTTTAGAGGGGCAATCATTTACTAGGCTAAACCATGCCTTGTAATGATTGCCCTTTTAAACAAATGTCTGAGTTTGGCCGGCATCCCGCACAGCCTCCGAACTTGAGCTTCATTACATCCTATGATTTGTTCAAGACTTCTAGTTCATTTAATTAAAGAAAAAAAAAATAAGATTTTACTCACCGGTAAATCTATTTCTCGTAGTCCGTAGTGGATGCTGGGTACTCCGTAAGGACCATGGGGAATAGACGGGCTCCGCAGGAGACTGGGCACTCTTTAAAGAAAGATTAGGTGCTACATCTGGTGTGCACTGGCTCCTCCCTCTATGCCCCTCCTCGAGACCTCAGTTAGGGAAACTGTGCCCGGAAGAGCTGACATTACTAGGAAAGGATTTGGAATCCAGGGTAAGACTCATACCAGCCACACCAATCACACCGTACAACTCGTGATAACTATGCCCAGTTAACAGTATGAACAACAACTGAGCCTCATTAAACAGATGGCTCAGAACAAAAAACCCTTATAGTTAAGCAATAACTATATACAAGTATTGCAGAGGTCCGCACTTGGGACGGGCTCCCAGCATCCACTACGGACTACGAGAAATAGATTTACCGGTGAGTAAAATCTTATTTTCTCTGACGTCCTAGTGGATGCTGGGTACTCCGTAAGGACCATGGGGATTATACCAAAGCTCCCAAACGGGCGGGAGAGTGCGGATGACTCTGCAGCACCGAATGAGCAAACTCAAGGTCCTCCTCAGCCAGGGTATCAAACTTGTAGAATTTTGCAAACGTGTTTGAACCCGACCAGGTAGCAGCTCGGCAAAGTTGTAAAGCCGAGACCCCTCGGGCAGCCGCCCAAGAAGAGCCCACCTTCCTCGTGGAATGGGCTTTGACTGATTTAGGATGCGGCAGTCCAGCCGCAGAATGTGCAAGTTGAATCGTGCTACAGATCCAGCGAGCAATAGTCTGCTTAGAAGCAGGAGCACCCAGCTTGTTGGGTGCATGCAGGATAAACAGCGAGTCAGTTTTTCTGACTCTAGCCGTCCTGGAAACATAGATTTTCAGGGCCCGGACTACATCCAGCAACTTGAAAGCCTCCAAATCCCGAGTAGCCGCAGGCACCACAATAGGTTGGTTCAAATGAAACGCTGATACCACCTTAGGGAGAAATTGGGGACGAGTCCTCAATTCTGCCCTGTCCATATGGAAGATCAGATAGGGGCTTTTACATGACAAAGCCGCCAATTCTGACACACGTCTAGCCGAAGCCAAGGCCAAAAGCCTGACCACTTTCCACGTGAGATATGTCAACTCCACGGTCTGAAGTGGTTCAAACCAATGTGATTTTAGGAAATCCAACACAACGTTGAGATCCCAAGGTGCCACTGGAGGCACAAAAGGGGGCTGAATATGCAGCACTCCCTTAACAAACGTCTGAACTTCAGGCAGTGAAGCCAGTTCTTTTTGAAAGAAAATAGATAGGGCTGAAATCTGGACTTTAATGGAACCCAATTTTAGGCCCATAGTCACTCCTGACTGTAGGAAGTGCAGAAATCGACCCAGCTGAAATTCTTCTGTTGGGGCCTTCATAGCCTCACACCAAGCAACATATTTTCGCCATATGCGGTGATAATGTTTTGCTGTCACATCCTTCCTAGCTTTTATCAGCGTAGGAATGACTTCAACCGGAATGCCCTTTTCCATCAGGATCCGGCGTTCAACCGCCATGCCGTCAAACGCAGCCGCGGTAAGTCTTGGAACAGACAGGGCCCCTGCTGTAGCAGGTCCTGTCGGAGCGGCAGAGGCCAAGGGTCCTCTGAGATAATTTCTTGTAGTTCCGGGTACCAAGTTCTTCTTGGCCAATCCGGACCGATGAGTATAGTTCTTACTCCTCTCTTTCTTATTATCCTCAGTACCTTTGGTATGAGAGGAAGAGGAGGGAACACATAAACCGACTGGTACACCCTCGGTGTCACTAGAGCGTCCACAGCTATCGCCTGAGGGTCCCTTGACCTTGCGCAATATCTTTTTAGCTTTTTGTTGAGGCGGGACGCCATCCTGTCCACCTGTGGCCTTTCCCAACGATTTACAATCAGCTGGAAGACTTCTGGATGAAGTCCCCACTCTCCCGGGTGGAGGTCGTGCCTGCTGAGGAAGTCTGCTTCCCAGTTGTACACTCCCGGAATGAACACTGCTGACAGTGCTATCACGTGATTTTCCGCCCATCGGAGAATCCTTGTGGCTTCTGCCATCGCCATCCTGCTTCTTGTGCCACCCTGTCGGTTTACATGGGCGACCGCCGTGATGTTGTCTGACTGAATCAGCACCGGCTGGTTTTGAAGCAGGGGTTTTGCTTGACTTAGGGCATTGTAAATGGCCCTTAGTTCCAGAATATTTATGTGTAGGGAAGCCTCCTGACTCGACCATTGTCCTTGGAAGTTTCTTCCCTGAGTGACTGCCCCCCAACCTCGGAGGCTTGCATCCGTGGTCACCAGGACCCAGTCCTGTATGCCGAATCTGCGGCCCTCGAGAAGATGAGCACTCTGCAGCCACCACAGCAGAGACACCCTGGCCCTCGGGGACAGGGTGATCAGCCGATGCATCTGAAGATGCGATCCGGACCACTTGTCTAACAGATCCCACTGAAAGATCCTTGCATGGAATCTGCCGAAGGGAATCGCTTCGTAAGAAGCTACCATCTTTCCCAGGACTCGCGTGCAGTGATGCACCGACACCTGTTTTGGTTTCAGGAGGTCTCTGACCAGAGATGACAACTCCTTGGCCTTCTCCTCCGTGAGAAACACCTTCTTCTGTTCTGTGTCCAGAATCATACCCAGGAACAGTAGACGCGTCGTAGGAACCAGCTGCGACTTTGGGATATTCAGAATCCAGCCGTGCTGTTGTAGCACTTCCTGAGATAGTGCTACTCCGACCAACAACTGCTCCTTGGACCTCGCCTTTATAAGGAGATCGTCCAAGTACGGGATAATTATAACTCCGTTCTTTCGAAGGAGTATCATCATTTCGGCCATTACTTTGGTAAATACCCTCGGTGCCGTGGACAGACCAAACGGCAACGTCTGGAATTGGTAATGGCAGTCCTGTACCACAAAACGGAGGTACACCTGGTGAGGTGGGTAAATGGGTACATGTAGGTAAGCATCCTTGATGTCCAGTGATACCATATAATCCCCCTCTTTCAGGCTTGCAATAACCGCCCTGAGCGATTCCATTTTGAACTTGAACTTCCTTATATAAGTGTTCAAGGATTTAAAATTTAGAACGGGTCTCACCGAACCGTCTGGTTTCGGTACCACAAACATTGTGGAATAGTAACCCCGTCCCTGTTGCAGGAGGGGAACTTTGATTATCACCTGCTGGAGGTACAGCTTGTGAATTGCCACCAGTACTACCTCCCTGTCCTGGGGAGTAGCTGGCAAGGCTGATTTGAGGTAACGGCGAGGGGGAGACGTCTCGAACTCCAGCTTGTATCCCTGAGATACCACTTGTAGAACCCAGAGATCCACCGGTGAGCAAACCCACCGGTCGCTGAAGTTCCGGAGACGGGCCCCCACCGCACCTGGCTCCACATGTGGAGCCCCAGCGTCATGCGGTGGACTTAGTGGAAGCAGGGGAGGATTTTTGTTCCTGGGAACTGGCTGTATGGTGCAGCTTTTTCCCTCTACCTCTGCCTCTGGGCAGAAAGGACGCGCCTCTAACCCGCTTGCCTTTCTGAGGCCGAAAGGACTGTACTTGATAATACGGTGCTTGCTTAGGCTGTGAGGGAACCTGAGGTAAAAAAGTCGACTTCCCAGCTGTTGCTGTGGATACGAGGTCTGAGAGACCGTCCCCAAACAATTCCTCACCCTTATAAGGCAAAATTTCCATGTGCCTTTTAGAATCAGCATCACCTGTCCACTGCCGAGTCCATAATACTCTCCTGGCAGAAATGGACATTGCATTAATTCTAGATGCCAGCCGGCAAATGTCCCTCTGTGCATCTCTCATATATAAGACTACGTCTTTAATATGCTCTATGGTTAGCAATATAGTGTCCCTGTCAAGGGAATCAATGTTATCAGACAGGGAATCAGACCACGCTGCTGCAGCACTACACATCCATGCGGAAGCAATAGCAGGTCTCAGTATAGTACCTGAGTGTGTATACACAGACTTCAGGATAGCCTCCTGCTTTCTATCTGCAGGCTCCTTTAAGGCGGCCGTATCCTGAGAAGGCAGTGCCACCTTTTTTGATAAGCGTGTGAGCGCCTTGTCCACCTTAGGGGATGTCTCCCAGCGTAACCTATCCGTTGGCAAGAAAGGGTACGCCATTAGTAACCGCTTAGAAATTACTAGTTTCTTATCTGGGGAACCCCACGCTTCTTCACACAATACATTTAACTCATCAGATGGGGGAAAAGTCACTGGCTGCTTTTTCTCCCCAAACATAATACCCTTTTTTGTGGTAACCGGGTTAATGTCAGAAATGTGCAACACATTTTTCATTGCCGTAATCATGCAACGGATGGCCCTAGTGGATTGTACATTTGTCTCATCCTCGTCGACACTGGAGTCAGACTCCGTGTCGACATCTGTGTCTGCCATCTGAGGTAGCGGGCGTTTTTGAGCCCCTGATGGCCTCTGAGATGCCTGGGCAGGCGCGGGCTGAGATGCCGGCTGTCCCAAAGCTGCGTCATCGGACCTCTTATGCAAGGAGTTGACACTGTCGGTTAATACCTTCCACATATCCATCCACTCAGGTGTCGGCCCCGCAGGGCGCAACATCACACTTATCGGCACCTGCTCCGCCTCCACGTAAGCGTCCTCATCAAACATGTCGACACAGCCGTACCGACACACCGCACACACACACAGGGAATGCTCTGACTGAGGACAGGACCCCACAAAGTCCTTTGGGGAGACAGAGAGAGAGTATGCCAGCACACACCAGAGCGCTATATAACAGAGGGATATACACTATACACAAAGTGAATTTTCCCCCTATAGCTGCTTATATCACAATTTGCGCCTAAATTTATGTGCCCCCCCTCTCTTTTTTACCCTTTCTGTAGTGTATACTGCAGGGGAGAGCCTGGGGAGCGTCCTTCCAGCGGAGCTGTGAAGAGAAAATGGCGCTGGCTGTGCTGAGGAAGATAGCCCCGCCCCTTCAGCGGCGGGCTTCTCCCGCTTTTTTAATGAAAATTATGGCGGGGGGATTAGGCACATATACAGTTTAGAACTGTATTATGTGCAGTTTGCCATTAAGGTATACTAATTGCAGCCCAGGGCGCCCCCCCCCCCCAGCGCCCTGCACCCACCAGTGACCGGAGTGTGGGGTGTGCTGTGGGAGCAATGGCGCACAGCTGCAGTGCTGTGCGCTACCTTATTGAAGACCGGAGTCTTCAGCCGCCGATTTTCTCCGATTTCTTCCGTCTTCTGGCTCTGCAAGGGGGACTGCGGTGCGGCTCCGGGAACGGACGATCGAGGTGGGGCCCTGTGTTCGATCCCTCTGGAGCTAATGGTGTCCAGTAGCCTTAGAAGCACAAGCTAGCTGCAAGCAGGTAGGTTTGCTTCTCTCCCCTAAGTCCCACGTAGCAGTGAGTCTGTTGCCAGCAGATCTCACTGAAAATAAAAAACCTAACAAATACTTTCTTTATAGTGAACTCAGGAGAGCCCACTAAGTGCATCCAGCTCAGGCCGGGCACAGATTCTAACTGAGGTCTGGAGGAGGGGCATAGAGGGAGGAGCCAGTGCACACCAGATGTAGTACCTAATCTTTCTTTAAAGAGTGCCCAGTCTCTTGCGGAGCCCGTCTATTCCCCATGGTCCTTACGGAGTACCCAGCATCCACTAGGACGTCAGAGAAATATATTTTCTGCTGCAGGGTCCATAGTCTCCAAAAGGAAGACATTGGGGTGTAGGTGGTTGGATAGGACCACACATGCACAATAAATGCATCTGTGTGCATGCATCTTTGTAGTTAGAAGCTAAGGGGTCATTTACTAATCAGTGATAAGAGCGGAGAAGTGAGCTAGTGGAGAAATTGCCCCATCAACCAATCAGCAGCTTTGTATCATTCCATAGTATGCAAATTATAGATGTTACTTCAATGCTGATTGGTTGCCATGGGCACTTCTCCACTGGCTCACTTCTCCACTCTTATCACTGCTTAGTAAATGTCCCCCTAAAGTTTTATGAGGACAAATGCAGGTTATGTTATGGACTGTGCATGTAATTTGGAATTTTTTGTATGTCAATTATAGTATGACAATTTAAACAGGTTGAATTTGGCCAGCTTCGGTCATTTTCCATTTAGGTAGGAATTGATAATGTCTAGCATGCACATAAGAAACTGGCCTTGGAATACCCCTATTCCTGCACCACCGTAATTTATGGTTCTTTAGTAGGCTGTGGGCCAGATGCATCATGGGTTGGAAAGTGATAAAATGGAGAGTGAAAAAGTACCAGCCAATCAGGTCCTAACTACCATGTCACAGGCTGTGTTTGAAAAATGGCAGTTAGGAGCTGATTGGCTGGCACTTTTTCACTCTCCATTTTATCACTTTCCAAGCCATGATGCATCTAGCCCTGTGTGTCTGTAACCACGGTGACAGTTGCGAACGGTGTCAGAGTGTTATGTAGGAGTGTCTCGTAGTAAGACAAGTGGTGTGGCTGGCCAATCAGCTGCATCATAATCTAAGCCTAATAGCCTAATAATTATATATATATATATATATATATATATATATATATATATATATATATATATATATATATATATATATATATAATCACTAATTGGTATAGACCACTATATGTACAATGAAAATAAATGAAGACAGTATACAATGACATTGCTGTATTTCTGCACTTACTTATATAACACAGAAATGAAATACTCTGCTATGAAGAAAGGGAAAGTCAGTGGGGAGGCAGGTAATAAAGAAGGAATCGTCATGCATATAAGCAGAAAACATCCAGGATCCCTTATTGATTATAACCAATATATGAATTATAGGGAAAAGCCACCTGCATGAGTTGGTGTCTGCCCACTGCTATTCTAACCATAGACATGCTACAGAACACTATCTCAGTGTGTCCTCCGCTCCTATCAGACTTTTCTCATTTTAGAAGACTCATTTCTAATTGGATTTCATTGTAAAGTGCTTTAGTTCTTTCTCGGTCCATTTTCCTGCATGTCTGGCAGTTCTGCTTCCCCTGGAGAGAGATTAGCAAGCCATACAAAGTATATAGATCCAGAAAGTAGTCTGAGCAATCACGGTTATCCGTTTAGCAGCAGGCGTGCTCTTCTCAGCTAGTCCATCGTTTGCAAGTGTAGCCATAATCATGTATAGGGAGGCACTCTCCAGCCTTCTAATTAGCAGTGTTTAATAAAGCATAGCTATAATATCACCGATCGGTGTTTCGACCATCCCAAATGTGATATATACTGTATATAGGGGGGCAAGTTGTCATTGTGCCAGCATGAAAACGCCACCATTGGCACCACAACTCGTTCCTCTCGTGGTCCGATCTTGCCCAGGTCTCATGGATTTTTGTGGCTGATTAAATCGACCCCTTATATCACATCTCATGCACAGTAGACTTCCTACTCTTTATATCCACAGTGATTAATAATAGAGAGGTTTGTGCGATAAGTTTCTTAGCACATGTGCACTTTGATGCCATGGGAACGTTGGCATATATCAGTGCCCGTAGTATCTCTATTATGTCTGGTAACTTGTACTTTAGGGTTAATCCTTTTATATAATGAATGTGGCTTTTGGTACAGCTCTGATTATAGATAACCTGCTTTTAATAACCATACTACACGATCTCAATGTCCTATTGTTCGTAATTTGCATTGTTTTGATGCAGGTAGAACAGCTTGCATCGTTACGTTGGCTAGACTTTGTACTTTTTCGTTGAACTTCTCTATGTAACTGAGCACAGCCCTACATGCGGTTTTCTTTTAGTCATGCGAAATCACGGAAACCTGAAACTGATCTTGAACAGCCAGATCTTTGATGAAATGAAACTAGAGCGAGCCAACAGGAAGAGTCTGCGCATCACCGCCACTGACCTGGGTGACAATCGCGTCAAAATATTCCTTCTGCAGGTGAGAGCACTTCCGGCATTTATGTTGTGTTGTCTCTTTTCTCTCGAGTAAACCCAACTGCCTGCCCCCAACCCATGGCTCGGCTATTGCAAACAGGCATCATTAGATGAGTTGGAGGGACATGTACCAAGCAGTGATAAAAGTGGAGAAGTGAGCCAGTAGAGAAGTTGCCCATGGCAACCAATCAGCTGCTCTGTATACTTTTTATAGTATGTAAATTATAAATGTTACGTCAATGCTGATTGGTTGCCATGGGCAACTTCTCCACTGGCTCACTTCTCCACTTTTATCACTGCTTAGTACATCTCCTCCTCCTTAGTCCTGTGTGTGTGCAGCTTTATTATTATTATCCTTTATTTATATGGTGCCACAAAGGATCCTCAACGCCCAATTACAGAGTACATAAACAAATAAGCAAAAACAAGGAAACAGTGACTTACAATTCAATACAATATAGGACAAGTACAGGGTATATAAACATATCTGCATCAGCAGACAATACTGAAATAAGTATGAGGGTGGCAGAGAACCAAGGGATTTGGTGCCATGAAAGGGAGTGTTGAAAAGAAGATAGGTAAAGTAAGAGACGTAAAAGCATGAGGGAAGAGGGCCCTGCCCGTGAAAGCTTACATTCTAAAGGGGTTTTACCATGATTCCACTTTATACTGGATACTGAGTGATGGATTACTTAACGGGAAAGTGGACCATGACTGGAGCCTTGCTTACTATTACTCAGGAGTAATGAGTCTAAATTTAAGAGATGAGCGGGTTCGGTTTTACTATGATTTACCCGGATCTCAAAACAACAGCTTATTGGCTCACGGATGTCTTGTGTTTTGGATACAGTAGCGGATCTTGCCACGGGCAAGCAGGACTTTTGCCCGGGGCGCCGCCTTCCGGAGGGTGCCGCACCATGGCAAGATCCACTACTCTGTGCCCCCCCGCTAGCCGCTGTTTCCCCCGCTGTGAAGGTCTAGTTTCCCTTCGTGTAGAGGACTTTTGCTGTGCGGTGCGCGATGACGTCATCGCGCACCGCACAGCATTGTGGGACTGACAGACGCTAGGGGTCATAATTGACCTCTAGTGTCGGTCATCCGAGGTAAGGAGCGGCGCCGGCGGAGATCTGCAGCGGACGGGAGCAGGGATAGTAAGTATTTTTTTTTTCTTTCAGCGGCGCTACTCCACTGTACAGGGGGCGTAACTGACCACGAACCCTGTATGAAGCCACGCCCCCATTTTCCGCCCGGGGCGCCAAAGGGTCTAGAACCGGCCCTGTTTGGATAGACAATAAGAAAAATCCGGATAAAACCGAACTGGCGTTAATTCTGGCGTTAAGAACCGAGTAAATCTGATCCCGCTCGTCTGTAGTCTAAATGACGCTCATCTGCATGAGAATTTGTATTTTCTATACATTACCTTGTATTTTACAGGCAAGTGTGAAGGATGCCGGTAGGCTGTATGCAGCCATTCATCATCGACTTCTTGCACTGAGAAACTACAGGACACCGAAGCGAGAACAGAGCATCCCAAACACTGACGCTGACACAGAATCCCATTTGCAGCTGCTCAACAGTGACAGTGAAGATGAGGAAGATGATGAAATGCTGCTCTATCCCAGCAAGATCTCTGGTAAGACATGACAGAAAGATGACTAGCACTGTACTAGGTAGAAGCAGTCATTGGAGAAAAGCAACTGGAGGTCTATATGTTCACTTATCTTTCAGGTTATGAAGGAATTTGAGGCCTTTGTAGGTTTGCAAACTTCAGAGTATTGTATAGTGTTAGCCATTGATAGATCGCGTCAGAAGTGGAGTCAGTAATACGTTTTTTCCTTTAAATTTAGACGGTCTTTCTAAAATTACATGTCTCACGGAAATTAAAAAGAAATACAGTATTATGTTATATCACTGGTATAGTGTAATAGCACATAGGAGTTGATGCATCAAGCCTTGGAGAGAGAAAGGAAGTAGAGAGAGATAAAGTACCAACCAGTTAGCTTCTGAGCGCCATGTTACAGGCTATGAGGCTCATTTATCAACGAATGAATGATAAAACTCGTTGCGTATGATAAATGGTGCTCCAGCCAATCGGCTCCTACCTGTCATGTATTTATGCATAATTACTATTTATTTGCTGAATCAAACAAATAAAAATGTGAAAACAATTAAAATTTTTGTATGTAACTTGTACAAAAGTTTGATCATTGAATAACGGTTGAAGCCACAGTGTATGAGGACACGCCTGTATATAAGTATGGGTTTGATAAGGGGAATGCTATTCTCTAGTTTAGCACTGAGGAGGTTATATAATATTGGAGCAAATATCCGAAGGACCATTTATACAACTTGTAATTACTTACTTCATTCATAAACCACTCATACGGCACATTATGTATTTTCAATGTTATATCTTCAATAACCATGTGGGTTGGACTTGCCCGGTGCTGGGCAATCCCCCTACGATCAGGTCTGAATTAGGCCCCAAATCTTTTATAGGATAATAACCTCTTCAAAATTCTATTTATTGCCAATTACTAAAACTTAAAAACAGATAGCTAAATCATAGCAAACACATACAGTATAAAATCCTACATTAGAAATCACCACTACATTAAAACACATGGGGGGTAATTCTGAGTTGATCGCAGCAGGATCTTTGTTAGCAGTTGGGAAAAACCATGGCCCTCATTCCGAGTTGTTCGCTCGCAAGCTGCTTTTAGCAGATTTGCTCACGCTAAGTCGCCGCCTACTGGGAGTGAATCTTAGCTTCTTAAAATTGCGAACGACGTATTCGCAATATTGCGATTAGACCTCTTAGCAGTTTCTGAGTAGCTCCAGACTTACTCGGCATCTGCGATCAGTTCAGTGCTTGTCGTTCCTGGTTTGACGTCACAAACACACCCAGCGTTCGCCCAGACACTTCTCCGTTTCTCCAGCCACTCCCGCGTTTTTCCCAGAAACGGTAGCGTTTTTCACACACACCCATAAAACGGCCAGTTTCCGCCCAGAAACACCCACTTCCTGTCAATCACATTACGATCGCCAGAACGAAGAAAAAAACGTGAGTAAAATTCCTAACTGCATAGCAAATTTACTTGGCGCAATCGCAGTGCGAACATTGCGCATGCGCACTAAGCGGAAAATCGTTGCGATGCGAAGAAATTTACCGAGCGAACAACTCGGAATGACCCCCCATGTGCAGTGCAGGGGAGGCAGATATAACATGTGCAGAGAGAGTTAGATTTGGGTGTGGTGTGTTCAATCTGCAATCTAAATTGCAGTGTAAAAATAAAGCAGCCAGTATTTACCCTGCACAGAAACAAAATAACCCACCCAAATCTAACTCTCTCTGCAAATGTTATATCTGCCCCCCCTGCAGTGCAACATGGTTTTGCCCAGCTGCTAAAATATTTCCTGCTGCGATCAACTTGGAATTACCCCCATGGTCAGACGTTTTGTGATAAGCTATTCCAGATTCAGAGATGGATACAGAGCAGTAGCAGCTGCAGCGGTTGTCACAGCAACCTCTGCTAACTTATGCAAATGCAGCAGGAGGAACCTTGTGTAAATAGACTCCTCCTCCATACTTCTGTGATCTGCTGCTGTATCTGCGAGGAAGTATCGGAGCACATGTGTGAACAGCTGCCGTCTGAGGAACCCTCAGGTTACTCTATATAGCTGGGCTGTTTACATTGTTGGGGCCAGATGCCGACCTCAGCACACCTACAAAATGGGGGCGGATCTCCACCATTTTGTATAATGATGACTTGAGCTACCCTCTCCTTTCCCTCAAACAGCTGCAGCCTATCAGCTTGGTTGCGTCTTAGGAGATTCTGCGTCCGTCTATGCAGGAGCAGTTCTGCATGTACACAGAACGGGTCCTACGCAGTCCCACAAATTGTGCTTGCCTGTGTTTATGTTGTGTTTGTTTTTTTCTCTTACGTCCTAGAGGATGCTGGGGACTCCAAAAGGACCATGGGGTATAGACGGGATCCGCAGGAGCTTGGGCACACTGAAAAGACTTAAACTGGGTGTGAACTGGCTCCTCCCTCTATGCCCCTCCCCCAGACCTCAGTTAGACTTTGTGCCCAGGACTGACTGGACACTCACTAGGGGAGCTCTCCTGAGTTTCTCTGGAAAAGACTTTTGGTAGGTTTTTTATTTTCAGGGAGACCTTCTGGCTACAGGCTCCCTGCATCGTGGAACTGAGGGGAGAGAAGTCAGACCCACTTCTTCTTAGTTTAAGGGCTCTGCTTCTCGGCTACTGGACACCATTAGCTCCAGAGGGTTCGATTACTTGGTGCGCCTAGCTTCTTGTTCCCGGAGCTGCGCCGTCACCCCCCTCACAGAAGCCAGAAGAAAGAAGTCAGGTGAGTATGAGAAGAACAGAAGACTTCAGTAACCAGGTACAGCGCAGCGGTAACGCTGCGCTCCATGCTCCCACACACACACACACTTCCTCCAGCACTCACAGGGTGCAGGGCGCTTGGGAGGGGCGCTCTGGGCAGCATGTTACTGAGGTTGGTAGGGCCGGCAGATGCTTGTTCGGTGCCTCGGCACCGTTTTCGGGACCCCCGCCGGCATTTTCGCGATTTTGAATTTGGCGGGCTGAAGCGCGCCGGGAGGGGGCGGAGCTTAGCCGCGCGGCTCACAGGCGCCATTTTCTCCTCACACGCGACGTGCAGGAAACGCTGGTCCGGGACCTCCACAAGCTCCATTGAAGTAACGGTGAGCTTATCGGGGACGGTGGGGGGGGGGGGGGGGGAGGGGGCACAGTAGCTGGTGCAGTTTGGTATTATTGAGGCAGCGCTAGTACATATATTCGTTGGGGGGATATATGGGCGCTGGGGTGTGAGCTGGCATACTCCCTCTGTGTTTCTCTATCCAGGCTTCCTTGTGGGCCTGTCCCCTGGCTGAGGCATTGTATGTGTGTGTCGGTGGGTCGATACTAGATGTCGACATATCTGAGGCTGAATGTTATTCACCGGAGGAGGTTATTGGGGGGGGCAGATGCGGGTCTAGAGTTGGCTCTGTTGGCGCAGCCGACACCTGATTTACTTGAACTGTTGAATACAATTAATTCTAATGTGACTTCTTTATCAAAGAGATTAGATAAATCTGAAGCACAGACACAGGTGTGGAAAAAATCCATGGAGGATGCTTTGTCGCAGGTACAGACCCCTTCGGGGTCGATAAAGCGTCCGTTTACTCAAGTGGTAGATACTGATACCGACACGGATTCTGAGTCCGATGTCGACTTCACTGAGGCTCCTTTACATCCAAGATTAGTTAAGAGTATTCAGTACATGATTGTGGCTATAAAAGATGTGTTACGCATTTCTGAGGAACCTGCCATACAGGAAACAAGGATTTGCTTGTTTAAAGAGAAAAAACCTGAGGTGCAGTTTCCCCCCTCTCATGAGATGAATACTCTTTGTGAAAAGGCTTGGGAGTCGCCAGACAAGAGGTGGCAGGTTCCCAAGAGGATTTACATGGCGTATCCTTTCCCCTCTGATGATAGGGGAAAATGGGAGGCGTCTCCTAATGTTGATAAAGCTTTATCTTGTTTGTCTAAGAAGGTGGCGCTTCCGTCTTCTGACACGGCAGCTCTCAAGGATCCGGCGGATCGCAAGCTGGAGACGTCTCTGAAGTCCATTTTCGCTAATACGGGTGCATTGCTCAGACCTGCGGTGGCGTCGGTATGGGTGAGTAGTGCTATTGCTAAATGGGCTGAGAATTTAGCTGCTGATATGGATACCCTTGATAAAGATACTGTTCTTTTGACTCTTGGTTATATCAAGGACGCTGCAGATTACCTGAAGGATGCGGCGAGGGATGTTGGTCTCTTGGGGTCAAGAGCCAATGCCATGTCGATTTCGGCCAGGAGGGCGTTGTGGATCCATCAATGGAATGCTGATGCCGATTTCAAGAGAGCTATGGAAGCGTTACCCTTCAAAGGTAATGTCCTGTTTGGAGAAGGCTTGGCGGACCTGGTTTCTACCGCGACTAAGTCGTCTTTTCTTCCCTATGTTCCCACACAACACAAAAAGCCACCACATCAGCAGATGCAGTCCTTTCGTCCAAATAAATACAGGCGTGGAAAAGGTTCGTCCTTTCTCGCTTCAAAAGGTAGAGGAAGGGGAAAGAAGTCGTCTGCAGTGTCAGGCGCCCAGGACCAGAAGTCTGCCCCTGCCACTACCGCATGACGCTGGGGCTTCCCTGGGGGAGTCCGAACCGGTGGGGGGCCGTCTGCAGTTCTTCAGTCGGGTCTGGGTCCAATCGGACTTGGATCCGTGGGTTCTAGAGATTGTATCTCGGAGTTACAGGCTGGAGTTTCAGGAGACGCCCCCTCACCGGTTTTTCATGTTGACCCTGCCAGTGTCTCTTCCGGACAGGGAGGTGGTGCTGGCAGCAATACAAAAGTTGTGTCATCAGAGGGTCATTGTTCCCGTTCCCCCGTCTCAACAGGGGGAGGGGTTCTACTTGAGCCTTTTTGTGGTGCCGAAACCGGACGGTTCGGTCAGACCGATTCTGAACCTAAAGTCCCTCAATCCATACTTGAAAGTTTTCAAGTTCAAGATGGAATCTCTTCGAGCGGTGATTGCCAGTCTAGAAGAGGGGGACTTTATGGCGTCAGTCGACATAAAGGATGCCTACTTACACGTCCCGATATATCCTCCGCATCAAGCTTTCCTAAGGTTTGCGGTACAGGATTCTCATTACCAATTTCAGACGTTGCCGTTTGGGCTTTCCACGGCCCCGAGGATTTCATCAATGTCATGGCAGAAATGAGGGTTCTCCTTCGCAGGCAAGGGGTTACGATTATCCCGTACTTGGACGATCTCCTGATAAAGGCGAGGTCCAAGGAACGCTTGCTGAGGAGTGTGAATTTGGTACTGTTGGTGCTGCGACAGCACGGTTGGGTGCTTAATTTGCCGAAATCTCAGTTGATTCCGGCCACTCGGCTGTCTTTTCTGGGCATGATTCTGGACACGGAGCTACGAAGAGTATTTCTTCCAGAAGAAAAAGCTCTAGAACTGCAGTCTATGGTCAGGGAACTTCTGCGGCCGAAGAGTGTGTCCATCCATCACTGTACTCGGGTTCTGGGGAAAATGGTTGCGGCGTACGAAGCCATTCCGCTTGGCAGGTTTCATGCCCGGGTGTTTCAGTGGGATTTGCTGAGCAAATGGTCCGGGTCTCACCTGCACATTCACCGGAAGATAAGTTTATCTCCCAGAGCCAGAATTTCTCTCCTGTGGTGGCTACAAAGTTCTCACCTCCTAGAAGAACGCCGTTTCGGTATCCTGGACTGGGTGCTTCTGACAACAGATGCAAGTCTCCGAGGCTGGGGTGCTGTCACCCAAGGAAGAAACTTCCAGGGGAGATGGTCGCTCCAGGAAGCGTCTCTCCACATAAATGTTCTCGAGTTGAAAGCCATTTACAATGGCCTGCTACAAGCAAGAAGCCTTCTTCAGGGTCGATCTGTCCTGGTACAGCCAGACAACATCACAGCGGTGGCACATATAAACCAACAAGCGGGAACAAGGAGTAGGGCGGCTATGGCGGAGGCCACAAGAATCCTTCGCTGGGCAGAACAACACGTGAGCGCCCTGTCAGCAGTCTCCCTACCGGGAGTGGACAACTGGGTAGCAGATTTCCTCAGCAGACACGATCTCCATCCGGGAGAATGGGCTCTTCACCAAGAGGTTTTTGCGGAGGTGACGAAGCGTTGGGGAATTCCGTTGATCGACATGATGGCGTCTCGTCTCAACAAAAAGCTCCCGAGGTATTGTTCCAGGTCAAGAGACCCCCAAGCCAGCGCGGTGGATGCCCTGGTGTCTCCGTGGGTGTTCAAGTCGGTGTACGTGTTCCCTCCACTTCCTCTCATTCCAAAGGTACTGGGGATCATTCGTCGAGCAAGGGTTCAGGCGATTCTCGTCGTTCCAGATTGGCCAAGAAGGGCCTGGTATCCGGATCTTCAGGAATTACTTGTGGAAGATCCTTGGCCGCTTCCTCTAAGAGAGGACCTGTTGTTGCAGGGTCCATGCGTGTTTCCAGACTTACCGCGGCTGCGTTTGACGGCATGGAAGTTGAGCGCCAGATTTTAGCTCGTAAGGGTATTCCTGGGGAGATCATTCCTACTCTAATTAAGGCTAGGAAGGAGGTTACGGCGAAACATTATCACCGTATTTGGAAGAAGTATGTTTCCTGGTGTGAGACTAAAATGGCTCCTGCGGAAGATTTTCATTTGGGTCGTTTTCACCACTTTTTGCAGGCAGGTGTAGATGCAGGCCTGAAATTGGGCTCCATCAAAGTACAGATTTCGGCATTGTCTATTTTCTTTCAAAAGGAATTAGCTATCCTCCCAGAGGTTCAGACATTTGTGAAAGGAGTATTGCATATCAATCCTCCGTTTGTGCCTCCTGTGGCTCCATGGGTTCTTGAAGTGGTCTTACAGTTTCTCATGTCTCCCTGGTTTGAACCTTTGCGTAAGGTTGAGTTGAAGTTTCTCACCTGGAAGGTAGTAATGTTGTTGGCGCTGGCGTCTGCCAGGCGGGTGTCTGAGTTGGCGGCCTTATCTCATAAGAGCCCGTACTTGATTTTTCATTCAGATAGGGCAGAATTGAGGACTCGTCAACAATTTTTACCGAAGGTGGTGTCTTCATTTCACATTAACCAACCTATTGTGGTGCCGGTGGCTACGGATGCTGTGGCAGTTCCAAAGTCTCTGGATGTGGTGAGAGCTTTGAAGATCTACGTCGTCAGAACGGCTGTTGCCAGGAAAACTGAGGCGCTGTTTGTCCTGTATGCTTCTAACAAGATTGGTCATCCTGCTTCAAAACAGACTATTGCACGCTGGATTTGTAGTACGATTCAGCAGGCTCATTCTTCGGCCGGGCTACCCGTGCCGAAGTCGTTAAAAACCCATTCCACCGGGGGCGTGGCCACGGCAGCACAGGAGTAGGAAGCAGATCCCGGGAGCTCCCTGGATTAAACATCCTCCTGTAATATCCTGGCCCCTTTGGTGTGCCTGAATACCCTGCTTTTCTTCCCTACGCTGCAGGGCACCGGCAGGCGATTTCCCCGCTCTCCCCGGGGTCTGTACGGCCGAGGAGACATACTTCCGGATTTGCGGCCTATACCTCCTCCGGATCCCCGGCCTCAATTTTGGAGATTCCCGGCCCCACTGCTCTGGACTGCTGCTTCCAGTCATAGAGGGAACACTCTCACTTAAAGGCTGACTGATATGTAACTGGTGAGTGACTTCTACCTCCTGGGATCAAATTACACTTTGACTTCAGTTGCTGTCTTATTTTACATACTAAATAACTGCATCGCTCCTGCTCTCACCTATATTCTGGGACACTGCCAGTACTTTCTTTTACATTTGCCTACTACTTTGGAGACCAGCTGCGGATGTGTTTCTGCTTATTACAACCCTAAAAATAGGATTTTGGTACTTACCAGGTAAATCCTTTTCTTTGAATCCATAGGGGGCACTGGAGTACTCTTGGGATATGGACGGGCGTAGCCGAACAAAGGCACTGAATATTCAAATTTAGGACTCTTCCCCCCCCTCCATATCCCCAAGTACCTCAGTGTACTTTGCCAGTGTTTTTTACTGAGCGAACAGGATATAGAGAGGTTGACAATGGAGAATCCCTATAACATAACGGACAACCACAAAGTTGATCCGTTACCTTATTGTCAACTAAACAGTTGACACCTTAACCGATAGAACTTTATAATTTGAGCCAATCGGTGAAAATGTGTTACCCTAAGCTCCTTCGAGCTTAATACCATCCAAGTTAAATTTGTTCACTAAGCTCCCTTGAGCTTACAACAACCCAGGTAAAACTGCTCTGGGTGGGCGTCCAGTGCCCCCTATGGATTCAAAGAAAAGGATTTACCTGGTAAGTACCAAAATCCTATTTTCTTTATCATCCACTAGGGGTCACTGGAGTACTCTTGGGACGTACCAAAGCTTCCCTCGTGGGCGGGAGAGCTGTTTGATACTTGTAACAGTAGGCAGCCAAAGCTAAATGCTGATGGCGCCACCATTCATAACGTGTAAACGTGCACAAACGTGGTGCACTAAAGGCTATGTAGCCGCTTCGTAGACGCTCCACGACCCGCTGGGTGTGACATTCCCACAGAACCTGTGGGATGCTATTACTGACGTAGGCGATTGTAACTTAGCCTTAAAGTAAGCCTGACTTGTAGTCATTATTATCCAACCGGATAAAATCTGCTGAGAAACTGGCTAACCCCAGTTTGCAGTATCATATAGAACAAACAACGTATTCATATCACGTACTACATATATAAACGCGTAACGCGTGTACCACATTCAGAATTTTAGAATGTGCTGTCCCCACAGGAACCACTATTGGTATATTGATGTGAAGAATACGAAAGCGGATTTCGTCGGAAGATCTGCTTTGTAATGAGAAAACTCAAATACGGTGGCTTGGAATACAAGGCACCCAAATATGAAAACAAAATCCTTGCCGAAGCACCCTTGGCGAAGCCAAGGCTAGAAGAAAAATGTTTTCCAAAGTGAGAACTTAATACCCATTTGTTGTAAGGGTTCAAAAATATGAAACTTAATTCCCATTTGTTGAAAGGATTCCAAAATATGAAAACTAAGAAATCTGAACCCAACCTCAAATCGCCTGGCGCTGTAGGTGGGATAAATAGAGTCTGAACTTTGGTGACACCTTGTAGAAAGATGTTTACAGACGTAAATAGAGGCAAACGCTTTGAAAATAAGTTTACCACACAGATACCTGCACTCTTAGTGCAGATGAACGCAGTTTTCCATCCCATCCCGTTTAACAGAATACGGGTACTTGAAGTATGATGTTGGAAACTTCCGAGGTTTATAACCTATGTAAGCACACGAAATTTTTTTTTTTTTTTTTTTAATTATGAGCTGCCTTAAGCGGCTTACTATTTCGTAACATGGTTGGTATAACCGATACTGTAATTCTCTATTTTTTAAGAGAGCGGTCTGAACTCTCACCCCGTCAACCGCAGCTGCGGTACATAGATAATAGGTACATAGGTAACTATGGGTAAAAGAACGTTCCGTGATGTAACAGGTTGGCCGTATTATGAGCGGGCCAAGATCGTGTGCAAGTATTACTTGAAAATTCGAGAAGCAAACTTCTCCGAAACCCATGAGATACCACCAGCATGACTGTGACGAACTGTCTTCTGATCCGTTTTGGCAACGAAGAGAGAAGCGGAAAATGGTGGAGCCAGATACACGATGCTGAATGACCCCATGAATGTGATGTACACATACTGAGCTTTTGTAATTGTGGCGAGATGCCATTATGTATACTTGGGGTAACCGCCTTCTGTGGACTCACATATGAAACACCTCTGGATTTAATGTCCAGTTTTCAAGATCCAAACCCTGACGGGTGAGATCTTTTGTCTAACAAATGTCCACTCACGGATTGATGTCTTGACATTTTCACATAATGGCGTTCTGAGCCATTGAAGATTTGAGTTACCTGCCGCATTGCCATGCGGCTTCTTGGTTTTCACTGGTTGTTGTGTATGCAACTGCCGTTGCTTTGTTTGACTGCTTAAGGGCAGCGTGAGCCAGGCATGAAAAAACAAAATTACATGAAACTCACGGTTGTTCCTGTCCACAGAAATCTTTAGTAAAAAGCGAAAGATTTATTCGTTCTGAAGAGAACCCAGAGTCTATCCCTGGTCAGACTGAAAACGAATCATTTATTGCATTGTAAAATGCACAGAGTTCTAGGACATTTATCTATTGCATTGTAAAATGCACAGAGTTCTAGGACATTTATTGACAGCAATCTGTCGTGTTTTAGAACCTTTGCGTTGAAAACACATCTTTATTCTTAATAAGTGAATACACCAATGTACCGCTAATGTGCGTGTACCTTTGTTCTTGCTGGTGTAGTAGGTAAAAGTCTTTGATTTACCTTATTTATAATCTTACCTAGGAATTGACATCGTTTAGACCGACTTAGATGTGATTGTTTTCGAACTTAATCTGCTACCGCAGTATACCTTAGTAGCGCAAGATAGAGGAACTTTGTTGATACATAGTTCTTATGTGAGATGAGCGATTATTCCAACATCACTTTGGTAAATACCGGAAGCGATAAGCAACGGTATAAATGAAATGGTTAATGGTTGTGGCGATTTGCAAACGCTAGAACCTGTGATGAAGAAACCGGACTGGGTAAATACGCATTGTGAAGATCAAATGCAATTATACAATTTTGTGGCTGCAATAAGCAAAAACTAACTGCAGAAAATCCATTTTCTAACTGTAGTAAATGACTTGCTGATTGATATTGCAACGGAGCTGTTTGATTTTGCTCAAACAGACGGGAATAAGTAATTTTGACTCTGTTGGCGTACTATTGCCTGGTTTATAAACCAGCAAAGACTAAATGACAACCTGCCAAACCGTTCGCCAGAAGCAGTTTTGTACTCTAAGCTGTAAATAGCTGAGCCATATATGAGTTGAAGTCATGAAACCTCGCAAATGTAACCTGAAAAGACGCACTTCCACAATTGTAAAAGAGGTCATCAAACCACTGGCTTGCTGACTGTAACGTCCTGTCGTTACAAGGCGTGAGTGATTTTTATAAAGGAATAAAACGCCGTTACAAGTATATTGTATGCGCTAATGGCAGAATATCGTAAAGGGACAAAATGTCGTTACACATATATCCAATTTAGGAGCAAACAAGCTCTGGCCTTGTCGCGCTTAACTAGCGACATTGAAAATAACCGGCGTTAGCAAAAGCTTTACAGATATACTCTGCAGCTTCTTTTAACCGTTATCGGCATGGTTTCATACATAGATTCTAGTGACCCAAATGTATCTGTGGTTTTTATAATGTTTGACAGAAACGCATATACCAATGGCGGATCGCGTCCTTTTGGAAACGATTATGTATGGTTGTCCAAAACCCCGCACTATCTGAATGCTGGACTAATGTACCCTTCTCACTTGTAGTTATCGGTGTGAGATTTGACATAGAATCGTGCATTAAATTATAAGACTAGTGAAATAAACACTCTGGTACCCAAAGGAAAATTGTCACTTTGGAAAGATTGTCTTTTGTTAGCGCTGGCGGAGTTATTCTGAGACTCCGATTACCGCTGTTTTAATTTGAATTGCCAATGTTAACATTTTTAGTCTGCACTAGAGCCTTATTCGCTATGTAGACAGACATCATAATAGGCAACAGACAGACACTTGCACGACTTAATAACATTATTATATTGCTGAACAGCATATTTATTAGGAAACTAAAGTCTTTATGTGAAAAGCAGTTCACATGGGCATGAAACCCGAACCAAATTCCTACTAACACCCCTGCGCCTTCTGGTGGCTTAAAGATGTAGGGCAGGAATGTTCTAGAATTATCTTGAACTAAAAAATTCCCACTAACACCCCTGCGCCTCCTTGTGGAGTAGAGGTGTATGGTCTGGAATTATAACTGGAAAACCCGCAATGATTAAAATGGCCGTCATGCCATGCTTTCCCAGAAAATCACAGTACAGGTTACCTGCTGCAGTTTTAATATAGGCTTAATAGCCTATTATACAGTTACTTTGCCCAGGTGTAGGATACAGTAAAATATATGCATTTATTCAAATAATATGAGCACTGCCTGCAGTGTATTTATCTTGCAACTGTAACCAAAAATAACAGAAAACATGGTTAAACGTGCAATAGGTTATGCCACTGATAACCTATTGCCAGCCAAAGCCTCATATATATATTATATATATATACACAAAGTGTTTACACATATAATCACAGTTCATACTGATATTATAGACAGTTTCGCCAGCAAAAGCTTCATTATATGTATATATATAAAACGTGCTGAAACATCACAGTACACAGTGTACATTGTTTAACGTGCTGCGCTGCTTGTGTATTTTGAACCCCTGCAGCCTTTGCTGCTGCTATGGGTATTATTCCCCCCCCCCCCCCCTGCATCCCTTACCTGCAGCGTACGGAGATCGGGAGCAGGGAGAGCAGGAGAGCCTGAATCTAGCGCCGGGGAGCCGTCCGGCAGCTGCTTCCTACAGCAGTACACAGTCTCCCTGTGTCTGCGGTGTCTCTCTGGAAGAGTGGCCTGCGTCCTTTAGTGACGTGCGGCCGCTCTCTTTAGTAGAGGAGCGTCTCGGCGGCGTGTAGCGGTGCCGGGCCATCAGAGCAGTGAGAGCGGCCGGCGTCTGAGTGACGTGCGGCCGCTCTGCTTAGTTGAGCGCCCGGAGAATGTCGGCGGCGTGTAACGGTGCCGCATCAGAGCAGTGAGAGCGGCCGGCGTCTGAGTGACGTGCGGCCGCTCTGCTTAGTTGAGCGCCCGGAGAATGTCGGCGGCGTGTAACGGTGCCGCATCAGAGCAGTGAGAGCGGCCGGCGTCTGAGTGACGTGCGGCCGCTCTGCTTAGTTCAGCCCAGGAGAATGTCGGTGGCGTGTAGCGGTGCCGTGCCCTCAGAGCAGTGAGAGCGGCCGGCGTCTGAGTGACGTGCGGCCGCTCTGCTTAGTACAGCGCACGGAGATTCTCGTACCGGGCCATCAGCGCAGTGAGAGCGGCCAACGTCTGAGTGACGTGCGGCCGCTCTGCGCATCGTTCAGCAAGACCTTCAGCGGCGTGCTCTTTCTACAGTATAACACTCACGTGCTCAGCGGCTATGGCATTTCTACAGTATAACACTCACACACAGCAGGGCGCCCTGACACTCATACCTTGTGCCGCCTTCTCTCTGCAAGCTCCGTTTCAGCCTCATCTTGGCTGTGACGGAGCTTCTGTAAGCTCCTTGCAGCTGTAGATCCTTCCAGCTCTTTGTCTTATCCTGGCTGTGACGGAGCTTCTTTCTGTAAGCTCCGTTCAGTTTGCAGGAGACAGTGGCTGCCTGTGGCTGTGAGGGTGCTCTTTGTGAGGACCGACACGCCATGCGCTTGCCTATAGCGCCTGTGGCTGTGAGGGTGCTCTTTGTGAGGACCGACACGCCATCCGCTGCCTTGCAGCGGCACCATCCCGGACCCATGTTTTTCCATAAACTGAGACGGGAAGTGTAAAAATTAAAAATAAAAATAAAAATCTGAAAAGTGGCCATTGCCACAAGCCGATGTTCATCTGTGAGCACCGAAAAAACACTGGCAAAGTACACTGAGGTACTTGGGGATATGGAGGGGGGGGAGAGTCCTAAATTTGAATATTCAGTGCCTTTGTTCGGCTACGCCCGTCCATATCCCAAGAGTACTCCAGTGACCCCTAGTGGATGATAAAGAAATTCACTCATTGCTGAAGTCTCCTTCTACGCTTTTGACCTGAGATTATACCGGAGTGTCTGTTACTACCTATTGTCCGTCATGGTTCGGGACGGCCAGCGCACGGCTGCGGCGAAGCTGGAGAAATTTGCCAGACAACCTAACCCACTAAACCAACGGGCCTCGCAGGCCGCTTCGCAGGGGGCCTCTCCGTCCCACTCCTACTCCCCATCTGCAACAGCTGCTGAATCCCCTAACACACCCGCAGCTCCATCTCTTCAACAAGTGCTGGAGGCAATAGCTGGATCGGAACAGCGTCTTTCAGATAAGATGGAGAAAGTGCAGTGTGATCTCTCGCTGCTTCGGCAGGACGTCCAGCGCATACGAGAGAGAGTGGGAGAGGCAGAAACCCGTGTCTCGAATCTGGAGGATATGTGCGGTCCTATGAAACAATCTATTTCCACGGTAACCCAGCAAGTAACATCCCTTCAATCCAAATTACTAGACATGGAGGGTCGGATGCGTAGAAATAATGTGCGATTTGTGGGCCTGCCGGAGAAGAAGGAGGGCTCCCAGCCTGAGGTCTTCCTGGAGTCATGGCTTAAGGAACTGTACGGCGCTGAATCCTTCACGGCACAGTTTACGGTGGAGCGTGCACACCGGATACCATCTCGTCCTCTACCTCCTGGCGCCCCTCCGCGCACCTTCATCGCCAAATTTCTGCATTATAAGGACCGTGACTCGGTCCTCCGGTTGGGACGCACAAAAGGCCCCCTTACCAGAAACGGGGTTACCGTGTCTGCTTTTCCTGATTTTGCCGCGGAAGTCCAGAAGGATCGAGCCCAGTTTATGCATATCAAGAGGCGCCTCAGAGACCTGAACGTCTCCTACTCTATGCTATTCCCCTCCCGACTCCGGGTGGTAGCGGACGGGGAAACCAAATTCTTCAATTCCCCTAGAGAGGCGGCCCAATGGCTGGACAGATATGCTCCGGGAGCGCGCCAGATGGCCCCGGATTGAGGCCCTGCACTGTCTAATGATCGGTTGGGACCACCAGAGGCATCTACCCATTGTCCAGGGAGCCCCCCCTTGGCGTTGGTGGCTCAGGACTTTTCTTTTCTTTCTCTTGATCGCTTGACTTTGGTTAAGGGTTTTGTTTAGTATTTAGCCCTTGAGAGATAGAAACGATAGTTTGGGATTTAAGTATGCCGAAGTTAGGGGTGGTATACGGGGAGGGGGGGAGAGTTCAGCGAACAGCTTGTTGCTGTGCCTTACACAAGTTTTTTTCTTTCTATAGTTTGTTATTTTTCTCATGCTTAAATTTGTTTTGGAGTACATTCATTTTGATGTGGGAAGTATGTCTGATGCATTGGATACTGTCGATTAAGAATCAGGGATTGAGTAGTATAGCACTGTTATTACCCTCACTAACAATTTCCAGGAATATTCGCTGGACTGTATCTTTAGGTTACTACATAGAATATTACCAGATCTATGGCTAATTTGAAATTTCTGACATGGAATGTTCGAGGTTTAAATAATAAGATAAAGCGTTCCTTAGTATTAACTACACTTCGGAAATATGGCCCGGATGTTGCATGTCTCTGCGAGACTCACTTGGAGGGGAATAGGTTACTGTCACTTAGAAGACCCTGGGTGGGCTGGGCCTATCACGCTTCTCACTCCTCTTCCTCCAGGGGTGTGTCAATCCTGATAAAGAAATCGGTCCAATTTGAGCTGGTATCGGTCAAGACTGACAAATACGGTCGATTTGTGTTCCTTGAATGTAGACTAAGTTCCCAACCCTACTACATACTGGCGGTTTATATCCCCCCCCCATTCTCATACGATGTACTACAGCAAGCCGCTTCATTCATAGCCTCTCTCCGGACACCCCGGTAATCTGCTTGGGTGACTTTAACAATGTCATGAATTTAGCTTTAGACAGATGGCGCTCTCCGCAGGCTGCTGGGGTCCGCTCTAGTCCTACTAAATTTGCTGATTTTCTGAATAATTTGCAGTGGGTGGATGTGTGGAGAGCTCGGCACCCTACGACTAGACAGTTTTCATGCTTCTCTGGTACGCATGGTTCGTTCTCCGGGATCGATCTGACCCTACTCTCCCCCGTTCTTCTCCCTAGGGTGGTTGACGTCCAATACGAGGCCCGGGGTATATCTGATCACTCCCCTATGGTGTTGACTCTCGCTATGGTGAGCCAGAGGGGTCAATCTTATTGGAAACTGCATCCTTCCTGGCTGCTGCAAATAGGTGACTGCTCTGACCAGGTGACTCAGTGGGAGGGATACTTTACTGACAATGTAGGCTCGGCCCCCGGAACAGTGGTTTGGGATTCATTTAAGGCATTCCTGAGGGGAACGTATATTAGACGTATTTCTGCCCTCAAAATGTCCTGCAGGGAGAGAGAGCGAGCCCTTGAGAGTGACGCCAGGGATTTGGAATCTAGATACTTGGTGGATGGCACCCCTGCGCTGAAGGTGCGCTGGCTGGCGGCCCAGTCGGCATGGGTGGCTCATCTGTTTGATAAAAACTCGCGCTCGCTTCTATTTCAGGCTACTAATATTTACATGCAGGGCGATAGGCCAGGTGGCCTGTTGGCTCGATTGGTGCACAGTGACCGCCCAGGTTCTACAATTGCTCAGATGACCGGTAGCGATGGCGCCCTTGTGAACACCACGCCGGAAATTGCGCAGCTATTCCGCTCCTACTATGCTGAAGTCTACAGTTCACAAATGGTAGACTCGACATCAGACCTCTCCGCTTATTTAAGTAATATTCCACTACCCACACTCCCCCCGGAGGCCTCTGAGATGCTGGAGGCACCCTTAACTCTGGAAGAGGTAACGGCGGCTATTGGCTTGTCTCCCAGCGGCAAGGCACCGGGCTATGACGGCATGCCCTCAGAGGTATACAAGACCCACATTGATTTCTTTGGTCCTAGGCTTCACGCCCTGTATTCTGATATTTTTGTTAATGATCAACTTCCCCCCTCTATGGCGGAGGCGATTATTATAGTGATCCCGAAGCCCGGAAAAGACCCTAGATCCCCAGAATCCTATAGACCGATATCATTGATTCCCACTGACGCTAAGATCCTGGCAAAGATTTTAGCAGTTCGACTCAACACCGTAATTACTTCCATTATCCACTCCGACCAGACCGGCTTTATGCCAGGGATGTCCACTTCTATTAACCTACGTAGATTATATACCATCTTACAAATCCCATATGACTTCCCCTCTGACTCGGTAGTGGTCTCACTGGATGCCGCCAAGGCATTTGACAGTATCGAGTGGTCCTATCTATGGGAGGTCATGACAGCTATGGGTTTCGGGCCTAATTTTATAAAATGGATTAAATTGCTTTATCAGCACCCGACTGCCAGGATCTCAGTGAATGGCTATATCTCTCCCTCGTTCTGCCTGTTTCGCGGGACCAGGCAGGGATGTCCTCTGTCCCCAACCTTGTTTGCCCTGGCCATCGAACCCTTGGCCTGTCTAATAAGGTCCCACCCAGGTGTGGTGGGCATTCATACCGGCCCTCGTGAGGATAGGATTGCCCTTTACGCTGACGACATGCTGTTGTTTCTGCAGGATTACACCAGGTCTATGCCTACAGTGTTGCAATTGATTGAGGAGTTCGGTGTATATTCAGGCCTTCATATTAACTGGTCTAAGTCCTCTATTATGCCTGTGATTGGCCCCCCCCCCTGCTGCTCCTAAAATCTCCCTACCGCTATGTTGGACGGCGAAATTTAAATATCTTGGGATTCAGGTAACCAATGATCCCTCTGACTTTACGCCTTTGAACCTTGATCCGATCATGCAACAAATTACTCGTAAATCCAAAACTTGGTGTAAGCTTCCATTGACTGTATCTGGCAGGGTCAGCCTCGTAAAAATGATAATACTACCTAAGATTCTATATGTGGTTCTGCAATCCCCTGTATATATTCATCCATCCTTCTTTAGAAAATTGAATAGTGTCCTGTCTTCTTTAATATGGGCTAGCAAACGTCCTAAAATACAACTGAACACTCTCACCAGGCTGCGCAGCGACGGAGGTCTGGCCTTGCCAAACTTTCAGATGTACTACTATGCCGCTCAGCTGACTCATATTAGTGCATGGGTGCAGGATACTGGCGTCACTTCTCTACACTGGGTATTTGTCCAATGCTACTTCCCCGACTTATCCCCCCTGCAGGTGTTGCTGAGTGGGAGCCTGGCCCGGTTCCTCCCTCCTCTTATATACCAAGCCATGAAGGTGTGGCAGGCACTAAGAACTCTTTTGAAATTTGATGGATTGGACCCGGACACCCCCCTCTGGTATTCTAAATGGCTCCCTGAACTGTATGCGCTCGAGGGGAGGGAAGTTTGGGCCCCTAAATCAGTGATTTCCATAAATCACCTTTATACGGATAATACGCTCAAATCCTTCCAACAACTAAAAGATGAGTTTAATTTGCCTAACTCCTATTTTTTTAGATACCTCCAGCTCAGACATGCCTTGCAGTCCCAATTCGCCAATTCCCCCCCTAAAATTATACCATTTCCCATTAAGACCTTTGTAAGTATGCTGGGTCGAGTTAAGATGATTTCCCATGCTTATGGTTATCTACTCGCCAAACTCCATATAGATCCTTTGACACGTCTCCGTGTCAAATGGGAGCAGGATCTGGGCCCCATAGATGAAGAGAACTGGGCCCTTGCTTTGGAAACTCCGTGCACGGTTACCAAATCCATCAGGTATCAACAGATACAATACTTCCTTTTGCATAGAATATATATGACCCCGGCCAGACTGGCCAAATTCGGGACGGGTCGTGTGGGTGACTGCCCTAAGTGTGGATGACTGCAGGTACTTTTTGGCACCTCATTTGGGATTGTCCGGTGTTGCGGGCTTTCTGGGCGGGGGTCGGATCGATTCTGGGGAACACAGGGGTGGACGAGGCCATGCTTACTCCGCAATTTTGCATCCTGGGAATGGGTAGCTCTGACTTTGTGTCTGGTCCAGGGGGCCTATATGCTCGCAACATATGTGCAATGGCGAAGGTGAGCATTGCGAGGCTATGGATGGCCCCTAAGGGCCCTACACTCCCCGCTCTTAAGGCACTAATAAATGACACTGTTTTTAAGGAACGATACATTTATATGAAACACAATGCCTCCGCTAAATTTGAAAGAATTTGGTCTCCATGGCTGGAATCCATATACTCCGTCCCAGACCCTACAACTTAATGGTGATAGGGTTACTAACAGGTCCTGGATTTGCCAAGTTATGATCTTCTAGGGCCATAGGCTTCCCTCTCACCCAATGGGTTGTGAATGAGAGAGTGGCTCTGTGCCCATCTGGACAGGGTAGGATTTAGAGTGCTAGTATCCCCCAATGCGTCCTCTTCCCCATAATGTTTTTTGTCTCTTTGTTTTTTTAATTTTTTTATTTCTGGGGTTCTCTGTGTTTGGTTTCTGATTGTTTTCTTCTCTTTTAAAGGGTTTTACTCGGACGGATTGTCCGTAAGAGTTATATTTGAGGGGGGGGGGGGGGGAAACAAAACAAAGTATAATGTGATTTCATGAATACTAGAGTGTACGGATAATGCAAAATAATGGTATATATAACTGTCTATTCCTATGCGCCTTTGAGCAAATGACATAGTTTGAAAATAAGTCGAAAGTGAATGCTGTTCCCCGATGAGGTCATGTCATTACGTGTTTAATGTGTTCCCGTTATGCAATGTCTGTATGCAAACTACTCTCCTTCGAAATAAAAATACTTTATTAAAAAAAAAAAACCCATTCCACCAGGAAAGTGGGCTCGTCTTGGGCGGCTGCCCGAGGCATCTCGGCTTTACAGCTTTGCCGAGCGGCCACCTGGTCAGGTTCAAACACTTTTGCTAAGTTTTCTATAAGTTTGATACCCTGGCTGATGAGGACCTTGCGTTTGCTCAGTCGGTGCTGCAGATTAGTCCGCACTCTCCCGCCCGGTCTGAAGCTTTGGTATAAACCCCATGGTCCTTTTGGAGTCCCCAGCATCCTCTAGGACGTAAGAGAAAATAGGATTTTGGTACTTACCGGTAAATCCTTTTCTCCTAGTCCGTAGAGGATGCTGGGCGCCCATCCCAGTGCGGACTGTTACTTGCAGTGTATTCTTGTAGGTTAACTTGGTTTATACACGGGTTGTGTATTTTTGGTTTTCAGCTTGTTGCTGTTGTTATTTCATACTGTTATCTGGTTTATTGTTACTCCGGTTGTACGGTATGTTTGTGGTGTGGGCTGGTATGTTTGTAGCCCTTAGTTTACACAAGAAAAATCCTTTCCTCGAAATGTCCGTCTCTCCTGGGCACAGTTCCTAGAACTGAGGTCTGGGGGAGGGGCATAGAGGGAGGAGCCAGTTCACACCCAGTTTGTCTTTTCAGTGTGCCCAAGCTCCTGCGGATCCCGTCTATACCCCATGGTCCTTTTGGAGTCCCCAGCATGCTCTACGGACTAGGAGAAAAGGATTTACCGGTAAGTACCAAAATCCTATTTTTTTTTCTGTCTCATTCACCATAAAATAATTGTATTTGGTCCCGGACCACCAACCCATGGCACCCCTGTTAGTTTGGGAACCACTGGGTTAGCCCCTGGAATGGGACAGAAGACTGCCTTCAGTGTATTTATGTGCTCCTGTACTATTTTGGTCTGTTGAAGCCAACTTACTGTGTGTCCCCTAGATATCTTGTTCTAGCCTTGTAACAGTCAGTTGTCTGTCTATCAAGTTTATAGTCAGCTGCCTAGAGACGCCCGCAGCTGTGGAGATCAGTTACTACATACCGAGAGGGTAGAAGGGTCAGAGCTTTTATTGTCTTTATCTGACATAGGGGTCTATTCATGAAGCAGTGAAAAGCGTGGAGAAGCGAGCTAGTAGAGAAGTTGCCCTTGGCAACCAATCGGCATTGAAGTAACATTTATAATTTGTATACTATAAAATAATACAAAGCAGCTGATTGGTTGCCATGGGCAACTTCTCCACTGGCTCACTTCTACACACTTTTCACTGCTTTATGAATAGACCCCTTAATATGAGGTCTAACCAGTCAAATAAGTGTTATCAGGCTTTGAAAAAGAGAATCAACTGGGATAAATGGCGCCCAATCATCAGTGCATGCCTACTGTTTTATATATACTTTTCTAATCTGTTAAATTCAGCCAATAAATAGTAATTGTGTCGTAAAGTGTGCAAGCACATGTCGCGTCTCATTCTGTCCAGGGCAGAGGTCGTGTTAACGTCTTTTCATGTACATATACATGCAGTTTGAAGAAGGGTTCTGTGACATTTGCATATAACTATTTTAATACTTTTTAGTTAGTTAAATGAAGGTGAAAAAGGTTCTTATTTATAAGTTAAGTTCCCGCTTCTCATAACCATGTTAGGGAGACATTTACTAAGCAGTGATAAGATCGGCGAAGTGAGCCAGTGGAGAAGATGCTCCATCAACCAATCAGCAGCTCTGTATAATTCTACAGTATGCAAATTATAGATGTTACTTCAGTGCTGATTGGTTGCCATGGGCAACTTCTCCACTGGCTCAGGTCTCCACTCTTATCACTGCTTAGTAAATGTCCCCCCTAGTTTTATGGTAGGGGTAGGGCATTAGGGAACTTGTAGTTCTACTTTAAATGAAGAATACAAAGAGCCTGATTTTGTGTTTACTATTAGTAGAAGGAATATGCATACATCAGTAGGAAATTAGTGTATGTCCAGGGGGGTAATAAGTGGGATGGGGACCTTGGCCCTCTTTCCGAGTTGTTCGCTCGCAAGCTGCTTTTAGCAGCTTTGCACACGCTAGGCCGCCGCCTACTGGGAGTGAATCTTAGCTTATCAAAATTGCGAATGAAAGATTTGCAATATTGTGAAAAGACTTCTCTGTGCAGTTTCTGAGTAGCTCGAGACTTACTCTTCCAGTGCGATCAGTTCAGTGCTTGTCGTTCCTGGTTTGACGTCACAAACACACCCAGCGTTCGCCCAGACACTCCCCCGTTTCTCCAGCCACTCCCGCGTTTTTCCCAGAAACGGTAGCGTTTTTTCACACTCCCATAAAATGGCCAGTTTCCGCCCAGAAACACCCACTTCCTGTCAATCACATTACGATCACCAGAACGAAGAAAAAACCTCGTAATGCCGTGAGTGAAATACCTAACTGCATAGCAAATTTACTTGGCGCAGTCGCAGTGCGAACATTGCGCATGCGCAGTTAGCGGAAAATCGCTGCGATGCGAAGAAAATTATCGAGCGAACAACTCTGAATGACCACCCTTGTGCGGCACCCTTACCTTTTTTTCTGCAGCGCCATCTTTCTGGCAGTATCTTGGGAAAGATGGCGCCATTGAACCCAAGTATAGCAGGGAAAAGGTGTATAGGTCCTGGGTGCAGGGTGTGCGGCCCATATGTATTGCACACCCTGCACCCAGTATAGATTTACCACAGTGTTTGTCATTTATTGAGTCTCTTCCTCTAAGATTTTACTTTTTTAACATGTTTTTTTTATTGAAGCATCATGTGTAATACAAAGTATACTTCACAATAGTGCAATAACAATGGACAATGTCACCAGGTGAACATAAAATAAGAAAAGTGCTATCTTGACATATACAATAAAATAGTACAGTAACAATAGACAAGGTCCACATCAGATAAAAAGTGCCATCTGTAACAATAACAGAATCCTTGTAGGAGAAATGTGGTGACATTGGGGGTAATTCAGACCGTGTGCGTTTTCACATAGCGGGCGATCAGGTCTGAACTGCGCATGCACCGCAATGTGCGTCAGACAACGGCATCGGTGCATAGCAACGGGATGTTGCGAAAAAAGCGATCGCACGGGTGATCGCAAGGTGACTGACAGGAAGAGGCCATTTGTGGGAGGCAACTGACCATTTTAAAGGAGTGTCCGGAGAAACCCAGGGGGACTCAGGCGTTTGGAGGGAGGGTGTCTGACGTCAGCTCCGGCCCCGATCACCAGCAATTGATCGCACTGGCAGAGTAAGTCCTGGGCTCAGCAGAGACTGCACAAACTGATGTTTGTGCAGCTCTGCTACAAATGTGATTGCACACCTGCACAGAACATTTCCCATCCCCTGTAGGCGGCGATTACCTGATCGTAGGGCTTCAAAAAACACACCCTAGCGATCAGGTCTGAATTACCCCCAATGATAAATACAAATCAAAATAAAGCACGTTGGGGTAAATGTATTCCGAGTTGCCGGAAGTCTGGGATTTCGTCCGAGAATGGGCGTACTTCTAAAGTGGCAACCTGGCTTTGCCTTATAAATGATTGGTGCTTTAAAAATATGGCCATTCTCGGACAAAATCATGGACTCAACTCTGACCCTATTACATTTACCCCCATATGTCAGGTTCACATAATGAGTATTAAACATAAAAGAACAAAAAACAAAAATAAAACCAAAAAGCGTTCCGTCTCTTACCCCTCTCCACCCGGGTCTGGGACTCCAGGTCGACACACCTTAAGTCGACATGGACAAAAGGTCGACATGAGTTTTTTATGTTTTTTTGGTGTCGTTTTCTTTGTAGAGTGACCGGGAACCCCAATTAGTGCACCGCGTCCCCTCGCTTCGCTCGCCATGCTTCGGGCAAGGTTCCTCGCTGCGCTCGGCACAGGTTACCGTTCCCAGTCGTAGTCCACGTGGATCGTAAAGTATGAAAAAGTTTTTAAAAAAAATGTGGAAAAAATCATGTTGACTTTTTGTCCATGTCGACCAATTGGTGTCGACCTAAGGTGCGTCAACCTTTTTGGTGTCAACCTGGAGTCCAGATACCCTCCACCCAGCCCTCTGGGGGACCCCCTCCTCTGCCAGCTGAAAAAATCCCATCTGTACCCTGATTTAACATATATTTAATTACATTGTAACAAATGACGTCTTGATTCCATTTCAGATCACCACCAGTGGATCCGGAGGCAGCCTGTCCTGTACTCCTGACAATCAGCCTTCATTCCAAGTATTTCTCAGCCTTGCGTCTTCGTCCAGTAACGGCACAGAGCAGCAGCGGACGGCTTTGACCACCGCTACTTTCTACCAGAACGGCACTGGGAAATCTGGAGAGCGGAAAACCCGGCTTTCATGCAAGTTTTCTGTGGACTGAAACCATGAACTAATACATATGCAATAAGTATTGTAATAACAGCGTGTGACTGCGGGGGGAGCTGCTCACTGCTGCACCATACCTGGAAATCTTCACGTGTTCCAGACGAACTCAATGAGACTGATCGTACACTATACCTCAAGGACAGTTATTTGGAGTTTACCTGACTATCTGTTCAGTGGACCCCTGAGTATTCCCAATGCCAACTGGTTTCTTCTCCCAATTTGTTTTTTTCTTTCTTTTTAAATATCATTTTCCTCTAATTCTAAAGGGTAGAGATACATGAAACAAGGGTTGTGCATCATATTGATGGCTAGATCCAGTTTACTTTTTATATGTGATGTTTTCTTATTTTGTGATGTTAATATATTACAATATATATGACACGATTTGTTATTTGGTCACAATGGCTAAGAGTAATTGAAGGTTTGAGGGCTAATTATTTTGGCTAAAATGCAAACTATATATAAATATCTAATCGAATGTCTATTTAAAATTGTTCAATAATATATATTTCTATTTTATTAAAGGTTGTTATATGGTAGCGTAATATAAATAAAGAGTTAATCTATTTATCAGCGTTTGCCAGGCATGCTTCTACGCGTATATTTTGTTTACATGTAAACTGAATTTCACGTGACTTATTTTCCTACAATGCCGTAGCTTATTCCCCTCCCGAGTTTATTTTATTCCAAGATATTTGTGTATATGTGTCGGTAGTCTTGGCCGTGCAGACACTCATTTCGGAGTCCTGCATTGTCTCTTACAGGACCTACAGGTAACAGTTTGTTACATTTATGAACTGAATAAGGAAACGCATGTTCTCTGGACACAATGTGGGAGATAGGACTAGTAGAAATAAAGATATACAATTCAAAAAAAAAAAGAAGCATTCAGCATTGTTTTGTCTGTGGGTCTTATATGTGTCACCATTCAGATATCTTTAGCAGGTTCAAAACATTTAGAATGAGATTTAGGACCCGCTGCGGCGTTGCACGTACGCCTGTTTGCAGAGCGTATTATGTGTGTGTGTCTGTCTGTATGTTGTTTAATTTAAGTAACCCAATGTAATGTAACCACACACACCTGTCTATAGATAGTATAATGTGCCCTCTCCTCCATGTATGTCTGTCATTGTGCTCTCCTTCCCCATCCACATTGCGCACCCATTCCCCCACATTAATCTACCCCTTCTCCCATCCATATTGTGGTTTCCTTCCCCCTCCTCATCCCACATTGTGCTACCCTTCCTGACTCCATCAAACCACTTCATTGTATATAATAGGTGGCTGAGGTGTATCTACAATTCGCTGTTTAAATTTCCAAATGCTTCTGTTACCTGTTCTTAGGGTAAACAAGCTAGGCACAGAGACATAGGTGATGCGTTCAGAAGGGTTATGGTTAGACACTAGAGGGGGTTAGGTAGTGGGTGGGGGGGGGGGTTAGCCCCTGCCCCCCTCCCCCCCCCCCCAGCCTTCTTCCTGAGTGTTAGCTCTAGCCACCACCCCTGGAGAGTTAGGGTAGGGGAGGGTAGAAATGCTTACCTCATCCGCAGTCGGGATCTTCATTGTCGGGACGCCGGTACCGGTCATGTGATCGCCAGCATCACGACCACCGGGATTAAATAATGTACTCCGTCAGAGTTGTACAGTAGCCACTTTAGTAGCTTTAAGGATATGTCCCATAATATATATAATAATAATATATCTCAGACGGTATATCGCCTGGGTGAAAATGAAAGAGGGCCAGTAATGTGTCTGGTGACTGCTCTAATCAAGGGAAAAAACGCCACCCACATAGGTCTGAGAAGCGGACAGTCACAAAATATATGGAAGATTCCTCCCACCTGACCACAATTCCCACAACAATATTTAGATGTGGAGGAGATTTTGTGCTGCCTATCTGGGGTTAAATAGTCTTATGTATTACATTTTTGCATGATTAATACAGTGGGATACCTGGAAGCAAGTGTTAAATGTAATTGGCCATTATCCTCAGACAGCGTTTGTGACAGATCTTCCTCCCTTTTGAGTTGGGCAGAAAATGTATTATTAGCATCAAGCAGTGACGTGCATTGAGGTGAATGGCTCGGAAGGTACACATGGGGATGGGTCTGAATGCTGGGAGCCTGTCTCCCCCTACTCACTACACTAAGCTACAGTGTCCATTGAGTCTCCTACCTACATCCGGGAGGTGATCACGAGACCATCTTTCGGGATCCCAGCGGTCACAATGCCGTCAGGCGGTGAAATGCCACTGCTGGAATACCGGTGCCACAGGCTTTTCTTCCTCTATGGGTGTCCAAGACACCCATAGAGGGAGAATAACCTGTGGCGAGCGCAGCGAGCCACTGTGCCCGCAGAGTGGCAAGTGCAGCTAACTTGCAAGGGGTTTTCTAGCGCTCTGCCCGCATACTGATGGCCGGATCCCTCTTTTGGGATCATGACATCCGGCATTCAGTAAATCTAATGTATTCCCTGCATCTTCTATTCTTCTCTTGCTGCTTACAGAGCCCTGACTACAGTGCACTTCCTGGTCACATGACACATCCAAGTGTCCATCAGTGCACAAGGCAGGGCCGGCTCTACCATTAGGCAGCTTTAGGCGGCTGCCTAGGGGCGCCAGTCCCTGGAGGGCGCCGCTGAATTCATCTAGCCAAAAACTGAAGTATGCATGTGTATGCGGCCACCTCCTTTTGACACTACGCTGGCTTTTGCTGGGGGTCTAATCAGGTGCAGCCACCGCTATTTGTCTGTACCACATAGTACCGAGCAAGCGCTGAGACACTGACACGTGTAACATCAAGCCATGTAAAGGCACATAGGAGGCAGATGTAACTATGTCTCCCGAGAGGCATCCCCACGGCTGCGCCTCATAGCACCTCTTTCAGGCCTCTGGATCCCGGCTCTCCAGCAGCAAGCAACGCCTGACTACATGTCTGCACCCAGCAGCGTCGCTGGGTAATTTTCTGACTGTTTACAATATATTTTTTCACTTTAAATGTCTTGGAGTGTTGTTCCTTTTCTCTGTATATGTATAATGATGCAATTCATCCAGCCCACCCAGTGGCTACCTGCATCTCCCCTCCGAGAGGTGGTGGTGCTGGGGTTCGCTGGTTGGGGGGTGCTAGGCTGAAACTTTGTCTTGGCTGCAGAGAGATCTTGCACCGCCCCTGCAGGTACACACAATGTGTCAGTAAGCCAGCGTTATGCAGGGTAGGCTGCTACAGGTACACACAATGTGTCAGTAAGCCAGCGTTATGCAGGGTAGGCTGCTACAGATACACACAATGTGTCAGTAAGCCAGTGTTATGCAAGGTAGGCTGCTACAGGTACACGCAATGTGTCTGTAAGCCAGCGTTATGCAGGGTAGACTGCTACAGGTACACACAATGTGTCAGTAAACCAGTGATATGCGGGGTAGTCTGCTACAGGTGTGGTACCCCAGTCCCTCGGTGTACCTACATCTTGAGTCCTGCTGTATATAAAACGTATATTAATTTATGCTGTGCCATCATATTTACTGGTAGAGCTTTCAATCACAGTATTGCCACAGTGACAGGGCTAAATGAGCTTTCATGTGCCTCTGACTGCGCAAGGACACTACAGAGGACAGTTGGTGAGAGGAAGGATTTGAACCTGCTCACGCTGCAGGCGAGATAGATCCGGCAACTTGGCCAGAGGTTATAAATAAAAGTTCTGACTGACAGTTGGAGGGCTGAGGTAACGGTCCAGGGAGCAGGATCCTTGCTGCCCTCTAACAAGAGGTCTGGTGTGCTGGCAGGGGGACAGAGAACAGGAGGCTATGGGAGACGGACATATTATGGGTGGAAAAGACACTTGAGGCTAGTCCCCAGCAACCATTGCAATCGAAAACTGTTAATGACAGCCTGGAGGGACGGAGTAAAGCAGCAGCTGTCTGGGGACCTGAGTGAAGGAGAGAGCAGCGTTGAGGTGGGTGATGTACCTCACTTTCGCAGAGCCTAAGTTATGCGGCCCAGCGCTGATACCAATATGGCTACAAATGCTGCACGACACTATTAGCAGCAGGTGTAGAGCAGAACAATATCCCCTTCTGCCCTAGCTAGACAGCTAGCCCTCAATTGAACAAGTGCTAAATAGCATCATGCTTGTTAAGAGACTGACTGGCCATTAATGATTTACTCACATAACACCTGGCTACTGTATATGGTAGGGGAACAGTATTAACCTAACGCGTCAGTCAAAACTGTCTAAAGCCTCAAAAGGAAGGACTAGCAGAGGCTTCTTAGAGCGGCTTCTCCCTATTTACTCCATCGGCATAATACTGCCTCCAAAGCCTATAAACTGTGTTGCAACATCAAAACAAAAGGAAAATGATAGGGGAATAGCTATAAATCGACTCTCAACATATGGGACAGCAAAGTAACCTTGATTACTGTTAATGCCCTGTCTCTATTTCATATAGCAAGCAGCAGAGAGCATGACTCAAAACAACAGGTCATGGCTCAGTGAACTTTCCTTACAGCCAGACTGCAGAACCCTCAAAACTGACTCATTTTCTAGTGTATTTACAAACTTGGCAAAATAACATTCAGCTCATTCATTCACTCTTTAGAAAGTGCACCAACAATATCCTGGCCAGGAGGGACTACCAGGAATAGCCTGGAGTTAGGGTACATGGGATTATTCACTTATAAGTGTATTTAGATGCACGCATATAGTTATGATGCTGAGGCATATTTTCAGTGGGTAACTTAAAGTTAGAAAACCACATGCACATAGGACTGCTATATTTTAATGACATTAACCCTGTTAGTAGTTAGAGGAGGAAAAGGGTGCAGGGACATACAGGAGCTGTTTCCTCTATTATATTTATTTGATGTTTTATGAAGTGTCAAAATGCATAGAATGCTATGTGGTATTGTTTCCATTTATGCATAAATAGATCTGTAATTATCAAATGCAATTCTTTTGTTAATGTGTATTCCTTTTAAATATGATTAGTTAGCACATATACATATTGATGTAAAGTGGTTATTGCAGTTGCTCCAACCTGAGCAGTGGAACGAAAGATTCGCAATATTGCGAAAAGACTTCTCTGTGCAGTTTCTGAGTAGCTCGAGACTTACTCTGCCAGTGCGATCAGTTCAGTGCTTGTCGTTCCTGGTTTGACGTCACAAACACACCCAGCGTTTGCTCAGACACTCCTCCGTTTCCCCAGCCACTCCCGCGTTTTTCCCAGAAACTGTAGCATTTTTTCACACACTCCCATAAAACGGCCAGTTTCCGCCCAGAAACACCCACTTCCTGTCAATCACACTACGATCACCAGAACGAAGAAAAAACCTCGTAATGCCGTGAGTAAAATTCCTAACTGCATAGCAAATTTACTTGGCGCAGTCGCACTGCGGACATTGCGCATGCGCATTAGCGACTAATCGCTCCGTTGCGAGAAAAAAATAACGAGCGAACAACTCGGAATGAGGGCCAATGTGTCAGTAAGCCAGCGTTATGCAGGGTAGACTCCTACAGGTACATACAATGTGTCAGTAAGCCAGTGTTATGCAGGGTAGGCTGCTACAGGTACACACAGTGTGTCAGTAAGCCAGCATTATGCAGGGTAGGCTGCTACAGGTACACACAATGTGTCAGTAAGCCAGCGTCATGCAGGGTAGGCTGCTACAGGTACACACAATGTGTCAGTAAGCCAGTGTTATGCAGGGTAGGCTGCTACAGGTACACACAGTGTGTCAGTAAGCCAGCATTATGCAGGGTAGGCTGCTACAGGTACACACAATGTGTCAGTAAGCCAGCATCATGCAGGGTAGGCTGCTACAGGTACACACAATGTGTCAGTAAACCAGCGTTATGCAGGGTAGACTGCTACAGGTACACACAATGTGTCAGTAAGCCAGCGTTATGTAGGGTAGACTGCTACAGGTACACACAATGTGTCAGTAAGCCAGTGTCATGCAGGGTAGGCTGCTACAGGTAAATACAGTGTGTCAGTTAGCCAGCGTTATGCAGGGTAGGCTGCTACAGGTACACAGTGTGTCAGTAAGTCAGCATCATGCAGGGTAGACTCCTACAGGTACAGACAATGTGTCAGTAAGCCAGCGTTATGCAGGGTAGACTCCTACAGGTACACACAATGTGTCAGTAAGCCAGCGTTATGCAGGGTAGGCTGCTACAGGTACACACAATGTGTCAGTAAGCCAGTGTTATGCAGGGTAGGCTGCTACAGGTACACACAGTGTGTCAGTAAGCCAGCATTATGCAGGGTAGGCTGCTACAGGTACACACAATGTGTCAGTAAGCCAGCGTCATGCAGGGTAGGCTGCTACAGGTACACACAATGTGTCAGTAAACCAGCGTTATGCAGGGTAGGCTGCTACAGATACACACAATGTGTCAGTAAGCCAGCGTTATGCAGGGTAGACTGCTACAGGTACACACGATGTGTCAGTAAGCCAGTGTCATGCAGGGTAGGCTGCTACAGGTAAATACAGTGTGTCAGTTAGCCAGCGTTATGCAGGGTAGGCTGCTACAGGTACACAGTGTGTCAGTAAGTCAGCATCATGCAGGGTAGACTCCTACAGGTACAGACAATGTGTCAGTAAGCCAGCGTTATGCAGGGTAGACTCCTACAGGTACACACAATGTGTCAGTAAGCCAGCGTTATGCAGGGTAGGCTGCTACAGGTACACACAATGTGTCAGTAAGCCAGTGTTATGCAGGGTAGGCTGCTACAGGTACACACAGTGTGTCAGTAAGCCAGCATTATGCAGGGTAGGCTGCTACAGGTACACACAATGTGTCAGTAAGCCAGCGTCATGCAGGGTAGGCTGCTACAGGTACACACAATGTGTCAGTAAACCAGCGTTATGCAGGGTAGGCTGCTACAGATACACACAATGTGTCAGTAAGCCAGCGTTATGCAGGGTAGACTGCTACAGGTACACACGATGTGTCAGTAAGCCAGTGTCATGCAGGGTAGGCTGCTACAGGTAAATACAGTGTGTCAGTTAGCCAGCGTTATGCAGGGTAGGCTACTACAGGTACACACAATGTCAGTAAGCCAGCATCAAGCAGGGAAGACTCCTACAGGTACACACAATGTGTCAGTAAGCCAGTGTTATGCAGGGTAGACTGCTACAGGTACACACAGTGTGTCAGTAAGCCAGTGTTATGTAGGGTAGACTGCTACAGGTGCACACAATGTGTCAGTAAGCCAGCGTTATGCAGGGTAGACTCCTACAGGTAAACACAATGTGTCAGTAAGCCAGCGTTATGCAGGGTAGACTCCTACAGGTACACACATTGTGTCAGTAAGCCAGCGTTATGCAGGGTAGACTCCTACAGGTAAACACAATGTGTCAGTAAGCCAGTGTTATGCAAGGTAGACTGCTACAGGTACACACAATGTGTCAGTAAGCCAGTGTTATGCAGGGTAGACTGCTACAGGTGCACACAATGTGTCAGTAAGCCAGCGATATGCAGGGTAGTCTGCTACAGGTACACACAGTGTGTCAGTAAGCCAGCGATATGCAGGGTAGGCTGCTACAGGTACACACAATGTGTCACTAAGCCAGCGTTATGCAGGGTAGGCTGCTACAGGTACACACTATGTGTCAGTAAGCCAGTGTTATGCAGGGTAGGCTGCTACAGGTACACACAATGTGTCAGTAAGTCAGCGTTATGCAGGGTAGGCTTCTACAGGTACATACAGTGTATCAGTAAGCCAGCGTTATGCAGAGTAGGCTGCTACAAGTACACACAGTTTGTCAGTAAACCAGTGTTATGTAGGGTAGATATTACACTGACTACTCCTTACTCTGACACTATAGATTGGGTGAGTCCGTAGAGCCAATCAGCATTCGGCACCTATGTATTCCATGGCTCGCGGGTGATACCACTATTTAGATCCACTGACTGACCCTCACTCACACACAGCGACATCACTGTTACCATAACAACACATAGAGGACATTCCGCCAATGCACGTGTCGCTGTCACAGCGTTTTCTCATACATCCTAGAGGATGCTGGTGTCATCATAGAACCATGGGGTATAGACGGGATCCGCAGGAGACATGGGCACTTTAAGACTTTGAAAGGGTATGAACTTGCTCCTCCCTCTATGCCCCTCCTCCAGACTCCAGTTTTAGAATTGTGCCCAGTGAGACTGGATGCACTACAGGGAGCTCTACTGAGTTTCTCTGAAAAGACTTATGTTAGGTTTTTTATTTTCAGGGAGGCTGCTGGCAACAGTCTCCCTGCTTCGTGGGACTTAGGGGAGAGAAGTATGACCCACTTCCAGTGAGTTCAAGGGCTCTGCTTCTGGCTACAGGACACCATTAGCTCCTGAGGGTGCTGATTGCTGGGTACGCCTAGATGCTCACTCCCGCAGCCGGCCGTCACCCCCTTTCAGAGCCAGAAGTCAGAAGACAGGTAAGTAGCTGAAGAAAAGAAGACTTCAGCTTCACTGACGGCATTTTCTGAGGTACTGCGCAGCGGGCAGACGCTGTGCGCCGAGCTCCCACACACAGCACTACAGGGTGCAGGGCGCTGGGGGATGGGGGGCGCCCTGGGCAGCTAAAATCATCCTCATTATTCCACTGGCAAGAGGGGACATTAGTGCCACGGCACTGTCCTAACCCCCGCCAGGATAAATATCAGAAAAAGCGGGACAGAAGCGCGCCATTAAGGGGGCGGAACTTCTTCCTCACAGCTCACAGCGCCATTTCCTCTCCGCAGGCTGCAGAGATGCTGGTCCTCCTCACACTGACAAGTACCAGGGGTACAAAACGGGGGGGGAGGCAGGTCAATTGGTGCAATATATATGTGATAGTAAAAGCGCTTTAGGTCTGAGGCAATTTCTTGGTGATTTCAGACCCATTGATTTAGCGCTGGGTTGTGAGCTGGCAAATCCCCTCTGTGTCTCTCTGACAGACTTTACTGTGGGTCTATCCCCTATATGCCCAGTGTTTCTGTGGGTGTTTGGTGCACGTGTGTCGACATGTCTGAGGCTGAAGTCTCTTCCCAGGAGTAGGCTGTATTAGGGACACAAACGGCTGCGGGGGTGACCCTGTCGGCACCGCCGACGCCGGATTGGGTAAATGTGTTGAACGCCTTGAATGCTAATGTGGCTCTTATTAGTTAGAGGCTAGATAAGTCTGAGTCTCAGACCCAGGCATGGAAGAAATCTGTAGAAGATATGTTATTGCAAAGTCAGGTCCCCTCAGGGTCGCAGAAACGTACGCTGGCCCAGTTGGCAGACACTGCTACTGACACGGACTCTGATTCCAGTGTCGACTATAGCGATTCCAGATTAGATCCAAAATTGGCAAAAAACATTCAGTACATGATTGTGGCAGTTAAAGAGGTACTACATATCACTGAGGACCCGGCTGTCCCTGATAAAAGGGTCTGTATGTATAAGGAAAGGAAACCTGAGGTAAGGTTTCCTCCCTCTCATGAACTGAACACGCTATTTGAAAAAGTCTGGGAAGGTCCTGACAAAAAGTTTCAGATTCCCAAAAGAATTACGGTAGCTTATCCGTTTCCCTTGGCGGATAGGGAAAAGTGGGAGTCGCCCCCCACTGTGGACAAGTCCCTGTCACGTTTGTCTAAAAAGGTGGCTCTCCCGTCACCAGACACGGCGGCCATTAAGGATCCTGCGGATCGTAAACAATGAAACTACGTTAAAGTCCATCTATGCGACCACAGTTACGCTACTCAGACCTGTCATTGCGTCTGCGTGCGTAAGTAGTGCTATCGAAAAGTGGACAGATAACTTGTCTTCTGAAATAGATACCCTAGATAGGGATAGCATCCTCTTAACGCTGGGTTATATCAAGGACGCTGCAGCATACCTTAAGGAAGCTGCGAGAGATATTGGTCTTTTGGGATCAAAGGCCAATGCCATGGCAGTCTCAGCTAGACGAGCATTGTGGATTCACCAATGGAATGCTGATGCTGATTCCAAGAAAAGTATGGAGTCTCTACATATAAAGGTAAGGCCTTATTTGGTGACGGCCTTGATGATTTGGTATCTACAGCTACCGCGGGTAAGTCATCCTTTTTGCCTTATGTTCCTCCACAACAAAAGAAAACGCATCACTATCAGATGCAGTCCTTTCGGCCCAATAAATACAGAAAGGGCCGAGGTTCTTCCTTCCTTGCTACTAGAGGAAGGGGAAGAGGTAAACGATCACCAGCCTTGTCAGGCTCCCAGGAGCAGAAGTCCTCCCAGGCTTCTGTCAATTCCACTGCATGACGTTGGGGCTCCTATGCGGGAGTCCGCACCGGTGGGGGCACATCTCAAACTCTTCAGTCAGTTTTGGGTTCGTTCGGACCTAGACCCATGGGTTTTACAAATAGTATCCCAAGGGTACAAGCTGGAGTTTCAAGACGTTCCCCCTCGCCGTTTTTTCAAATCGGCCTTACCAGCTTCTCTTCCGGACAGGGAGGTAGTTTGCGACGCAATACAAAAGTTGTGTCAAAGTCAAGTTATCGTCAGGGTTCCCCAGTCACAACAGGGAGAAGGCTTTTATTCGATCCTGTTTGTGGTCCCGAAGCCGGACGGCTCGGTCAGACCAATCCTAAACCTGAAATCCCTAAATTTCTACCTAAAGAAATTCAAATTCAAGATGGAGTCTTTCCGAGCAGTGATCTCCAGTCTGGAGGAAGGAGATTTTATGGTGTCGGTGGACATAAAGGATGCCTACTTACATGTTCCCATTTATCCTCTGCATCAAGCTTACCTGAGGTTTGCAATTCAGGATTGTCATTACCAATTTCAAATGTTGCCGTTTGGTCTGTCCACGGCTCTGAGGATTTTCACCATAGTGATGGCGGAGATGATGGTTTTCCTTCGCAAGCAAATAGTCACGATTATCCCATACTTGGACGATCTCCTGATAAAGGCGAGATCCAGGGACCAGTTGGTGCAAAACATTGCACTCTCCCTGACAGTTCTTCAGCAACATGGTTGGCTCCTAAACTTGCCAAAATCACAGTTGATTCCGACGACGCGGTTGTCGTTTTTGGGAATGATATTGGACACAGAACTACAGAGAGCCTTTCTTACAGTGGACAAGGCTCTGGAAATTCAGAGTCTGGTCAAACAAATTCTGAAACCAGCAAGAGTGTCAATCCATCAATGTATTTGGTTGCTGGGGAAGATGGTTGCGGCCTACGAGGCCATTCAGTTTGGCAGGTTCCATGCCAGAGTGTTCCAGTGGGACCTGTTGGACAAGTGGTCCGGGTCCCACCTACACATGCACCGGAGGATAATCCTGTCTTCCAAGACCAGGGTATCACTCCTCTGGTGGCTGCACAGCTCTCACCTCCTAGAGGGGCGCAGGTTCGGGATTCAGGACTGGATCCTGGTGTCCACGGATGCAAGCCTCCAAGGCTGGGGGGCAGTCACAATGGGAGAAAACTTCCAAGGAAGATGGTCAAGTCAGGAAATTTGTCTCCACATAAATGTTCTGGGGTTAAGGGTCATTTACAACGGCCTTCTGCAAGTGGAACATCTTCTTCGAGATCTGCCTGTACTGATCCAGTCGGACAGTGTAACAGCAGTAACGTACATAAACCGTCAGGGCGGAACGAAAAGCAGAGCGGCAATGGCAGAAGCCACAACGATTTTCCGCTGGGCGGAAAAGCATACAAGCGCTTTGTCAGCGATCTTCATTCCAGAAGTGGACAACTGGGAAGCAGATTTCCTCAGCAGACACGATCTCCATCCAGGAGAGTGGGGCCTCCACCAAGAAGTCTTCGCAGAGGTGACAAGTCGTTGGGGAGTTCAAGTAGACATGATGGCATTTCGTCTCAACAAGAAGCTTCAGAGATATTGTTCCAGGTCAAGGGACCCTCAAGCAATTGCAGTGGATGCACTGATGACACCGTGGGTGTTTCAGTCGGTGTATGTATTCCCTCCACTTCCTCTCATTCCAAAGGTTCTAAAGATCATAAGAAGAACAAAGATCCGGGCGATCCTCATTGTCCCAGACTGGCCAAGGAGGGCTTGGTATCCAGATCTTCGGGAGTTGCTCATAGGCGATCCCTGGCCTCTTCCTCTGCGCGAGGACCTGTTACAACAGGGGCCGTGCGTGTATCAGGACTTACCGCGGCTACGTTTGACGGCATGGCGGTTGAGCGCAAAATCCTAGCCCGTAAGGGTATTCCCAGTGAAGTCATTCCCACACTTATTCAGGCCAGAAAAGGGGTAACGTCTAAACATTACCACCGTATTTGGAGAAAATATGTTTCTTGGTGTGAATCCAAGGGGGCTCCTACGGAAGAGTTTCGGCTAGGACGTTTTCTCCATTTTCTACAAGCAGGTGTGGATGCGGGCCTAAAATTGTGCTCAATTAAGGTACAGATTTCGGCCTTATCGGTTTTCTTTCAGAAACAATTGGCCTTCCTTCCAGAAGTTCAGACTTTCGTGAAAGGCGTGTTGCACATCCAACCTCCGTTTGTGCCTCCAGTGACACCATGGAATCTTAATGTGGTGTTGCAGTTCCTTCAATCACATTGGTTTGAACCTTTACGGACGGTGGAGTTGAAATTCCTCACTTGGAAAGTGGTCATCCTGTTGGCCTTGGCATCTGCAAGGCGGGTGTCTGAGTTAGCGGCCTTGTCTCGCAAGAGCCCTTATTTGATCTTCCATGAAGATAGCGCTGAATTGAGGACAAGTCAACAATTTCTACCGAAGGTGGTTTCCTCTTTCCACATGAACCAACCTATTGTGGTGCCTGTGGCTACTGACGCCTTCGCTGAGTCAAAATCTCTGGATGTGGTCAGAGCTTTGAAGATTTATGTCGCCAGAACGGCTCAGATTAGGAAAACAGAGGCTCTGTTTGTCCTGTATGCTCCCAACAAGGTTGGGTGTCCTGCTTCCAAGCAGACCATTGCACGCTGGATCTGTAACACGATTCAGCATGCTCATTCCACGGCTGGATTGCCGTTACCAGAATCGGTGAAGGCCCATTCTACTAGAAAGGTGGGCTCAACCTGGGCGGCTGCCCGTGGGGTCTCGGCATTGCAACTTTGCCGAGCAGCTACTTGGTCGGGGTCAAACACATTTGCAAAGTTCTACAAGTTTGACACCTTGGCCGAGGAAGACCTTAAGTTTGGTCAATCGGTGCTGCAGAGTCATTCGCACTCTCCCGCCCGTTCTAGAACTTTGGTATAACCCCATGGTTCTATGATGACCCCAGCATCCTCTAGGACAGGGCTGGCCAAACCGGTCCTCGAGATCTACCAACAGTACATGTTTTCCAGGCCTCCTGGAGATCTGTAGAATTGTCAGTTAGGAATGAATGCAGCACATCCTAATTAGTAATGACTGCACCTGTGCACCAGCTAGGTGGTCTGGAAAATGTGAACTGTTGGTAGATCTCGAGGACTGGTTTGGCCAGCCCTGCTCTAGGACGTATGAGAAAAAATGATTTTAATACCTACCGGTAAATCCTTTTCTCTTAGTCCGTAGAGGATGCTGGGCGCCCGTCCCAGTGCGTACTGTATCTGCAGTTATTAGTTGTGGTTACACACATGTTGTGTTACGTTATCGTCAGCATGTTCCTGCAATTGTTTATGCCGTTGGCTTGTGTTCTGTTGAATGCAACGTTCTGCGGCATGCTTGAGGTGTGAGCTGGTATGAATCTCACCTTAGTTTAACAATAAATCCTTTCCTCGAAATGTCCATCTCCCTGGGCACAGTTCCTATACCTGGAGTCTGGAGGAGGGGCATAGAGGGAGGAGCCAGTTCACACCCTTTCAAAGTCTTAAAGTGCCCATGTCTCCTGCGGATCCCGTCTATACCCCATGGACCCCATGGTTCTATGATGACCCCAGCATCCTCTACGGACTAAGAGAAAAGGATTTACTGGTAGGTATTAAAATCCTATTATCAAGGACATAATCAGAAGAGGCATCCACTTTACCCTTGTGAGAGCACAGACTGTGCCCTGGGAGGCTAGAGCCACATCACCAGGCCCCTACCCAAACTTTATTATGGTGCTTGGCAATGCCTGATCCACTTCACAGCATCCAGATATGTGACATTGGGACAGAATATGACCCGCAACACTCCACTCATTTTGGTTCAAATATTGCCCCTTTTGTGGTGTGTGAATTGGAGCAGCTGGGAGAAATGCTATTCCGCCCCTGCTTTACCCCTATACACAGTCTGATACTTTATGGCAAACACATATTTACCTGTATGGCTGCTCCCAATGTCTGTGCAATGACATCGTAATGGTCCTACAATGACACAATGAGTTCTAAGCCAGGGCAGCACAATAGGATTCATCTTGTCTCGTGGCCACCGCTAGAGAGGGAAGCAACTGTTCAGTTCTCCTGGCATTTGATTACATTTTGTTAGTAAATAGATCAGTTATAGCTTTTATTTAATTTTTTTTTACTGTAAATTTAGTTTAGGCACTGTAGTGTCATATACTTATATTAATTAAGTTTATATTAGAATTAGTTTATATTAGAGGAGAGGAGAGAGAGGGGCTTAGGGAGCAGCCATGAGCTGCATCCCGTTCACCATACGCTGACCATTCGGCAAGAGGGAGGTAAGTGCACCGTTATTTTTATTTATAATTTGTTGTTTGCACAATTAGGGCTTTTCATGGACTTTATAAGAGACGGGGCTCACCTGAAAGTGGGCGTTTCAGGGCATCAAAGGAGGCTTTGTCCCAATTTAGTAGGAGGTGTCTCCTCCCAAATTTGACCCTTGTAATAATGAATAAACCCTTCGTTTAATCAAATTTGATTAAACGAAGGGTTTATTCATTATTACAAGGGTCGTTTGATAATTGTGGTAAAAAAGCAAGTAAGACACATTTTTTTGGGCGAAAAAATTTCTTGACATAGGTCTGAAATCAATTAACCCCGAAAAGCCGTTTTTGTGCTAAAAAGCAAAAGTTATGGTAGACTTACCTAGATAACCCTGTTTCTCTGAAATCCACAGTATCTACCTTGGGATATAAGGTAGCGACTGCGGATCTGGCACCAAAATCTCTGATATGATAACTAGGTCGACAGTCAGGTCAACCACTATTGGTCGACACCTGAAATATGGAAGTGAGTCGGTCATTAGCCTAGTGGCTACAGACGTCCCATCTGGACAAAGGGCGACCCTTGTGGATTTCAGATTGGGAGGTTCTGACAACTGTGGACCCTGATAAAAAAAAATGCTAATTTACCATGAATTGCGAAATGTGCCTATAAAACATTGTCTGCGAAAACGGATTTGCAGTAATTTTACGACGAATTTCAATTCACCACCTCTGAGCATGTGATAAATGTAGGAAAAATCCCTATTATATTAATAATGTCGGGATTTGGTTCAGTACCCCTGGGACACCCCCTGAATGACTAATTAGGCACTTATAAGCAGTGCCGTAACTAGGTGTGTGCAAAGGGGGCATTGCACACAGCGCAGTCAGGCTGTGGGTGCCCCATCCGCACACACTGATTGCTCCCCACCAGCTGCAGCGATGCCTGCTGTAGTGTAGTGTAATATTAGTAGTGCTGTGTCCGGCACCTTCCTGCTAATATACATTACATTACAGTCATAGCAGGCAGCGGCGCGCTGTCTGTGAATGTAGACTCTCTCCCCACGATCATTCCCCCTCTGCTCAGTCTGCCCCCCTCCTCCTGCTCTTCTCAGCACTGTGTGTGCACACACTTCCCCGAGTTCTGGAGATTACTCCTAGACGGCTGCTGCTGCTGCCTTCACACGAGTGAAGTAAGTTTCTCTCTCCTCTCCCTCCCTCCGCAGACTCCATGACATGTAGGTACTGTACACCAGTATGTGTATATTAATGTTTTGGGCAGTAAACTAAACAAGATTAAGATAGACTGGCCTTGTGGTTGCTCATCCTGGACTGTATCTCAGCGATTTTAAAAACAAATCACTGTGTAAAATACAGTGTAAAGATTTGTAAAAATAAAATAAAAAAAAACCCTCCAAAAACTGCACATACATTAATCTGTGTTTGTATGTGTGTCTATTGATAATGTCAAATATTACCTTTAAACATAAGCTATTTACTATTACAGACTAAGTACGCTATTTGCGAACTGAGTACCGTAGGGGTACACACTTAGCGTAACAGACGCTAAGCCGTGGGCGCAACGCAAGACCGATGCGTACGCTCACGGTTTCACGCTTCGTACCAAGCACGCTATAGGCGTACCGAGTACTGTACTGCTACACTATTGGCGTAGCGGATGCTGCGCCGTGAGAGTGAGACACGAGCGGCGCAGACGCTCACAGAATGATACACAGTAAACCTTCTTAATAACACACAGTAAGAATATGCTTATACTCTAAACCTTAGTAGTCAAATACTACAACGATGTAACGCTTAAAAACCTTAACTATGTGTATGCTGTTTGAGCGATTGAGACGCTAAGAAAAGCCCTTTGTGGAGAAGTGAAAACACAAGACCTGGTTTGGATTTAAAAACCACAGTGGTTCTAACACCGCCGTGGATGGTTTAGAGAAAAGGGGAAAAATACAATACAAGTTATACACTACAAACTAACATCAAAATCTAACACAATAACAGAGAATAATATGAACAATAACAAACAAGAGTGAACAAATTGAAACGAATGGCGAACAGAATGGATAACAAAATGGCTACAGAGAAATATACATACGTGGGGATGATTCGCAAGCGTGTCCTGGATCCAGCCCTCAGCATTCAGAGAGAAAGCCTTCAGAGAGAGTGAGTGTCTGGCCAGGCAATGGTGGTCTTTATATACACAACATTCATTCACAATACAATGGTCCCTATAATCTCATTGTTCATTGGACACAGGAATGTGTCTCCACATTATAGCAAAGGTCATAGGTGGATTTGAACAGGTGGGCTGTGTCTTTCTCCAACTGCTCTGGTGGGAGGTATCCTCAGTATTCCCGCCACGTGTAATTTACAGCAAATACAATATATGTTCATAAACTACTTTTGCACATAACTATACGCAGGAGCGAGCGATCCTTTCCTAACCAACACCGAAATGTTACCCTTAAAATATCCTAAAGCTGGATACTAGACACCACCTTTCAATCTTTATCTGACCCTTCCTATCATGCAAAGAGGAATCTCTCTGTCCAGGAACCGTTTAAACTAAACATACTCGCTGACATTGTCTAGGGGAATATTAGCTATAAAACACACTATATGGGTTAAATATGCTACGATCGAGTCGCACGCTAGACGTTCACAAACTCCGCCGTAAATACACATCTTATGCGCACGAGACGCTGGTGCGTCCCTTACGCAACCTGCGGGTATGTGTACGCATGGGGGAGTGGGTGCAGGAGCAGCGTGCGTGTGCATGAGGGGTTAGTACAAGGCATATGCATCATGATATTTTTCGACTTTGACAGTCCACCCTTTGGCAGTCAACAATAACTGCCACTTATCTAAACAACTAAGCAGGAAAATATATAATACCGTGAAATACCTATATATGATTGGGTGTAGAGAGGAGAAGGTGGGAAATGTAAGACCTAGTGGGATAGTAAAAGCATGTATGTATGAAATTCATGTCTGAGGGGTCATGTATCATCGTGCCGTACATGTTCTAAAATAAGCTTCGAGGTATTGCGAAGTATACATTGAATCCTTCTTATCCCGTATTAAGGGTCTGTAAGTGGGCTAACAAACTCTACCGAGCTCTTTTCGGCTTTTAGTTCCAACAAATGGGGTGCACATTAGTTGATGATACATGATGGGGGAAAATATGTGAGTGCTAATATATGTGCCTATATTACCTGTCGACTATGTGTGTCACTACCTGAAGATCGTAGAGATGAAGATAAGAAACATGCGTTATAAATGCATTCATATGATATTGTATGTGATTGTCCTTGGATGTCTTGTTGATATCTTGTTGATGTCTTGTCCGGGTTGCTGTATCTTTGCTGTGAGTGGCAAAGTTTTTCAAGTGTCCATAGAAAGTTAAAGTCTCTAAAAGTTCATCAAATGTCTGTGAAAAAGTTCATCAATGGTCTGTATAAAGGGTCATCAAAATCTTCTTCCGAGTGGATGTCTTTTTACCTTGGAGAAAAACAAAGGAGAAACGGGTGAAAGAAACGGACCGTGGAATCACATTTTATCACAACATTGTCTCGATTGATGGGTCATAAATCAAACCAGTTGTTGTAACAATGCCCTCACTCCTTAAACTCATCAATTTGGTACTGCGCTTGCAATTCATTAAAATCCGAACACATCTGAATATCAATCCAATCATTATGACAACTCCTAGGATACATAAGAGAAATTTCCCTACATTAACGATAACATTTTGAGCCCATTCTCCTAAACCTGAGAACCAATTGCGTGGGTTCAACCATGATACCCAGCCGGTCAGTTCATTACTCACAGCAGTAAGGGTAAGGTTGTGTCTCCTTCGGAACTCCCACTTCAATTGCAAGATATCAACCATCTTTTGATCTATGACCTCGGTTGGGTCATCAGTACTGTTTGTGATATATGTACAGCACTTCACACCATACTGAGTTGCTAGGGTGACACAATACCCGCCTGTCACCGCTGTGATGTAATTTAGAACCATCCTGTGCTGGATCAGTTCCGTTTTGTAAGCTTGCAATTCTCTCCCAGTATACCTGAAGGTGTCATCATACATCTCGGTGATATTGTCTATCAGGTTCGCTAGCGCAGTTATATACCTAAAATTTATAACTCCTCTGGCGGTACGGGTGATATCTAGCGCGAGTAGGAGTTGAATCCTGGTGGATTCGTGGATCAAATCAGAGGCTGCATGCTCTGTCCTATCTATAAGGTGTCTCTTTACAATGTGTTCGTAATGGGTGTGAGTGTAAGGAGCTTGAGCATTGCGGTGAACGTCTTTCATTTTATCATGGGTAATGGTCATTACTTCTGGCAACACTCTTCCAATGTAACACAATCCCTCTGAGTTTGGGCAAGCCACTTATACGCCTTCCTCCCACATATGAAATATGCATCATCGGGGAGGACATATGGGACAGAATATGACATCACCATATTACAAACCTTCCAGGTGAAAAATCCTATCCCTAACTCTCTCATTTGTCTAGTACACGTATCAGGCTGTATGATATGCGCACAGTATCCTGGTGATACTTCTCCAACTCGCATGGTCCTACTTCCTAGAGTGTACCTATACTGAAAATATCTCCCACCGTTGGCTATTTGGCGTATAAGCTCTGAGTCTATGGGCATTCTATCGGCTCTGTGTGAGAATGCCATGGTTTGGTTGTTCCATGTCACTTCCCAATTTCCCGGCTTTCGGGGATTGGAAATGTTAAAACATACTAAGGACCTATCCACATGATATTGGTGGAGCTTCAAACAAGGAGGCCTAGAAATATTAAATTTCTTGTCCACCAGTCTCCCACCCCTTAATTCAAGTACCTCATCTATCGTTAAAGCGTATGGCACTAGTCCTGACTTGCTCTGACCTTGAGGTACTTGTGAGCACACCCAGCATTCCGTTTGGTTTAAAACCTTACCCACTAATGAGTGATAGTCACTCAATGGATGTCGGTCCATGTTGATATTAAGGCTGGACTGACATCTCTGGATGCACCCGTCCTCAACTATGTTTTCACAATTCCTACAGATACAATTCTCTTCAGCTAACAATCCTTCTCAATGTCTCTTAGTGTCATGACTACCAGATCGTTTTCTGATACTCGCCTTTGCTCGGTGATTGTGTTGCTCTTGGAATTCTACGAATCCATCCTTGTCATCAGAACCCATTCCAGATCCTTTCTCGACCTCTCTGGTACTCTCACCGAAACAGACTGCTCTGGTCAACAACAGGGTCAACAGGAAAACACGGAATGCAGTCTCTTGGGGCAAGTCCATCTTGCAGGAGGAGAAAGAAAGAGTGGTAATGGGGGAAAAGAAAATACTTAGGAGGGAAAGAAAATTGTTACGATAATTCGTCCCTAGTCTTGTTGTTCTTCTTGCTCAGATGCCGTCTCAACAGTGCTGCCTCTCAGTCTTCCCAAAACGAACACTCCAGTGATACTATATTCTTTCCGAATCAGCGATCTTTCTGTAAGGAGCATAAATCTTGCATTACCATTTGTTTAACTGTTGTATGACATACTATCCGTAAAACATGAAAGAACAAAAAGAGAGAGAATAATAGAAACAGAGAAAAATTGTCAGATTTCCGTTCACCATCAGGCTGTCACACCAACATGTCCATCGGTATCTCTGCACAGTCTCCCCCACCAGTATTTCCACCCTCTGTGCGTGGCCAGGCACAATGATGCTGGTAAGATATACTGGGGTTGGGCAGACCTCTGAAAAGACCAAGTAGATATGTGACGTTTGAGCTGTAGTTCTGCTGGTGAACGTCAGAGATGAAGAGGAAACATTTAAAGATAAATCACAGAGTTTACCTGGCCGCCCTTGTGTCTACAAGGAATGACCTACCAATTACACCGACTGTAACCTCAGGCTTACTATCAAGGCTAACAATCAACTTCACTGGCTGCAGACTATAGGTGCGGCCCAAAATTTTTCCTATATGATCCCTGATTACAATTATGTGTGTCATACAGTGTGTCATAACTTTGCTCGTGTTCTTGTCTAGGAGGTCTGACTTTATGTGTGCTGTTACAGTTGTTGGCATAATGCCCTTCCATTTTACACAGATAACAAACCCTTGGCTTCCTCCATGTGCCAGGGGCTGGGGGTTTTGGTCGATTTGATGCCTCTTCTAGTGCTTGGATGCTCATCACCATCAACCGCTCTCCCTGTGCTTTCCTGGTTCTTTGGATATTACGGTCATGCTCGATAGCGGACTCCCTTAATGCAGCCACCGAGATACCTCTCCAGTTAGGTTGAGTGGTCTGTACCCTTGTTCTCAACACTTCTTTTAAACCTTCCATTAATATGGACACTGCTACCTCTCTATGATGTACACTTTCCTCAATGTCCCCGATCCCAGTGTATCTAGCCATTTCCTCTAATGCTCGATGAAAATAATCAGAAGCAGTTTCACCTTCTTTTTGTCTAATGGAGAAAATTTTGTTCCACTTGACAACAGTTGGGAAATATACTCCTAATTGCAGGTTGATCCGTTTTACATTGTCCTGATTGTACTCTTCAGTGAGAGGTACTTCTGCGTCTAACTTACAATCAGAAATGAATTTCAAAAGGTCAATAGTAGAGGGCAAACATGCCCGCAGTACTGTCCGCCAATCTTTGTTAGTGGGTTCGGCGGCGTTACCTAGTTCTTTAATGAACCTTTGGCATGCGGCTAGATCTCTCCTGGGATCGGGAAATTCAGACATAATTGTCCTCAATTCTGTCCGGGACCAGGGACAATGCATGGCAATGTCTCTGACGGGAGTGACTCACTGAGCGTCAGTCTTTCCATTTGGGACTGCAATCACCCTGACAGGATTAAGTTCAACTACACCATCTTGTGTTGACTCTACAATGTGAGGTGCACTGCAATTGTCTGTGCATAATGTACAATACCGTACTTACCTGTGGACACGACCTCACCTGACCCTCCGTTAGGGGGCTTTACTACTGCCTTTACCGATTGGGCCGTGCCCACCTGGGTGTCTTCTATGGTGGCTGCTGAAAAAAATGCTGACATCGTGCTGGGCTCACTTTCTTGCTTGTAATCCTGAGGGAAGTTTAGCATGGGGTGCAACTTGCACGGGTTAGAATTTGTACATTTATCAGTTTTACTCCTATCATCATTAACACATTTATTACGTTTACTCTTATTGTCATTAATACATTTATTAAGTGCACTATTATCATATCAAAGTATGCCATTCTCTGTAGCCATTGTCTCTCCGGTTGCCATCAGTTTCCTGCTAGGGTTAGAACCAACTGTGTAAGCTAATTCCCTCTGTATATCACTCTCTCGTTGCCATAAATGTAAACAGTTTGTGTGTCTGATCCTCTGTTTTTGGGATTTTATGAGACAGATCCTAAGCCTTAGATTATGCAATACCTCTGAGTCAAAACTACCTATCCCAAGAAATGGTGCTTTATCCCCCACAGTCATTCGTGTCCATTCATCACAAAAGGTCTCAGTGTGGGGACCATACTTCCCCCACATTACTAACCGAGCTGACCCCCGGGGTCTGGGCTCTGCAGTCTGAACCCTGACTGCTAAACGTCCCTGTGTTGTGCACTTGGCTTCCATTGTGGACCTTTTTAACACAGAAAAACTTCCTAAAATGCACCAAACACAGTAGTCTACGGTGGAAATCCTTAAAGCTCTTCCACTGAACTTCTTCTGATCCGGGTATCCCCGGTCCGCCTTCTAGCAGACTCGTGTAGCCGTTGCAGGCCCTACCTTTATTTTACACAAATCACGATTGCATGTGCTCACTACAACGCGTATGAGGATAAGATTTACGCACGAATATGCAACCTCATATCATGTTGCGTCAATTGTTTACACATACAACCGTGCGGTCCAATCGTACCACTTATAGACACTTGTTATCTATAAATGGTAGGATCATTGGAGTCTCTTCCGTCTGTGCTCCACAACAGCCGGAGCGTAATACCACGAAAACTTTTATCACACTCCGTCGCACGTGTACATCTGGACCGTGCTCGCACGTTTTCACCTAGACCGTGCTTCACCAAGCTTCACCAAGATCACCAAGACCATCAAGCCCACCAAGCGGGGTTCAATACACTCATACCTTTTCCAGCCTACACTATCATTCTATAGTTTTCTGATCAGAAAAATCATTTCTTGTTAACTGATAGCTTTCCCCAAAGGTAATACAGAAAAAAGGTGTTTTTTAACTAAATATTGGATACTGATCAATTTGTGCTATTATCGCGTGGCTACCGTCTCGCCTAAACTAAAATAGTGCTATTGTGTGATTTGTATTTAGTGGGCGCATCTGTACGCACGTTGCGTAAACACGCCACGTGCGTAAGCTTTTGTGTTGCGTATGCAGTCCCGCAAGCTGTCCAGGACACGTGTACAAAGGCCGGATGCGTCCGCAGTAATACAAATAACACACTTCTATAAATGTAAACGATATTCAACTATAATCGCTTACCCACACCACACAGTATCTCCTGTATAAGCCTTTATAACTGGGCCAGGCTGCGTGTGTGTTTTACATGTACTCCCTTAAATATTACTTTATATTTTTTTTTTAACTAAATAGCAACAAAAATTTCTCAGCACGGGTCAAAATGTATCTAATAATCAATGCTAATGGCAACAAGCGAATAGATATGCAGAGTACACAAATAAAATAGAGGTGTGTGCGTGTGTTGCGTGCGCAATTTGCACCAAACAGAAATTTCACAGATTTAAAAAAAAAACAATAGCTTTACGTTCTTACCTTTCGGATCTGGATCCCACCAGCATCCCTGCAAACCAAGCGGAGCAGACGCTTATCTAATCAGCACTACTGTATCCCTGACCACCAAACGGCTAACAAGGGATACTACCTTCCCGCCCTTTGCTGATAGATAAAAGTCTGCCTTGTCCTGCTAGGCTGCGGATATGAGGAGGACCGGACGAGCCCTCAATTGATAATGTCAAATATTACCTTTAAACATAAGCTATTTACTATTACGGACTAAGTACGCTATTTGCGTACTGAGTACCGTAGGGGTACGCACTTAGCGTAACAGACGCTAAGCCGTGGGCGCGACGCACGAGCGATGCATACACTCACGGTTTCACGCTTCGTACCAAGCACGCTATAGGCATACCGAGTACTGTACTGCTACGCTATTGGCGTAGCGGACGCTGCGCCGTGAGAGTGAGACACGAGCGGCGCAGACGCTCACAGAATGATACACAGTAAACCTTATTAATAACACACAGTAAGAATATGCTTATACTCTAAACCTTAGTAGTCAAATACTACAACGATGTAATGCTTAAAAACCATAACTATGTGTATGCTGTTTGAGCGATTGAGACGCTAAAAAAAGCCCTTTGTGGAGAAGTGAAAACACAAGACCTGGTTTGGATTTAAAAACCACAGCTGTTCTAACACTGCCGTGGATGGTTTAGAGAAAAGGGGAAAAATACAATACAAGTTATACACTACAAACTAACATCAAAATCTAACACAATAACAGAGAATAATATGAACAATAACAAACAAGAGTGAACAAATTGAAACGAATGGCGAACAGAATGGATAACAAAATGGCTACAGAGAAATATACATACGTGGGGATGATTCGCAAGCGCATCCTGGATCCAGCCCTCAGCATTCAGAGAGAAAGCCTTCAGAGAGAGTGAGTGTCTGGCCAGGCAATGGTGGTCTTTATATACACAACATACATTCACAATACAATGGTCCCTATAATCTCATTGTTCATTGGACACAGGAATGTGTCTCCACATTATAGCAAAGGTCATAGGTGGATTTGAACAGGTGGGCTGTGTCTTTCTCCAACTGCTCTGGTGGGAGGTATCCTCAGGATTCCCGCCGCATGTGTAATTTACAGCAAGTACAATATATGTTCATAAACTACTTTTGCACATAACTATACGCAGGAGCGAGCGATCCTTTCCTAACCAACACCGAAATGTTACCCTTAAAATATCCTACAGCTGGATACTAGACACCACCTTTCAACCTTTATCTGACCCTTCCTATCATGCAAAGAGGAATCTCTCTGTCCAGGAACCGTTTAAACTAAACATACTCGCTGACATTGTCTAGGGGAATATTAGCTATAAAACACACTATATGGGTTAAATATGCTACGATCGAGTCGCACGCTAGACGCTCACAAACTCCGCCGTAAATACACATCTTATGCGCACGAGACGCTGGTGCGTCCCTTACGCAACCTGCGGGGATGTGTACGCACGTGGGAGTGGGTGCACGAGCAGCGCGCGTGTGCATGAGGGGTTAGTACAAGGCATATGCATCATGATATTTTTCGACTTTGACACTATATATATATATATATATTCAAATAGGAATAAAGTCTCTGCGCCTTCAGTGCTTGGGTATGGAAACTTCCATCTGTGTATAACCAAAATTATATTTATATGCGTACCGGAAGTATGATCAAATTGTGCCTGTAGTGGTATCTTTAATTGGTCATCTCCCCTTGTCTTCTTACTCCATGTGTAAACGCCCTCAGCGGGGTGTTGAACCACAATTTACATAGGCAGAGAGGGAAGATGTGTCAGCAAGAATGCTCTTACTGTTATAAAGTGACTCGTGCCATAATTGTGCCAAAAAAAAATGTTTTTTATATATAAAGTGCTCTGTGCCTATAGTGTTTCTATAAACCACTATATTTCTTGTGATTTCTAATATAGATAATCAGAATCACACCCCAGTGGCTAAAAGAATAATAAAATAATAAAAGGAAGGTAATGACTCACTCCTTTTAAGAATGCTGCTCCTATGAGGCGATCATTGACCTAGTCTGGTACCTCTATAGAGAAAGTTTTTTTTGCACGCAGTCCGGAACGGCTCCGTCTAATCCCCCCATCTGGAGTGCTGCAATTAGGGAAATCTCTCGCTCTGCATCCGTCTGTGCCGTCTCTTCCCTCCTGGGCAGGTCTCGTTATATATATAAGTACTACTGTCTGTGACTATCGGACACTGCCATGCTGTGTAATGTGACTGATGGACACTACCGTGCTGTGTAATGTGACTGACTGACGCTACCGTGCTGTGTAATGTGACTGACTGATGCTGCCATGCTGTATAATGTGGCCGATGGACGCTACCATGCTGTATAATGTGGCCAATGGACGCAACCCGGCTACCGTGCTGTGTAATGTGCCCGACAGACGCTGCCGTGCTGTGTAATGTGACTGATGGACGCTACCGCGCTGTGTAATGTGATTGACCAAAGCTATCGCACTGTGTATTGCGACTAATGGACACTACCATGTTGCGTAATGTGACTAATGGACGCCACCGTGTGGTGTAATGTGACTAATGGGCGCCACCGTGTGGTGTAATGTGACTAATGGACGCCACCGTGTGCTGTAATGTGACTAATGGGCGCCACCGTGTTGTGTAATGTGACTAATGGACACTACCATGCTGCGTAACGTGACTAATGGATGCTACCGTGTGGTGTAATGTGACTAATGGGCGCCACCGTGTGGTGTAATGTAAATAATGGACGCTACCATGTGGTGTAATGTGACTAATGGACGCTACCGTGTGGTGTAATGTGACTAATGGGCACCACCGTGTGGTGTAATGTGACTAATGGACGCTACCATGTGGTGTAATGTGACTAATGGACGCTATCGTGCAGAGTGATGTGAGTAACAGACGCTACTGTGCGGTGTAGTGTGAGTAAAGGGTGCTACTGTACGGTGTTATGTAACTAATAGATGCTCCATGAAGCCACACCCCTATTTTTTGATGCCCGTAACTAGCGGTGTGTGATTGATGGGGCGGGGGGGGCGCCGATGCTATTTCTTGCACACAGCGCTTAAATGTCTAGTTACGGCACTGCTTACAAGTTTTTAATTGGCCAATAATAAAGTACAAAAATTATGGAAATTGGGGTAGAAGGAATGGGTATAATGGGGTGCTTTATGAGTGGGACAAGTGATATTAGACTTGCAGGTGGGTGTAATTGGTTTGTTTCCACTGTCCATAACTATGCAAATAGGAGGGTGTGTATCGGGATGCCGGCGCTCACAGTGCTGCTATTAGGGAATGCTAAAGCAGGGCATTCTGGGATGTGCAGCCCCACAACAGTCGGAGAGCCGCACGTTTAACATCCCTGTTAATCTATGAAATCCTCACCTCATGTACCCATGTATGCCTGTAGCCCACCTCATGTACCCGTGTATGCCTGTAGCCCACCTCATGTACACGAATGCCTCCATGAGAGTGCTCTTTAATACATTCAGGTGGTATAATCACATCTAACAGTGCCAATATCGCGACCACCTTGCACTGAATTTCTATTTCTCATACGTCCTAGAGGATGCTGGGGTCCACTTCATGACCATGGGGTATAGATGGTTCCACAGGAGCCATGGGCACTCAAGACTTTTCAATGGGTGTGAACTGGCTCCTCCCTCTATGCCCCTCCTCCAGACCTCAGTTTTTAGAAATGTGCCCAGGCAGACAGGATGCACTCTGAGGAGCTCTACTGAGTTTCTCTGAAAAGACTTATGTTAGGTTTTTTATTTTCAGGGAGAACTGCTGGCAACAGTCTCCCTGCTTCGTGGGACTGAGGGGGCAGAAGTAGGAACCAACTTCCTGAAGAGTTTCATGGCTCTGCTTCTGGCTGACAGGACACCATTAGCTCCTGAAGGGAACTGAACGCTAGCCGTGTCTAGATGCTCACTCCCACAGCACGCCGTCACCCCCCTCACAGAGCCGACAGGTGAGTGTAAGAAGACAGATCTTCAATCAAGTAAAGTGACGGCTGAGGTACCTCGTGGCTGCCGGGAGCGCAGCGCGCCATTGCTGCCCACACATACACAGGCACTGCAGGGTGCAGGGCGCTGGGGGGGGGGGGGCCTGGGCAGCAAATAACCTTGTAAACTGGATAAAAGGGGGCATAAGATGCCAAGGCACAGCCCTACCCCCGCCAGTATAAATATTATGTGAAAAATCTCTGAGGAGAAACGCGTCATTGCGAGGGCGGAGCTTCCTCCTCAGGCAGCCAGCACACTGTTCAGCACCATTTTCTCTCATTCAAAGACTGCAGAGAAGACGCCGGTCCTCCTCCACTTCTGAACAAGTATCAGGGTGAAAAAAGGGGGGGGCCTGTGTGCTAAATCATATTGTTCATAATATAATAGCGCTTAAAGGTTTCTGTGTACGGAGTACGCGACACAGGGATTTTGTCTCTGTGTACAAAGTACGCGGCACAGGGATTTTTTCTTTGGCGCTGGGTTGTGAACTGGCTGCTCCTAAACTGTGTCCCTCTGACAGATTTTACTGTGGGTCTGTCCCCTATAAGTCCCAGTGTGTCTGTGAGAGTGTGTTGTACATGTGTGTGACATGTCTGAGGCAGGGAGGAAGGCATTTTAGGGACACAGAGTTGTAATGTGGTGGCGCTTCCGGCACACCAAGAGCCTGCATGGGTGAAAGAAATACGTGATAGTATGCATCATATCAATAGGAGATTAGATAAATTTGAATCTCATGCTGAGTGCTGGAGAAAATCTGTGGAAGATGTGATTTTTCAGGGCTCTGTTCTTCCATCCGCAGGCGACCCCTCTGGGTCACATAAGAGACCATTTGCGAATATTGTGAATACTGATACCTACACGGACACTGATTCTTGTGTCGACGATAGTGACTCCAGAGAAATAGATCATAAATTGGCAAAAAATATACAATATATGATTGTAGCTATAAGAGAAGTGCTGGAAGTCACGGAAGCCACCCCTGTACCTCAGGAGAAGGCTTATTTCTATAAAGAAAAGAAATCCAAGGTCACCTTCCCTCCTTCCCACGATCTTAATACTCTCTTTGAAGGGATGTGGGTGAATCCCGAAAAGAATTTTCGTATTCCCAAGAGTATTCAGATAGCTTATCCTTTCCCGGTGGAGGACAGGAAAAAATGGGAGACACCCCCTGTGTTAGACAGTGCACTGTCCAGGTGGACAAAGAAGGTAATTCTCCCTGCACCTGGCACGGCTTCACTAAAAGAGCCGGCAGACCGAAAGATGGAAACTATATTGAAATCCATTTATGTTGCCAATGGTACACTGCTCAGGCCCACTATTGCTTGCGCGTGGGTGAGTCGCGCTATTGAAAAATGGTCAGAAAGCGTGTCATCAGAAATTGACACGATTGATAAAGATGAGATACTCCTTAAGATAGGGAATATCAAAGACGCTGCCGCATACATGCTAGAAGCGATGAAAGATATTGGACTCTTGAGTTCACAAGCCGCTACCAGTATCGGCTCGGCGGGCATTGTGGATTCGCCAATGGAACGCGGATGTAGATTCCAAAAGAAATATGGAGGTTCTCCCATATAAAGGTGAGGCCTTATTTGGCGATGGACTGGATGCGTTAGTCTCAGCGGCTACCGCAGGTAAGTTGACATTTTTGCCCTCTGCACCTGCACCAGCAAAAAAGACATCACCCACACATGCAGTCCATTCGGCCCAATAAATACAAAAAAGCAAGAGGTTCCCCCTTCTTTGCAGGAAGGGGAAGGGGAAAGGGAAAGAAGTCCACAGCAACTTCAGGTTCCCAGGAGCAGAAGTCTACCCCCACTTCTGCCAAATCTTCAGCATGATGCTGGGGCTCCTTTGCGGGAGGCCACTCGGGCGGGGGCACGTCTCAAACTGTTCAGTCAAGGTTGGATTCCATCTGGCCTGGATCCCTGGGTGTTGCAAATAGTGTCCCAGGGATACAAGCTGGAGTTTCAAGATGTTCCCCCATGCCGATTTTTCAAATCGACCTTGCCAGCTTCTCTTCCGGAAAGGGAAGCAGTAACAGCGGCAATCCAAAAATTATGTCAGGATCAGGTCATAGTCCTGGTACCTTTGTCACAACAAGGAGAAGGGTTTTATTCAAGCCTTTTTGTAGTTCCGAAGTCGGACGGCTCGGTCAGACCGATCCTAAACCTAAAAAAATCTGAATCTCTACTTGAAATGATTCAAGTTCAATATGGAATCACTGAGGGCAGTGATTTCCAGTCTGGAGGAGGGGGACTACATGGTGTCTGTAGACATAAAGGATGCTTACCTGCATGTTCGCATTTATCCTCCTCACCAGGCTTATCTGAGATTCGCGGTTCAGGATTGCCATTACCAATTCCAAACGTTACCTTTCGGTCTCTCCACGGCGCCGAGGGTATTCACCAAGGTGATGGCGGAGATGATGGTTCTCCTGCGTCAAAAAGGAGTCAATATAATAGGATTTTGATAACCTACCGGTAAATCCTTTTCTCCTAGTCCATAGAGGATGCTGGGGACGACATCAAGACCATGGGGTATAGACGGGATCCGCAAGAAAATATGTGTCTTGGTGTGAATCCAAGAAGGCTCCTATGGAAGAGTTTGAGTTGGGATGTTTTCTCCATTTTCTGCAGGCTGGTGTGGAGGCGGGCCTCCGATTGGCATCAATCAAGGTCCAGATTTCGGCCTTGTCAGTGTTCTTCCGAAAACAATTGGCCTCTCTTCCACAGGTTAAGACCTTCGTGAAAGGGGTTCTGCACATCCAGCCTCCATTTGTGCCTCCAGTGGCACCATGGGACCCAGAGCTGGCCCTAACCAATATGAAGCCCTAGGCAAGAGTTTGGCTGGTGCCCTCTAGCACCCCCGCTGGTTCCGCCTCTGACTTTGCACCTCTTTCCCAGCACCATCACCCCTCACCCATAGCAGTCCTTATTTTGGTGTTTGCACCCCCTATATTTTAAATAGGAACAGTTCGCACATTTGGCGCACAGCCCAAAAAGGGGTGTGTTTTTGCTGGCAAGGGGCATGGCCACACAATAGTAACCCCAATTCCAATTACGCCACACAGTCCTGTAACTTTATTCACATTTTATCATGCGATAGTGTCCATAATTCATATTACATCCCACGGTAGTATCACTTTACCTTATAAACGTCACTCCTCACAGTAGAGCCCCTTATTTACATTACATCACACTAAATTGCTCCTTATTCACATTACACCACACCTATTACTCTTTATTCACATTAGATGACACAGTAGTGCCCTTTCTATACATTACGCCACACAGTAGTGCCCTTTCTATACACAACGCCACATAGTAGAGCACCTTATACACATAATGCCACACATTAGTAATGCATTTATACACATAATTCCACACAGTAATGCCCCTTACACATATGAGACACCTTAATGTCCTTATAAGCATAATGCGCCTTACACATTATGACAACCTTTATTAATGCCCTTTTACACATAATGTCCCTTACACATATGCCGCACATTATTAATGCCCTTATACACATAATGACACATAGTGACCCCTACACATTAGTGCCCCTATACACATGACACACATACAGTAGTACCCTGTTACACATATGCCGCACATTATTAATGCCCTGATACACATAATGACACACATAGTGCCCCTTACACATATGTTGCACACTATTAATGCATTTTTACATGACATACATAATGCTCCTTACACATATTCCGAACACTACTGCACAACCAACCCACTTATATGCACACAGCACTCACACTGCCACTAACACTGTGACCTCTGTCTCTGCTTGGATACAGATATGTCCTCTTAAATCTTGCCTCAATGCTAAGATCGGGCACCTTTTTTTATGAAAATGCATCTTATTTGCATTGCTATGTGGCTAGGATGCACAAGCAGCTTCTGCTGATTAAAATGATATGCAGCATGCCTATATACTGTGTGAGACTGTGGCTGTATCTGCATACGAAATGCAACACACAGAATATAGGGATGCCGCATATAATTTTAATCAGCAGAAGCTGCTGATGCCCCTAGGCATATCAAATGCCCTAGGCAATTGCCTAGTTTGCCTATGCCTATGACCGGCTCTGATGGGACCTTAACGTGGTGTTGCAGTTCCTTCAATCAGATTGGTTTGAGCCTCTACAAGAGATAGAGTTGAACTTTCTCACTTGGAAAGTGGTGATGCTTTTGGCATTGGCATCTGCGTGGCGGGAGTCTGAATTGGGAGCCTTGTCTCACAAGAGCCCTTACCTGATCTTCCATGAAGATAGGGCAGAGTTGAGGACTCGTCAACATTTTCTTCTGAAGGTGGTTTCGTCTTTCCACATAAACCAACCTATTGTGGTGCCAGTAGTTACTGACACGTTCACTGAGTCAAACTCTCTAGATGTGGTTAGGGCTTTGAAGATTTATGTCGCTAGAACAGCTCGAATATACGGAAAACAGTGTCTTTGTTTGTCCTGTATGCTCCCAACAAGATTGGGTGTCCTGCTGCCAAGCAGACTTTTGCGCGTTGGATCAGAAGTACGATTCAGCATGCTCATACTACGGCTGGATTGCCGTTACCGACGTCGGTGAAGGCCCATTCCACTAGGAAGGTGGGCTCATCCTGGGCGGCTGCCCGGGGGGTCTCGGCATTGCAACTTTGCCGAGCAGCTACTTGGTCGGGGTCAAACACATTTGCAAAATTCTACAAGTTTGACACCTTGGCCGAGGAAGACCTCAAGTTCGGTCAATCGGTGCTGCAGGGTCATCCGCACTCTCCCGCCCGTATTGGAGCTTTGGTATAAACCCCATGGTCATGAAGTGGACCCCAGCATCCTCTAGGACGTATGAGAATACAGGATTTTGATACCTACCGGTCAATCCTTTTCTCCTAGTCCGTAAAGGATGCTGGGCGCCCGTCCCAGTGCGTACTTTACCTGCAGTTTAGTTATTAGAGTTACACAAGTTGTGTTATATTAGTTTCAACATGTTGCTGTAATGAGTTCATGCCTGTTGGCGTGTGTTATGTTGAATGCCATGTTGTGCGGCATGGTTGAGGTGTGAGCTGGTATGTATCTCACCACTAGTTTAAAGTAAATCCTTTCCTCGAAACGTCCGTCTACCTGGGCACAGTTCCTATAACTGAGGTCTGGAGGAGGGGCATAGAGGGAGGAGCCAGTTCACACCCATTGAAACGTCTTAGGAGTGTCCATGGCTCCTGCGGAACCGTCTATACCCCATGGTCATAAAGTGGTCCCCAGCATCCTCTACGGACTAGGAGAAAAGGATTTACCGATAGGTATCAAAATCCTGTTTTCATCTTTATTTAATCAAGGTGATGCCGAAAGATGAGCCACAAACATCCCTGGAGAGGTACGAGCCCTCGGCACCACAGGCAAGACAACAGCCTGCGACCCCAAAGGCACGGCAGGAGCCCCCGGCCCCCAGGGCACGACAAGAGCCACCACCACCCCGGGCAAGACAACAGCCACCGGCCCCCAGGGCACGACAAGAGCCCACACCACCGCGGGCAAGACAACAGCCACCGGCCCCCAGGGCACAGCAGGAGCCCCCACCACCACGGGCAAGACAACAGCCCCCGGCTCCCAGGGCACGGCAGGAGCCCCCACCACAACGGGCAAGACAATAGCCACCAGCCCCCAGGGCAAGTCAACAGCCTCCGGCCCCCCGGGCAAGGCAACAGCCCCCACCACCGCGGGCAAGAGAGGCGCCCATGCCGTAGCGGCTAATATCACCACCTGAGAAGGCATGCCCTATCACCATCAGAGGCATGCGCCCCCAACCAACACCATCAGGGAGGCACCCTCCCCTCCACCATCGGGGAGGCATGTCTCCCACCACCATCGGGGAGGCACACCCCCACCACCATCGGGGAGGCACATCCCCCACCACCATTGGGGAGGCACACCCCACCACCACCATCGGGGAGGCACACCCCATCACCACCATCGGGGAGGTGCTTGCAGACACATTATGTATTTACAAATACAATTTACTAATAAAATGTTTATGTATTATGATACTGCACTCTTTCTCTGTGTTTTGTCCCACATGGAGTGTCTATATGCTGAATGGATCTTTGGGAGCTACTGTGTCATTGGAAGCATCATTAAATGGGTCAGATAAACATATAGTCATTATTTCCCAGCACGGGCACACACACACTGCTATCATATTGGAAATAAGATTCCTTTGGGGGGTTATAGGTAACCAGCCTTATAAATGACTGCCAGGTCTATGATCTTAGAACCAGTTATGTAGCCCCCATGGTGTGCTTTCACATAAATTACGCCTTATGTCTATTTTTTATGTCAGACGTTACCATGTCTCAGTAAGGGTCTACAAGTTGGGCTGTCACCCAAATAAACTGGATAACGTTATCATGCACACTGAGGGTTAAAGACAATAAATGATCGGCAAGACTTTGGGGGAGATGTACTAAGCAGTTATAAAAGTGGAGAAGAGAGCCAGTGGAGAAGTTGCCCGTAGCAACTAATTAGCATTGACGTAATATCAGGGCTGTTTCTAGCCAATTTGGCTCCCAGTGCGAGATTTAAAAATGCGCCCCCCCCCCCATTGACATAACAAAAAATGCGCCCCCATAGATATAAAAAGAAAAAGGTATGCACGCGTCGTAGGCGCGCGCGCTCCCGACAAAGGGGGCATGACCTCATTAAAATGGGCGTGGTCTCTGTAAAATGGGCGTGGTCTCATCTGAAAAGACTACCTTACACCCCAGTTTTTGACCTTGCACCAACAGATCACGGCGAGCACAGGAAAAAAAAAAAATGTATATATTATGCCATACACCGCAATGCCCTTGATACATTAAATCCCCATTACGGCAGGCAAGAGTCCCCATTTTCCACATTACGGCAGGCAAGAGTCCCCATTTTCCACAATACGGCAGGCAAGTGTCCCCATTTTACACAATACGGCAGGCAAGTGTCCCCATTTTACACAATACGGCAGGCAAGTGTCCCCATTTTACACAATATGGCAGGTGTCCCCATTTTTCACATTACGGCAGGCAAGGGTCCCCATTTTACACAATACGGCAGGCAAGTGTCCCCATTTTCCACATTACGGCAGGCAAGAGTCCCCATTTTCCACAATATGGCAGGCAAGAGTCCCCATTTTCCACATTACGGCAGGCAAGTGTCCCCATTTTACACAATACGGCAGGCAAGTGTCCCCATTTTACACAATACGGCAGGCAAGTGTCCCCATTTTACACAATATGGCAGGTGTCCCCATTTTTCACATTACGGCAGGCAAGGGTCCCCATTTTACACAATACGGCAGGCAAGTGTCCCCATTTTACACAATACGTCAGGCAAGTGTCCCCATTTTCCACATTACGGCAGGCCAGAGTCCCCATTTTCCACAATACGGCAGGCAAGAGTTCCCATTTTCCACAGTACGGCAGGCAAGAGTCCACATTTTCCACATTACGGCAGTCAAGTGTCCCCATTTTCCACAATACGGCAGGCAAGAGTCCCCATTTTCCGCATTACGGCAGTCAAGTGTCCCCATTTTCCACATTACGGCAGGCAGGTGTCCCTCTTTTCCACATTGCGACAGGCAAGTGTCCCCATTTTACACAATGGCAGGCAAGTGTCCTCATTTTACACATGATGGCAGGCAAGTGTCCCCATTTTACACAATGGCAGGCAAGTGTCCCCATTTTACACAATGGCAGGCAAGTGACCTCATTTTACACATGATGGCAGGCAAGTGTCCCCATTTTACACATGATGGCAGGCAAGTGTCCCTATTATACACGATGGCAGGCAAGAGTCCCCATTTTACACATGGTGGCAGGGGGGGGGGAGAGTGGGAGAAGCTGACTTACGTTTGAAGCAGTTCTTCCCACTCTTCGGCAGCCTCTCCCTCGTCTGCGGGGCGCTTGGCTCCCCCTGCAGCTTGGCTCCCTTGGCTCCCCCTCCTGAGTCCTTGCCTCCTCCCTCCTCCTGAGTACCCAGCTCGGGGGTGGAGTTTTGCGGAATGACGCGGGTGCGTCATGACGCACCCGCGTCATTCCGCAAAACTCCGCACCCTGAGCTGGGTACTCGGGAGGAGGGAGGAGGGGGAATCACACACCACAAGAAGTGCCGCGGCGGGCGCCCCGTGCGGTTGCACGGCTCGCCCGCCGCAAGAAATGGCACTGCGTAACATTCATAATTTCATACTGTAAAAGTATACAGAGCAGCTGGTTGCAATGGGCAACTTCTCCACTGGCTCACTTCTCCACTTTTATCACTGCTTAGTACATCTCCCCCTTGATTTGTTGCCCTGAAAAAAAAAAAGTTTACTATTTTCTGAAAAAGAAAAGAAACAGCCTAAAAACTGCATTGTCTGGCTCACTTTACATTAAAAGATACAAGGTGTCATGTTACTGTGAATTCATTCCAAGTAATGTGTACGTCAGGGTACATACTGTTATTTAGCACAGGCCTATCACTGCACATTTTACCCTGGGCGCTAGGGAACATATTCTGTAGGTGCTAAGTCTATACTTTCCTGTTATGTACGAGGAGAGGACCACAGTGTAGAGCAGTGGTTTCCAAACTTTTTGGAATCACAGCGCCCTAGAGTATCAGAATTTTTTTCACTGCACCCCTAGGCCAAAAGTTTCTTATTGAGAAATTTAGAAAGAAATACTGTATTAAATGAAGTAAATATATGTCATCCTAGGTTTTTAAATTGTGTGGTGAGGGATAAGATTTGCTTCTGTTTGTCCACATATTTTATAACTGACAGTCACTTGCGCTGGTTTTGCCTATTACACTGACTATAAATAATTTGAATTGGTCCTGGACTACCAATCCAGGGCACCCTTGCAAGTGTCCTGAGGCACCCCAGGGTGCCACGGCACACAGTTTGAGAACCTCTGGTGTACGGGATTAAGGGGTAAGGATTAGTTTACAGAACTATGAGAAGACACAACAAAGGAATTAGTTGCTTCTAAACTCTTACAATTAACATGAAGTATAAGTGAAGTGCTTAGCACAAATTTGGCCAAAAATGTGGGCCCATCCACTGCGTCCAGGTGATCTTCATTAGATGGGTCCCTAACATCCCTAATACTAACACATTGGGTTTATATGAAAAGAGATGCAGGATGGTGCAGGACCTGGATCAGACCTACTGTATTGTGTATTCCAGCTCTAACAGATCCAGGGTAATGTCAACAATTCACACCAATCTAGAAATTACAGATTCTCCCAAGAAAGCAAACACAGCACAACATGCACCAATGGTTCTGGTCATCAATTATCAATGGTTATTCAGAAACTGTACAAATCCCCTGACGGTTGCCTGGGACTTACAAAAACCATTTAATCCAAGCAAGTAGGTGTTCCAGACCGACATATCGCGGCCATGTTTAGTTGACGAGAAACGGCATATCTCATCAACCATCCTGAGGATCTAGCACAGGCATTTGAACTATGGCCTGCGAGGAGCCTCAATATTATTCATAAATTGACCTGATGTCTTAACCACTGAGTCATAGAAGTATACATATTGTTAGATGTTAGACAGTCTTGTGCCCCTTAAGTAAAGTCTAACAGGTATTCTTGCAGTCTCTCTGATTATATGGTTACCTCTCCCTAGAAGATGGAGAGGGCCACAGGGCTCCAAGTTTCATGGTCTGTGGATATCTGGGACACACAGTCTATTTCCTTTTTAAAGCAATGGCTAAAGGGCCTAATTCAGATCTGATCACAGCAGCAAATGTGTTAGGTATTGGGCAAAACCATGTGCACTGCATGGGCGGGGGGATACAACATGTACAGAGAGAGTTAGATTTGGATGTGGTGTGTTCAAACTGAAATCTAAATTGCAGTGTAAAAATAAAGCAGCCAGAGTTTACCCTGCACAGAAAAAAAATAACCCACCCAAATCTCTCTCTGCACATGTTATATCTGCCCCCCCCCCCCCTGCAGTGCATATGGTTTTGCCCATTAGCTAACAAATTTGCTGCTGCGATCTGATCTGAATTAGGCCCATAATCCTGAGGAAGATAATTACCCAGCATTACACATCTGCTCCTTGGGGGTAATTTAGAGTTGATTGCAGCAGCAAATTTGTTAGCAGTTGGGCAAAACCATGGTGGTCATTCCGAGTTGATCGCTCGCTAGCAGTTTTTAGCAGCCGTGCAAACGCATTGTCGCCGCCAACCGGGGAGTGTATTTTTTGCTTTGCAGAAGTGCGAACGCTTGTGCAGCAGAGCGCCTGCAAAAACATTTTTTTGCAAAACAAGACCAGCCCTATACTTACTCTTCGTGTGCATTGATTCTAACGTTGGTGGGTTGGCTTTTGACGTCACACACCCGCCCAGCGTTCGCCCAGCCAAGCCTGCATTTTCCCTGGCACGCCTGCATTTTTCCAAACACTCCCAGAAAACGGTCAGTTGACACCCAGAAACGCCCCCTTCCTGTCAATCTTCTTGCGTTGTGCCGTGCGACTGAAAGCTTCGCTAGAACCTGTGCAAAACGGAATGACCCCCATGTGCACTGCAGGTGGGGCAGATATAACATTTGCAGAGAGAGTTTGTGTGGGTTATTTTGTTTCTGTGCAGTGTAAATACTGGCTGCTTTATTTTTACACTGCAATTTAGATTTCAGTTTGAACACACCCCACCCAAATCTAACTCTCTCTGCACATGTTATATCTCCCCCCACTGTGCATGGTTTTGCCCAACTGCTAACAAATTTGCTGCTATGATCAACTCTGAATTACCCCCCCAAATCTCCTGGCTACTTACACCAATCACACAGATCTCTCATTACAGCCCAATAATCAAACAGGGATGAACACAGGATTAACGTGTTCAGTGTTGAGGATTCACATATTCCTGGGCGAAGAGGAGACGCTGGATAAAGGCAGCCAAGGAAAGCCGTAATAGTCATTATCATCTATTTCTAGGGACAGTATAGTAATAAAAAAAAATAATTATGCAGATCCGCAATTGCGTAGTATTATGAAGAGGGAGGGTCATTTCGAGTTGATCGTAGCTGTGCTAAATTTAGCACAGCTACGATCATGTTCCCAGACATGCGGGGGGACGCCCAGCACAGGGCTAGCCCGTCCCGCATGTCTGTCCGGCTTCCTTCCCCCCCCGCACAAGTACAAAAGCATTGCACAGCAGTGATGCTTTTGTACTTGTTGAGTAACTCCTGGCTAGCACAGCTCCTGCGGCTGGCCAGGAGTTGCTCATCGCTGCCCCTGGTTGCAGCAGCTGCGTGTGACATCACGCAGCTGCTGCGGCCCGCCCCCCGCAGTCCGGCCACGCCTACATTGGCTGGACCGAGCCCCCAAAATGGCGGCCAAACGCCGCTGTGCTGCCCCCTCCTGCCCAGTGATTGACAGGCAGAGGCGATCACTAGGGAACGACGGCCTTTAGCCACCCGGCATGTGCCGGCGCACTGCGGCGCCGGCGCATGCACAGCTCTCACCCAATTGCTGCGCTGCGATAAACTGCAGCGAGCGATCGGGTTAGAATGACCCCATGGTCTTACCTGTATGTAGAAGTTGTCATACCGTAACAGAACCTAAGACGTTTCTGTTGCTTTTAGGTAGCTTACACATTACTGCTCTGTTATCAGGCTGCAGAGTCATACAATAGATTACTGACAGCAGTGGTGAATTTCCTACCATGCCTAGCTGTGCCACTAAAAAATATATCCATTGTACCATACCATGTGCCATCTTGCATGGAGTGCGGATGGGTAGGAGCCCGTATATGGGCCGACTGGCAATACACAGTGATAGCTATTGCTGAACAGGTGTGTGTGTAGGGGGGGGGGGCTTATTTTGTAGGGGGAACCCTGTCTCCAGCTAGAACAGATTTAGCAGCAAATTATAATGTGTAAATGCATGTAGCATCACTGGGTTATTTATATACTATTCTGTAGTGTTTTTCTGAACAAATTATTGAGTTGATGTTAAGAAAGTTTATATTATCAGTTATGTAAATGAACATAGGTTCATTTATTCAGAAAGTCAGTGTAAAATATGAAAGCAAAGATTGGCGGGTACGTGTATGTGTTAATTAGAATGTCTCTAAATTGGCATAGCGATGGGTACTGACAGATATTACCTATGGGCTGCCGGACTGCAGCACCCCCTCCCCCATGTAAAATCTGTCAGCGTCCGGGGTCTTACCGGAACGCTGGGGCCGCGGGGCGGGCTTCCCGGGCGGCCGGGCAGCGGCGGTGGAGGGCTGCGGCGCTGGGTTTAAGGGTACAGGCAGCGGTAATGGCGTTGAGGGGGTCCGCTCGTGGCGGCGGGACGCCGCTGCAGCAGCTCACTCTCGCTAAGCCGTTGCCTAGGAGACCAGGGGCAGTGAGCAGCATGTTGTCAGAAAAGGTCTGCATTACTGGGCGCCGCCATGTTGGAGACCAAGTTTCTGACATAATTCCTGTTCCTAGTTTTCCAGCCAATCCAGGGGGACTTCTTCCTATAAAAGGGGGCTGGTTTAGGACAGGGATGCCAGTGCTTCAAGTTACAACCCTTTTGTAGGATCTTTAGCCTGTGCTCCCAGGATTCCTGCTGTATTCTGGTACTTCTAACCCTGCTTTGCCAGTTCTCAGTTGCTGCTGCAGTTTTCCCGTTCCTAGCCTGCTGCTGCCTGTGGAGACGCTCTTGGAAAACCCGGTTCAGTAAGACCCTTTGGACACGGACGATCCCGGGTCTCTGGCCTCGTCCTCCAAGACACAGTCCGCAGATTCTTGCTTCCAGCCAAGTCCTCGAACCACCATTCACAGTCCTCAGCTCGTTATCTCCAGCTTCATCTTTCCAGCCACAGTCTACAGTTCTCAGTCTCCAGTCACGACCCAAACTACCGTCCACAGTTCTCAGCTCCTCTACCGCAGTTTCATCTCATAAGTCGCAGTCCACGGTTCTTGTCTTCAGCCTCGTTTTACTCTCACCCACAGTTCCACAGTTCTTTGTCTACGACCACGTTCTCAAGTCACCGTTCATCAACCTCAGTTTTCTACCTCTGCTCTGTACATAATAAATACTTTCCATTGACTCTCAAACTCCGCCTACATCTTTCATTGCTCCGTATCCCATGCAAAGGAACTATATCCAACCCCCTCATTTTGTTCTTCCCCAGCCTGCTACCTCCTTGGGCAAGTCTCAACTGCCGGATCCCCAAACTTTGTTAGACGTGACAGTAAGCACTGGCCTCAATGGATTCGACGGGTGATCAGGCCTCAGGAGGAGATTCAACCGCAGATATCTGGTCTCGCTTAAATAAGCAGGAGGCCACACAATCTCAAATTGTGCAGTTCATGCAGAGTATGTCCGAACGTCTCGATTCTCTCCGTGTTGCCATGACGGCTCCTCAAGTTCCTACAGCTGCTCCCACATTAGCACCTCCGGTTCCGCTTCCTCCTGTGCCAGGCCCACTTCCACGGTTGCATTTGCCATCTCCCAGTAAATTCGATGGGAATCCAAAGCAATGCCGTGGGTTTCTTAACCAGTGTGAAATCCAGTTCGAACTACAGTCGGCCAGTTTCCCATCAGCACGAACCAAGGTAGCCTATATCATTTCTTTACTTACTGGGCAAGCGTTGGAATGGGTGTCACCATTGTGGGAGAGGTCAGATCCAATCCTGTCTAACTACTCGGAGTTTGTCGCCGCCTTTCGAAGAATCTTCGACGAACCGGGCAGGACTTCTGCTGCCTCATTGGAGATCCTGCGCCTGCGTCAGGGCACGCGTACGGTCAGTCAGTACGTGATCCAGTTTCGTACTCTCTCCTTTGAACTGAACTGGAATGAGGAGGCTCTCATCGCAGCTTTCTGGAGCGGTCTCTCCGAGAAGATCAAAGATGACCTCGCGACTCAGGACGTACCTGATAAGTTGGATAAGTTAATTTCCCTATGCAATAAATTAGACTTAAGATACAGAGAACGCTGTATGGAGAAATCACGGTCAGATCGTCCCAGGCCTCGAGTCGTTCCTCCACCAACACCATCAACTCCAACTACTGAGGAACCCATGCAGATCAATCGTTCCCGTCTTTCCAACGAGGAACGTCAGAGACGGCGACAAGGGAACTTATGCCTGTACTGTGGTGCATCTGATCATTTTGTTAAATCTTGTAGCCAACGTCCAGGAAACGCCCGCTCCTAGCTTGTGCCGGAGAGGTCAAGCTAGGAGAATTCTCAGAATTACTTGCCAAGAAAGAGTCAGTCTTGTTAACCCACCTGGAGCTTCCTTCTTCCTCTCTTCTCATCCCTGCACTACTCGACTCCGGAGCCGCCGAAAGTTTTATTACATCAGCTCTGGTCAAACGATCTGGGATACAAACGGTCCGTTTGGATCGTACCATCTCAATTACTGCTGTGGGTGGAAGTCATATTCCTGAGGGAATTATCACTCTTCGTACAATTCCTCTTAAGATGAAGGTTGGAGCTCTTCATTCGGAAAACATCTCTTTCCTAGTAATTCCCAAAGCCTCTCACGAACTGATCCTAGGATTTCCATGGTTAAGTAGACACAATCCCCACATAGATTGGCAAACCATGGATGTTCTTTCCTGGGGAGAAACTGCTTCCAGAACTGTTTGCCCTCTGTAAGACCTCTCTGCTCTTCTAGTCCTTCCAGCCTCCCTGCAGAATACCAGGCCTTCCAAGATGTTTTTAGTAAGCATGGGGCGGACACCTTGCCTCCGCATCGCACTTGGGATTGTCCCATTGATCTGGTACCCGGCAAGACTCCTCCCCGAGGTCGAATCTACCCGCTCTCACTCCCTGAGACTCAGGCCATGTCGGAGTATATCCGGGAGAACTTGGAAAAAGGGTTCATTAGGTCATCCACCTCTCCGGCTGGGGCGGGGTTTTTCTTTGTCAAAAAGAAGGATGGGGGTCTGCGACCCTGTATTGACTATAGAGGTCTCAATGACATTACAATTTAGAACAGATATCCATTACCTCTAATTCCAGAACTGTTCGACCGTGTTAAAGGAGCTACTGTATTCACTAAGCTGGACTTACGGGTAGCCTACAACCTTATACGTATTCGCCCAGGTGACGAATGGAAGACGGCTTTTAATACCCACGACGGCCACTACGAATATCTGGTAATGCCTTTCGGCCTATGTAACGCCTAAGCCGTCTTTCAAGAATTCGTTAATGAAATCTTCAGAGATCTCCTCTATGACTGCTTGGTGGTTTACTTGGATGACATCCTCATTTTTTCTAGGGATCTGAAGACCCATCGAGAACAAGTCAAAGAAGTTTTAACTCGTTTACGGAGGAATCAACTATTTTGTAAGCTCGAGAAGTGCACCTTCGAAGTACCCACGATTCCATTCCTCGGTTACATCCTTTCAGGGCAGAAATTGCAGATGGATCCCGCTAAAGTCCAAGCGATTCAGGATTGGTCGCTTCCAGCTTCCCTTAAGGGAGTTCAACGTTTCCTGGGGTTCGCTAACTTCTACCGAAGATTCATTCAGAATTATTCCTCTGTCATAGCCCCCATAACAGCATTAACCAGGAAAGGAGCCGATCCAGCCAAATGGTCTCCAGAGGCTTTAGAAGCCTTTTCATCGTTAAAGAAGGCCTTCATGACCGCTCCTGTTCTTCGACAACCTGATCTCAGTCGTCCGTTCCTGGTGGAAGTCGATGCCTCCACGGTAGGAGTGGGAGCAGTTTTATCTCAGCTCTTCGAGGACAAGAAAGTCCATCCTTGTGAGTTCTTCTCGCGAAGATTCTCCCCCGCGGAGCAGAATTACGCTATTGGGGAACAAGAATTACTAGCAATTAAGTTAGCCTTTGAGGAGTGGAGGTATTTGTTGGAGGGAGCTCAGCATCCAATCTCGGTAACCACGGATCATAAGAACCTCCTGTATCTACAGTCAACCTGATGTCTGAATCCACGTCAAGCAAGAAGGGCAGTCTTCTTTACCCGTTTCAACTTTAAACTTAGTTACCGCTCAGGGTCCCTCAACAAAAAGGCAGATGCATTATCTCGTTCCTTGAGTTCTGCAGAACCCTCTGACCGTTCAAAAGAACAATACATCTTAGACTCCACCTCTTTTTCAGCAACCAATACCTCTCCACTTCCTCCTCCAGGAAAGATCTTCGTTGCTCCAAATCTTCGCAAGAGACTGCTTACATGGGCTCACTCCTCCTCCTTCATGGGCCATGCGGGTGGTCATAAAATGCTCAAATTCATTCAGCGCTCCTACTGGTGGCCTCAGCTCAGGACTGATGTACAGGAATTCGTGGCTGCCTGTCCAAAGTGTGCTCAGCATAAAAGTCCTAAAGGTCCTCCAGCCGGGTTACTTCATCCGCTACCTGTGCCGCAAAGACCATGGACACATATTTCTATGGACTTTATTACTGATTTGCCTGTGTCTGGCGGACGGAACACCGTATGGGTCATAGTTGATCGATTTTCTAAAATGGCACACTTTTTTCTCCTGGCCAGTCTTCCATCAGCATCCCAGCTGGCAAAATTATTCATAGCAGAGATTTTTCGTCTCCATGGATTACCGCAGGAAATCGTATCTGATAGAGGTCCCCAGTTTGTGGCCAAGTTTTGGAGATCCCTATGTTCTGCTCTTGGCGTGAAATTGAATTTCTCCTCAGGATATCATCCTCAAACGGATGGTCAAACAGAAAGAGTGAACCAGGACCTGGAAACATTTCTGCGTTTATTCATGTCCTCCTCTCAGGACGACTGGCTGGACTTCCTCCCATTTGCAGAATTTGCCCATAACAATCTTTATCACTCTGCCACAAAATCTTCTCCATTTTTCATTAATTATGGTTATCATCCGAAAGTTCCTGACTTCCAACTTCTGCCTACACTCGAGGTTCCTGCCGCAGAGTCAACACTTAGACAATTTACTGAAACCTGGAAACAAATTCACAAGGCCTTGCTCAAGACATCCAAGAAGTATAAGACCTACGCAGATCTAAAGCGAAAAGCGGTACCAAGTCTTAAAGTGGGAGATCGGGTTTGGGTTTCCACACATAACCTAAGATTGAAGGTTCCTACTAAGAAGTTTGCTCCCAGGTTTATTGGGCCCTACCCAATCGAAAGAGTTTTGAATCCTGTGGCTTACAAGGTGAAGTTACCTCCACATTTAAGAATCCCTAACACTTTTCATATTTCTCTCTTAAAACCGTTGGTACTCAATCGATTCAGAGCTGCTCTACCTAAATCACCCAAGATGCAGTCCAACACAAGGAGACGAATTTGAGATTTATAAGATCCTCGACTCCCGCAAAAGATATGGTCGCCTCCAGTACCTAGTTGATTGGAAGGGATATGGACCTGAGGAAAGGTCCTGGGTAGAGGCAGAGGACATCCATGCCCCAAGATTTCTTCGGATATTTCATGCCAAATTTCCAGCTAAACCTTATAGGTGTCCGGAGTCCGCCCGCAAAGGGGGGGGAGGTACTGTCAGTGTCCGGGGTCTTACCGGAATGCTGGGGCCGCGGGGCGGGCTTCACGGGCGGCCGGGCAGCGGCGGTGGAGGGCTGCGGCGCTGGGTTCAAGGGTACAGGCAGCGGTAATGGCGTTGAGGGGGTCCGCTCGTGGCGGCGGGATGCCGCTGCAGCAGCTCGCTCTCGCTAAGCCGTTGCCTAGGAGACCAGGGGCAGTGAGCAGCATGTTGTCAGAAAAGGTCTGCATTACTGGGCGCCGCCATGTTGGAGACCAAGTTTCTGACATAATTCCTGTTCCTAGTTTTCCAGCCAATCCAGGGAGACTTCTTCCTATAAAAGGGGGCTGGTTTAGGACAGTGATGCCAGTGCTTCAAGTTACAACCCTGTTGTAGGTGCTTTAGCCTGTGCTCCCAGGATTCCTGCTGTATTCTGGTACTTCTAACCCTGCTTTGCCAGTTCTCAGTTGCTGCTGCAGTTTTCCCGTTCCTAGCCTGCTGCTGCCCGTGGAGACGCTCTTAGAAAACTCGGTTCAGTAAGACCCTTTGGGCACGGACGACCCCGGGTCTCTTGCCTCGTCCTCCAAGCCACAGTCCGCAGATTCTTGCTTCCAGCCAAGTCCTCGAACCACCATTCACAGTCCTCAGCTCGTTATCTCCAGCTTCATCTTTCCAGCCACAGTCTACAGTTCTCAGTCTCCAGTCACGACCCAAACTACCGTCCACAGTTCTCAGCTCCTCTACCGCAGTTTCATCTCATAAGTCGCAGTCCACGGTTCTTGTCTTCAGCCTCGTTTTACTCTCACCCACAGTTCCACAGTTCTTTGTCTACGACCACGTTCTCAAGTCACCGTTCATCAACCTCAGTTTTCTACCTCTGCTCTGTACATAATAAATACTTTCCATTGACTCTCAAACTCCGCCTACATCCTTCATTGCTCCGTATCCCATGCAAAGGAACTATATCCAACCCCCTCATTTTGTTCTTCCCTAGCCTGCTACCTCCTTGGGCAAGTCTCAACTGCCGGATCCCCAAACTTTGCTAGACGTGACAAAATCCGCCACCCAGCTCAGCGTTTGTGAAGCCTGATGCAGTCCGTGACTGTACTGGCTTCACTGTGACTGGCAGTGACTTCCGATTAGAAGTGCTACCTGTCAGTCACACAAGGCAATCCTATTGGGAGGTGTTTCCTCCCTCCGGGACTGCCAGACTGGGCTGCGATAGGCAGAGATCTGGCTTCCTGTAGGAAGCTACTCTTTCTGTTGTTCAGCCCAATCCAGCTTCTATGGGCTGCAGCCGTTGCAGTCCATAGAAGCCAGGGGGTTGCGCATTCCCATATGCACTATGACGTCTACACATCTGCCGGATCCATTGCGCAAGTGCCGGAATCCAGGGCTGAAAGTCACTTCTCCTTCCAGCACAAGGGTAGCAGCAGCCCTCCTACCACACCAGAGTAGAAGCCACCGCTGGTGGTGGGCATATACCTATGCGAGAATAGAAATAGGCTTACACTTATACTGCTATAGCAATGGGCATACACCTATGCTGGCATAGCAATGGGCATTCACCCATGCTGGCATAGTACTGGGCATACACCTATGCTGGCATATCAATGGACATACATATATGCTGGCATAGTAATGGGTATACATCTAGACTGGCATGGTTCTGGGCATATGCCTTAGCTGACATTGTAGTGGCCATGCACCTATGCTGGCATTGTAATGGGCATACACCTAAGCTGGTATAGTAGTGGGCATGCACCCATGCTGGCATAGTAATGGGCATACATCTATGCTGGCATAGTAATGGGCATACACCTAAGCTGGTATAGTAGTGGGCATGCACATATGCTGGCATAGTAATGGGCATACATCTATGCTGGCATTGTAATGGGCATACACCTAAGTTGGTATAATAGTGGGCATGCACCTATGCTGGCATAGTACTGGGCATACATCTAAGCTGGCATAGTAATGGGCATACACCTACATATATAGCCAGACTCGTGAACTGCAATTCGATTCTGGCAGAGCAACAGACTTGGCTGCTACAGGTGCACACAATGTGTCAGTAAGCCAGTGTCATGGTAGGCTGCTGCAGGTGTAAACCTCTAAAGTCTACTGTATAGTATCGTAATTGTACCTTTTCTTGTTTTCGGTATTCCTGCTCTTTGCGGAGGGGTGAGTATGAATATACCACTGATAACCGTTATCTTGCTTCAGAAGACCACTTTATTTTATTTCTTTAGTAGTATGGATTAAAGGTGTACTGAGACAGTTATCATTTGTACAATAATACTACTAAGAACAATTAGATTAGTAGGATTTTGCAACATCTAAATTGAACAACAAACAAAAATAGTTTTAATCTCCAGCACAGGTGATCCTGGTCGTTAGAATGCTGCTATACGAAACACTATTGCTAGGATAAACAAGACCAGCTGGATATCGTTACAATTTATCAATTGAATTAGAAGCAATATTACATCAAGCAGACTCTACATATGAATACAATTGTATCAATACCATTTGCTATAGCAAATCTCATTAAATTCCCCTTCTATGTCTTTACTGCGCAGTTTGTTTCTTTTAAATGGCCATACATTGGTGCACATGAAGTCTATTTTTTCTAGTAGAAACAAGTGTAGTTCTCAGCCAGCGCAACTCTCTGTCTCCTGTCTAGAATAATCTTGTTTAAATCCTCCGTGTGTATTCTTGGTCAAGTCAGAGGAGGTTAGTCCCTGTACCACAGGAAACGTTAGATGATGCGAATAAGTCTCCACTAGAGTAACGCAATATCTGAGGCGTTTTACAACCAGTGACTACCCTGGGGTGCAATGTGTGCAATGTTCCTTATATGAAGACAACTGGTCCTGTCAGCTGAGTCTCTCTAGCACTCACTCTTTTCTGACGGCAAGGTGGGCAGGGGATATTTGAACCCAGCTCATGGGTTGGGCGGGGTGAGATAACTGGAAGGTTTACTCACTATTATGTATGGGTCCTCCGCTGATAATGAAATACTGCTTTCAGTCTCCGCACTGCTGCAATGAAGTAATCTATTTAGCTTCTGGGCAATAGTACTATGCTCAGTGGCGGAACTAGCGAGCGGTGGGCCCAGGTGCGACAAAATGCTTTGGGCCCCCCATCCCATCCAAGTCCACCCCCTCACCCCTGGAGAGGATCTAGTGAGGGGGACCTGCTGCAGGGCCAGAGAAATGGATACCTAGCAACAGTGCCGTAACTAGACATTTTAGCAATGTGTGCAAGAAACGTCATCGGAGCCCCACCCCTGCATGCAAAACAGGGGCAGTGCACGCCGTAGGCGCGCGCAAAAATACATAGTGGCGTGGCTTCGTGGGGAAGGGGTGTGGCCACAAAATAATACCAATTCATAAAACGGTGCACAGTAGTCTCCATTGTTCAAATTACGCCGCACAGTAGCGCCACTACACCAGGTAGAGACTCTTTACACCTTACGGCGGACAGATTCTTCTTTTTACACATTACGGCAGACAGCGTTCCCCTTTTTACACATTACGGCAGACAGCGTGCCCTTTTTACACATAGAGGCAGACAGCGTTCCCCTTTTTACACATAGCGGCAGACAGCGTGCACTTTTTACACATAACGGCAGACAGCGTGCCCTTGTTACACATAACGGCAGACAGCGTGCCATTTTTACAGATAATGGCAGACAGCGTGCCCTTGTTACACATTACAGCAGACAGCGTGCCCTTGCTACACATTACGGCAGACAGCGTGCCCTTGCTACACATTACGGCAGACAGCATCCCCCTTTTTACACTTTGCGGCAGGCAGATTCCCCCTTTTTACACATTACGGCAGACAGCGTTCCCCTTTTTACACATTACGGCAGACAGCGTGCCCTTTTTACACATAGCGGCAGACAGCGTTCCCCTTTTTACACATAACGGCAGACAGCGTGCCCTTTTTACACATAGCGGCAGACAGCGTGCACTTTTTACACATAACGGCAGACAGCGTGCCCTTGTTACACATAACGGCAGACAGCGTGCCATTTTTACACATAATGGCAGACAGCGTGCCCTTGTTACACATAGCGGCAGACAGCGTACACTTTTTACAAATAACAGCAGACAGCGTGCCCTTGTTACACATAGCGGCAGACAGCGTACACTTTTTACAAATAACAGCAGACAGCGTGCCCTTGTTAAACATAGCGACAGACAGCGTACCCTTTTTACACATAACGGAAGACAGCATGCCCTTGTTACACATAGCAGCAGACAGCGTACACTTTTTACACATAACGGCAGACAGCGTGCCCTTGTTACACATAGCGGCAGACAGCGTGCCCTTTTTACACATAACGGCAAACATCGTCCCCATTTTACACATTATGGCAGACAGCGTGCCCTTGTTACACATTACGGCAGACAGCGTGCCCTTGCTACACATTACGGCAGACAGCCATCCCCCTTTTTACACATTGCGGCAGGCAGATTCCCCCTTTTTACACATTGCGGCAAGCAGATTCCCCCTTTTTACACATTGCGGCAGATTCCCCCTTTTTACACATTGTGGCAGGCAGATTCCCCCTTTTTGTAGAAAGAAAGAAAGATAAGAAAGAAAAGAAAGAAAAGAAAGAAAAGAAAGAAAAGAAAGAAAGAAAGAAAGAAAGAAAGAAAGAAAGAAAGAAAGAAAGAAAGAAAGAAAGAAAGAAAGAAAGAAAGAAAGAAAGAAAGAAAGAAAGAAAGAAAGAAAGAAAGAAAGAAAGAAAAAGAATTATACTTACCCTCTCCACTGGCTCAGGCTCCTCGGTGCAGCTTCTGGTCACTCACGATTCCCGGGCAGGAGAGAAGGAGGAGGAGGGAGGTGGAGGAGGGAGCCGCAGCAGCGCTGTGTTATTGGTTGAGGCGCTGCTGCTGCTGCCCCTCTGCTTCACTATAGGCTGTTCTCGGAAGACAGCCTATAGTGAAGCAGAGGGTCAGCAGCAGCAGCGCCTCAACCAGTAGTAAAGCGCTGCTGCGGCTCCCTCCTCCACCTCCCTCCTCCTCCTTCCCCCGTACCGCTGCTCCTCTCCTGTCCGGGCGGCTGTGTGCTGCGGGCAGCTGTTGCCCGCAGCACACAGCGGCATGTAATGAGTCAGTTTGACTCATTACATGCTTTGGGCCCCTGGACAGAGGCGGGCCCCAGTGCAACGCACTGGTTGCACTGGCGGTAGTTCCGCCTCTGACTATGCTGCAGTCTTTAACTCTCGCTCCTTATTACTAGATTGCCGGGATGAAAGTACATCTGTGGCATTTTGATGGGCTTCCTATCTCTGCAGTTAGTGTAATGGACCTACAGTATAATTCTACTCGGTAAGCTATGCTCTACTTAAGAAAGGCACAAGAGGGAATTGCTGGGCAGTGTCTATCCACTCTTTTCTCTGTGCTCAGACTTTGTCATGACTGCTGCAGGACAGGAATATCTACAGTACGCAGGGGCAGTCTGTGGTTGTGTTTTTATTACTGGCCGCTGCTTGCTGTGGGGCAGAGTTTCTCTCTTATCAGGGCTGCTCACTATGTGCAGGGCTGTCTTAACAGCAGTGTGGGCCCCTGGGCACAGCAATGCACTGGGCCCCCTACCCATCCTCCAGCAGTAGGGGTGGGGATTACTATCAATGGTAGCTTTGATGTCCCGTGGGCAGTAGGTGTTGTTCTATCTCCCGCTCGGTATGTCATGACTTTCACGGTGGTGGTGGTAGGGGGTGTTTAATACGTAGGGGAGGGGTGGATAGTAGAGTGGGTTTAATATTTATCATTTTCTGGTGGGAGGGCAGCTTGCTTGACTGCAGATATCTCAAGTTCCTGAAAATATATTTCTTAGCTTTGATTGGAATAAAGAACTAGAGAGTCCCACCTTTCAGGAGATACTAGGGACTTGGGGAGCAGAGTTCAGGAGCCAGAGCAATTCACCAATGAAATTCTAAAACTGCATATTAGGCGTGTGGAGCTGGAGCAGAGACCAGCTGCTTAAAGGCTGATATCTCTGGTTCTGTGCATTGTAAAGACAAGCTGCCAGTGTCCACCAAAAGGGGATAGTCCCAGCTTTTGGATTATACCCTCAGAAAAACTCTAAGTCAGACAGGACCTGAGATATCTGACTGGGAAGAGCAATTAACAGGCTGGGATGGGGACCACTGCTTTCAAGTCGGATATATCCGGATCCCCAGGCCGATTTTCAAAAATCTGGTACCCCTGGAAAGATGGGACCCTCAGCTATCAGAATAGGGCCCTCATACTCCTGGGGCCCTTGGGCAAGAGCCCATTGAGCCCATACAAAGAGACGGTCCTGACTATGTGTCCATCAAAGGGGAAAGTCCGCCCTCCGGTGCCGCCACCGTGGGAGAGGTTCTCTGTTATCCTCCCAGTTGGGGAGTATGCAGGGAGAGGTTGACTGCCTGAGCTCCGCCCTGGGAGTTTGGAGAAAGATATAGCACTTTCCTGTCCAGCCGCCGCCCCTGAACCACCTCCTTGGCTCTCTATGTCGAAGTTAGCTACGCATCGCGGCCCACCTGCTCCAGTGACAGGGCCGCCCACCGCTACTCCCGTTGGCCGCCTCCGTCAGTCAGCAGCTGCTCCGCCTTCCCCGGCCCGCCTCCTGTGGAACCGGGAGCCTCTTCACACTAGTCATGGGCAAAGTGATTCACTGAACTGAGTTGAGACACATGACTCAGTTCAGTGAAGTGTCTCGAGTCAGTGTCTCGGCACATGAGTCATGACTCATTTGTATTTTAATGTATTGCAGAGACTGCACATGAATCATTGAGTTGCCAGTGCTGGCAGATCAGTGCTGGACTCATGGAGGGAGTTATTCAGCTGCAGTGATTGTGTGCAGTGCATCTGGGGGAGGCAGCTGCTTATGCACTGATTGTTAATAATGTATTAACATAGATTCAGTGTTATGTTGATATATTACTAATAACCACTTATTGCATACTAGTTACAGAATATGCACATTACTTCTGGTTGAGGAGAGAAAGCTTAACAGCCATGCAACACATCATTCAGTCTGTAACTAAACCAAATAAAAACATTTTTTTTTTTAACTTTGCACACTTTGCTAATTGGATGATTTTAGGTGGGCTTGGATTTATTATATTATCCACTATCTAGCCTCCAGGGAGTTTGCCACCCACAATCACACTGAGCAGGATCAGTGAGCACTGAGTTGAGAACACTGTACCACAGGGGCTCCACCTCCTGCAGGCTTATGCTGCATGAATCAGATCCATCCACTGAGTCACTGAGTCTACACAGTGTACAACTGTCTCAACTCACTGGCAGACTCGGGATGAATCATGATTCATGACATGGATCAGGCACAGCAGCACAGCACTCACTGACTGGTGAGTCGTGATTGCTCCCTCCCCCCTCCCACTGGGTGTCACCTGGTATAGCCTCTGGCCAATCACAGCTAAAGACACTCAGCAGAACACACTGACTGAAAGACACACTGAGTTTCCTCCCTCTGGCTGAGAGAGGCTGCTGCTGCAGCTGTCTCGACTCATTAAACAGTGAGTGACTCGAATCATTCATACTTCCTGATGATTCGAGTCACTGTGTTGAGACAGTGAGTCAGTAGCCATCTCTACTTCACACACCAGTCCGGACGGCAAAGAGCGGGTACACGCTGAAGGAGACCTCACCGCTGTCAGCGATCACTGAAGCGCTGCTCTCTCCTCACCGCTGCTCTCTCCTCCACTCTTGTCTGTTTGTGGCGCAGCACACCTCACTCCTCCCCAACGGTTAGTCGCACTCGCTCTCTCTTTTCTTTCTCGAGCCTGCTGTAGGGGCACCTGAGAACCGGTGCGCGGCAGTCCCAGAATCTTCTCTTCACGTGCTGGCTCCAGTGGGGATGATGATCCCTGCTTGTCCACTGGCACCAATGTTTACTGGAGTCACAGCATAGCTGGAGACATACCCCACTGTCACCAATGCATGAGGGGCACAATACACAAGGTCCCCATGCAGCTATATATATATATATATATATATATATATATATATATTAATGGTTAATTTAGGATTTCAGCAATTTTCCCAAATTAACTTGCTATAACAAACAGAGTATTACATGTTTCCCCTCTTGAACCATGCGTGTCCCCACGCATTCTATAAATTTGTATCTGGATCAACTTATGTGTACATTTACTAGCACAGCAATCACCAGTACATCTCAATCATGGTACCTTAGAGGTGATGTGCCTCTAGTACTTAGTTTAGACCTTCTATTTGCCGGGGGGAAATCATCCTAGGCATGACCATCCCCAACACAAAAGGAGTCATTGCGTTCAAGAGATCTTTCCACTATGGTTTCTGGGGGCCATAATTCTTATTGAGCTCGGCAGACCGGTACCGCCCATAAATAACAGAAGCTCTATGCGATTGTGTAACGGAATATCCCCTGGGGTTGCCTGCCCTTCTGCCAAAGCCAAGTCTTCTCCCACCCTCGGGACTTCCATAGTGCAAGGTTTTAGTTGATCTCGGGATACATCTCTGACTGGTCCCTCTTGACCACAACGGATCTGATAGGTATAGTTATTACCGTCTGGAACACTGACCACAACGTATGGAACATCCTCCCACATGGCAGTTTGCTAGAGTGATAGTTCTTTTTCATCCAGACTTTGCCACCTATATGTAAAGGAAGGGGCCCAGCATTTGCGTTATACGCTGTCCCCTGCCGTTGGTGGGCTGCCTCCATCCTCTGCTCTACAATCTGTCTAGCTGTTTCAATTTGCTGTTGGTGTTCCCATACCCAATCAACTCGGGGATCTACCGGGTCGATCACAACGGGGTTCAATTCCAAATCTCTAGGCAGTTTGCCCTGCCTGCCGAACATTAGGTAGTAGGGTGTGAACCCGGTGGAACAGTGTTCAGTGTTATTATATAAGTAGGTAAGTTCAGGAAGAAGGGCAGGCCACTGGGTACGCTTCTCCGCAGACAGACGCCGGAGCATTCCAATGATGGTCCTGTTTGCTCTTTCACATAACCCATTCCCATGTGGGTGGTAGGCCGTTGTCCTTACTTTTAGGCATCCGTATAGAGAGCAAAGTTCGTGGAACAGCTGTGATTCAAAGGCTGGGCCTTGGTCGGTCAGGATTCGGTCAGGGTACCCATAGGGTCTTACAAAATGTTTCAAGAAGAGCTCGGCTGTGGTTCTTGCAGTTAAGTCTCTTGTAGGAACGACGACAAGGAACTTGCTGTAATGATCCGTCATGGTTAGCGTGTACTGATATCCAGTATTGCTGGATTCTAATTTTACGTGATCTAGGGCGACGATCTCCAAGGGGCGTCAGCTTCTAATGGAATGCAGGAGGTCTTTTTGGCTGTTGTCTGGATGCCTTTTGATGTTACAAGGTACGCAGTCACGGCACCATTTCTCAATGTCCTCCCTCATTCCGACCCAGAAGTACCTTTTTCGTAACACTGTCTCAGTTTTTTGGGTACCGAAGTGTCCAGACTTATTGTGATAGGCCTTGAGTAAAAGGGTAGCCTGACGTCTTGGAACTACCATTTGCGTAATAGGTTGGTGTGTGCTGGGGTCAAGGCTGCTACATATTTTAAGCCCTTGCCTTACCCGGATGTGGTCTCTGTGTCTCAATAATTTGATTAATTCTGGGTCAGCTTCAGGTCGCTGTGCCTTGTTCAGAGGCCGCTTCTGCTGGATAAGGCCAATAAGATTGTTTAAAACTGAGCTTTCTCGCTGGATTTTTATCCACTCCACTGCGGGTAAAGCAGGATGAGGACTTTCAGGTCATGCGGGGGCCTCAGCAGAGACTGGGTCAGATGTCACGACCCATCCCCCTAAAAGTAAAGTCTAGATCTGCCATTACCAAAGCTGATAAATTTAGTAGACCCTTTAAATTATGAATTAATCTCTTACTAAGTTTATCGACCAGTGATACCCCTTTTACACTGACAATTTTATCCCGGGAGTTTGCACATGAATGCGCATCATCCCGGGATTTTTGTCAGTGTAAAAGGGTACACTTACAATTTCCTGGGACGAGCATCCTGGGATTTCAACCCAGGTCTCGAGCTGGGTTGAATCCGGGACCATCCCAGGAAGCTGTGCAGTGTGAACGGGTATACCGGGTCAAGGCGACCCGGCACCCGTTCTCTGCATAGGAGGAGGTGGTGCTTGGAGAAGATTATCTCCAAGCACCGCCTCCGGTAGAGTCAGTGGTGACGTCACTGACCCAGCAATATGCCAGGTCGGGCCGCTAATGTAAAAGGGTCATTCCCTAGAATATGTCCCGGGAAATATCCCGGGACACATTCCCAGGAATGACCCGAGCCTGCGAGTGTAAAAGGGGTATGAGTGACTGAGTGAAAACTGTAATCTTTTGATACCTGGGAATCCAGAAGAAAACACAGAAGATTGTCAATAGTTTTTATTTCCCCCCAGATGCTGAATACTGCAACGTTATTTTTACTGTATACTATTAGTTATACAATTTAGCAACATTTAAATAAGAGAAAAATAAGAGAAAAGAATGTAGGCAGACAGGTCAGTTGTAACAGTATGATTTGCCAATGTTTTATACAAGAAATACAATTGTTTTGAATGAGTTTTGTGTTATTCACAATTTCATATTTTGTTATACAAATCACTTCATATAGTAAATAGATTTTGCACTTTTATGATTATGTCGCTTTCTGTTGTCACATCCTGTGTTTGAATCCTAGGAAAAAAATATATACAGGCAATTATAAATTCAAATGTAGCTACAAAGTTTTAATAAAAGTAATAAATTAATACGGGACGCAGTTAAATCCCCGACAGGATCCCAGCGGGAGAAAATCCTGATGCCGAAATCCCAACACCCATTGAAATGCCAGCGGTTGGAATGACGACCACCATCCAGAAACTCCACTTGGGTGGTGGTCCACACCACCACCCGAGAGGGAATAGATCCTTCGCCTACGGACGCAAAGCGTGGTGAGCGCAGCGAGCCCGCGAGGGGACACACTGTGCTCTAGGTCGGGATTCTGACTGTCGGAATTTCGTCGTCAGGATTTCATACTTAATACAAGTCATGCTCTTATTTTGTATAAATGCTACATCAAGGCATAGGTTCTCAAACTCGGTCCTCGGGCCCCAAACAGGTCATGTTTTCCAGGAAGTATATTTACTAATATTCGATTTTGGGAAGGCCTTTATGTATCTCCCAAATAGATTAAAATCGATTTCTTCTGGTGTTTCTAAACTTTTTGAAATTTGCCTTATTTACTAAAAATCGATTTTGCATTCGATTTTCAAATTGAATTCAATGTTGATTCATGTTTGGAAGGGATTTAGAATTGATATGTATGAAATCCCTTCTAAATCAAACCTCAAATCCCCATTGAAATCCCCAGAAAAATCTAATGTAAAATAGAACACCCTCATTGCTTCCTATTGGTCCAAATGTATCACATGCACTCTCTCTTTACACGTTTTTAAATATGAAAACAAAATTATAAAAAATTTTTTGGGGGGGTGTTAATTTTTTTTAGCAATTATGCAATTGACTGCAGCAGAGCACAATGTTTTTTGGGCAAAATTATATAAAAATATGCATTTTGAATAATTTTTTTTATTTAAAAAAGATACATTCTGTCATGGATTTGGTGGCAATATGTGCCTCTTTATTAGTTGCTTTATTAATACATACTGGTATCTTATACAACAACCATCCCTCTGGCATTTGTCCAACAAGATTTTTGACAGACAGGGATGAATTGCTGAGGATGAAGGCATCATGGGCTGAATCTGGATAGACAGTTACTTCACTCATGTTTTTGGAAAATTTCAATGTAGTTTTCAGCAAAATTACCCAATATTGTGCTCTGGCGCAATCTATTGCAAAAAAAACCAAAACATTTTGATGTCTATAAGTAGAAATATGTGCTCTATTCAACTAATGAAGCTGCTGATGGTGCTCAGAGTGATCCTCCAGGGTTTTTCCAGTCAGGTGGTGTTTTGCATTGTGTAGGTAGGTGCACAATGGGGGTCATTCCGAGTTGTTCGCTCGCAAGCTGCTTTTAGCAGCTTTGCACACGCTAAGCCTCCGCCTACTGGGAGTGAATCTTAGCTTATCAAAATTGCGAACGAAAGATTAGCAGAATTGCGAATAGACACTTCTTAGCAGTTTCTGAGTAGCTCCAGACTTACTCGGCATCTGCGATCAGTTCAGTCAGTTTCGTTCCAGGTTTGACGTCACAAACACACCCAGCGTTCGCCCAGACACTCCTCCGTTTCTCCAGCCACTCCCGCGTTTTTCCCAGAAACGGTAGCGTTTTTCCGCACACACCCATAAAACGGCCAGTTTCCGCCCAGAAACACCCACTTCCTGTCAATCACATTACGATCACCAGAACGAAGAAAAAACCTCGTAATGCCGTGAGTAAAATACCTAACTGCATAGCAAATTTACTTGGCGCAGTCGCACTGCGGACATTGCGCATGTGCATTAGCGACTAATCGCTCCGTTGCGAGAAAAAAATAACGAGCGAACAACTCGGATTGACCCCCAATATACCATAGCTTTGGGCATCCATTTTTGCTAGTTCCACACTGCTCTATGTGTTTTTGGGTTCTTTAGAAAGTCATCCCTATCAATTTCCTGTCTTTGTAATGGGTTTAGAAGCCAAAATCGAATGTCTAAGATCATTCTAAACATTTGGAGATTTGAGGTTCGATTTTGAAGTGCATTTCAAATCGAACATTAGTAAATTTGGGGATTTCATGCTGTTCTGTGGGAAAACATCAATGTTTTTCAGAAATTCGATTTCTACTGGGATATGACTTGAATCTGCCTTTAGAATCAATTTGACTTACGATTTGGGTTTAGTAAATCTGTTCAACCCAAATCGAATGGAAATCGCATAGAAACAGAATGCCAAATCTCTTGAATTACCAAAATTTAATTTTAGTTAATTTTGTCCCAGGTCTCATAGAATTACAAGTAAAATAATTATCTATTAAAATGTGTCAGTGATCTATATGATGTTCATAATAAATTAGACTTTGTATGGGAATATTTTTTACAAATATATATTGTGTAGTATTAGATTGATACTACATTTTATTAAAGGTTGTGCTTAATTGTTGGTGTAACCTTGATTATATTCCAGACCTGTTATTTGGAGCGCACTTTATATATGTAATTAGGTGTTTGAGCACTCCAAGGATGGGAACGTCCGGTTAATAATGTCACCATCTGGGGCAGGCTGTGCATTCCACTGGGCAGAAGTTGAGTTGTAGTGGAGTGCACGCCGCTGTCCGTGGTGTTGTCACTTGTATGCTACATGATAGCACTCATTAATGTATACTGGGCCTTATTCAGTAGCTTATGCTACTGAGATGCGATCGCATTTCCTCTGTTTCCGGGGCACTGTGCATGCGCAGGTCCTGCTCTTCGTGAGCGTGGCCTGGGAGATGCGATCGCATCTCAGTAATGCAAACACCTACCTGATTAACAGGCAGATGGGTTCGCAAGGCAGTCATGGGTGGCGAAGTGGCGTTGCAGGGGCGGGACAGCAAAAACGGGGGTGGGTTGGAGCCATTTTCGGGGCAGCTGCGTGACATCACATGTGGACGCTGCTATGCAATATATGGCGGTGGTGCGCCTCCCTTTTGCAGCTAGGCTGCGCAGGCAGGAGGCTATCATTGTTTTACGAGGTCAGTGAAGCAATCGCAATTGAATTGCAAACACATCGTTGGGCGGCCATTTGCATGCTGGGTGGCCTTGCCCTGTGCTGGGCAGCACCCGAGCATGTGATCGCAAGCAGGTGCAGTTTTGCTAATTTATCAAAACAGCAACTGAAGCTGAATGAGGGCCACTGCTTAAATAATATGCTTTACCTACACGAGACAATGGGCTGGATGTAATGACACGGTATGTTATCGGAAGCTGTGCGGGATGCTGTCCGAACTGGGATGTTTTTTTAAAGAGGCAACCACTTACAAGGCAAAACCATGCCTTGTGAATGATTGCCCTTTTCAAAAAAACAACATCGGAATCCTGCATGGCCTCCGAACTCGGGAGTCATTACATCTGGCCCAATATATGTTACTCTATGATAATACATGTTTTTAAGTTAATCATTTGTTATTATTGCACTTATGTGTCTTCATGTTGTTATAAGGGGTGGCTCTTGTATATTGGAGGGAGGTACTTCTGCCTATGCACGGGATATATATACCAACGTTTCGGGGCGACTGCACCCCTTTGTCAAGGTTGTTCACCTTGACAAAGGGGTGCAATCGCCCTGAAACATTGGTATTCTATGCTGTGATGCTTTAATAAATTTTTTGCACTTTTAAAAGCCTCCGAGTGCCGCTGTTTTTTCCTATCCAGCATTGTGCCTATGTTTATCCAGTCACCGGAGCAGAATCGTCTACGCTAAAGGGAGTGACGGTCCATGAGATTTCCACTATATATATATATATATATATATATATATATGTGTGAAGATATGAGAACCAGAGGGCGCTATGACTTCAAATATAATTGTCGACAAAGAAGTCCATAAAGGTCTCAAAGACAAGTGTCCTAGTATTCAAATGTGTTCTTGCAGGACTTGATTGGAATACCAGCCTGGGACCATTGTTGGATGGAACTTTTAACCCAACGCTTGGTTAAACTCAGCCGAGTATTTATCTGGAAGATACCCTTACACCAGAGCAAACACCCACATTATGCCACCGAATGCCTTCAATTAATAGAACATCTGATATTTATTCATGATATTCAATAAAATATATGTACAATATAAAGATTTTGAACTTACATCATAAAAAAACCTTTAATAAAACTGTGTCCAATCACCTGGGTTGTAAAGCTGATTGGATCCATTGTATGCATTGAGAGCTTCCACCACAGAGCTCACATTCTAGGGTTGTGGGTGGCATATCATTACTCCTCTTTCGGTGCAGCATTGGTTCCATACAAAACACCTCTTTTTTATGATGATGCTGTCTTGTGCTGTATCAGTCCAGTGGTGGTGTCTTGTGCTGCATCAGTCCAGTGGTGGTGTCCTGTGCTGCCATAAGTCCAGTGGTGCTGCTGTATAAGTCCAGTCCGTGGTGCTGCCATATAAGTCCAGTGGTGCTGCCATATAAGTCCAGTGGTATTGCCGTATAAGTCCAGCAGTACAGCCGTATAAGTCCAGTAGTACAGTCGTATAAGTCCAGCGTTACTGCCGTATAAGTCCAGCGGTACAGCCGTATAAGTCCAGTGGTGCTGCTGTATAAGTCCAGTCCAGTGGTGCTGCTATATAAGTCCAGTGGTGCTGCCATATAAGTCCAGTGGTACTGCCGTATAAGTCCAGCAGTACAGCCGTATAAGTCCAGTAGTACAGTCGTATAAGTCCAGCGTTACTGCCGTATAAGTCCATTGGTACAGCCATATAAGTCCATTGGCACAGCCGTATAAGTCCATTGGCACAGCCGTATAAGTCCAGTGATACTGCCATATAAATCCAGTGGTACTGCCGTATAAGTCCAGTGGTACTGCTTTATAAGTCCAGCGGTACTGCCGTATAAGTCCAATGGTACTGCCATATAAGTCTAGTGGTACAGCCGTATAAGTCCAGTGGTACTGCCGTATAAGTCCAGCAGTACAACCGTATAAGTCCAGCGGTACAGTCGTATAAGTCCAGCGGTACTGCCGTAGAAGTACAGCGGAGCTGTCCTGTGCTGTATATTATTTACTCCAAATAAAGGGGTTATTAATATTTAATCCAAATAATTTTTACAGGGTTTGCCCTGTGTGGTGTAGGGGTACGCTCTCCTGTGCTGCATATTATTATAATAACTCCAAATAAAAGGGTTATTATCCAAATAATTTTTACAGGCTTTGCTGTGTGTGTGTGTGTGTGTGTGTGTGTGTGTGTGTGTGTGTGTGTGTGTGTGTGTGTGTGTGTGTGTGGTTTAGGGGTACACTCTCCTGTGTTGCATATTGTTATATAACTCCAGAAAAATAATGGAGAACAAAAATTTGGAGCCACTTCCTCCTAGTGCTGAAGCTGCTGCCACTAGTCATGACACAGAGGATGAAATGCCATCAACGTCGTCTGCCAAGGCCAATGCCCAGTGTCATAGCAGAGGGCATGTAAAATCCAAAAAGCCTAAGTTCAGTAAAATGACCCAAAAAATAAATTTAAATCATCTGAGGAGAAACATAAACTTGCCAATATGCCATTTATGACACGGAGTGGCAAGGAATGGCTAAGGCCCTGCCCTATGTTCATGACTAGTGGTTCAGCTTCACATGACGATGGAAGCCCTCATCGTCCCGCTAGAAAAATGAAAAGAGTTAAGCAGGCAAAAGCAGAGCAAAGAACTGTGCATTCTAAGATGGTATCACAAATCCCCAAGGAGAGTCCAAGTGTGTCGGCGGTTGCGATGCCTGACCTTCCCAACACTGGATGGGAAGAGACCGCTCCTTAACCATTTGCACGCCCTCTGCAAGTGCTGGAAGGAGCACCTACAGTCCAGTTTCTGATATTCAAATTGAAGATGTCACTGTTGAAGTACACCAGGATGAGTATATGGGTGTTGCTGGCGCTGAGGAGGAAGTTGATGAGGAGGATTCTGATGGTGATGTGGTTTGTTTAAATCAGGCACTGGGGGGGGGGACACAGTTGTTGTTCATGGGATGAATAAATGAATAAGCCCATCGTCATGCCTGGGCAGAAGACCAAAAAAATCCACCTCTTCGGTCTGGAATTATGTCTATCCAAATCCAGACAACTACTGTCTTGCCATATGTACCTTATGTAAAGGTGTAATAAGTAGGGGTAAGGATGTTACCCACCTAGGAACATCCTCCCTTATACGTCACCTGCAGCGCGTTCATAAAAAGTCACTGTCAAGTTCAGAAACTGTGGCTAAAACCGTAAGCAGTCCAGGGACACCTAAATCCCTTTGTCCTGATGTATCCAAGCGCCTGCAAACCACGCCACCAACTCCCTCCTCATCAATTTCCTCCTCAATCAGGATTGGAAGTAGTCCTGCAGGCCATGTCACTGGCATGACTGACTCCTCTCCTATCCGGGATTCCTCCGGAGGGTCCAGCATTGCTACGCCTACTGCTGCCGCCGCTGCTTCTGTAGCTGCTGGAAGTCGTTCATCATCCCGGAGAGGAAGTTGAAACACCACTACTTCTTTCACTAAGCAACTGACTGTCCAACAGTCCTTTGCGAGGAGGATGAAGTACGATAGCAGTCATCCTGTTGCAAATCGGATAACTGAGGCCTTGACAGCTATGTTGGTGTTAGACGTGTGTCCGGTATCTGCCATTAGTGCAGTGGGATTTAGGGGCAGTTTTATAAGCCTGGTGAAGTGATAAATGGAAGGTGATAAAGCACTAGCCAGTCAGCTCCTAACTGTCATTTTTCAAACCCAGCCTGTAACTTGAGAATTAGCAGCTGATTGGCTGGTGCGTTATCACCTTCCACTTTATCACTTCACCAGGCTTAATAAATCTGCCCCTTAGACAATTCATGGAGGTAATGTGTCCCCGGTACCAAATCCTGTCTAGATTCCACTTCACTAGGCAGGCCATACCGAGAATGTACAGAGACGTCAGAAAAAATGTCCTCAGTGTCCTAAAAACGCAGTTGTACCCACTGTCCACTTAACCATGGACATGTGGACAAGTGGAACAGGGCAGACTAAGGACTATATGACTGTGACAGCCCACTGGATAGATGTATTGCCTTGCGCAGCAACAACAGCAGCAGTACCACTAGCAGCATCTCAGAAACGCCAGCTCGTTCCTAGGCAGGCTACGCTGTGTATCTCCGGTTTCAGTAACAGGCACACCACCGACAACCTCTTAGAGAAACTGAGGGAGATCATCGCCCAATGGTTTACCCCACTTAGACTCTCCTGGAGATTTGTGATATCAGACACATGCCACCAATATTGTGCGGGCATTAAATCAGGGCAAATTCCAGCATGCCCCATGTTTTTCTGACACAATACATTTGGTGGTGCAGCATTTTTTGAGAAACAACAGAGCTGTGCAGGAGATACTTTCAGTGGCCCAAAAAATTTCGGGACACTTTCGCAAATTCAGCAAATGCATGCCAAAGACTTGAGCACCAGCAAACACTCTTGAACCTGCCCTGCCATCACCTGAAGCAAGAGGTTGTAACTCAACCCTCTATATGCTTCAGAGGATGGAGGAGCAGCAAAAGGCCATTCAAGCCTATACATCCACCTATGACGTAGGCAAAGGAGGGGGTATGCACCTGACTCAAGCGCAGTGGAGTTTGTGCAAGGTTCTCCAACCCTTCGAAGTTGCCACAAGTGAAGTCAGTTCAGACACTGCCAGCTTGAGTCAGGTCATTCCCCTCATCATGCTGTTGCAGAAACAGCTGGAGAAAGTGAAGGAGGAGCTAAGACGGAGCGATTCTGCAGGGTATGTGGGACTTGTGGATGAAGCCCTTCATTCGCTTTACCAGGATCTGAGGGTGGTCAATCTGTTGAAATCAGAGCACCACATTTTGGCCACCGTGCTCGATCCTAGGTTTAAATCCTATGTGGTGTCTTTCTTTCCGGCAGACACAAGCCTGCAAAGACCTCCTGGTGAAAACACTGTCAGCTGAAGTGGAATACACGGCAACAGCTCCTTCTTCATTTTCTCCAGCAACTGGGGCTGCCAGGAAACAACTTAGATATCTGATTCCTATCCAACCCGCTGGCTGTGATGCAGGGAAGGCAGGACCAACTTTGGATATCTGGTCCAGACTGAAGAACCTGCCAACAATTTCTGACATGTCTACTGTCACTGCATATGATGCTGTCACCATTGAAAGAATGGTGGAGGATTACATCGGTGACAGCATCCAAGTAGACATGTCAGACAGTCCGTACCTGTACTGGCAGGAAAAAGAGGCAATTTGGAGGCCCCTATACAAACTGGCTTTATTTGACCTAAGTTGCCCCCCCTCCATTGTGTACTCCGAAAGAGTTTTTAGTGCAGCCAGTAACCTTGTCAGCGATAAGTGTAGGAGGTTACTTCCACACAATGTGGTGAAGATGATGTTCATCAAAATGAATTATCAATTCTTCTGGGAAGACCAGCCTCCAGAAAGTACAGAGGGACCTGTAGTGGTGGATTCCAGCTGGGACAAATTAATACTCTGTGAGGAGGAGGATATACACAGTGAAAAGGGTGAAGAATCGGTCAATGAGAATGAGGACAACATTTTGCCTCTGTAAAGCCAGTTTGTGCAGGGACAGATTAATTGCCAGATTGTTTTGTGGGGGACCAAACAAAGTAATCATTTCAACCACAGCAGTGTGGCAGACCCTGGCGCTGAAATGATTGGTTTGTTAAAGTGTTTGTGTCCTCTTTATACAACATAAGGGTGGGTGGGAGGGCCCAAGGACAATTCCAGCTTGCACCTCTTTTCTATGTATTATATGCTCTTTGGAGCATTGCCAGCTTGTTTTGTGGGGGTCCAAACGAAGCAATTATTTCAGCCACAGTCGTGTTGCAGACCCTGGCGCTGAAATGATGGGTTTGTTAAAGTGTGCATGTCCTCTTTATACAACATAAGGGTGCAAGGACAATTCCATCTTGCACCTCTTTTTTCTTTGCCTTATGTGCTCTTTGTGGCCTAGTTTTTCAAATTGCCATCCTGACTGCCACTGCAGTGCCACTCCTAGATGGGCCACGTGTTTGTGCCGCCCACTTGTGTCGCTTAGCTTAGTCATCCAGCTACCTCGGTGCAACCTTTTGGCCTAAAAACAATATTGTGAGGTGTGAGGTGTTCAGACTAGAAATGAGTGGAAATGAATGTTATTGAGGTTAATAATAGCATATGAACAAAAAAAACAAACCCAAAATCTGTGATTTTAGCTGTTTTTATGCTTTTAAAAAAAAATACAGATCCAAAACCAAAACCCGCAAGTGTGGTTTTGGCAAAACCAATCCAGATCCAAAACCAAAACACGAAAAGTGGCCGGTGCACACCCCTACTTTTTAATTGATTGAAGCATTCAATAAACTAAGAATGATGAAAACTGGTGAGTGCACCCCTGATTTTGTTTTTTTGTGTTGGGAAGGAATGTATATATATATATATATATATATATATATACTGTATATATATATAGTATATATATATTGTGACAAGGATCACAAACACGGGGACTCAGATGAACACTTTCGGTGTTTATTTTGAACAGCAGGTCACCACATAGCAAGTTAAATCCATATGCAGTCGGTATTACAGGCAGTAGCATACAGGCACTCTCAGCGTGGCAGACTCTTGATAGGCTCCAGTGGTCCCTAGTCTAACCCACACAACCTGGCCTATCACTTGGGTAGCTATTCCACCATCAAGAGCAAGGTGACTCTGCCCTGGAAACCCTTATATCAGGAAATCCCAGGTGCATCCCATTGTGGCAGACACAGCATTTTTCCACGTGGAAGTAATTTAAACGAAATGGAATATGCTGCGCTATATAAGAAACTTTTAATAAATAATAAATAAAATGTCAGTGGATATTGATTAATATGGTGGTCATTGTCAATGGACATTTATAATTGGTAAATATTGGCGCCCCCCTGGGAAATCATTATATCGAGTGTTCTACTTGGTCCTCAGCCAACTAGTGTACATTCAGCTCCAAGTAAGCCTCCATATGTTACTTTCTTTAGCAACAAAAACGTCAGGTTCATACTGCAATAATTAGATTTTTACTGTAGTTCTGCTTTTTCATTTGTGACTCGACAGTAATAGAAACTATGGGACTTACAAGTAATTAGGCAATGCACAGTTAAGGGACGACAGGACAGAAAGGGTATTTGCACTGAAGGGAATACTAAGCACTTTTCAGACCTACCTTTCAGCTTAACCTTGCTGGCGTTTTATTTCCCGAGCCATTCTACACAACTCGCACCATCCACAGAAACACAGCAAGAGACCATCATTGCATATAGTACCCTGAATAAGGCAAGAAGAGGATTTTATTCAGTCTGTTGTGCAGGTATAAAACGATGGGCTAGCAAGTTAGTGTTAGGGTAACATACAGTATACACGCGTCACAGGCCTATGGGAAGGAATGCAGAGATAGCAATAATGGCCCATCAATACCATTTGTAATATCTTTATTGGTGACATTGGAAATGGTATGAAAGGGACAGTATGCCTTTTTGCAGATGACACAAAGGTATGCAACAGGGTAGACACACCAGGGGGGTAAAACAAGTGATTGAGGATCTAGATAGACTAGAGGAATGGTCAAGAGCGTGGCAATTACAGTTTAATGCCAAGAAGTGTACAATCATGCACTTGGGTCTCAAAAATCCAAAGGCTGAATATAGTATTAATGGCACTATACTGGAAACTACTGAGGAGAAAGGGATCTAGGAGTCACTATTTCAGGTGACTTAAAGGCAGGTAAGCAATGTAACAAAGCAATGAGGAAGGCTAATCAGATGCTTGGTCGCATAGGGAGAGGAATCAGCAGCAGAAAGAAAGTAGTATTAATTCCACTGTATAGGTCATTGGTACGGCCTCATCTAGAATACTGTGTTCACTTCTGGAGGCCATATCTTCAGATGGTTATTAAAACAGTAGAGACTGTACAAAGAAGGGCAACTAAAATGGTGCATGGCCTATATCACTAAACTTACCTGGAAAGACTAAAGGATCATAACATGTATAGTTTGGAGCAGAGAAGGGAAAGAGAGGTCATGATAGAAACATACAAATATATCAACGTTTTGACTTAGAGCAGGAGGGAAACTTTCTTCTTGAAGAGAAGTATTAGAACACAAGTACATGCACTGAGACTGGAGGGAGGTAAGTTCAGGGGAAATTTGAGGAAAAATTACTTCACAGAAAGGGTAGTGGACAAGTGGAACAGCCTCCCAGCAGAGATAGACATAAGGATATCCTTACAAAGAAATAAGGATCAAATAGGGTTTGAGGTTACAATACGGTTAAAAAAGGGGCTGACTAGATGGGCCAAGTGGTTCTTATCTGGCATCACATTCTATGTTTCTATGTTTCATCTGCACTAAACTTATTGGACTAAGGAATCCTTAAGAGATGGATAATGCCTTCATGTTTTCCTTACCAATAAGAGGTTATGCTGTAAAATAAAACAGATACCTTCCCCTTGTTGTTTTCTGTTTCTGTTTTCCTTAGTTTTACCTATCACTGCTGAGGTTTGCTAATGTGACTGACGTTTTTTACTCATACTGTAGGTCCGGGAATGTATGCCAGATCCTATGTGTTTTTGTGCAAAAACAGGGTACGTTTTGCATGAAAAAATGGATTATAATTCATTAGCCTGAAATGAAACAGAGAGTTAGCAGCTTCCTTCTAAATTGCTATAAAGGATAAAAAATGGAAGCAGTAATTGGGGGAAAAGAAAAAAATATGATGTAGGATGAACATAGTTTGTCATGTGTATGTGAAATGAGAGGTGTTAACTTATCATTAAATCATGTGAGGTAGGTGAGTCAGTCAGTAGAGTAAAATATATACAATATAACTCATAAAATATCATAGAATATGGAAAATAAATAAATATATATATATTATATTCACACACACACACACACACACACACACACACACACACACACACACACACACACACGCACACACACACACACACACACACACACACACACACACACACACACATTGCGCATCAAATACCAATTTCCAGAAGGGCAGGGGTTTCTGTAATACTAACTGTAAGTGTCTCTCTAGAGATTTCTATTACATACATATAATTAAACTTTTAATTTCTTTCACAAAATATAATAAGGTTTACTCAAAATCTAAACACTTTTGGTCAATGTCTTTTTTTGTTAAAACAATTGCAACATGGAATTATTCTCCATTTTTACACAATTCACACCTTGTGAGGACGCTCTTCTATGTAATAACAGGATGTTTGCTTGCTGCAATGAAACGGCTTCCTGCCCATTCCTCACACATTTTGACAATTTCTCAAAAACGGTTACAGTCAAAGTGTTGCATCAAAATGATATGTGTAAACCCTATTTAACTCATTCAGTTCAGAATATCACAATTCATATTACATATAGAGGCAGGGGCGGATTGGCCATAGGGCTCACCAGGAAGACTCCTGGTAGGCCGTACGGCTACACATTATGTTATACCTGTTGTGCTGCCCATATCGGGCCACTTCTGCAAAATGTTCAGTTCCAAATCCGTCCCTGGTCTCAGACACCACTACAACAAAAGATGCAAGGAAGGCCACAACTGTGTACAATTAGGCCCTATGAGGATCGATCCCGCCCCCCTCAGCAGACCCCACTTCCTCATCAGACCACACACCCCTTAGGGCTGCTTCCATAAATTTCCTGGGCTGGTTTTCCATGCCAATCCACCCCTGTATAGATGTATCACTCAACATGACAGTACACGTGCCTTTCAGACTACTTTCTAGGTCTCACTATAGTGACTGAGTCCCAGTCTTACAAGGCAATCTTGACCAAGTAGAGAATACCGACATATTACGTTGTCTAAAGTCTGGCATAATGAGTGTTTCTCACCCCGATGTGTCTCAATTGCATTATGATATTTATATTCAATTGTTTTTATGGCCCTATTCATAGATTTGGGATTGACCACTCAGCACAACTCTGCCTTGATTGGAGTTTGTTATGTAGAACACATAAGATTGGCCCAGCTGACGAACCCCATCTGCATCGGCTCATGGTAGGAGCTGTTTAAGAGTGGAGGGGGCCCATGTGCACACTCCGTGGCCCCCCCTCGCTCTGTGGCGTAGTAGACTCTGCATCCTCTATGTTCTTAGAGACTAATCTCTATTGCACATGCGCATAAGCGAATCACTGGGAAAATGGATGCAGCACCATTTTCGAATGATTTCTGCTGCAGCAGCAACACCAACGTGGGACTCCAGAGAGGTAAGTAATTGAACATGGGTGCAGGGTGTGCAGTGTGGCCCCCCTCCTGGACCCAGGGGCCCATGTGCACTGCATACACTGCACCCATTATAGATGTGACCATGGTTCATGGGAAGACTATGGTCTGACTCATGTGGGATAGCGGTGGCGTCACAAGGGGGGTGCGAGCCACAGAGACCACTGAACCGATTTTTTTTCCACTTGCGCAGTACATTTTTTTTATTGGATACCAAAATTGAATGCGATGTCTGCAATGTATTTATTTTTGCAGTGAAAACCTTGCACCCAATTGAATTCCCCTATTATTGTGCATGCTGCATGGTCAGTTCAATAGTAAGTATGGGGCTGATTCTAAGTTGGACAATGCTGCAGCCTCATTAGTGTCTGCGACTTGTGCCATTGCTAGTATCAGCCCTTCCTCCAGCATACAGCTGCGCGTTTGCATGACACATCTGTATATACGGGATGCGGTCAGCAACCCAGCGGTCTGGATGCCGGCGGTCATGTGACAGGCGCCGGAATCCTGACACCACACGGAATTCCAGAGCCAGTACACTGACCACCGACATCCCGAAGGTAAGTATTGGGGTTAGGGTTAGGGCCCGGGGGGGTAGGCTTAGGCACTAGAGGAGGGGCTAGCCGTAGCCCTCACCCCCCCCCCCCCCCGAGTCTTAGCCCAAGCTGCCACCCCCTGTGACTTAGCCGTAGCCGCCACCCCCACTATCTTAGCCCTAGTCGCCAGGGTAGGGGGCAGGGGTGGGGTAAATCAGCATTCTAAAAGTCGGGATGCAGGGGTCGGTCATGTGATCACCGGCATCACAACCGCCGGCATTACATATCACAGTAATCACACCCGTATGTACAGAGGTGTTTATAACAGTTGCAAGTGTGTTCTTCTACTTCTGTTTTATATATTTATAAGGTTGTTTTTGGGGGTGGTCTTCTGTTTGCCGAATGTCAGGATCCTGGCGCACAGTATACCGGCGCCGGAATCCCGACACCCGGCATACCGACACATATTCTCCCTTATGGGGGTCCACGACCCCCCTGGAGGGAGAATAAATAGCGTGGTGCGCGTAGCGCGCCACCGTGCCCCTCAGCGTGGCGAGCGCAGCGAGCCCGCAAGGGGCTCATTTGCGCTCGCCACGCTGTCGGTATGCCGGCGGTCGGGGTCCCGGCGCCGGTATGCTGGTCGCCGGGAGCCCGGTCGCCGGCATACCATACTACACCCTGTTTTTGGCAATGGGTCATACCAATGCTTTATGAAACAGCAGCTCTCTGTAGTTGGACAACTTCATTTATATGTTTTTTTATTCTTATATTTTTTTGATAGTGTCATTACAATCTATTTTCTAGCTTTTTTAAAAACGAGTTTTCAGGCAGCAGTATCTCACCCACTCAGAGCAGTGTTACCTATTATATTGCAGTTGAGATTGCGGTTACAGATGACATTTATTTCACATACTCTGTACAATGGAAAGCGGCATGAATACTCACTCTAATGCCATATGAGAGACGCATGTGGGTGCGCATCGCAGTCATTGTTCCTGGAACTAAGGGTAAAAGGCAGGGTTCTCCATATTTACTAGCCACATAGCATCCAAAGCATGTTGGGCAGCAAAGCCCAAGAAGACCTGGAATTGCAAAAACACTTTTTATTGTGACTTGCATGAATTTTGCACTCAAAATAAAACAATTCCATAATTATTATAATAATTAATGTAAACAGACAGTGCAACCCTGACACAATGGCACATTGTTTTAATCATTTACAAATATAAACATCACTAAACTTTTAAAGGACTCGGGAAAGGATTTCAGTTATTTGGTGACGGGATAATAAGTTTCATTATTGTCTGGATTTTACCAGAATATTGAGTCTATGGGGTATATTTACAAAGATTCGTGTTTTTGCCGTTTTGAAGGGTGTTTGAACTCGAATGGTATCGGTTGCATTTTACTGCAACTTTTTGAATCCTGATACGATCATTCACTAAGCTGCCGAGTTTTGCACAATCGTTTTTTCCGATGTCGATGTGATTCGTAATATCAGGCAGTGTTTTACGGGAGTGATGAGTAAAACACTGCCTGACAAAACACAAGGAATCCCGGACGGATCTGTGAGATCCGTGCAAGGCTTCATTGTGTACCTTAAAAAGTTGTTTAAAGTCTTAAAAAATAAAAAAAAAATTGCGTGGGGTCCCCCCTCCTAAGCACAACGAGCCTCGGGCTCTTTGAGCCGGTCCTGGTTGAAAAAATATGGGGATAAAAATGACAGGGGTTTCCCCATATTTAATCAACCAGCACCGGGCTCTGCGCCTGGTCCTGGTTCCAAAAATACAGGGGACAAAAAGCGTAGGGGTCCCCCGTATTTTTTAAACCAGCACCGGGCTCCACTAGCCAGGTACATAATGCCACAGCCGGGGAACACTTTTATACTGGCCCCTGCGGCCCTGGCATTACATATCCAACTAGTCTCCCCTGGCCAGGGTACCCTGAAGGAGTGGGAACCCCTTAAATCAAGGGTCCCCCCCTCCAGCCACCCAAGGGCCAGGGGTGAAGCCCGAGGCTGTCCCCCCCATCCAAGGGCGGCGGATGGGGGGCTGATAGCCTTTTTAAAAAATGTGAATATTGTTTTTAGTAGCAGTACTACAAGTCCCAGCAAACCTCCCCGCAAGCTGGTACTTGGAGAACCACAAGTACCAGCATGCGGTGGAAAACCAGGACCGCTGGTACCTGTAGTACTACTACTAAAAAAATACCCCCCAAAAAACAGGACACACACACCGTGAAAGTATAAGTTTATTACATACATGCACACCTCCATACATGCATACTTACCTATGTTCCCACGAGGCTCGGTCCTCTTCTCCATGTAGAATCCTTGGGGTACCTGTGAAAAAAATTATACTCACATAATCCAGTGTAGAATCAGACCTTTGTATAATCCACGTACTTGGCAAAATAATAAAACGGAAACCCGACCACGCACTGAAAGGGGTCCCATGTTTACACATGGGACCCCTTTCCCCGACTGCCAGGACCACCCCTAACTCCTGTCAAAGAGGGTCCCTTCAGCCAATCAGGGAGCGCCACGCCGTGGCACTCTCCTGATTGGCTGTGTGCTCCTGTAGTGTTTGTGAGGCAGCACACGGCACAGATACAATGTAGCGCCTATGCGCTCCATTGTAGCCAATGGTGGGAACTTTGTGGTCAGCGGTGAGGTTACTTTCGGTCAACCGCTGACCACAAAGTTCCCACCATTGGCTACAATGGAGCGCATAGGCGCTACATTGTATCTGTGCCGTGTGCTGCCTCACAAACACTACAGGAGCACACAGCCAATCAGGAGAGTGCCACGACGTGGCGCTCGCCTGATTGGCTGAAGGGACCCTCTTTGACAGGAGTCAGGGGGGGTCCTGGCAGTCGGGGAAAGGGGTCCCATGTGTAAACATGGGACCCCTTTCAGTGCGTGGTCGGGTTTCCATTTTATTATTTTGCCAAGTACGTGGATTATACAAAGGTCTGATTCTACACTGGATTATGTGAGTATAATTTTTTTCACAGGTACCCCAAGGATTCTACATGGAGAAGAGGACCGAGCCTCGTGGGAACATAGGTAAGTATGTATGTATGTATGGAGGTGTGCATGTATGTAATAAACGTATACTTTCACGGTGTGTGTGTCCTGTTTTTTTGGGGGTATTTTTTTAGTAGTAGTACTACAGGTACCAGCGGGCCCGGTTTTCCACCGCATGCTGGTACTTGTGGTTCTCCAAGTACCAGCTTGCGGGGGAGGTTTGCTGGGACTTGTAGTACTGCTACTAAAAACAATATTCACATTTTTTAAAAAGGCTATCAGCCCCCCATCCGCCGCCCTTGGATGAGGGGGACAGCCTTGGGCTTCACCCCTGGCCCTTGGGTGGCTGGAGGGGGGGACCCCTTGATTTAAGGGGTTCCCACTCCTCCAGGCTACCCCGGCCAGGGGTGACTAGTTGGGTATGTAATGCCAGGGCCGCAGGGACCAGTATAAAAGTGTTCCCCGGCTGTGGCATTATGTACCTGGCTAGTGGAGCCCAGTGCTGGTTTAAAAAAATACGGGGGACCCCTACGCTTTTTGTCCCCCATATTTTTGGAACCAGGACCAGGCGCAGAGCCCGGTGCTGGTTAGAGAAATATGGGGGAACCCCTGTCATTTTTATCCCCATATTTTTTTCAACCAGGACCGGCTCATAGAGACCGAGGCTAGTTATGCTTAGGAGGGGGGACCACACGCAATTTTTTTTTCTTCAGTTTTTACACTAAACAGACCCTTTCCCATAGATAACCATGCACAGATCTCACTGATCCGTGCATGGTTATCCAAACTCGACTGGAAAAAGCAGGTCTATTTTTTTGCTGCTTTTTTTAACGATTCGAAAAAAAAACAGACCCGCACTTGAGCACTCAGAAACTAACACCCAAATACGAATGATTAGTGAATGCCCGTATTGTATGAAATAACAGCCGTGTTTGACCGATGGTCTATTAATTCGTATTTCGGAACTTTGCAAATCAAATCATTACGAATAGTCCAAACACTGCCAAGATTGGTGCTTAGTGAGTTCCCGGATTGGGACTTAGAAAAAAAACACAAATCGGACAAACTCGAATTCTTAGTAAATATTGGCCTATGTCTGAAATTCAGAGGGCTGAAAGTTAAAGGGTATCCTTGTAAAATAAATATTTTCTCTGCTGCTGGGGGGGGCATAAGAAAATGTGTGAACTCAGATTGCTTCTAAGAATTGTAAAACAATAATGATGAGATGTATGAGTTTGGAGAGAGATAAAGTACCAACTAATCAGCTCCTACCTGCTATGTTACATGCTGTGTTTGAAACATGACACTTGGGAGCTGATTGGTTGGTACTTTATCTCTTTCCAACTTTTGATAAATCTTCCACAATGTTTCGAACCCTAAACTTTCTTCACAAGCCAAATATACATACATATAACGGAATAGACTGTTCCTGCTTTTACTAGCTTGTTTTCCAAGGGTGTAGTATGTTATGTCAACGGTCGGGCTCCCGGCGGCCAGAATCCCGACCGCCGGCATACCGACAGCTGGGCGAGTGCAAATGAGCCCCTTGCGGGCACAGTGGGCCACGCTACCTGTTCTCCCTCCAGGGGGGTCGTGGACCCCCAAGAGGGAGAAAAGCTGTCATATGCCGGCGGTCGGGTTTCCGGCGCCGGTATGCTGGTCTTCGGGAGCCCGGCCGCCGGCAAACTGAAGACCACCCGTTTTCAAACTGTGCTGCACGAAATAGCTGAAGTTAGACAAGAGGAGAGAAGGATGCAGCAATTACAGGTTATATTTCTAACTGTATACGTACAGATGCCACAATCCTCACAGCAGTCACATAGCTTGGAGCTCCATTCTCCAGTAGCCGATATAACTCCAGATGGGGCAATTCCAGGCTGTTGGGTGACCACTGACATGGTATCTATAGTAAGACATTAGTTGGCAGTTACAATTCCTCTAAAATCCAATTTACAATTTAAGAACAAAGTTTAGAATAAGGAGTAGCAATGTCGCACCTACTTCTTTTCCCCAGGCGTGTGTCTCTAAGTGTGGTTTTGTGACATAAGCTACTTATTAAAGCCTAAAAAAGGAGAAGTAATATAATTGCACAAGTGAATTAGATAACAAACGTTTGTATGCATTAACAACATACTTACTCAATTTACAACAATCCAGCTCTTGGCTAATCCGTTTCATATCCTGTCTCCAATTTCTATTCACTTCCCAAACTATGAGTCGTAACTAGACATTTTGGTGCCCTGTGCCAGAAAGAGAATTCGTGCCCCATATTTAAAATAGGGACAGTGAGCGCTAAAGATGTGCGCCCAAATATATAGGGGCGTGGCTTCATGGGGCAGGGCGTGGTCACAGAAGAGTACGAATTCACATTACCCTGTACAGTAGAGTCCATTAGTCACATTACACCACCTGGGATGCGGTCAAGATCCCGCCGGATGGAATATCGCCGGTCGAAATACAGACACCGGGATCCCGACCGGCACAATCCCGACATATTCTCCATCTGTGGGTGTCCACAACACCCATAGAGGGTGAATAAATTAGTGTGCCAAGTGTAGCAAGGCACCGTGCCCGCAAGGTGCTGCATTGCGCTTGTCCCCCTGTCGGGATTGTGCCAGTCGGGATCCCGGTGTCGGTATTCCGACCGCCAGGATCCCGTCCGACAAGATTTAGTACTGATCCCCACCACATAGTAGTTTCCATTATTCACATTACACCACAGTAGTACCAAGTTACATCACAATAGAGCCTCTTATACACATTATGCTAGGTAGAGTCCCATATACACATTATGCCAGGTAGAGTCCCTTATACATATTACATCACAATAGAGCCTCTTATACACATTATGCCATGGTAGAGCCCCTTATACATATTACATCACTATAGAGCCTCTTATACACATTATGCTAGGTAGAGTCCCATATACACATTATGTCAGGTAGAGCCCAAACACTTCCACTTCTCTCACTGTGGACCACACGGAGATGACACGCGATCTGCCCATCACTTCCTGTTGTAATCAACACAGCGGGCAGCGCTGCAGCTGTCACCGGCAATGCACACACGGCCAGCCAATTGGGGTAAATGCAGATGGTGCGTCCACACAAAAACTGCTTGCTGTGCAAGGCACCGTTTGCACTACCCAAGTTACGGCCGTGCCCAAACTATCTACACTTTGTAAAGCACAAAGTTTTGTCTTCTACCGAGTCACTTAATTTTCATTACTTTTTTGAAGCCACCATTATTTAAGAATTTCCACATCAGTTTAATTTTACATATCATATGTATTATATGCATCATGTTATGGTGAGAGGCTTGCATTCTGTACACACACACAAAATGTATATATATATATATATATATATATATATATATATTTTTTTTTATATATAAATAGTGAAGAATAGGAGCGCCAAAAATATATATAATATCATCCAAACTAAAATACTGATTATGAAATGGCACTACTTATCTAACATGGTAATCTTCAGTCAAATGACCACCAATAGAGTGATATGAAATAGAAAGCAGAAATGCAACATAGTGTGTACCATTTTTTACCACAATTTAAACAAACAGACTGAGTTGTATAAAATCTTTTTTGGGGACGTGCCTAACTAATAATCCACAGCCAGGGATAATAAAAGGTTTAAAAATGTTTATACAACAATGACATACAGATGGTAGAAAACCAAACGTACAAGATTAAAAATATATTTGAGCTTATCTGTCCATTAATGGGGTTCAGGTACAGCAATCCCAATGCTAATACTGACTTAAAGTGATTTATCTTTACCTCTAAATACATTTCATGCTTCATCTCATTTGCTTGCATTAAAAAGATGTTGATATAGGAACTGAATCTAACCACATCTCATGAGGACAGCTTGTTTTATATGAGCATGAGTCGGTTGGTTTGACAAAATTCTTCATATCTAGGAGACTGACAGTCACTTTGCGGACCTTAAAAGTTAAAATTATATGCCAGGGTTCGGGTTAATGGTAAAGACTCGCACCTCTTCCACATCAATAACGGTACACGTCAGGGGTGTCCTTTGTCTCCGTTAATTTTTGCTATGACCATCGAACCCCTGGCGTGTATGGTTAGGGCTAATCCTGATATTAAGGGTATCACTGTCGGCGACGAGGAGTTCAAATTGTCATTATTTGCAGACGATGTTCTATTAACTCTGTCTTCTCCCAACATTTCTATCCCCAACCTATTTAAAACCCTATCGTCATACTCTCATTATTCAGGATATCGTATTAATTATTCCAAATCGGAGGCCCTCCCCTTGCATCTTAGTGAGGATACCAGATCTCTCCTAGCTGTTAACTTTAATTTTGCTTGGCGCTCCAAAAAAATTAAATACTTAGGCGTGTTCATCACGAACTCCTACGACTCTCTATACTCTGAGAATTTTCCAGCCTTATTTAAGTGCATAGAGTCGGACTTCCAGGCATGGAACAAGCAGATTATAGCCTGGTTTGGACGGATAGTCTCAGTAAAGATGAACATCCTACCCAGGCTCTTATATCTGATCCAAACAATTCCAGTACGCATCCCCGCTGAGGCTCTTTGCCGAATGCAGAGACTCTTCTTAAAATTTATATGGTCTGGTAAACCTCCTAGAATTAGGACCTCTACTCTGGTACGTGACCCACTAGCTGGAGGCAGAGGTTTGCCGGACATTCGTAAATACTACCATGCAACTCACCTGAGCCAGGCAGTCGCCTGGTTTTCCTTAACGCCCCACCTACCCTGGATTCGTATCGAACGTTTAGCGGCTGGGGTCTCCACTTTGGTTTCCCTACTTACGCCGACCAAATCAATACGGACAATGCAAGCGTGTCCCCCTTCCACTAAATTCACCTGCTCCCTGTGGTGTTTCTGCATTCGGCATTATGGTTTATCCTCTTTCCCTTCGCCCATCACCTCCATTTGGGATAACCAGGATTTCCCCCCTGGTTCCACCTTACGGTCCCATCCGTGGTTCTACCTGAGCCCGCGCCCGGGACTGGTGTTTGATTTCATAGAAGGTTCCTCCTGGCGCTCCCTTCATTCTCTACGAGACAAATATGATATCCCTCAACCTGTATTTTATGAGTACTTACAAATTCGTTCTTTTTTGAGCTCCCTTCCAAAATCCCAAGTCATACGTCAACTCACCCCCCTGGAACGTTTGTGTATTTATTCTCCCATGCGGCAGGGTATTATCTCCATACTTTATGGTCTACTACGTTCTCTGAAGGCAGCGAACATACTTCCCCATGAGCGTAAATGGGAACAGGACCTTGGCCCACCCCCTGCAGAGGACTCATGGGAAATCATCAGGCAAAATGTAGCCCAGTCCTCAATTTCCTCCTTAGTGAAGGAAAATTCCTATAAAGTCTATACTAGATGGTATCGGGTCCCTGCAACACTGCATAAGATTTTTCCCGGGTCGTCCCCATTGTGTTGGCGCGGGTGCGGCCAGACTGGAGACTTTAAGCACATCTGGTGGTCCTGCCCCAAAATATGCACGTTCTGGGCCCAGGTGGAAACCCTCATTGGCTCCATTTTCCACTCGCAAGTAGCATTGGGCCCTTGGTCGGCCCTCCTGGGCCTACCTTTGTCCAACTTAGACACCCAGGCGAGCAGTCTGGTACTCCAAATTCTACACGCCGCCAGATGTGTGATAGCTAAAAATTGGAAAAAAACCACTCCCCCTCCTAGGAGCATGTTGATAGCTAAAATATGGCATATTTCCATGATGGAGAAAATCACGGCCTCCTTACGGGACAGGTCAGAGAAATATAGGAGGATATGGGATCCTTGGTTCACCTATACTATGCCCTCTACTGCCGGAGTGTGATACCCTCCGTCAAATGGGTCTCAATAAGCAAACGAGGTATTATACTGTCCACAGTTGTAAAGTTGGTAAAGATTGCAGTTAGGGGGTGCTACCTCCCACGACATGACTCTACCTTGTATGTTGCTATGATGATCCCCCACTCTCCCATCCCCCCTTCCCCTTTCTTCCTCTCTCTCTTATTCTCTTCTTCTTTGATTCTCTCCTTCCATCCTTCTCTTTACTTTTCGTTCAAACATAGAAAAATTGTTGTCGATATATATATATGGTATTGATGATGTATTTCCCTGTTGATGTTACATTTGGTTATTCCCCATGGGATAACATGTATGTGATTTTGAATATTTCATTTGGAGTCATCATCTCCTGTTTGTCTTGTACCAGCATATTCGACTTCTCTTCAATAAAAATATTAAATTAAAAAAAAAAAAAAGTTAAAATTATATTTCTGTCATTCACATTTAAAAAAAATAAATTACAAAATTTTGACAGCTCATCTTTGTTGCCTCTCCACGTAAATAAAATGTCATCTATATACCTCCTCCAGGACATTAGGGCCAAAACGTACTAATATTCGTGTTTGTGTCGGTTTGTGTAGTGTTTAAACTCGTCTTGTATCGGGTGCATTTTCATGCAACTTTTTGAAACTATATACGCCAAGTTACTAAGCATTCGAGTTTATTGTTTTCGTGTTTTCCAATGTCGATGCCAGTCATTTATTTTTGGCACATTTACGGCCGTCATTGTCGTTTGCATATGTGTTTTTGCTGGGTTTTTTTCTAAGTTAAACGCGGCAGGGTTTTTTTTTCCTGCGGCCGCATTTTCACTTTAAGTTTTGTTTTTCATCCCCGTTCGTGATTGGTTGTGTTTCAGATGGTAGGAGTGTCTGTGCGCAACCATATAAATATGCCCCAAACCGTCCGCACCTCGTGGGTTTAGTTAGTGGTGAGGAGGGAGGTTGTGCTGTGGAGGTTGGTGAGTAGTTGGTTTGGTGAGGAGTTTTGTGGGCGATTTCTGAGTGTAGTATTGTGTTTGAAAGTAGTCTTGTTTTTTGTGGTTTTGTCTCATTTTTGGTCCAAGTATTTTTTATTTATAGTCCCTTGTCAGTGTGTGTGTGTGTGTGTGTGTGTGTGTGTGTGTGTGTGTGTGTGTGTGTGTGTGTGTGTGTGTGTGATTTGTGCAGTGGTAGTGGAGGAGTGTGTTGTTTGTCTTTTTATTTTTCTGTGTTAAGTGTTTAGACACACAATTATGTGTGACTCAGAGGTGGGTGAGGTGGAGGGTGTGAGTGAGGGGGAGGAGGTCGGTCAGGTGGAGGAGGTGTGTGTGAGTGAGGTTAGTGAGGTGGAGGAGGTGGATGAGGTTGCTGCAGCAGCCTCAAGTGATAGTGACAGTCAGAGTGCTCCGCAGCCACGCACCACTGCTAAGACTGGGCGGAATGTCAAGTTTAGTTATGCTGAAAATGTGGCATTGGTGCGGGAGCTGATGAAGTATCAGCGGCAGCTATTTGGGCCTGAGTCCGCCAAGGTGCCAACACGGAAGAAGACGGCGTTGTGGGCGAAAGTTGTTGCTGCTGTCAATAGTGAGGGGGTGGTCAAGCGGACGGAGGACACGTGCCGCAAACGGTACTATGACATAAAGCGACGTGTCAAGTCCAAAATGGCCAAGGAGGCAAAGTCGGCTCGAAAAACCGGTGGTGGGCAGCCCTATATTGCAAGATATCTGGACTATGAGGAGCCCATGCGGAGTGTAATACCTCCTGAAGTAGTCTCTGCAACCCATGTCCGGAATTCAGATAGGCCCAGGAAGAATGGTGAGCATGTGTATTTGCATTAACATTCTATGACCTTATTTCTTTTTTTTTTTTTTTTTCAAATGTGTGTCATGTGACATTGCATATTACTCCCATCTTCAAGTGTGTGTCAGCAAATAAAAAATTTTTGGTAATGTTTTCTACAAAAGCCAATGTAACATCTTACTTTATTGTATGTCATGTGTTTTTTTTCTGTATATTTTCCATGTGTAGTTTGGACTTGGTGTGTCATTGAATTGTCCAGCAATAATGTTTTCCTTTAGCACAATTTTTTAGTTTTTAATTTGGACTATGTTTTATATGTAGGTTATCCATGTGCAATGTTGCAAAAACAGTGGTTGTCATGTTAGAGGCTGGAGTAGTGGGAAGTGGTTTGGAAACCACTTACATGTGTACTGTCATTATTACTGAATGTAATAATTTGTTTTAAAAACCCACTATTTGTTTGTTGAGTTTGAGTCTGTATTTGTACCCTGACACAATACTGCAGTTTTTTGTTTGTTTTGTTTTTTGGCTCATATAGTGGTAATGTGTGTTTGGAGTGCCACATCACAGAGCAATTTCTATATTGCATCTGCAATTTTTTTTCCTTTCATTACAAAATTAAGATGTGTGTGTTTTTGTTGTTAGTGTATGTATTTTTGTTGTTAGTGTATGTATTTAAACTTGTGTCCTATGTCTGTGTCCTGTACATGCTTTCCTGTGTTGCACTTTCCATAGTGCATATGGCTATTGGACAATGTTTATTGTTTTATGTAGTGTTTTTTTGGTTTACGGTCCTTATGGTTTTTTTTTATAATAAAACAAGCATTTTTTAAATAATTAATGTTTATAAGCATAATGGGTGGATCTATCAACAATAGCATGAATACATGAGATTTTATTTTGGTTTTACAGTGTTGGAAAAAAGCAGTACTGGTCGTCCTACAGTAACTCCCATGACATCTGATGATGATGATGACGCTGCGGAAGCAGGTAAAGTGTCCATTGTAGCATAGGGTATGTTTGTAAAGGAATGGCCATAACAAAATTTAACTTTCAATACTAGGTCCATCAAAAGAAGTCTGGAGCAGCAGAAGTCGGACTTCTGTAACACAACACACAAAAAAAAAAAGGGCAGCAAAGAAAGCAAGGTCTGATGTCCAGGGCCAACCACAGCAGGCTACCCCACCACGAAGATTATCGACAGTGTGTTCGGTCCCCCCACTCCAAATTTTGGACACACCTCCAAGACGTGAACCACACTCCCCTCATCTTGATTGTGGGTATCAAACTGAAATAAATTTAATACATTTGAGTTCGTAATAAAACTTTTACTTAAACGCATTAAGTCAAAACACATCAAAATCTGATATACTTACCAAAGTCAGTAAAACATGAAATGGAATCCTAGCAAAATGGCCTTGTCCACATCCTATAAAGATATGTATGTCCACTTCAGCCATACAGTAGCACATTGTGTGGAAGATGCTGCAACAGAAACTCATGTGTTAGCTTGGCAAATAGTAAGGTTGTTTAACAAATTATCACATGTGTGTTTGACCTAACATTGCCAAATACATATAAAAACATTACTATGTTTTTTTTTTGGAAAAGCTATAAGGTAACACATTATGGATTACAATGTGTTTTTATGGTGGAGTATGTCTGATATACAATAAAACTAATGTGTTTGCTTTCACAATGAAGTAACCAGACACATTTGCCACAAACAGGCATATGTATGTATTGAAGTTATGAGTGATGATGTTGCTAGGCAGGATATCTGAAAGAAACAGTTAATGACATGTGTTCCATGTGTAGTGATTTGTTTTAATTTTTCAAACATATGGATAGCTAACGGATACTTTTTTCAAATTTCAGCTTCTAGTCCTGGTAACAGCATCCCTCCGCAACAACAGCAACACAGTGACATGGATGAGACAATCATGTTAGAAATCCAGCCATTAAGCCAAGGAATCAGGCCCCCAGCACCTGTGAGTACACCACCACAGCAAATCACACCACCACCACAACACAGCCCAACCACACCAGTAACACAAGGCCCTGATCACGTGTTTTGGAGCATTTGCGCTAGACAGCAGGCCACTAATAAAGATTCCCTGCATAGGCAGACACAAATGTTTGCAAGCCTACCATGTCACCTCAGAAGAATAACCAGAAATATGAGTAGACAAAATGAACAAACCACGAGAATTGGCAATACCATGGAACTCATGGGTGCAGACATTACACAGGTCATGGGCAACTTACAGCGCATAATGGAAGAACAATGCTGCTACACGTGAACTCAATGCCACCCTCACTAACCTCAATGAAACACTCAGATCCATGCACCAACAGCAAACAAGCAGCAGTTCAGGTACGACTACTCCAAATATCACGCCAGTGTCCTCACCACCAAGGCGCTCCACCAGAGCACGCCAACACGACAGTGGTAAAGGCAAAGGCCAGTCCAAGCAGCCAACACCAAATAGATAAAAATTAGATACACCGATCTCTGTATAGAGAAGAAAATAAACACAGTTAGTAAGTGTAGGTTTTTCACAATATATATAACACCACCTTGACAATTTGTTGAACATCATTAATTATAAGTGTTACAAACAACAACAGGATTTTGGCCAACACATTTATTCTTTCACATCTTAAATTTTTTTGTGAGGAGGAGAAAGTTATTGGATCTGCACATTGATGTTAGCATGCAGTAACCAGACCACTTGATTTTTTTCTAATCATTACTCTTTCTAGATTCCAATCATTCTCATATCCTGCAGGCAGACTAATTAGCAGCCATGCAGAATGTATTTAGCATACAGTAACAAGACCACTTGATTTTTTTCTAATCATTACTCTTTCTAGATTCCAATCATTCTCATATCCTGCAGGCAGACTAATTAGCAGCCATGCACAATGTATTTAGCATCCAGTAACAAGACCACTTGATTTTTTTCTAATCATTACTCTTTCTAGATTCCAATCATTCTCATATCTTGCAGGCAGACTAATTAGCAGCCATGCAGAATGTATTTAGCATGCAGTAAGAAGACCACTTGATTTTTTTCTAATCATTACTATTTCTAGATTCCAATCATTCTCATATCCAGCAGGCAGACTAATTGGCAGCCATGCAGATTCATCCATGACCAATACAAATTACAATGTGTTTGTTAACTCTTTTACCTTTCTTCTGTATACAACATTACAAGAATAACACAATTGAGTTGGCTAAAAAGGTCATAATATGTTGTAATAGCATTTAGATAATTCATTGCCAAAATGAATGTCATTATTGTTGTGCCATGTTTGTGTGTGTTAAAAATGAGTAATCAGTTTAGTACACATGATGCAGAAACAAATAAATGGTATTCGCATTTAATGAGCACAAATAATGTGCATAATAATGAATGTATGTGGGAAACTGTATTGACTTACAAATCAGCAAGTTTACTGCAGCAAACATTACAAATTACATTGTTTTATGATACTAAGTTTGTGTCCCTTAAATATGATGGAGCATCACACATAGGGACACATGTATTCCTCAAGGCTAACATATTATATGTGGAGGAGTGTTTCATTAGGACACAGGTTCTCTAACTCGGTCCTCAGGACCCCACACAGTGCATGTTTTGCAGGTCTCCACACAGAATCACAAGTGACATAATTATCTCCACCTGTTCAACTTTTAAAATGTGTCTGTGAGTAATTCATACACCTGTGCTCCTACTGGGTTACCGCAAAACATGCACTGTTTGGGGTCCTGAGGGACGAGTTTGAGACCCTGTGCATTAGGACGTTACACACAATCTTAAAGTAAAATACTAAAACAAATACTTTGTGGATTATGTGTGCTTGTAATAAGTTATCAGTGCAAGTTTAATAACACTTATCCAGACTTCATGCATGCCACTCATAATCTGTTTTGAGTTGTAAAATAAACACAATACACATGCTACATTTGTTTTGCATAAAACGAGGGTATGTTTGTATGTCTCAAGGAGACAGACACATTCTGAGTGTTTGTTTTTAAAAGAAAAATGGGACAACATATATTAATGCTTACATAACAAATGAAAGAAGCAAACAAAACTTGCCTTAAAAAAAATATTTATGAGTTCTTGCCTAACCTGCCTCCCTACATCTGTACTCCAAGTATCACCAGATGTCTCTAATTCCTCTGCTTGCTGGCTGCTGTCTTCCTCCTCCTTCTCCTCCTCCTCAACATGTGGCAGATGTTGTTGCAAACACATGTTATGAAGAAAGCAGCAGCAGAACACAATTTGAGTCACCTTCAAGGGACTATACAACAAAAGGCCACCAGACTTATCCAGACACCGAAACCTAGATTTCAGCACACCAAAACATCTTTCTATCACATTCCACATGGACTTATGTGCATGATTGTAATTGTGTTCAGCAGGGGTATCAGGTCGGGACAATGGAGTTAGGAGGCAAGAGAAACAGCCATATATCCTCCATCACCTTAAAAAATATATAGTAACGTGATTCATGTTAAGACACAGCAACACATAAGTAACACACTGTGGGGCAGATGTATTAACCTGGAGAAGGCATAAGGAAGTGATAAACCAGTGATATGTGCAAGGTAATAAAGGCAGCAGGCAAACAGATCCTAACTGATAATTGACATATTGGAGCTGATTGCCTGGTGCCGTTATCACCTTGCACATATCACTGGTTTATAACTTCCTTATGCCTTCTCCAGGTTAATACATCTGGCCCTGTATTTGGACAAAGTATACACATGCCTACACATATCAAATTACATACCCAGCAGCCACCCATCTCTCATTTGTCCGTCCTCAAACTTATCAAAGAGGGATGACTGACTGAGGATGAGGGAGTCATGGCAGCCCCCAGGGTAACCAGCAACAACACTCATTATTTTGAGATTTGCATCACAAACCACCTGCACATTTGTGGAGTGCTCTAGATGTCGATTGGTATAGATGTGCTGCCTGCCCCTAGGTGGTCTCAGCTGAATGTGTGTGCAATCTATGGCTCCAAGCACATTGGGCATGCCAGCCAGCTCATAGAAATCTACCCTGGCGGCATGCCACTGAGACTCCTGGGTGGGGAAGCAGATTGAGGCATCGATGTGGGGCTGCAAAACAGCCAACACCTGTGTGTATATTTGAAAGAAAATAAAACATGAGATTTTTGGACAGAACTGGCCACCGACAGTAATTAAAACCAAACAAAAACAGAGGAGGTAGTTAGGTATACATCACCTGTGTTAATATTCTCGTAAATGAGGGCTGTGAGATTCCTATGACATCCCCAGACACAGCCTGAAAGCTGCCAGTAGCCATAAAGTGCAACACAGCCAGGAGTTTGTGCAGGCCTGAGACAGAGCGAGAGCATGCTGTCTCAGAGTCTAGGCCCAGTTTGACAAGGTCATACAGACGGAAAATGTTGTTACGATTTAGACGGAACATCTGTATGACCCTATCATCGGACAATGCGTTCAAGTTTAAACGCCCCCTAAAAAAACGAGGCCTGCGCAGCCTCCGTGGAACCTGTACAACCTGCTGACCATGTTCAGTTTGTTGGCCCTGGTTACTTACAGGCTGATGTCTGAGTCTGAGGAATCCCACAGCACACAAAATATCACTGGTCCACAGTCCTGCTGCCATTTCTGAGTGTAGGTGGATTGAAATGGGCCTAAGATCCTTTTATAGGCATCCTAATTCAGGTGTGAGTGATTTGTTAGTTGCAACACATGTAAACACGCCTGGAAAAAGCAGGTCTATTTTTTTACCGCTTTTTTAACGAATCGCAAAAAAATACGTTCGTATTTCTGAACTTTGTCATTCAAACCATTACGAATAGTCCAAACACTGCCGAGATTGGTGCTTAGTGAATTCCCGTGTTGGGACTTAGAAAAAAAAACACAAATCGGACAAACACGATTTTTTTGTAAATATTGGCCTAGGTCTAATTCAAGCACAAGCTACAGATGACTTTCTTTTGGCTTACTCCTGGTGCAGAGACTAAGTCCTGAACTGAATTATTAGGGATGGTCTCCTGTATGGCTATGTATGGACTGCGTAGTGGATAGGAAGTCTATATCTGGCAATAGGTACTTCCCTGTAGTTGATTAATTGAAACTGTATGGGGGTATAAATATTTGCTCTAGGTCAGTCACTCTTTATGCATTGAAATATATGGTATAGAAATGCATTGGGAAGGCGATGGTCTGAGAGGATGGTTTGGAGAAAACCTGTGTAATTGCAGCAACGGTGTTGGGGATGCCTGGTTGTAATATCTCTGTGCCTTGTTTGTCTGCTTATTTCTAGTAGACATATTTACATGGTGAGAGTCCATTCTGTACCCTTTTTATTTATTTGTATTTTTTTCTGTGCAATAAAATGGTGTTACACAATGCCAGTTTTTATTTTATGTTGATGGAGGTTGGATGCTACCAGGGACAGAGGTGGAAGAGGGATTTGGTGGTGTTATTATCATGCAAGGTCTAGCCTTCTCCCGCTTATGCCATCTTTGTCTACCATAGCAGTAGATTTTCTATTCTGGTACGAGACTCATCTACACAGAGTTTAAGTACACAATTATTTAAAGTGACTTTACAGTATTACACTATTCTTTTTTGTTTTTCTTTTCATACTTGTGGAGACACATGGTTCTATATTAAGGAAGACGGGCAGTATATCTCCATTGAGGATTTCTGTTCAGGGTGAACCAGTCAATGCCTGTGGACCTATTGGTGATATCGTTAATGAATAGCATTATTTACACTTCTGAAAATGAAAAAGCAGGAGATTGACTTCTAGCTGCACGGTGTGTTACTTTCAGACTATTATTGGGACAAAACAATCCCTAGACGTTTTCAAATTCGGAATTCACTAACAATAGGATGGCACAATCCCCAATTCTATCGGAAATGGGCTGCTGTCCTTAATAAAGCCTAAATTTTATTAGTCATTGAGGAGGCTACTCATGAGTTTACGACAGAGGGAAGATCAAAGTGCTTGAATCCACCTGCATGGGCAAAATAACCAGCACTGAAGTAACATCTATAATTTGCATACTATAAAATGATACAGAGCTGCTGATTGGTTGATGGGACAACTTCTCCACTGGCTCACTTCTCCGCTCTTATCACTGCTTAGTAAATGTCCCCCTTGATTTTAAGGCTAATAAGTACACTGCAGTAACTCAGTACTATGAAGAAATCAGAGTCTATCAATGGGCTAGCAATCAACAGTCTCGTTTTAAACAAGGATGCTCTAAATATCAACAGTAGACCAAAATGATTTCCACTAGAAACAGATATTTTGAGTGGTACTTCTCAGAGTGATTACGAAGTAGCCACCATTAGCAAGTCTGTCAGTAAGAGCCATGTCCCTTTAGGCGTCAAGACAGGGGCGTAACGGGTTGCCATGACAGAAGAAGAACCCGAAGGGGATAACAGTACGAGAGGGAAAGAAAGAATGTAAAAAGCAAGAAATAATATACAACTTGTCCTCTAGACCTGATACTGAAACTAAAGTGCTACAAAGGGGATTGAGCTTTTTTCCCACAAATGTCCATCGAAGCTTTGAAAGTAAAATTGACCTATCACGATTCAATAGACAACTACGTCTTAAAGAACTTTTTTAACAATAAAAAAGATAATCCTAATCCTTTGTAGAATTTTTTTGTCCTATGAAATTTAAATCACAGTTTGATCCTATAAGGAGTTGTACAAGTCCTATTCCTTATGTAATTTAAGTATTAGCCAACAATCCTGTAAAGGTCAATAATAACCTTACGGCAGAGGAGAGAATAGCTTTAAGGACGTTTTCGACTTGTATAGATATCGCAATCCGTCCCTCTGATAAAGGGGGCAGAATTGTTATTTAAGATATTAAGATTATAAATCAGAAGCCGATCAACAAATAATTGACTGTAACACCTATTTAAAATTATCTCATGACTGCACAGATATATATATATATATGGCAGAATTAGCAGTGGTATTAGAGCGAGCAGTCTATGGTGGTCATTCCGGGTTGATCACATGTAGCAACTTTTTGCTGCTCGTGCGATCAACTTGACGCTGCTTTTGGGGGAGTGTATTTTAGCATAGCAGGGCTGCGATCGCTTGTGCAGCCCTGCTAAACAAGACCAGGGTCAGGCCTACTTACCCTGTGCGACGGATCCAGCAACGAAGGTCCCGGGATTGACGTCAGACATCCACCCTCCAAACGCCTGGACATGCCTGCATTCGGATCACCACGCCCAGAAAACGGTGAGTAGACGCCCCGGAACGCCTCCTCCCTATCAATCTTCTTGCGATCGCACTAGCGATCACTTTCTTCTTTGTTCTGGCTGCTGCCCGGCAGCAGATGTCGCCGAGCAACAGCGCGCATACGCATTGCGGCTGCCGCGCATGAGCAGTTCTGACCCGTTCGCACCGCAGCAAAGAATCGCTGACGTTCAATCGTACCTCACCGTGATTCCCCCTTTTACCACGTTTCACGTTTTCTTGATTATTTCTTTCAATCAGTGGTGCAAAATGAAGACACATATCTGAAAGACACATCCACTTTACTAGAAAAGTTAAGGAACATAAAATAAATACCACAGGAGTGCTAGCTATGCACAGCTGACGTTGACACTCTCTACACCAATATTCCTCACAAAGGAGGCATTGTGGAAGTGGAACGACTAATTTCTCAAAATCCACTATACAAAGAACCTGCTTTAACTCTGTCCCTGAAGTAACTTGACATGGTGTTGACAAGAAATTATTTTCTGTTCAATAAAGAGTATTTTGTGTAGATCCTTGGCTGTGCGATGGGCTCTCCAGTAGCCCCCGCATATGCTAATTCTTTCATGTTCAGATTGGAACAGAGAGTCTTTGGAAATATACAATATCGTTCTAGCCTCTGTTTATACACTCACTATAATGACAATGTGTTTTTATTGTGGTCAGGTACGAGGAAGTAATTTGAGGACATGATGGTTTAAATTAACACACAAGATGTTAATATTACATTTACTTATTATATATCTGATATACATTTTTGAGTGTGAGTATATGTGATGGTGAATTGAAAATGTACACCGACTTGTAGTGATAGACAAGATGAGACTTCACAAAAGGACTGCGTGATGGTCAAATTTTTACAAAGAGGGTTCACTAATACACTGTTACGTGAAGCAAGATGTAAAGCAATGGCTGAACCCAGATTTAGAAAAGGAGGTAATCCCCGAACAAGGAAAGTAGCTAATGCATTAATCTTTGTAAATCAATAGTCCACTGCAAGTAACCGTTTGACAGCCAGAGCAAAGAGGACTTGGCCAATAATACAAGCAGATCAAGATCAGTCATCTATATTGAAAACAGGTATTTTACCTTGTTGTAAAAGGGGCAGGAACATCAGGGATCTAGTAGTGCATACTGATATATCAGACTTTTCCCTTCAGCTTCTAAACCAGTGGTTTTCAAACTGTGTGCCTAGGCATCCTGGGGAGCCTCTGGGTACTTGCAAAGGAGCCCTGGGTTGGTGGTCCAGGACCAATGCAAATTATTTATGTTCAATGATATAGACAAAATCAGGGCTGGTGGCTGTCAATCATAATCTATGTGGAAAAACAGAAGTGAAACTTATCCCTCACCACATAACTGACCCTAAGGATGACATATAAACACAATTTACTTAACAGATAAACACCCCTGGTTCCTTTGTAGCACCTTGCCTCTATTGCCATGACACATATACATAGTATATATATATCCACACACATGCACACATATACACACACACTAGCCATTTTCTCATTATTGAAGATGAGCTCTGAGCGACACCTGCTTCTTCAGTAAGTTCAGTAAATTACCTGAAATAGTACTAAGGTATGTGGTTACCTGCTAGAGGTTAAAAAGAATATTATATATAGGGGGCATGGCCTAGCTGGAGAAGAGAGCAGACGTGCTTCTGCTGCACTCCTCTCTCCTGCTTTGTAAAACATCTTTAATTTCCCCCCTGGGCCATAGTAACTCATCTCCGGAGGCTCCCCTGTCCATCTGCAGCCCCCCTGTGCCCGGCAGTGACAGCCGCGGAGCCGGGGAGCTGTCTTCACGGCTCCCGCAGGTTGCGGCCTAGGACCATCTGGAGGCCGGGGACTCGCGTACTCCCGGCGCCCGCGATCTGAGCTCCACGGCGGAGCCGCGGCACCGGAAAGAGACGCGGACCCCACCGGAGCCCCTGGAGCCGTCCAGATCACTCTCGTGACCCCCAGGCAGGATACCCTGTGGGGCAATAGGCCGTGGGGACCCCTGGAAGTGGGGGAAGGTCGGGACACAGACACTAAGGGAGGTGCGGTGGCCATCTTGGTTTTTACAAAGAAAGCTGCTTCAAGCTGCAGACATCACTGTGATTAGCCTTCCCAGCCGGCCTGCTCTCCTGGGTGGCAACTACTGCTCTCTCATTCCTCTCCTGCCTGTTGATTCCTGGATCCTACAACAGAGAAGTGCCTGGAGGGAAGCGTACCACATTTATTCAGCTCTATCTTATAGCATTTAACGCACAGCGCTGCTGGACCCGAGGTGTGTACCTGGCCGCCCATCCCTCTCTCCCGGCTGGGAACCTGCCATCTGGGCCCCGCAAAATGGAGATGACCCTCTGCCTGGTTATGTGTGATATCACTCTTCTGATGTAGCGCAGATCATCTGCCCGCCACCACCCGTGTCTTTTATGCTTACCTAAATTTCCGTTATATATTCTGCGAGATCCTGAGCTTCTTTATTATTATCTTAATTCCGTCTGCGGAACCTCACTCCACTGGAATGCCTCCTAAAAAGGTCAAAGGGGTGCTGCCCCCCAGAGTATCTTTCCCGCCTCAGAAGACGACACCTGTCGCCTCTTCTCTGCGGAAGTCCCCGGCTGCCGCTTCTCTGCAAGTTACCCCTGCAGCCCTGCCGGGGTTTGACCCTGATTCTGATGCACATCTCACGGTCAAAACTCTGTACCAGGCCCTCTCAGCATTCAAATCTGAGTTGACGCAGGACCTCACCGCAGCTCTTCGGGAGGTTAAGACGCAGCTGCACGCTATAGGAGACCGTACGGACCATCTAGAGAGGAAAGTAGAGGAATTGGTCTCGTCTCATAATGACCTCATAACGGCCCACGACCAGCAGCAAAGTGACCTTGAGGCGTTTAAACTCAAGATTGCGGATATAGAGGACAGATCCCGGGGTAATAATATTAAGATCCGAGGCATCCCCGACTCCGTGCAGAACTCCGAGTTGGAAAATTACGCTACTGTCCTGTTCCAGAAGCTTCTGCCTAGAACCGACGCTAGAGAGCTGCTTACTGACAGGATTCATAGACTGCCTAAACCACGCTCAGTTGCCCCCTCGCTCCCGAGAGATACACTCCTGAGGGTGCATTTCTTCACAATCAAAGAACGCATCCTGAAAGCGGCCAGAGAGGCGGGCGACTCCGACTCGGATGTCACTGGCGGTTTACAACTGTTCCCGGACTTCTCCGCTCTAACCTTGGCCAAACGACGAGCATTCCTTCCCGTCACTTTGGCACTTCGCGATCAAGACATCACGTACAGATGGGGTTTTCCAGTGAAGCTTGTCATCTTGTATGAAAATAAGTCTTACACAGTGACTTCTTTGGAGACTGGAGTCAAATTACTGGCGGAGTGGGATATCTCTGTTACACTACCTCCTGGATCCAAGAAACAACCCACCATCCGCTCGGAATGGGTCACCGCCTGACGCTGATACATCCAGCTTGGGTTCTCAGGTTGAACTGTCTCCGATACCGTTGCCACAAAATTGACTTCGCCATTGTTCTTGTTGGGGTCACGTGAGTTGCCCTGCGTGCTGTTGTGGTAATGGTGTCCCAGCCTTTCATGTTGTATCTGAGTTTATTTGTATCTGTTTTTTTTATTTTTCATGTGCTCTCATGTGTATAGTTGGTAGGCATATTTACTTCTGCTTACTCTTATTTTTTCTGTTCAGTTTCATGGGTGGTGGCGCTAGGCCACATGTTCCCCCCTGGTAATATACTACTGCATTTTTTTACCTCCCTTGCAGTGGTTATGCCGACCCGATATACTGGGTCGTTTTGGTTTTTTCCTTCCCCCTCACCTCCCTGTACCCTCCCTCCCCTCCCCCACCCCCAGTTTTATGATGTAGGTACTCGCTGCTCGAGACAATTCTATTTCTGTAGGTGTCAAAGCCCTTCACCTCCCACAACGTACATTAGCTTGCTCCGATGGTTCGGGTATTATCTATGAATGTTAAGGGGCTGAATTCCCCTAATAAGCGTAGGCTGGCTCTGGGTTATTTTACTAAGAATAAAGCTGATATTGTTACCCTGCAGGAGACACACTTTTCATCTGTAGCACCCCCTATTTTTAAAGATCATAGATTCCCTCTAGGTTATTTTGCCAATGGCCCTTTTAAGAGGAACGGTGTGGCCATATTATTTAGGGACTCCATCTCCTTCATTTTGCACTCTCAGATAGCGGATAAAAACGGCCGGTATCTTATACTGAGCGGCCTTTTAAACGACAAGCCGGTCACTCTGGTCTCGGCATATGCCCCGAATTCAAACCAAGTTGCCTTTATCCGAAAGTTACGTGTAGCTATTCAGAAGATTCGTACGGGCTCCCTTTTGCTCACGGGGGATTTTAATTTAGTTCTTGACCCTAAACTGGACAGGTCTCCTAGGACCTCTCCCTCCACTTCAGTCTCCCCCAACGCCCCCTCCTTAGCCTTTCGTAACCTCTTAGCTGAATTTGATCTCTATGACATATGGCGAGTGCAAAACCCCACAGGGCGGGAGTACACCTACTATTCCCCCGTCCACAACTCTTACTCCCATATTGATTTTATATTTTCGGACAAATGGACCCTCCAGTTCGCCAGATCATTAGATATTCTCCCTATAACTTGGTCAGACCACGCCCCACTGATTCTTAAATGGAGTGTAGCTAGTCAACACTTTCCCCCCCATCCTTGGAGACTCTCTCCTCATTTGCTGTCCAACCCAGTCTCAAAAAAAAATCATAGCTGACAGTATTTCATCCTATATGGAGTTTAATTCCCCTTCGGACACGTCCACCCTGAACTTCTGGTGCGCACTTAAAGCTGTCACCCGGGGGGCAGCGATTCAGGCAGGAGCACAGCTCAAGAAACTTAACCTACAACGCCAGGCCGATTTGGAGCTCAAACTGAAGGACTTAGAGGACAAAAACCAATCTAGACCTACGAAATCCTTACAGAAGCAGTTAGTCGATATTAGGTCCCAACTTCAGACATTACTAATGGCGCGCACCCAGGCTTCATTAAATAGGATACGCCAGAAGTTTTATCTAGCGGGGAACAGGCCGGGGAAAATGCTTGCCCGGAAGCTTAGGGCTCAGCAGGCTCGGAATAGAATCAAGCTCATTGTATCCCCCACAGGCACCAAAATTTCTAACCCAAGAGAGATAGCGAACCAGTTTGCCAACTTCTACTCCCAACTCTATAACCTCTCGACAGATCCTGCCACCCCACAGCCTACCCCTTCCTCTATCAACTCCTTCTTAGCGGATTTAAACCTCCCAAATATCTCAGACGATCAACTAGCATTGCTGAATGCCCCATGGTCCTTATCAGAAACCCTCCAAGTGATCAAGTCCCTTCCTCAGGGTAAGGCACCGGGCCCTGATGGCTTTATTAATGACTTTTATGTTTCGTTCCAAGACCTTCTAGCTCCCTCATTAGTGGCAGTCTACACCGATATTACCTCTCAGGGCACCCTCCCTCAGGAGATGCTCGAGGCGCGTATTGTCACGATCCCTAAACCGGGCAAAGATGTGACCTTTTGTCAAAATTATCGTCCCATTGCGTTACTGAATGGGGATATTAAAATATACGCTAAATTAATAGCCTCTCGGTTGAATGCCCTCCTCCCCTCCCTGATACATCCGGACCAAGTTGGCTTTATCCCGGGAAGACAGGCGTCCGATAATACACGCAGGGTCTTTAACCTTGTCGATTCCCTAACCCCCGAGCGAGGTCTCCTTCTGCTATCTTTGGACGCAGAGAAGGCCTTTGATCGTTTAAACTGGTCTTATATGCGAGAAGTCCTATTAAAATTTGGCCTGCGCGATCGCATCCTCTCTTCGATATTAGCCCTGTATAGCTCCCCGACGGCCCGGGTATTCAGTAATGGTTTTTTATCTCGCTCTTTTCCAATCTATAATGGCACCCGCCAGGGCTGCCCTCTCTCCCCTCTCATATTCGTAATGGCCATTGAACCACTGGCAGCTAGGCTTCGAGCGGACCCACAGTTCCCTGGACTGCGATTGGGCGCCACATCGCATAAACTATGTTTGTTCGCAGACGATGTTCTTTTATTTGTAACAGATCCAGCCACAACACTTCCCCATTTGCATAATGTTTTAGATAGCTACTCTGCAGCATCGTATTATAAATTAAATGCCTCTAAGACGGATGCTCTGCCCATTAATCTCTCTAACTCCCTGCCCCCATTACGCGCTAAGTATCCATATAACTGGCAAACATCCTCGATACGATATCTGGGTATCTACATCCCCCCATCTACCTCTTCTGTATTTGATGTCAATCTTCCTCCTCTGCTGTCCTCCCTTCAGATGTTCACCAAATCATGGCTCAACTATGAAGTTCTTGGTTAGGCCGTCTGGCCGCCTTTAAAATGTCGCTGCTCCCTAAATTAATGTTCTTGTTCCGAACTATCCCTTTTATCTTCCCCAAGAAGTATCTAGATAAGGCCACTACAATCCTCACTAATTATATATGGTCTTCGCGCCCGCCTAAACTTGCTCGCACGAGGATGTCTCTACCGAGAAGAGTCGGTGGCCTAGATATGCCCAATTTATCACTGTACCAGGAGGCCTCCCTTCTGGCCCAGATTAAAGAATTCTACAAAGATGTATGTCCGGAGTGGACATGTCTGGAGGAGGCGCTGCCCCCGTTTTCCCCTGAAAGATCTTTTTTGGATCCCTAGGCCCCTTCGCCCACGGAGCTTAAACATCCTCCCCTCTACCCGAGCCACGCTCCAGGTTTGGGACAAATTGACTGCGGCCATATCCCCTTCCTATCATAATTTCTCTCTGATATCACTACGAACGGTGGCCGCTCTAGTCCCTAATCTTAACCTGGTGGGCTGGAGGTCCAGGGGGATGGAGGTCCTGGGAGACTTGTTTAATGGGTCTGTGCTCGCCTCCTTTTCTGATATTCAGAGACGCGTCTCTCTGCCAGACTCTGAGAGGCTTCGATATTACCAAATACAGCACTGGTGGGCTAGCCTCCACCTCTCCCCCTCCCCACCACCACCTGGTATTCTGCAAGACATGGGACGATTTTCTAGCGCTACTTCTAGAGGGGAGATCTCCTTCTGGTATAAAACATTACTCTCACTACTCCCTGTTTCTAAATCTAGAGCCCAAGTCAGGTGGGAGGCGGATGTGGGATGTGTTCTCCATGATTCTCAATGGCAACGCATTTTTATGTCATCCTTTACTATGTCTAAATGCCTGAATCACTCCGAAATGCATGTTAAGCTACTCCATAGATTATACCTCACACCGGAAAGGCTACATACGATCTGGCCGGCATGTTCGAAGTTTTGTTGGCGCCTATGCGGAGAGGTAGGCCACCTCTTCCATATTTTTTGGTCATGTCCCCAAAATACTGTCCAGTATTCAAGGGTACTGGACAGAGGTATTTGGCCTTATCAACAAAGTTTTGAACCTCGACCTGTCCCCCTCCCCTCTTATAGCTTTATTGAATATATACCCGCGAGGCATGGGTGTACATCTACACTATGTCTTAGGCCACATCTGTCTCGCCGCACGTGCGGCTTTAGCCCAAAACTGGAAACAACCCACACCGCCTCCGGTGTTGAAGGTGATACACAAAATACAGCTGCACTTCTTGATGGAGACTGAACACATCCTCATCCTAAATCTCCATTTGTGCGCTGGATGCCTTGGCATCTGTTTACCTCGGAGGGTGAGGGTGCTGCATTGATGTTGCGTCCCCACCCCCCTGGACAGTCACCTCCCATTGCCGCCCTTCCATCTCCATTAATTTTTTGTTTTCCTTACGATGTACTGATGTGATCGACTTTGAATTGTCTGCACATGTCTGTTATAGCGTTCTCTTATGTGTGTATGTACCTACTTCCCCTCCCCCCCTTCTTTTTTCCTTTTGTACCCGTTTGCAATGCAAAAAAATTCAATAAAAACTATTGATGATAAAAAAAAAAAAGAATATTATAGTGCTAAAAAAAAATAATATATTTTTCAGGGCGCAAGTAAGAACATAAAGCTGTTCTGTATCAATGAAAAAGAGGCTTTCCTGGGCCATGAAGACTTTATGGTAGACTTGGATAATTCTGCGATCATCCACCACTGTTGTCGTTCATGGATGTATAGGCCTTTTTGTGTTGCCAAGCTCACACTACATTTTTTTTTCTCAAAATGTACCAAACTGTTGATTTGGCCATTCCTAAGGTTCCTGCTATCTCTGATGGATCTTTTTTTTATTTTTTTTGCAGCCTAAGCATGGCCTCTTTCACTTACATTGAGAACTCATTTGACAACGCGTTGTGGGTTCACAGCAACAGCTTCAAAATGCAAATGCCACACTTATTAACTCCAGACATTTGCCTGCTTAATTGATGAAGAAATAACAAAGGAACAGCCCAGACTTGTCCATGAAACAGCTTATGAGTCAATTGTCCAATAACTTTTGGTCCCTTGAAAAAGAGGCAGCTAAATATTAAACAGTTGTTCCTAAACCCTTCGTCCAATTTGGATGTGAATATCCTCAAGTTAAAGATGATAGTCTGCACAAAACACAATAGAAAGATATATAAACTGAATTACATATGCCACATAGGCCCTCATTCCGAGTTGATCGTTCGCTAGTTGCTTTTAGCAGCAGTGCAAACGCTAAGCTGCCGCCCTCTGGGAGTGTATCTTAGCTTAGCAGAAGTGCGAACGAAAGAATCGCAGAACTGCTCCAAAATATTTTCAAGCAGTTTCTGAGTAGCTCCAGACCTACTCCTAGCTTGCGATCACTTCAGACTATTTAGTTCCTGTTTTGACATCACGAACACACCCTGCGTTTGGCCAGCCACTCCCCCATTTCCTTAGGCACTCCTGCGTTTGTATCTGACACGCTTGCGTTTTTCAGCACACTCCCTGAAAACGGCCAGTTACCTCCCAGAAACGCCCCTTACCTGTCAGTCACTCAGCGGTCAGCAGTGCGACTGAAAAGCGTCGCTAGACCTTGTGTAAAACTGCATCGGCTTTTGTGAAAGTACATTGCGCATGCGCACTGCGCCCCATACGCATGCGCAGAAGTGCCACTTTTTTACCTAATCGCTGTGCTGCGAACGAAAGCAGCTAGCGATCAACTCGGAATGAGGGCCATAGCCCTCAAGTCATAATTATATTAGGCTTTAAAACGGACTAGCCAGTACATTGTGAGGCCGCCGGGGGCACCCACATCGCGACCAGAAGTATTTTATATATATTTTCACATGCACACATTTATGATTGCCTGAAAAATGAGTTGGTGTCACTGAGGCGCTAATGTACAAGGAACGTCTGCTTTTCTCAAGTTTTTCAGGTATCAACATCCCAAAAAGAGTCCTACACATCCCTTCAATCTTGGGAGGGCAGCCAGTCTTCCAAGCTATATGTATTTTTCTTAAATGAATAAGAGAAATGGAGGAAAAGTTTCAACTAGGTGTAGCATTTTGGTAACATCAGTACGTATAATGCAAGTAATAAAGTAATAGTGAAATGAACTTGTGCCATAAAATAAAATACGACAGGCTTATCTTTGAGAATTTATGCTCATAAACTTCAGTATATTTTTGGGCCTTTATATCAGTCCCCTGGTCCAGATGGATTTAATTTTGAATTAAAGATTTTTTACAACGGTGTAATAAGTAAAACTACATTTTTATTTAACCAAAATCAAAACCGTAGGATAAAATTAATACAGATGGAGCCCTGCTCATCTATGCCTTTAATAGGATTAACTGAGCCAGTGCTGTCGGACTTAATCCCCTGCTGTATTGTTCTCTCTGTATTGTATTGCAGCTGAGAACAATAGATGAAAGGTTTATGCTAATAAACCTTGGTGCACCTAGGCGCAGCAGAGAAGCCAAGATGAGCGTGGCTCCCTCTGTACTTCAAGCATAAAAGCTTAGCTGAACAATGGGAACAAGTAATGGATCTCTAATGATTCCCAATATGAACGTTGAAAAGTAGCTCCAACACGTTTATTTCGAGAAAGACTTCATCAGTGGGCTATGCAGTGGGATTTCCCATCTGTTAGTGCTTGACATGCCCTGCCACTATATATGTCAATGAGTGATGCTATACATGGTAGGCAAGTGTATACAAGACATCTAGTTTACCCCACTATTGGGGCATAAGAGACCAGAGGAGCACACCTTCCACTTGCGCAGGATCTAAAAAAGTTATAAGCACTTCTTGTGCGTAGGTGCGTTTGTTATACAAGGCAATATGAGAAATCATTATGACATTTTTTCTTTTATAACCTAAAATCTGGATGTTTGATTTCATAGATCGTCTCTATATTCTTCTGGTGAAGCTCTCATCTACCTCCAGAAACAAACTTAGATATAATAGTGTTGTAAGTCATCCCAAGAACAAGTTTTGCCTGCTCAAGTATCAAGTTATGTACCTTATCACAGCATAAAATAGGCTCACCAAGAGTCTCACAACTCCAAAATTGTCCCTCTGAGAAATCCAGAAAGCGTCCACACAGGAAAGATCACTTTAAGGAGATCCAGGGAGTAGAAATAGAACTCAGATCAGTATAGATCTTACCTAGTCTAAGCTGCTCTGGGCTGGTTCCTTTCATTTGATTTCAGTCTGTACAGAACAGTAGTTAATCCATGGGGAGATTGGGCAAAATGCATTGCTAAGGGTTGAACACTAGCTCCCAATGTTATTGCGGCATGCATGGCTGATCAATGGAGGGCCATTCTCTTTGTCTCAGTTTTTCCTACATCATTTCATAATCGATCCTTTGTAACATGGCGTGACATGTTTTTCGTGTAATACTCTTAAGTCCAGGTGTGTTGACACCATTGGCCAAAGGTATTTAAACATGCATCATACTTGGGTACTGGTTGAGTTAAACATGCTAACCCACATAAGTGTAGGTATCCTAGTGTTCTTGGGTCTAGTCTTAAGCATTGCTGCTGTCAACCTGTCTTCTGTTTACTAATCTTTAAAGAACTCATGGAGTATCCCCTTTGCAAGACCATGAGGTTGAGCTGAATATTTAATTTAGAGAGATCAATGGTGATTCTTTTGACAGGTAATATTTGAGAATAGGGCAATCCCCTCCTGGGTGTCACTGAATTATCGCTACATGACAGTGACTGATTGTTACAGTCCAATGGCTTGAAGAATATCGAAGCAGTTGATGTGGTATATTTAAATTATGTAGGCTCCTGGAAATCGCACCCTTTTAAATATATCCCAATGTGCTTGAAGGGGGTGTGTTCCCCGAAACGTTGAACTATGCAATAAACACGTTTGGAGTTTAGCTTCACCTTTAAGGAAAGTCTCAGAGTGCCGCCTTCTTTTTCTGCTACCCCAGTGTGCTTAAATCTAAAAGCACAAACGCCAAAAATCATGCTGGTTTCTGGAAATGGCACCCTATTACATATATTCCAATGTGAACAAAAATACCACCAATCCCTTAGGCGCAGATTGTCTATGAGAGTATTAATGGATCACAACAATCTCAGAAGATATAATAAAGCAGTATCACAGTGTAACACTGTTATTATAATTTTAACACTTTGTATGATTCTCTCCAAATTCGTACCCAATTTGTTGGTCTACATAGATCAGTAGACAATCAAGCCACACAATGAGATTGAATGCAACCGGAACTTCCACGTTCTCCTCCTTTATATTCTTGGTTAAATACCTCAGAAAAAAACAAAAATGTTCCCAATAGTGTAATCCTTTTATCAAAATTCACACACACATTCATTCATCCAGGTGGATTGAACTCTCACCGGCTCAAATAGTCTACACAGGTGAGTAGACAATAAGGTGTGGTTATAAATAACTCGGCTTCTCCTGGATAATATAAATACCAATTTCTCAAACACAAACTTGGATTCAGTGTTCTCAGAGAAACGAGATTGACTCCCAATATTATCAAAAGCTTTAATAAAATACTGACATACATAAAATTGGATAGATTGGACTCTCGCCGGCTTAAAACGTCTACAAGTAGAAGTAGACAATTGTGCATAAGTTGGAATATACCAAGCATCCCCGGATAATGCGGATGTCACAGCACCAGTCCAAAGTCCCAGGTTATTCTCCTTTCACCAACGCGTTTCAACACCTCCTGAGTGTCTTTTTCAAGGTATGAGAATAGAACTGTGGCAGATATATATACTCACAGCTTTGATTAACATAATTAATCCTGAAGTTTACTAATACCAGGCATGGATAAAACTCAACCTTCTAATCCTATTGAAACCCTTCATTCAATAAAAATCCACAAGTCCACATTTTCCACAATAAGAATGTCCCCATGTGTTTATCCACTCAAATGCAGATTATCGCCGGACCTGGAAGTTAAATGACGTAATTTGCTTTCTATTGTGCGTTCCATCGGAAAAAACGTCACTTCTGGTTGACGTATTTCCGCTTCTGTATATTCCAACATCAATGTGTTTTATCTTTGTCTTTATGCGGCCATCTTTGAGTTGATTTTTTATACACCACTGGGCAGCCATTTTCATGTGGATATTGTCATTAAAAACATACACAAAATAGAAAATAAAGAGAGAACATATTAACATATATTCATTAATTAAATTTATAATTACATCGATCTAACTCAGAGGTTCTCAAACTCGGTCCTCGGGGGCCCACACAGTGCATGTTTTGCAGGTCTCCTCACAGAATCGCAAGTGAAATAATTAGCTCCACCTGTGGACCTTTTAAAATGTGTCAGTGAGTAATTAATACACCTGTGCACCTGCTGGGTTACCTGCAAAACATGCACTGTGTGGGCTTCCGAGGACCGAGTTTGAGAACCTCTGATCTAACTGGTATAGATATTGGCCCTCATTCCGAGTTGTTCGCTCGTTGCCGATTTTCTCTATATTGCGATTAGTCGCTTACTGCGCATGCGCAACGTTCGCAGAGCGCATGCGCTTAGTTATTTTACTCAACGGTTAGGTATTTTACTCACGGCATTACGAGGATTTTTCTTCGTTCTGGTGATCGGAGTGTGATTGACAGGAAGTGGGTGTTTCTGGGCGGAAACTGGCCGTTTTATGGGTGTGTGAAAAAACGCTGCCGTTTCTGAGAAAAACGCGGGAGTGGCTGGAGAAACGGGGGAGTGCCTGGGCGAACGCTGGGTGTGTTTGTGACGTCAAACCAGGAACGAAACTGACTGAACTGATTGCAGTGGCAGAGTAAGTGTCGAGCTACTCAGAAACTGCTTAGAAATTTCTATTCGCAATTTTGCGAATCTTTCGTTCGCAATTCTGCTAAGCTAAGATACACTCCCAGAGGGCGGCGGCTTAGCGTGTGCAATGCTGCTAAAAGCAGCCAGCGAACGAACAACTCGGAATGAGGGCCGATATGTGCTTTAATTTGCAAACCACCATAAGATTTATTAAAGAAAACGGAGTGTCATTACACAAACCATTTTACCTCAAGTCCATATTAAGACCCGTTGGCAATAAGGTTTTATAATTAAATATCATTTTAATTTCTTCCTTTGAAAATCTCTGCATCCGGTCAACACCACGTATGTCACTATTAATCTTTTTCAGTCCAAAAAAGTATTTTACATATTTAACATCACAGTGGTGTTCCTGTTTGAAATGCAAGGATAGGGCATGTGTTTCTAACCCTTTACGGATATTCCGCACATGTTCTCCTATGTTAAATTATCTTCTGATGGCAAGAGACAGAGGTGACTGTCCAATATTAATCCTTCTGGATCTCTCGGCAGCATTTGATACCGTGGATCATGGGCTTCTAATTGAGCGACTGATACAGTTCTGTGAACTGGATGGCACAGTCCTAAGCTGGTTCAAATCATTTCTCACAGGCAGGTCACAGAGAGTATCATCTGGATTATACTCATCACCATCAGTGCCATTGCCATGTGGTGTCCCACAAGGTTTCTGAGGAACATAGCCAGAATCAAGCACTTAATTCCCTCAGATGATCTGCCAAAAGTCATACATTCATTTGTATCATCTCGATTAGACTACTGTAATGCTCTCTACCTTGGTCTCCCAGCAAAAGAATTGTACCGCTTACAGCTGGTGCAAAACAAAGCTGCCAGGCTGTTAACAAACCAGCCCCATTCTAGCCACATAACACCCATCCTCTACTCCCTTCACTGGCTGCCTGTAAGATGGCGAATCATCTTCAAAATTGGCTTATTGAGCTTCAAAGCATTACATGACCAGGGCTCAAGGTACCTGAAGCAGGTCTAGTTTGGTGACCACCAGTATATAGTAGTATAGTACAGTAGTCCATTGCTGTATCTTGCAGCTCCGTGTCAGACTCAGTTCTATTCTCCTGATCAGTGCTCAATATCTGTGCTGCATTGTGTTGACCAGTATATAGTAGTACAGTGCTGCATTGTGGTGACCACCAGTATATAGTACAGTACAGTAGGCCATTGCTGTATCTTGCAGCTCCGAGTCAGACTTAGTTCAAGTATCCTGATCAGTGCTCAATATCTGTGCTGCATTGTGGTGACCAGTATATAGTAGTCTAGTGCTGCATTGTGGTGACCAGTATATAGTAGTACAGTACAGTAATCCATTGCTGTATCTTGCAGCTCCATGTCACTTCTAGTATCCTGAACAGTGCTTAATATCTGTGTTCAGTGTCAGTGCTGCATTGTGGTGACTAAAAGTCCAGTGTCTTGTGCTGCATCTTGCTGCTGTAGGGTGCTGTGGTAGTGGCCTGTCACTGTGCATAGGTCATCATCATTCCAGTCACAGTGGTATCTGGTATCTATCTAGTATTATCTAATTCCAGACATTACTGCCGTCTAGTTCCAGATATATTACTGGCATATAATTCCACACATTAAAAAATGGAGAACAAAAATGTGGAGGGTAAAATAGGGAAAGATCAAGATCCACTTCCACCTAGTGCTGAAGCTGCTGCCACTAGTCATGGCAGAGACAATGAAATGCCATCAACGTCGTCTGCCAAGGCCGATGCCCAATGTCATAGTAAAGAGCATGTAAAATCCAAAAAACAAAAGTTCAGTAAAATGACCCAAAAATCAGTCAGTCAGCTTCACATGAGGATGGAAGCACTCAACCTCCCACTAGAAAAATAAAGAGAGTTAAGCTGGCAAAAGCACAGTAAAGAACTGTGCGTTCTTCTAAATCACAAATCCCCAAGGAAAGTCCAATTGTGTCGGTTGCGATGCCTGACCTTCCCAACACTGGACGGGAAGAGGTGGCTCCTTTCACCATTTGCACACCCCTTGCAAGTGCTGGAAGGAGCACCCACAGTACAGTTCCTGATATTCAAATTGAAGATGTCACTGTTGAAGTACACCAGGATGAGGATATGGGTGTTGCTGGCGCTGAGGATGAAATTGACAAGGAGGATTCTGATGGAGAGGTGGTTTGTTTAAGTCAGGCACCCGGGGAGACACCTGTTGTCCGTAGGATTCATAAGGCCATTGACATGCCTGGTCAAAATACAAAAAAAAAAATCACCTCTTCTGTGTGGAATTATTTCAACAGAAATGCGGACAACTGGTGTTAAGCCGTGTGTTGCCTTTGTCAAGCTGTAATAAGTAGGGGTAAGGATGTTAACCACCTAGGAACATCCTCCCTTATACGTCACCTGGAGCGCATTCATCAGAAGTCATTGACAAGTTCAAAAACTTTGGGTGACAGCGGAAGTAGTCCACTGACAACTAAATCCCTTCCTCTTGTAACCAAGCTCCTGCAAACCACACCACCAAGTCCCTCAGTGTCAATTTCCTCCTTAGACAGGAAAGCCAATAGTCCTGCAGGCCATGTCACTGGCAAGTCTGACGAGTCCTCTCCTGCCTGGGATTCCTCTGATGCATCCTTGAGTGTAACGCCTACTGCTGCTGGCGCTGCTGTTGGGAGTCGATCATCCCAGAGGGGAAGTCGGAATACCACTTGTACTACTTCCAGTAAGCAATTGACTGTCCAACAGTCCTTTTTTGCGCGGAAGATGAAATATCACAGCAGTCATCCTGTTGCAAAGCGGATAACTCAGGCCTTGACAGCTGTGTTGGTGTTAGACGTGCGGCCGGTATCCGCCATTAGTTCACAGGGACTTAGAGAATTTCTTGAGGTAGTGTGTCCCCGGTACCAAATACCATCTAGGTTACACTTCTCTAGGCAGGCGATACAGAGAATTTACACAGACGTCAGAAAAAGAGTCACCAGTGTCCTAAAAAATGCAGTTGTACCCAATGTACACTTAACCACTGACATGTGGATAAGTGGAGCAGGGCAGACTAAGGACTATATGACTGTGACAGCCCACTGGGTAGATGCATTGCCTCCCGCAGCAAGAACAGCAGCAGCGGCACCAGTAGCAGCATCTCGCAAACGCCAACTCGTTCCTAGGCAGGCTACGCTTTGTATCACCGCTTTCCATAAGAGGCACACAGCTGACAACCTCTTACGGAAACTGAGGAACATCAGCGCAGATTGGCTTGCCCCAATTGGACTCTCCTGGGAATTTGCGACATCGGACAACGCCACCAATATTGTACGTGCATTACATGTGGGCAAATTCCAGTACGTCCCATGTTTTGCACATACAATGAATTTGGTGGTGCAGAATTTTTTTAAAAACGACAGGGGCGTGCAAGAGATGCTGTCGGTGGCCCGAAGAATTGCAGGCCACTTTCGGCATTCAGCCACCGCGTGCCGAAGACTGGAGCACCAGCAAACACTCCTGAACATTCCCCGTCATCAGCTGAAGCAAGAGGTGGTAACGAGGTGGAATTCAACCCTCTATATGCTTCAGAGGATGGAGGAGCAGCAAAAGGCCATTCAAGCCTATACATCTGCCTACGATATAGGCAAAGGAGGGGGAATGCACCTGACTCAAGTGCAGTGGAGAATGATTTCAACGTTGTGCAAGGTTCTGCAACCCTTTGAACTTGCCACACGTGAAGTCAGTTCAGACACTGCCAGCCTGAGTCAGGTCATGCCCCTCATCAGGCTTTTGCAGAAGCAACTGGAGAGATTGAAGGAGGAGCTAACACGGAGCGATTCCGCTAGGCATGTGGGACTTGTGGATGGAGCCCTTCATTCCATTAACCAGGATTCACGGGTAGTCAATCTGTTGAAATCAGAGCACTACATTTTGGCCACAGTGCTCGATCCTAGGTTGTCTCTCTCTTTCCGGCAGACACAAGTCTGCAGATGTTCAAAGACCTGCTCGTGAGACACTTGTCAAGTCAAGCGGAACGTGACCCGTCAACAGCTCCTCCATTTCCTACTGCCACTGGAGCTGCCAGAAAAAGGATCAAATTTCCAAAACCACCCGCTGGCGGTGATGCAGAGCAGTCAGGAGCAAAAACTGACATCTGGTCCGGACTGAGGAACCTGCCAACGATTACGGACATGTCGTCTACTGTCACTGCATATGATTCTGTCACCATTGAAAGAATGGTGGAGGATTATATGAGTGACAGCATCCAAGTATGCATGTCAGACAGTCCGTACGTATACTGGCAGGAAAGAGGCAATTTGGAGGCCCTTGCACAAACTGGCTTTATTTTACCTAAGTTGCCCCCCCTCCAGTGTGTACTCCGAAAGATTGTTTAGTGCAGCCGGTCACCTTGTCAGCGATCGGCGTACGTGGTTAATTCCACAAAATGTAGAGATGATGTTCATCAAAATGAATTATAATCAATTTCTCCGTGGAGACATTTACCAGCAATTGTCTCCAGAAAGTACACAGGGACCTGTGATGGTGGATTCCAGTGGGGACGAATTAATACTCTGTGAGGAGGGGGATGTACACAGTGAAAGGGGTGAGGAATCGGAGGATGATGATGAGGTCGACATCTTGCCTCTGTAGAGCCAGTTTGTGCAAGGAGAGATTCATTGCTTCTTTTTTGGTGGGGGCCCAAACCAACCAGTCATTTCAGCCAGTCGTGTGGCAGACCCTGTCGCTGAAATTATGGGTTTGTTAAAGTGTGCATGTCCTGTTTATACAACATAAGGGTGGGAAGGAGGGCCCAAGGACAATTCCATCTTGCACCTCTTTTTTTATTTATCTTTGTATCATGTGATGTTTGGGGCCACTTTTTTTAAGTGCCATCCTGTCTGACACTGCAGTACCACTCCTAGATGGGCCAGGTGTTTGTGCCGGCCACTTGGGTCGCTTAGCTTAGTCATCCAGCGACCTCGGTGCAAATTTTAGAACTAAAAATAATATTGTGAGGTGTTCAGAATAGACTTGAAATGAGTGGAAATTATAGTTATTGGTGGTTAATAATACTATGGGATCAAAATTACCCCCAAATTCTATGATTTAAGCTGCTTTTTGAGGGGTTTTTGAAAAAAAAACACCCAAATTCAAAACACACCCGAATCCGATAAAAAAATTTTTAAGGGAGGTTTTGCCAAAACGCGTCCGAATCCAAAACACTGCCGCAGAACCAAAACCAAAACCCGAAAAATGTCTGGTGCACATCACTAATATAATATATATATATATATATATATCTGCCACAGTTCTATTCTCCTCATACCTTGAAGAAGACACTCAGGTGGTGTTGAAACAAGTTGGTGAAAGGAGAATAACCTGGGACTTTGGACTGGCACTGTGACATCCGCATTATCTGGGGACGCCTGGTATATTCCAATTTATGCGCAATTGTCTACTTCTATTTGTAGACATTTTGAGCCAGTGAGAGTCCAATCTATCCAGTTTTATGTAGGTCAGTATTTTATTAAAGCGTTTGATAATATTGGGAGTCAATCTCATTTCTCTGAGAACATTGAATCCAAGTTTGTGTTTGAGAAATTGGGATTTATATTATCCAGGAGAAGCCGAGTTAATTATAACCACGCCTTATTGTCTACTCATCTGTGTAGACTATTTGAGCCGGTGAGAGTTCAATCCACCTGGATGAATGTGTGTGTGTGTGTGTGTGAATTTTAATAAAAGGTTTACACTATTGGGAGCATTTTTGTTTTTTTTCTGAGGTACCTGTATTTAAGCAAGAAAATTCTAAAAGGAGGAGAACGTGGAAGTTTCAGTTGCATTCAATCTCATTGTGTGGCTTGATTGTCTACTGATCTATGTAGACCAAGAAATCGGGTACGAATTTGAAGAGAAGTAGCATACAAAGTGTAAAAATTATAATAACAGTGTTAAACAATGATATTGCTTTATTCTTTTTTTCTGAGCTTTTTGTGAACCATTAATACTCTCTTATACCCCTTTCACACCGCAGCTTTAACCCGGTAAATTGCAGATTTTTTTAAACGGTTCTAGCTGAGATGTGAAAGGGCCACCTTGAATTTACCGTTTCCAAAATACTGGTATTTTGAAACGGTTAAAAAGCAGGGTCCTACCCGGTTCAGAACCGTTTCACTGTGCAGTGTGAAAGGCTCTGAAACAGTATTTCCAATCCACAGGAGGTGATAGGCAGTCTCCATGTGTGATGTCACCAGGCAGAAGCAGGAAGCTGGAGGAAAAACACATCAAACACATGAGAGTGGGTTTAGAAGCGTTTTCTTACTGCAAATATATTATACAACGGCAACTTGGAGTGATGAAGAGTTGAGGGAGCTGCTAAGAATCAGAGGGGATGAGGAAATCTGCAGACAAATAACTGGGACAGTCAAGGATGCACTCATATATAAAAACATGGTTAAAATGCTTCAAGCTGCTGGGTTCCATCGTACAACTATCCAAATTATTAATAATTAATTAATTATTAATAATGTGTGAGCCAGAAAAGTCCATTTATAATGACAACCACTGTTTTCTATGGGTGAAACGGGTTCAGTGTGAAAGGTACCAAAACGGTAATGAAATGGTAATATACTGGTTACAACATGCGATGTGAAGGGGGTTTAACTGCTCAGACCCGTTTTAAGAACCGTTTCAAAAGCAGGTTTTGCGATGTGAAAGCAGCATTAGAGAATCTGCATCTGAGGGATTGGTAATTTTTTGTTCTTTCTGTGTCCAATAAGTGTGGGTGTCACTTATCACTTAGTCCTAAGGCTGCGGGTTGGCGCAGTGATAGAACACACCATTGTTTTTCTGTCATATACTCCAATGTGTTGCCCACCTTGGTAATTTTGACATCTAGGTAATACACTGTAACCTATATGACAGTTCTGGTGAGAACACAGCATTGGATGCAGCATGCAGACCCACCAACACACTCTTCCTCGGTGATGGGTATAAAAGCATGGTGAGGTTTCTTTCTTATATATGCCCAGACAAAAGTACACACAATTTTTTTTACGGAAATGCTGGTACAATATGCCAAATCAAGTGTTGTCTTTCAACCTGGCCACCGCCTCTACTGCATGTTTTCATATATAAATATTTTCTTAGCCTGCAATGCCTCTGTCACGGCTGTGGTTATTTGTGAATCCGGACTAGGTCTGGTCTCTGAACTTGAGTGTTGTGGACAGAATTGCGCAGGCTTAAGATACGATCTCCTCATGCAGACGTGGCAGTTGGCGGAGGAACGTAGGAGAGGAAGTGACCAGCTATTTGGGAACTGAAACACTGGTGGTGTGAACCACCAGTGCAATAGGTAGCTGGATGGTCACTGAGATCGGAAAGTCTATGAAAACTAGCAGCAGGAATGCTGGGAGTCACCAGCAAACAGATCTGCAAAAGGTTGAGTGGAACAAGCATGTCAGGTTTTCCAGATGCTGGATGGAACCAGTGGAGTAGATTTGTAGAAGGCTGGGCAGAACAAGCACAGCAGGTTTTCCAGATGTCGGGAATGGCTTTCCGACAAGGCAGGTTTTCCAGATGTCGGGATTGGCTTTCCGACAAGGCAGGTTTTCCAGATGCTGGGAAGGAACCAGCAAGGCAGGATTGTAGAATGCTGGATGAAGACAGCAATGCAGGTTTTCTGGAATGCTGGATGGAACCAGCAGAGCAGGTTTGCTGTGAATGCTGGATGAAGACAGCAATGCAGGTTTTCTGGAATGCTGGATGAAGACAGCAATGCTTTCTAAATGTTGGGCGGAACCAACAAGGTAGGTGTTCAGAATGCTGGACGGAACCAGCAAGGCATAGATGCTGCAATGGAATGCAGAACAGTCTTTAGGTGCACTGGGGTGGCAAACCAGTGCACTTGGACACGCTGTGATGGAAATAGCGGTATGGCCCTTTAAGATCAGTCAGAGTCAGGTGGTGCTGTGATGGTATTAGCACTCTGTCTAATACAGCTGGAGATGCAGGAGCTCACTACAGAATGAGAGAAAACAAAGCACTGACACTTTGCCAGCGCTGGGACTTGGAACTTATACTCCTTGCTCACTGCTGACTGGATGAGGGATTCACATGATGAGGAAGTGATTCCAGATTGGGCCCAGGAAGGTCAGCTGACCAGGAACTGTTATGGCGATGTCCATAGCTGGTTTTGGAGGGAACTCTGTTGTGGTGTAGTTTGCAGAGATAGACAGTAATGGCCGCAGGCCTGAGAACACAAGGAGTTGTATCTGGTGACCACTTGACTTGTGGATGCTGGCACAGAAGCATATGACGGCATGAAGAGACTTGCCTAATTCAGCATTCACACAGAAGGTTAATCAACACAAGTGCAGCTCGTTAGCAAGTCTCACTTTCCAGATTTATTTTATTATTTATTACCAGTTATTTATATAGCGCTTTACAGAGATAGAGAACTCAGCACTTAGGGAACTCATGGTACTGATGAGCTGGTTTATCCCAGCCAGCAGAAAACACACAGGATACAGGACAGATGGCAGAGGTAAGTCACCAAATGATAGGATTTTAGTCAGGATGGTGAGAGCCTCACTTGTTTATGGCAGATCTGTAGTCACTATTTGGCAGAAATTACTGAAAGTCAAAATCTTGGAAGAGCGATGCATCAATGAGTAGATTTTGTTTACAAGTTAGTTATATTCCGTTTCTCAGTAATCGGAATGTAAGATTTTTTTTGCAGATTTAATATTTTCCAACACTTCCAGACCCCATCAACATGAACAAACAATTTACAACAAATCAACAAATATTTCAAAAAGATTTATCTCAGGGTCAAAAATATCAAAATTGGAGATAAAGAGTGATATGAAATGGGGCACACCGCAAGACAGACTGAAAACACATTAATACGTATATAATATATACAATGTCCTCCAGTCTAAAAAGACATGTTGCAAAATAGCAATTTGACACAATGCAAAATGTATTGTATTTTTTTTTGTGTAGTCAGATGATCACTATTTGCTGTTGTTTTCTATGTATATAACACGAGTGCAAGCTGTGCTCTATAGAAGATCCTATTATACTAGCAGAGGGCCAATTATATGATGGGTCACCCCAGTGTGACTCAACCGCAGCCCCTATTCTGACTGCTACTCATCTGATCCCTCCACCCATCAAACTTGCAGTCAGAATATACTAAAAAAAAAAAAAAAAAAAGATTCAGAGTTGTATTTATTTTTAGCTAATGCTAGATAGAACAATTGGAATTTATATATGAAGACTTAATTTTCACTGGCCCTTTAATCCCCAGCAATTTATTAATTCACAATCTTCCAGACTGTAACAAAATTAACATTTATTTTAGAACAATTTGGACAACAGCACAATCACGTGTGAAGTAGGTAAACCTTAAAGTCTATATTTAAATGCAAAAATACAGAGCTTTCATCCGTTGGTATAAGATGGGACAAGTATATAATCCAAGACACGCATCGGCACTTGATGAAAGCTTTGCAGAATGCTGTAGGTAGGTTTGCGCAGTGTAACAGAAATGCAGTGCCAATTCAGCTTTCCGCAGAAGGGAACACGTAAAGGGGAACTCTAGCATTCGGTCTATGGGTTTTCTTTTTAAATAGTCCTGCAGCCTTCAGCTTCTTCCCTTCTTGATATACCTGTTGAAAAAAACAAGTGCCGGCATGAAAAACATGCTAATTGATTTGTCAACAGTTAAAATACTGAAAATGCACAATACCAGCTTTGCCACATCGCTAAAAAGGATATGAAGAAGCCCTGAAAGAAGGTAACTAAAGTATAAAAGGAAATTGTATTTCATGTAAAGTGTATGTAACAACATGGCTGCTAAACTGTGTTCTGTAGTTAACTGTATACAGGAAAATGGGAGGAGAATTTATGTCCAGGGAATGGATAACGATCTCTTATCTCGTACCAGTCATAAATGTTTGGGGGTAAAAAACTGCATCTTTCACTTTCAGAAACAACTATACCTGGTCAAGCTAGGTCAGGAAGAATACATTCTAGTAGAATTTCACCTCTAAAGATGAAAGGAAATTTTGGGGTATATTTACTAAAGTCCCGATTTTGACCGAGTTGGTGTTTTTTCTTCAAAGTGTCATCTCGGGAATTTACTAAACACAAATCTCGGCAGTGATGAGGGCATTCGTATTTTTTTGGAAGGCAAACAAAAAAAAAAAAAAAGATTTTACTCACCGGTAAATCTATTTCTCGTAGTCCGTAGTGGATGCTGGGAACTCCGTAAGGACCATGGGGAATAGCGGCTCCGCAGGAGACTGGGCACAACTAAAGAAAGCTTTAGGTCACCTGGTGTGCACTGGCTCCTCCCACTATGACCCTCCTCCAAGCCTCAGTTAGGACACTGTGCCCGGACGAGCTGACATAATAAGGAAGGATTTTGAATCCCAGGTAAGACTCATACCAGCCACACCAATCACACCGTATAACTCGTGATACTATACCCAGTTAACAGTATGAATATAACCGAGCCTCTCAACAGATGGCTCGACAATAACCCTTTAGTTAGGCAATAACTATATACAAGTATTGCAGACAATCCGCACTTGGGATGGGCGCCCAGCATCCACTACGGACTACGAGAAATAGATTTACCGGTGAGTAAAATCTTATTTTCTCTGACGTCCTAGTGGATGCTGGGAACTCCGTAAGGACCATGGGGATTATACCAAAGCTCCCAAACGGGCGGGAGAGTGCGGATGACTCTGCAGCACCGAATGAGAGAACTCCAGGTCCTCCTCAGCCAGGGTATCAATTTTGTAGAATTTAGCAAACGTGTTTGCCCCTGACCAAGTTGCAGCTCGGCAAAGTTGGAAAGCCGAGACCCCTCGGGCAGCTGCCCAAGATGAGCCCACCTTCCTTGTGGAATGGGCTTTTACAGATTTTGGCTGCGGTAGTCCAGCCGCAGAATGCGCCAGCTGAATTGTGCTACAAATCCAGCGAGCAATAGTCTGCTTAGAAGCAGGAGCACCCAGTTTGCTGGGTGCATACAGGATAAACAGCGAGTCAGTTCTCCTGACTCTAGCCGTCCTGGAAACATAATTTTTCAAGGCCCTGACTACGTCCAGTAACCTGGAATCCTCCAAGTCCCTAGTAGCCGCAGGCACTACAATAGGTTGGTTCAAGTGAAAAGCTGATACCACCTTAGGGAGAAACTGGGGACGAGTCCTCAATTCTGCCCTATCCATATGGAAAATCAGATAAGGACTTTTATATGACAAAGCCGCCAATTCTGATACACGCCTGGCCGAAGCCAAGGCTAATAACATGACCACTTTCCGCGTGAGATATTTTAGATCCACGGTTTTTAGTGGCTCACACCAATGTGATTTTAAGAAACTCAACACCACGTTGAGAACCCAAGGTGCCACTGGAGGCACAACCGGGGGCTGAATATGCAGCACTCCTTTTACAATGTCTGAACTTCAGGTACTGAAGCTAGTTCTTTCTGGAAGAAAATCGACAGAGCCGAGATCTGTACCTTAATGGAGCCTAATTTTAGGCCCATAGACACTCCTGCTTGTAGGAAATGCAGAAATCGACCTAGTTGAAATTCCTCTGTTGGGGCCTTTTTTGGCCTCACACCAAGCAACATATTTTCGCCATATGCGGTGATAATGTTTTGCAGTTACATCTTTCCTGGCTTGAATCAGCGTAGGAATGACTTCCTCCGGAATGCCCTTTTCCTTTAGGATCCGGCGTTCAACCGCCATGCCGTCAAAACGTAGCCGCGGTAAGTCTTGGAACAGACAGGGCCCCTGCTGCCGCAGGTCCTGTCTGAGCGGCAGAGGCCATGGGTCCTCTGATATAATTTCTTGAAGTTCTGGGTACCAAGCTCTTCTTGGCCAATCCGGAACCACGAGTATCGTTCTTACTCCTCGCCTTCCTATTATTCTCAGTACCTTTTGTATGAGAGGCAGAGGAGGGAACACATAAACCGACTGGTACACCCACGGTGTTACCAGAGCGTCCACAGCTATCGCCTGAGGGTCCCTTGACCTGGCGCAATATCTTTTATAGCTTTTTGTTGAGGCGGGACGCCATCATGTCCACCTGTGGCCTTTCCCAATGGTGTACAATCCTTTGGAAGACTTCTGGATGAAATCCCCACTCTCCCGGGTGGAGGTCGTGTCTGCTGAGAAGATCTTCTTCCCAGTCGTCCACTCCGGGAATGAACACTGCTGACAGTGTTAACACATGATTTTCCGCCCATCGGAGAATCCTTGTGGCTTCTGCCATCGCCATCCTGCTTCTTGTGCCGCCCCGTTGGTTTACATGGGCGACTGCCGTGATGTTGTCTGATTGGATCAGTACCGGCTGGTTTTGAAGCAGAGGCCTTGCCTGACTCAGGGCATTGTAAATGGCCCTCAGTTCCAGAATATTTATGTGTAGGGAAGTCACCTGACTTGACCAAAGTCCCTGGAAGTTTCTTCCCTGTGTGACTGCCCCCCAGCCTCAAAGGCTGGTATCCATGGTCACTAGGACCTAGTCCTGTATGCCGAACCTGCGGCCCTCTTGAAGATGGGCACTCTGCAGCCACCACAGTAGAGATACCCTGGTCCTTGAAGACAGGGTTATCAGCCGATGCATCTGAAGATGTGATCCGGACCACTTGTCCAACAGGTCCCACTGAAAAGTTCTTGCATGGAACCTACCGAATGGGATTGCTTCGTAGGAAGCTACCATTTTTCCCAGGACTCGCGTGCAATGATGCACCGATACCTGTTTTGGCTTCAGGAGGTCTCTGACTAGAGATGACAGCTCCTTGGCTTTCTCCTCCGGGAGAAACACTTATTTCTGTTCTGTGTCCAGAACCATCCCCAGGAACAGTAGACGTGTCGTAGGAACCAGCTGTGACTTTGGACTGTTTAGAATCCAACCGTGCTGTTGTAGCACTTTCCAAAATAGTGCTACCCCGACTAGCAACTGCTCCTTGGACCTTGCCCTTATAAGGAGATTGTCCAAGTACGGGATAATTAAAACTCCCTTTTTTCGAAGGAGTATCATCATTTCGGCCATTACCTTGGTAAACACCCTCGGTGCCATGTACAGTCCAAACGGCAGTGTCTGGACTTGGTAATGGTAATCCTGTACCACAAATCTGAGGTACTCCTGGCGAGGATGGTAAATGGGGACATGCAGGTAAGCATCCTTGATGTCCCGGGATCCCATGTAATCCCCCTCGTCCAGGCTTGCAATAACCGCCCTGAGCGATTCCATCTTGAACTTGAATTTTTTTTTTTTTTTGTATGTGTTCAAGGATTTTAAATATAAAATGGGTCACACCGAACCATGCGGTTTCGGTACCCCAAACCGTGTGGAATAGTAACCCCGTCCTTGTTGAAGTAGGGGCACCTTGAGTATTACCTGCTGGGAATACAGCTTATTAATTGCCTCTAGCGCAGCCTCCCTGCCTGAGGGAGTTGTCGGCAAGGCATATTTGAGGAAACGGCGGGGGGGAGACATCTCGAATTCCAGCTTGTACCCCTGAAATACTACTTGAATGAAACAGGGATCCACCTGTGAGCGAGCCCACTGATCGCTGAAATTTTTGAGACGGCCCCCCACCGTACCTGGCTACACCTGTGGAGCCCCCGCGTCATGCTGTGGACTCAGAGGAAGTGAGAGAAGAATTTTGATTCTGGGAACAGGCTGACTGGTGCAGCTTTTTCCCTCTTCCCATGTCTCTGTACAGAAAGGAAGCGCCTTTGACCCGCTTGCTTTTCTGAAGCCTAAAGGACTGTACCTGATAATACAGTGCTTTCTTAGTCTGTGAGGAAACCTGAGGTAAAAATATTTCTTCCCAGCTGTTGCTGTGGATACGAGGTCCCAGAGACCATCCCCAAATAATTCCTCACCCTTATAAGGCAGAATCTCTATGCGCCTTTTAAAGTCAGCATCACCTGTCCAGTGACAGGTCTCTAATACCCTCCTGACAGAATGGACATTACATTCATTTTGGATGCCAGCCGGCAAAATATCCCTCTGTGCATCCCTCATATATAAGACGACGTCTTTAATATGTTCTTATGTTTGACAGGGTCACCGACCACGCTGCAGCAGCACGATCTGCAGGTCTCAGTCTAGTACCTGAGTGTGTAAATACAGACTTCAGGATAGCCTCCTGCTTTTTATCAACAGGTACCTTCAAAGTGGCCGTTCCTAAAACGGCAGTGCCACCTTTTTTGACAACCGTGTGAGCGCCTTATCCACCCTAGGGGATATCTCCCAGCGTAATTTATCCTCCGGCGGGAAAGGGTACGCCATCAGTAACTTTTTAGAAATTACCAGTTTCTTATCGGGGGGAACACACGCTTTTCACACACTTCATTCATTCATCTGATGGGGGAACAAAACACTGCCTGCTTTTTCTCCCCAACATAAAAACCCATTTTTAGAGGGTTAATGTCAGAAATGTGTAACACATTTTTTTTATTGCCGGGATCAAGTCACGGATGTTCCTAGTGGATTGTGTATATGTCTCAACCTTGTCGACACTGGAGTCAGACTCCGTGTCGACATCTGTGTCTGCCATCTGAGTGAGCGGGCGTTTTTGAGCCCCTGATGGCCTTTGAGACGCCTGGGCAGGCGCGGACTGAGAAGCCGGCTGTCCCACAGCTGTTACGTCATCCACCCTTTTATGTAAGGAGTTGACACTGTCGGTTAATACCTTTCATCCACTCTGGTGTCGGCCCCACAGGGGGCGACATCACATTTATCGGCATCTGCTCCGTCACCATATAAGCCTCCTCATTAAACATGTCGACACAGCCGTACCGACACACCGCACACACACAGGGAATGCTCTGACTGAGGACAGGACCCCACAAAGCCCTTTGGGGAGACAGAGAGAGAGTATGCCAGCACACACCAGAGCGCTATATAATGTGGGGATTAACACTATAACTGAGTGAAATTTCCCCAATAGCTGCTTGTATATATAATATTGCGCCTAAATTTAGTGCCCCCCCTCTCTTTTTAACCCTTTGAGCCTGAAAACTACAGGGGAGAGCCTGGGGAGCTGTCTTCCAGCTGCACTGTGAAGAGAAAATGGCGCCAGTGTGTCTGAGGGAGATAGCTCCGCCCCTTTTTCGCGGACTTTTCTCCCGCTTTTTTCTGGATTCTGGCAGGGGTATTTTCCACATATATAGCCTCTAGGACTATATATTGTGGTATTTTTGCCAGCCAAGGTGTTTTTATTGCTGCTCAGGGCGCCCCCCCCAAGCGCCCTGCACCCTCAGTGACCGGAGTGTGAAGTGTGTATGAGGAGCAATGGCGCACAGCTGCAGTGCTGTGCGCTACCTTGGTGAAGACTGATGTCTTCTGCCGCCGATTTTCCGGACCTCTTCTTGCTTCTGGCTCTGTAAGGGGGACGGCGGCGCGGCTCCGGGACCGAACACCAAGGCTGGGCCTGCGGTCGATCCCTCTGGAGCTAATGGTGTCCAGTAGCCTAAGAAGCCCAAGCTGGCTGCAAGCAGGCAGGTTCGCTTCTTCTCCCCTTAGTCCCTCGCTGCAGTGAGCCTGTTGCCAGCAAGTCTCACTGAAAATAAAAAACCTAATTCTATACTTTCTTTCTAGAAGCTCAGGAGAGCCCCTAGTGTGCATCCAACCTCGGCCGGGCACAAAATCTAACTGAGGCTTGGAGGAGGGTCATAGTGGGAGGAGCCAGTGCACACCAGGTGACCTAAAGCTTTCTTTAGTTGTGCCCAGTCTCCTGCGGAGCCGCTATTCCCCATGGTCCTTACGGAGTTCCCAGCATCCACTAGGACGTCAGAGAAATACGAATGAATACACCATTGGTCAAATACGCCTGTTATTTGATACAACTCGGTAATTTACAAAAAATTTGAATTCACAAACACTGCCGGCAATAGCCAAACACTGCCGTGAAAAAATACAAACCGCGAGGTTAAGTGGGGTCACTCTTGTGGTTGCCCCCACTTAACCTCGCCGTCTACCGCAGACCGCAAAGTTCCCACCATTGGATACAATGGAGCGCCTATGCGCTACATTGTATCTCTACAGTGCGCAGCCTGACTGACAGTTCAGGCGCGCACAGCCAATCAGGAGAGTGCCATGACGTGGCGCTCCCTGATTGGCTGAAGGGACCCTCTTTGACAGCAGTCACGGGGGGTCCCGCCAGTCGGGGAAAGTGGTCCCATGTGTAAACATGGGACCCCTTTCAGTGCGTGGTCCTGGATTTTCGTTTTTTTTTTTTTGCCAAGTACGTGGATTACAAACAAAGAAGAGGACCGAGCTACACAGGATTGTTGGGAGTATAATTTTATTGACAGGTACCCCATGGATTCTACGTGGAGAAGGGGACAGACTCTTCGTGTCAACATAGGTAAGTATGTATGAATGTAAGTGTGCATGTATGTAATAAAGTTATACTGTCACGGTGTGCGCGTTTTGTTTTTATATGGGGATTTTTTTGTAGTAGAACTACAGGTACCAGCGGGCCTGTTTCCCCCCCGCATGCTGGTACTTGTGGTTCTCCAAGTACCAGCTTGCGGGGAAGGCTTTCTGGGACTTGTAGTACTGCTGCAAAAAACAATATTCTTATTTTTACACAACAGGCTATCGGCCCCCCATCCGCCGCCCTTGGATGTGGGGGGGAGGGGGGGGGGCAGCCTCGAGCTTCACCCCTAGGCCCTGGGTGGCTGGAGGGGGGGACCCCTTGATTTAAGGGGTCCCCACTCCTCCAGGGTACCCCGGCCAGGGGTGACTAGTTGGTTATTTAATGCCAGGGCCGCAGGGACCAATATAAAAGTGTCCCCCGGCTGTGGCATTATCTCGCTGACTAGTGGAGCCAAGTACTGGTGTTAAAAATACGGGGGACCCCTACGTGTTTTGTCCCCCGGATTTTTTGCACCGGACCAGGCGCAAAGCCTGGTGCTGGCTGTTAAAATATGGGGGATCCCCAGTCAATTTCCCCCCCCGTATTTTTACAACCAGGACCGGCTCAAAGAGCCCGAGGCTGGTTAGGCTTAGGAGGGGGGACCCCACGCAATTTTCCCCACTGATTTTTAACACTTTAAACTCTTAATTTAAGGTACACAATGAAGCCCTCACAGATCCGGCCAGGATTCATTGTGTTAAATTCGGCAGTGTTTTACTAATCACTCACGTAAAACACTGGCCGAAAATGAGTTTTATGGTAAGAACTTACCCTTGTTAAAACTCTTTCTGCGAGGTACACTGGGCTCCACAAGTCTGGACAATGGGTGTAGAGTAGGATCTTGATCCGAGGCACCAACAGGCTCAAAGCTTTGACTGTTCCCAGAATGCACAGCGCCGCCTACTATATTACCCCGCCTCCCAGCACAGGAGCTCAGTTTAGTTAACCAGCCCAATGCAGTAGCAGGAAAAGAGATGACAACGGTTAGTAGCCACATACACCACACTCTCACGACAAGAGAAGTGTCAGCGGCTAATGCCATATCAACCCAAAGAAGCTAAGTGCGTCAGGGTGGGCGCTTTGCGGAGCCCAGTGTACCTCGCAGAAAGAGTTTTAACAAGGGTAAGTTCTTACCATAAAACTCGTTTTCTGCTGCGGGGTACACTGGGCTCCACAAGTCTGAACAATGGGGAAGTCCTAAAGCAGTTCCTTATGGGAGGGGACGCACTGTAGCGGGCACAAGAACCCGGCATCCAAAGGAAGCATCCTGGGAAGCGGCAGTATCGAAGGCATAGAACCTTATGAATGTGTTCCCGGAGGACCACGTAGCCGCCTTGCACAATTGATCAAGGGTCGCACCATGTTGGGCCGCCCAAGAAGGTCCAACAGACCGAGTAGAATGGGCCGTAATATGAACAGGAGCTGACAGACCAGCCTTCACATAAGCATGCGCAATCACCATTCTAATCCACCTGGCCAGGGTCTGCTTGTGAGCAGGCCAGCCACGTTTGTGAAATCCAAACAAAACAAAGAGAATCAGACTTTCGAATAGAAGCAGTTCTCTTCACATAGATACGGAGAGCCCGTACCACATCCAAAGACCGCTCTTTAGGAGACAAATCAGGAGAGACAAAAGCTGGAACCACAATCTCCTGTTTAAGGTGGAACGAAGAAACCACCTTAGGTAAATATCCGGGACGAGTCCTAAGAACCGCCCGGTCACGGTGAAAAATCAGATATGGGGAACTACAAGACAAGGCACCCAAATCTGACACTCTTCTAGCAGAGGCAATAGCCAGCAAGAACACCACCTTAAGGGAAAGCCACTTAAGGTCAGCTGAACCAAGAGGTTCAAATGGAGGCTCCTGCAACGCCTCCAAAACCACCGACAAGTCCCAAGGAGCCACAGGCGGGACATAGGGAGGATGGATACGCAACACACCCTGAGTGAAAGTATTAACATCAGGTAAAGTCGCAATTTTTCTCTGAAACCACACCGACAAGGCAGAAATATGAACCTTGGAAGCGTCATAATGGTTAGATGCGCACCAAACAAAGTAGGAATGCCAAACCCAATGGTAAATCCGAGCAGAGGCCGGTTTCCGGGCCCGCAACATAGTTTTAATGACCTCTTCAGAAAAACCCTTAGCTCTTAAGACGGAAGCTTCAAGAGCCACACCGTCAAAGACAGCCGGGCTAGGTCCTGGTAGACACAGGGGCCCTGAACGAGGAGGTCTGGGCGTTGTGGAAGTAGAAGTGGATGCTCTGACGATAGGCCTTGCAGGTCTGAGAACCAGTGTCGTCTGGGCCACGCCGGAGCTATGAGAAGCAGATTTCCTTTTTCTTGCTTGAACTTCCGAATTACCCTGGGCAGGAGTGACACCGGAGGGAAAACGTACAGCAGCCGAAACCTCCACGGCACTGCCAGCGCATCCACGAATGCTGCTTGAGGATCCCTTGTCCTTGCTCCGAAGACCGGAACCTTGTGATTGTGTCGAGACGCCATCAGATCCACATCTGCAAGACCCCACCTTTCCACGAGGAGTTGAAACTTCTGGATGGAGGCCCCACTTGCCGGCATGCACGTCCTGACGACTGAGAAAGTCCGCTTCCCAATTCAGGACTCCCGGAATGAATATTGCCGGTAGATGGCGTTCTGCCCAACGTAGAATCCATGAGGCTTCCTTCATTGCCAAACGGCTTCGAGTGCCGCCTTGATGATTTATGTAAGCCACTGTGGTGGCATTGTCCGACTGTACTTGAACAGGACGGTTCTGAATCAAATGCTGTGCTACGTTCAACGCATTGAAGACCGCCCGCAATTCCAGAATGTTGATCGAGAGGAGAGATTCCTCCTTGGTCCACCGACCCTGCAAGGAGTGCTGCTCCAGCACCGCGCCCCAACCTCTTAGACTGGCATCTGTCGTCAACAGGACCCAGTTGGATATCCAGAAGGGACGGCCTCTGCACAATTGTCGGTCCTGGAGCCACCAGAGCAGCAACAGACGGTCCACCGGAGTCAGAGATCATTTGAGACCTGATCCGGTGAGGCAGGCAGTCCCACTTGACTAGAATCAGCTTCTGGAGGGGGCGAGAATGGAATTGAGCATACTCCACCATGTCGAATGCTGATACCATGAGGCCCAGCACCTGCATTGCCGAATGTATCGACACTTACGGACGAGAAAGGAAGCAACGATTCCTGTCCTGAAGTTTCAGGACTTTCTCCTGAGACAAGAACAACCTCTGGTTGTGAGTGCCCAACAGCGCTCCCAGATGCAGCATGCTCTGAGCAGGGACCAGGGAGGATTTCTTCCAGTTGATGAGCCACCCATGGGCTTGTAGAAACCGGACCGTCATATCCAGATGACGCAGGAGAAGATCTGGGGAATTTGTCAGGATTAACAAGTCGTCCAGATACGGCAGTATCCTGACCCCTTGACGGCGGAGTACCACCGTCATCACCGCCATAACTTTGGGTGAAGACTCGCGGAGCCGTTGTTAAACCAAAAGGTAACGCCCGAAACTGGTAATGGAGGTTGCCAATAGCGAACCTCGGGTATTGTTGATGTGACACTGCTATAGGAATATGCAGGTAAGCATCCTGTATGTCCAGGGAGACCATGTAGTCCCCAGGTTCCAAGGCCAGAACTATAGAGCGAAGGGTTTTCATACGGAACTTGGAAACCTTCACAAACTTGTTCAGTGCCTTGAGGTTGAGAATGGGCCGGGAAGACCCATTCGGTTTCGGGACTAGAAACAGCGGAGAATAGTACCCCTGGCCCCTCTGAGCAAGAGGCACCTGTACTATGACTGTACTAGGAGGGTCTGTACCACCGAATGCAGTGTGTTTGCCTTTGTCTGGTCCAACGGGACGTCTGTCTGGCAAAATCGATGAGGGGGTCGGTTTTTGAAGGCTATGGCGTAACCTTGAGTGACGACTTCCTGTACCCAGGCATCTGAAGTGGTCTTCAACCATTCCTGGGTATACCCTAGAAGCCGGCCCCCCACCCTGGGATCCCTCAGGGGAAGGCCCGCCCCGTCATGCGGCAGGCTTATCGGTCTTGGCTGCTGGCTGACGGGCAGCCCAGGCTCTTTTGGGCTTCGGCTTACCAGGTTTGGAAGTGCGGGCCTGCTTATGGTACGCCTGACCTTTTGCTTTACCTAAAGGACGAAAGGGGCGAAAGGACGTGCCTTTGGCCTTCGACACAGAAGGAGCTGTATTAGGCAGACAGGCAGTTTTGGAGTAGCCAAGTCAGCCACTATCTTATTTAAGTCCTCCCCAAACAGAATATCCCCCTTGAAAGGGAGTACCTCCAGGGTTTTTCTAGAGTCCAGATCCACAGACCAGGATCTCAGCCACAATATCCTGAGAGCCAGGACTGACGTAGTAGAGGCCTTGGCTGCTAGGATGCTGGCATCAGAAGCCGCCTCTTTAATATAGCGAGAAGCTGTGACAATATATGACAAGCATTGTCTAGCATGGTCAGAGGAGATTTCAGCTTCTAACTCCAAGGCCCATGCTTCAATAGCCTCTGCCGCCCATGTAGCTGCAATAGTGGGCCTTTGTGCAGCACCCGTGAGGGTGTAAATCGCTTTTAGACAACCCTCGACACGTTTATCCGTAGGCTCTTTTAGAGACGTGACGGTAGTGACAGGTAGAGCTGAGGAAACCACCATCCTAGCCACATGTGAGTCTACTGGAGGAGGCGTTTCTCAATTCTTAGACAGCTCTGGCGCGAGGGGATAGCGAGCCAGCATCTTCTTTTAAGGCACAAACTTCGTACCCGGGCATTGGGGGTCCCATAGGGGGTGTTAGTTTATGAACTAGCGTATGCAGAAGCGTGGAAAAAGCGGCCCACGGAGGGTCAGTATGTGCCTCCGTTGCCACAGTCCCACTGGGGGCAAGGAGCCCCCAGAACCAGAGCCCACAGCTGCTATATTCTCCCCATATGTGCCTGTGGCTTCAGCAACACCAGCAGTGTGTTCCGCCCCAGAACCGTTACCCTCAGATGCAGACATGATATAACTTGCAGTATGAGGTAACACAGTACAATTATTAGCAGCACTATATCCCTAAACCCAAACCCCTGCGCAGTGTAGTCAGCACCAGCAGAGATAAAGGAGAGATATGGTGACTAAATCACAGAAAAAATGCGTAATACAGTATATTTTTGTGAAAATCCTATATTAAATAACACCTGACACACCAAGCACCCTCAGGTTATAGAATATAGGGATAGCAAGTTGAGTGAAAGACACGAGATGGACACCACTCAGCTATCAATGCACACACAAATAGTCACAGTTTGTACAATGCAGAGGTTATTACTGACAATAATACTGCACTGAACTAGCTTACACAGCTATATAGTCAATAGATATAACACTACACAGTACGAAACTGGATGTATATCACAGGGTAATTGTACTATAAACCCCTGACTAAATGCACTCTTTCTTACTAACACTGACTAAAAAGGAGGGTAGAATACTTAAGTGTCATGTAAAGGCACAGCACTGACAACCAGGCGGCTTTACATAGGAGGATTTGCCCAAGCAGTCCCAGGAACAGTGAGCTGAGGAGTAATGGCGCCGCAGACACTGACAGGGAGTGAGGAAAAGACAGAGATGCAGCTACAGGGCGGGAACACTTGCTGGAAATGGCGCCCTGGGGCTGGGGGAGGGGCTTCAGGTCTAAGCCTTATCCCCCTTGCTGGCAAAACCACCGGGTACTGTGGGCGATATTAAAATCGGTTTTAAGAGAAAACCTGACCTGCGCCCATGCCCTGGTGATCTAGTGGGATCGCCTGTATCCACAGTGTCCACCGCCAGCGCGCACGGCCCGCCTCCCACTGACCGCGCCGGATTGCGATAAAGACCGGGTCTTGCGAGCAGGACCCACTTACCACCTCCCGAAGCGCGGCCACGCGATCCTGGAGAGCCCCAGCCGTGTGTGTCTAACATGAAGAAAACCGGAGCCTCCGCTGTAGGTACCCGGCAACCAGGGCTCGGGAGTGTACAGCGCCGCTGGGGAGAGCTGGAGCTGTAGCAGTGAATGTCACAAGACATTTACCACCGCTGCTGCCCTTGAAGTCTTCACTTTTTACCTCATAAAAAGCTTTTCTCAGGGCTGCTTGGAGCAGCCCCTCTGTTAAGTGCATGCTTAATGCAGCACCAACTGACAAACTGAGCTCCTGTGCTGGGAGGCGGGGTGATATAGGAGGCGGCGCTGTGCATTCTGGGAACAGTCAAAGCTTTGAGCCTGTTGGTGCCTCGGATCAAGATCCTACTCTACACCCATTGTCCAGACTTGTGGAGCCAAGTGTACCCCGTAGCAGAAATTACGAATGACATCGACATCGGAAAAAACGAAAATGCAGAATACGACAGCATAGTAAATGAGGCGTAAATTTTATTAAAAAGTTGCAAATTCACACATTCGATGTCATTCGTGTTTAATCTCCCTCCAAATCGACAGTAATACGAATCTTAGTAAATATACCCCTTTGTGTCCACCTGGGCTGTGCCAACCCCTCCCATATACTGAGTGACTGATTCATTAATGTCCAGTGCCCAGCAACGAAATAGTTGAAAACAAGAGGGTGGGAGCTGTGCAGTTGGAATGGAATAACTAGGATCTTCCTTGAGTGTTCAGTGTGCATTTTCCTAAGGAGAGTCTCAACGACTGGTGATGTGCACCATGCTTCCAGTGGCTCCTTCACGACAGAGTGCTCTAACATAAGTGATGTTTTGTGAGATTATTTGCTGCATAATCTGTTGTACATATTTGCAAAATTATCTTTTTTTTGTAAATAAAGTTAGGAAATATATTGAAGAAATTTTAATCTAGTATATTCTCTGTGTCTCCTGGTGAATTTACGAGCCTGTGAGGTCAAATCTATGTACCTAAGTGTAAGTGAGTGTGCAATTAATAAATTCTGTATGCAGATAGCTGCAAAGGACTACCTGGCATCAATACATTGATTCTTTCCTTTGCTGGTGGCAGTTACTGTGAAATATGTAGTCAGATGAACGTATAAGGAAAGCAGATCAATACTGTTATACAGCAGAGAAAGAGGTCATTCTATATTAGAAACTGTTACACCTCTCCCACTAGTCAAATTTTATGACCTAATACTTTCATCTCCACCGACTGCTTGTCACCTAATTACTACTACTCGGCCTCCAGTATTGTCATCACTCTGGCTCCATGTCCACCTCTTTGGCTGTGGTGTTCTTCACTCATTCCCCCTAACACTGACATAATCATTAAAAATAGAACAAAATACAAACACTTCCAATTTTAAGAATTCCAGGGAAGAGGTTTTTTTTTGTGTGCGTCTAAACTAAAATCTAAAAATCACCGCCCTATGTTGATTAGCATAAGCCATAGTGTCCTGTGTACATTTCCCCGTCATGGCTGGTAAATGGGCCATTTGCCTGAGATCACAAACATGCTAACAATAATGGACAAGTTTTCCTGGAGTCCTTCTTTAAGGCTTGGCCGGTATATGTAGTCCCAACCCATTAAGAATGTCTTTAGAAAGTGATATACAGGTTAGTTACAACCCTTTAAGGTGTAACTGACACACAAATACAGTGTTGTAGTGACTGTTACATTTCCTGAGCCCGTTTCTCTTTAACAACAATAACCTTCGCCTACTGACTGGACCTGCAGAGATATTTTAAAACAATTAAGATTGTCACTGTAAGACATTGCTGCATATAATAATGTGTATGAAAGAGACATGAATCAGACCTTCAAGCAGAAAGCTTTCTTCGCAATCCATCTTTTAGTCGCCCGCCTGTAGTACTCTGGAGGGAAGGTGTACTCAATGCCAAGCTGTGTACATACATGTTCAAATGCATCGTACTGGGTCCGACGCAGGAACTTTAATATCTTCTTGCGCCGATCTATCGCCATCAGCATCCTTCTCTTATTTGCCTTATCCTAGAAAAGACATGGTAGGGCACAAACAGGCACAGTCACATAGATTAGACAGAGGAGCACAATGCAAACACAAATGATGTCATGAAACAGCATACTACACGGAAGGAGCCGGCAGTGATATACAGTAGTGTACTTTCACTTTTAATATCAAGCTTTCCTAATGAACGCTGAAGTGGTAATATCACAACTCACTGATTATCAGCAAAGAAAATCTCAGTTTATACAGATCACATTTACATGCGGTTTACATATATTGGCCATTACTGGCTTACAGTAAAGATAATGCTGGCCACGCACTACATCCAGATGTTGGCAACTCCATGTGTTATTATGACGTTATAGCTGGACGTCATTTGAATCTGCCCACTGAGATTGTGACGTCAGTCCCTGCAGCCAGTGCACGGGGTAATCGGTGGGTCGCCCGTACACAGCCAGATGCGCCAATATATCTGTAAATATATATGCCATGGGCTGTGCTGCACAGTCGACGCAATATGTCTGTGAATGCGTCGTTCACAGACGCATCATTTTCATACACCGGCCAATAGAATATCAGCCATTCGCTCAAACAGCCAATATATTACCCAGTGTTGTACCCAGCTTAACACACACACACACACACACACACACACACACACACACACACACACACACACACACCAACCTCATGTGAGAGACAGAAACTTATAAAGATACAATGACACGGTAGCAGGAGGACATGCTTAGACAAAATCAAGAAAGGTAACATGTAACTATAGAAAGTAAGGTACTTTGGGGTCTATTTACTAAGCCTTAAATGGAGATAAAGTGGACGGTGATAAAACACCAGCCAATCAGCTCCTAACTGCCATGTCACAGACTGGGTTTGAAAAATGACAGTCTGGAGCAGATTAGCTGGTGCTTTATCTCCATCAACTTTATCTCCATCCAAGGCTTAGTAAATTATCCCTACATTACCACATAATATTAATTGTTCTTGGGTGGCAGTGACTATTGAAATGAACTAGGGGCCTAATTCAGATGTGACTGCTGCTGTGCGTTTTCGCACAGCGGGCGATCAGATCCGAATGGCACATGCGTCTGAGCCGCAACGCGCAGGCACATCGGACGTCTACAACGGGCATCGGCGGTCAGCGAGGGGATGGTGCGAAGGATCCATTCGCATGGTGACTGACAGGAAGATGACGTTTGTGGTTGGCAACTGACCGTTTTCAGGGAGTGTCTGGAAAAACGCAGGCGGGTTCAAGCGATTTCAGGGAGGGTGTCCGACGTCAGCTCCGGCCCCGATCAGCAGGATTCAATCGCACAGGAAGAGTAAGTCCTGGGCTGCGCAGAGACTGCACAAACTGATTTTTAGCAGCTCTGCTAACACATACAGTGCATTTGGAAAGTATTCACTGTGCTTCACTTTTTCCACATTTTGTTATGTTACAAAATGGAATAAGTTCATTTTTCCCCTCAAGATTCAACACACAATACCCCATTATGACAACGTGAAAAAATTTTTTTTTTTGTTGAGATTTTTGCAAATTTATTAAAAATAAAAAACTAAGAAATAACATGTACATAAGTATTCACAGCCTTTGCCATGAAGCTCAAAATTCAGCTCAGGTGCATCCTGTTTCCACTGATCATCCTTGAGATGTTCCTACAGCTTAATTGGAGTCCACCTGTGGTAAATTCAGTTGATTGGACATGATTTGGAAAGGCACACACCTGTCTATATAAGGTCCCACACTTGACAGTGCATGTATGAGCACAAACCAAGCATGAAGTCAAAGGAATTGTCTGTAGACCTCAGAGACAGGATTGTCTCGAGGCACAAATCTGGGGAAGGGTACAGAAAAATATCTGCTGCTTTGAAGATCCCAATGAACACAGTGGCCTCCATCATCCGTACATGGTAGAAGTTCGGAACCACCAGACTCTTCATAGAGCTGGCCAGCCGTCTAAACTGAGCGATCGGGGGAGAAGGGCCCTAGTCAGGGTGGTGACAAGAACCTGATGGTCACGCTGTCAGAGCTACAGCATTCCTCTGTGGAGAGAGAACTTTCCAGAAGGACAACCATCTCTGCAGCAATCCACCAATCAGGCCTGTATGAAAGAGTGGTCAGACGGAAACCACTCCTTAGTAAAAATAGGATTTTGGTACTTACCAGGTAAATCCTTTTCTTTGAATCCATAGGGGGCACTGGAGTACTCTTGGGATATGGACGGGCGTAGCCGAACAAGGGCACTGAATATTTAAATTTAGGACCCTCCCCCCCCTCCATATCCCCGAGTACCTCAGTGTACGACCTCAGTGTTTTTTACTGAGCGAACAGGAACGATATAGAGAGGTTGACAATGGAGAATACCTATAACATAACGGACAACACAATGTTGACCCATAACCTTACTGTCAACTAAACAGTTGACACCATAACCGATAGAACTTTATAATTTGAACCAATCGGTGAAAATGTGTTACCATAAGCTCCTCTGAGCTTAATATCAATGAAGTAAAACTTGTTACCCTAAGCTCCCTTGAGCTTAAAACAACCCCGGTAAAACTGCTCTGGGTGGGCGTCCAGTGCCCCCTATGGATTCAAAGAAAAGGATTTACCTGGTAAGTACCAAAATCCTATTTTCTTTATCATCCACTAGGGGTCACTGGAGTACTCTTGGGACGTACCAAAGCTTCCCTCGTGGGCGGGAGAGCTGTTTGATACTTGTAACAGTAGGCAGCCCAAAGCTAGATGCTGATGGCGCCACCATTTATAACGTGTAAACGTGCACAAACATGGTGCACATGAAGGCTATATAGCCGCGTTTTAGACACTCCACGACCCACTGGGTCTGACATTCCCACAGAACCTGTGGGATGAGCTATTACTGACGTAGGCGATTGTAACTTAGCCTTAAAGTAAACCTGACTTGTAGTCATTATTATTACCCAACTGGATAATGTCTGCTAAGAAACTGGCTAACCCCAGTTGGCAGTATCATAGAGAACAAACAACGTATTCATATCACGTACTGTTGACGTTCGGGACATATATAAACGCGTAATGCGTGTACCACATTCAGAATTCTAGAATGTGCTGTCCACACAGGAACCCCTATTGGTATATTGATGTGAAGAATACGAAAGCGTGATTCGTCCGAAGATCTGCTTTGTCATGAGAAAACTCAAATACGGTGGCTTGGAATACAAGGCACCCAAATATGAAAACAAAACCCTTGCCGAAGCCAAGGCTATAAGAAAATTGTTTTCCAAAGTGAGAAACTTAATTCCCATTTGTTGAAAGGGTTCAAAATATGAAAACTGTAAGAAATCTGAACCCAACTTCAAGTCGCCTGGCGCTGTAGGTGGGATAAATAGAGTGTGAACTTTGATGACACCTTGTAGAAAGATGTGTACAGACGCCAATAGAGGCAAACGTCTTTGAAAATAAGTTTACCACACAGATACCTGCACTCTTCGTGCAGATCAACGCAGTTTTCCATTCCACCCCGTTTAACAGAATACGGGTTACTTGAAGGATGATGTTGGAAACTTCCGAGGTTTACAACCTATGTAAGCCCACGAAATTTTGTAAAAATGAGCTGCCTTAAACGGCTTACTATTTCGTAACATGGTTAGTATAACCGATACTGTAATGCTCAATTTCTTAAGAGGGCGGTCTGCACCCTCACCCCGTCAACCGCAGCTGCGGTACATAGATAATAGGTACATAGGTAACTATGGGTAAACTAACGTTCCCTGATGTAACAGGTTGGACGTATTATGAGCGGGCCAAGATCGTGTGCAAGTATTCCTTGAAAATTCGAGAAGCAAACTTCTCCGAAACCCATGAGCTACCACCAGTATGACTGTGACAAACTGTCTTATGAGCCGTTTTGACAACGGAGAGAGCAGCGGAAACTGGTGGAGCCAGATACACGATGCTGAATGACCACATGAATGTGAGAGACTCCACCGCCACTGCCCTTGTGATCTGTTTTGTACACATACTGAGCTTTTGTAATTGTGGCGAGATGCCATCATGTATACTTGAGGGTAACCCCCTTCTGTGGACTCACATATGAAACACCTGTGGATTTAATGTCCAGTTTTCAGGATCCAAATCCTGACGGGTGAGATCCTCTGTCTAACAGATGTCCACTCACGTAATGATCTCTTGACATTTTCACCTAATGGTGTTCTAAGCCATTGAGGATTTGAGTCACATGCCGCATTACCATGCGGCTTCTTGGTTCTCACTGGTTGTTGTGTATGCAACTGCCGTTGCCTTGTTTGACTGCTTAAGGCCAGCGTGAGACAGGCATCAAACATTTACCTGAAACTCATGGTTGTTCCTCTCCACAGAAATCTTTAGTAAAAGGCGAAAGATTTATTCGTTCTGAAGAGAAACCAGAGTATATACCTGGTCAGACTGAAAGCGAATCATGTATTGCATTGTAAAATGCACAGAGTTCTAGGACCTTTATCGACAGCAATCTTTGTTGCTGATTTTAACTACAAATCCTGACCCTCTGCGACTGTCGTCCAGAGTATATGCACCCTTTTCCCTCTGTGGGAAACGCGAGTGAAGGGTGGCGAACTAAATTGAAAACACAACTTTATTCTTAATAGGTGAATACACCAATGTACCGCTAGTGTGCGTGTTTTGCACTAATTACTAGACGTACATTTGTTATTGCTGGTGTAGTAGGTAAAAGTCTTTGATTTACCGTATTTATCATCTTACCTAGGCATTGACATCGTTTAGACGGAATTAGATGTGATTGTTTTCGAACTTGATCTGCTACCGCAGTATACCTTAGTAGCGCAAGTTAAAGGAACTTTGTTGAGACAGAGTTCTTATGTGAGATGAGCTATCATCCCAACCTCACTTTGGTAAATACCCAAAGCGATAAGCAACGGTAGACATGAAATGGTTAATGGTTGTGGCGATTTGCAACCGCTAGAACCTGTGAAGAACAAACCGGACTGGGTAAATACGCATTCAAATGCAATTATGCAATTGTGTGGCTCCAATAAGCAAATACTAACCGCAGAAAATCCATTTTCTAACTGTAGTAAATGACTTGCTGATTGATATTGCAACGGAGCTGTTTGGTTTTGCTCAAACAGAGGGGAATAAGTAACTCTGACTCTGTTGGCGTACTACTGCCTGGTTTATAAACCTGCAAAGACTAAATGACAACCTGCCAACCGTTCGACAGAGGCAGTTTTGTCCTTTAAGCTGTAAATAGCTGAGACCTGTATGAGTTGAAGTCCTGAAACCTCGCAAATGTAACATGTAAATACGCGCTTCCACAATTGTAAAAGAAGTCATCAAACCACTGGCTTGCTGACTGTAACGTCCTGTCGTTACAAGGCGTGACTGTTCCTTATAAAGGGATAAAACGCCGTTACAAATATACTGTATGCGGTAATGGCTGAATATCATAAAGGGATAAAATACCGTTACAAGTATATCAAATTTATGAGCAAACAAGCTCTGGCCTTGTCGCGCTTAACTAGCGACAATGAAAATAACCGGCGTTAGCAGAAGCTTTACAGATATACTCTGCAGCTTCTTTTACCAGTGATCGTCATTGTTTGATACATAGATTCTAGTGACCCAAATGTATCCTGGGTTTTTATAATGTTTGAAAGAAAATCATCTAGCAATGGCGGATCGCGTCCTTTTGGAAACGATTATGTATGGTTGTTAACAACCCCCCCGCACTATCTGAGTGCTGGTCTAATGTACCCTTCTCACTCGTAGTTATAATTTGACATAGAATCGAGTGAAATAAACACTCTGGTACCCAAAGGGAAATTGGCCCTTTGGAAGACTGTCTTTTGTTAGGGCTGGCGGAGTCATTTCGAGACTCCGATGTTACCGCTCTTTTAATTTGAATTGCCAATGTTAACATAGGATTTTTAAAATTATTTTTAGTCTGCACTATAGCCTTACTCGCTATGTAGACAGACACCATAAAATAATAGGCAATAGACAGACACTTGCACGACTTAATGAAGTTATTATGTGTCATATATATATATGTTATTGCTGAACAGCATATTCATATGAAACTCAAGCTTGTTTCTCTCTACGGAAATCTTTAGCAAAAAACGAAAGATTTATTCGATATGAAGAGAAATCAAAATATTGTCTTTTATGTGAAAAGCAGTTCACATGGGCATATGAAACCCCAACCAAATTCCTACTAACTTCCCTGCGCCTCTGGTGGCTGAGAGATGTAGGGCAGGAATGTTCTAGAATTAATTAGAAATACAGATTACATGGCTGACTTATGTGAAAACTGAACCAAAAAATTCCCACTAACACCCCTGCGCCTCCTTGTGGAGTATAGGTGTATGGGCGGAATGTTCTGGAATTATAACCTGGAAGAACAGCAATGATTAAAATGACCGTCATGCCATGCTTCCACTGAAAATCACAGGACAGGTTACCTGCTGCAGCGTTAATATATAGGCTTAATAGCCTATTATACATTAAATATAGGCTTAATAGCCTATTCTACAGTTACAGGTCTATTATACAGTAAAATCCGTGCAGTTTACAATACATTATGCAGCCTTATGCTTTAGTTAGCCTTCCAGTTATTTCATTAACTGTTTAAACACTAAGCAGTCTCTTACCCCATGCAGCCTTCTGCTGCTATGGGCTTTACTCAACACTGCCTGCAGTGAATTGTATTATTTCCAACATATCTTATTCCCAAGCAGCCTTTGCTGCTGCTATGGGTCAATAACTTGTTTAAAAACTGAGCAGTCTCTTATTTAGAACTGAGCAGTGTCTTAACCCATGCAGCCTTTGCTGCTGCTATGGGCTTTACTCACCGTCACCCCCCCGCAGCCGCGCTGCTTGTGATGTAGCTTCTCCCTGTGCAGCGCCGGAAGCGAGTGCAGGGAGCTTGGGGAAACCCGGGGAGCGCTGGTATAGTGCGCCGGGGAGCCCTAGGAACGGGCGGCGCCTCATACAGCAGTGGCTGGGTGCAGCGCTGGAAGAGCGGCCGGCGTCTTTAGTGACGTACGGCCGCTCGGAGCTTTAGACCCGGGTACGCAGAGTGGCTGCTTGGGCGGCGCTCGCGTACAGTGGCTGGGAGAGCGGCCGGCGTCTGAGTGACGTGCGGCCGCTCGGTTACCGTGCTGGGAGAGCGGCCGGCGTCTGAGTGACGTGCGGCCGCTCGGTTACAGTGGCAGAGTACTGGTACAGTGGCTGGGAGAGCGGCCGGCGTCTGTGAGTGACGTGCGGCCGCTCTCTCGTTCAGCGGGGTCCTCTGTAAGCGGCGGGCAAAGCGGCGGTAAAAATAAAGGCTTTTCCCACACAGCAGGGCGGCAGCGTGAGCTGACCGCCCTGACCCCCCCACCATACCTTGCAGTGTCGCACTTCTGTAAGCTCCGTCCAGATTGTGACGGGGCTTCCATCCTGGCTGTGACGGGGCTTCTTACTGTAAGCACCGTCCAGTTTTCAGCTCTCCTCCTGGCTGTGACGGGGCTTGTAATCTCCGTCCAGTTGCAGTAGGAGACAGTCTGCCTGTGGCTGTGAGGGTGCTCTTTGTGAGGACCGACACGCCATGCGCTGCCTTGTAGCGCCTGTGGCTGTGAGGGTGCTCTTTGTGAGGACCGACACGCCATTCGCTGCCTGTGCAGCGGCACTATCCCGGACCCATGTTTTTCCAGAAACTGGGAAGGGATGTGCTAAGTGTAAAAATAAAAAGTAAAAATAAAAATTTAAAAATAAAAATCCAAGTGTGGATATACCACAAGCCTTGTTCGTGCTGTGAGCACCGAAAAAACACTGGGGTCGTACACTGAGGTACTCGGGGATATGGAGGGGGGGGAGGGTCCTAAATTTAAATATTCAGTGCCCTTGTTCGGCTACGCCCGTCCATATCCCAAGAGTACTCCAGTGACCCCTAGTGGATGATAAAGAAAAGCACATGGCAGCCCGCCTGGAGTTTGCCAAAATGCACCTGAAGGACTCTCAGACCATGAGAAACAAAATTCTCTGGTCTGTTGAGACAAAGATTTAACTCTTTAGCGTGAATGCTATGCGTCATGTTTGGAGGAAACCAGGCACCGCTCATCACCAGGCCAATACCATCCCTACAGTGAAGCATGGTGGTGGCAGCATCGTGCTGTGGGGATGTTTTTCAGCGACAGGAACTGGGAGACTAGTCAGGATAGAGGGAAAAATTAATGCAGTAATGTACAGCGACATCCTGAATGAAAACCTGCTCCAGAGCACTCAACCTCAGACTGGGGTGACGGTTCATCTTTCAGCAGGACAACAACCCTAAGCACACAGCCAAGATATCAAAGGAGTGGCTTTCAGGACAACTCTATGAATGTACTTGAGTGGCCCAGCCAGACCCCAGACTTGAATCCGAATGAACATCTCTGGAGAGATCTGAAAATGGCTGTGAACCGACGCTTCCCATCCAACCTGATGGAGCTTGAGAGGTGCTGCAAAGAGGAATGGGCGAAACTGCCCAAAGATAGGTGTGCCAAGCTTGTGGCATCATATTCAAAAAGTCTTGAGGCTGTAATTTCTGCCAAAGGTGCATCAACAAAGTATTGAGCAAAGGCTGTGAATACATGTGATTTCTTAGTTTATTTTTAAGAAATTAGCAAAAATCCCAAAAACCATTTTTCACGTCATTATGGGGTATTGTGTGTAGAATTTTGATGAACAAAAATTGGATTTTAATTACCTACCGGTAAATCTTTTTCTCATAGTCCGTAGAGGATACTGGGGTCCACATTAGTACCATGGGGTATAGACGGGTCCACTAGGAGCCTTGGGCACTTTAAGAAATCAATAGTGTGCGCTGGCTCCTCCCTCTATGCCCCTCCTACCAGACTCACTAGAAACTGTGCCCGAGGAGACAGATATACTTTGAGAGAAGGATTTAAAAGAACAGTGGTGAGATTCGAACCAGCACACACCAAACAAGAGGAAAGCCATGCTAACCAAACTTGAACAGGAACAGAAAAAACTGAACCAACAACAATACTGAACCAAGTAACAGTGCAGGAAACACGAAGCACTGGGCGGGCGGCCAGTATCCTCTACGGACTACGAGAAAATGATTTACCGGTAGGTAATTAAAATCCTATTTTCTCTTACATCCTAGAGCATACTGGGGTCCACATTAGTACCATGGGGATGTACCAAAGCTCCCAAACCGGGTGGGAGAGTGCTGAGGTTCCTGCAAAACAGGTTTACCAAACTGAAGGTCCTCAGATGCCAAATTATCGAACTTGTAGAACTTAGCAAACGTGTTCGAACCTGACCAAGTAGCTACTCGGCAGAGCTGTAAAGCCAAGACACCCCGGGCAGCCGCGCAGAAAGAACCCACCGACCTAGTAGAGTGGGCCTGCACAGATCTTGGAACCGGCAAACCTGCTGTTGAATAAGCATGCTGGATAGTAAGCAATAGACTGCTTTGAAGAAGGACACCCAATTTTATTGGGATCATAGAGAACAAACAGCGAGTCCGATTTTCTGTGACGAGCTGTCCACTTCACATAGAGCTTCAAAGCCCTCACAACATCCAAGGACTTTGAAGTGGCAGAGGTGTCGGTAACCACCGGAACCACAATAGGTTGGTTGATATGAAACGCAGACACCACCTTTGGAAGAAATTATGAGGAGTTCTGAGTTCAGCTCTATCTTCATGAAAAATCAAATAGGGGCTTTTGTGAGACAACACCCCCAGCTCCGACACACGTCTTGCTGAAGCCAAGGCTTCCACTAAGAAATTTGACATCAACGTCCTGCAAAGGCTCAAACCATTCCGACTGCAGGAACTGCAACACCACGTTGAGAACCCAAGGTGCCGTAGGAGGCACAAAGGGCGGTTGGATGTGCAGAACACCCTTCAAAAATGTCTGAACCTCCGGGAGAGAAGCCAATTGTTTCTGGAAGAAAATGGATAAGGCCGAAATCTGGATTTTTAAGGAGCTCAAACGTAGGCCCACATCCACTCCTGACTGCAGAAAAAGGAGAAAACATCCCAGTTGAAATTCCACCGCAGGAAATTTCCTGTTTTCACACCAAAACAAGAGACGTATTTTTTCCAAATACGGTGGTAATGTTTAGACGTTACCCCCTTTCTGGCTCGGACCAAGGTTGGAATAACCCTGTCCGTGATACCTTTCCGGGCTAGAATTTGACGCTCAACCTCCATGCCATTAAACGTAGCCGCGGTAAGTCGTGATAGACGAACGGCCCCTGTTGTAGAAGATCCTCGCGAAGAGGTAGAGGCCACAGGTCCTCTAGGAGCATCTCCAGTAGATCCACGTACCAGGCCCTTCTTGGCCAGTCCGGAGCAATCAGAAAAGCTTGAATCTTTTCCCTTTTTATTCTTTTGAGAATTCTTTGGATCAATGGAAGTGGTAGAAACACGTACACCACCTGGTAGTCCCATGGAGTCACCAGAGCGTTCACCGCCACTGCTTGTGGGTCTTCCGACCTGGAACAATACCGCTTGAGCTTCTTGTTGAGACGAGAGGCCATCATGTCAATTTGTGGAACTCCCCACCGACGTGTCACACCCCCGGGTGAAGGACCCACTCTCCTTGCTGCGGAAGTCTGCTTCCCAGTTGTCCACTACTGGAATGAAGACTGCCGACAACGCCACAGCGTGCCATTCTGCCCAGAGGAGAATCCTTGTTACCTCTGACATTGCTGCTTTGCTCTTCGTTCCGCCCTGTCGGTTTATGTATGTTACCGCCGTCACATTGTCCGACTGAACCTGAATGGCGTGATCCTGAAGATGTGATGCCTGTAGAAGGGCATTGTATATGGCCCTTAGGTCCAGAATGTTGATCGGAAGAATGGTTTCCTGACTTGACCATTTTCCTTGGAACTGTTCCCCTTGGGTGACTGCTCCCCAACCTCTGAGGCTTGCATCTGTGGTTATCAGAATCCAATTTTGAATCCCGAGCCTTCGGCCCTCCGTCAGGCGAGAAGTCTGAAGGCACCACAGAAGAGAAATCTTGGCTTTTGGCGACAGACGCATCCTCTGGTGCATGTGAAGATGCAATCCGGACCATTTGTCCAACAGATCCAGCTGGAAGGGCCTTCGTGAAACCTTCCGTACTGCAGTGCCTCGTAAGAGGCTACCATCTTCCCCAGGAGGCGAATGCATAGATGCACCGATATCCGGGTCGGTCTTAGAACGTCCATCGACTGAATTACCAATGCCTTTTCCAATGGAAGGAATACCTTCTGTGCCTCCGTATTCAGTATCATCCACAGGAACGGAAGCCTCCGTGTTGGTTCCAGTTGAGATTTTGGCAGGTTCAGAATCCACCTGTGATCCTGGAGTAGTCGTGTTGAGAGGGCAATGTTGTCTAACTACCTCTCCCTGGATGGTGCTTTTATCAGCAGATCATCCATCTTCCTTACTTGCGGAGGAGAAACATCATCTCTGCTATTACCTTGGTGAACACCGTTGGTGCCGTGGAGAGGCCAAATGGCAGGGCCTGGAACTGGTAGTGACAGTCCTGCAATGCAAACCTTAGATAAGCCTGATGAGGCGGCCAAATCGGAATATGAAGGTACGCATCCTTGATATCCAGAGACACCAGGAATTCCCCCTCCTCCAGACCCGAGATCACCACTCTCAGAGACTCCATCTTGAATTTGAACACCCGTAAGTACGGGTTCAGTGACTTGAGGTTTAAAATGGGCCTTACCGAACCGTCCGGTTTCGGTACCACAAACAGGTTGGAATAATAACCCTTGTTTTGCAGTTGAAGTGGAACTGGAACAATGACCTGAGTCTGTACCAGTATTTGAATTGCTGCCTGTGAAGTAATGCCTGCTTCTGGAAAAGCTGGTAAGCCTGATTTGAAGAATCCGTGAGGTGGGAGTTAATGAAACTCCAGTCTGTAGCCCTGGGCGATAAGATCTTTGACCCATGGATCCAGGAATGATGTTGCCCATATGTGACTGAAATATCTTAAATCGGGCTCCCACCTGCCTGTCTTCCAGGCAGTGTGGTCCACCGCAAAACACACAAGAGATAGTGTGGTCCACCGTCATGCTGAAGGCTTTGAGGAACAGAACCGGAGGTCTGTTCCTGTGAAACTGCAGTTGCAGGTTTTCCGGGTTTACCTCTATTGCCTTTGAAGGTTGTAGAAGAACCTTTGGATTTACTTTTAAATTTCGCTGTCTGAAAGGACTGCAGAGTTGGAGCAGAGTAGGTTTTCCTAGCTGGGGGTGCTGCGGAAGGAAGGTATGTAGACTTACTCGCCGTAGCCTTGGATATCCATGTATCTAGTTCATCTCCAAAAAGGGCTTCACCTGTGAATGGTAAGCTTTCCACACCTTTCCTGGAATCCGCATTCGCAGTCCACTGGCGTAGCCACAAGCCCCTGCGTGCTGACACTGCCATGGCAGTGGTGCGTGCCTTGAGCAAACCAATTTCCTTTATGGCCTCCACCATAAAATTAGCAGAGTCCTTTATATGCTGTAGGAGTAAAAGTATCTCCCCCCTGGATAAGGAATCTAACCCGTCAATTAGTTTACCTGACCATTTTGCAATGGCCCTAGTGATCCATGCACAAGCAATAGTGGGTCTCTGGGCCACCCCAGCAGCTCTGTACAGGGATTTGAGTGTGGTCTTAATTTTGCGGTCAGCCGTGTCCTTTAAAGAGGCTGCCCCAGGGACAGGTAAGACTATCTTACGTGACAACCTAGATACCCATGCGTCAACAATCCAGTGGATTTTCCTACTTTTTCCTATCATCCTGATGAAACAGGAAGGATGTGAGTAACCTTTTAGGGATCTGAAACTTCTTGTCTGGATTAATCCAAGTTTCTTCAAACAAAGAATTTAACTCAGGAATGTGCAGGACTTCTCTAATAGCTTCTATCTGGGCCTGTATTCCTTGTGACAGGGCTGCATCCCACCCACACGAGTCCACTTCACCCTCCTCCACGTCTGATACGTCATCATCAGTGTCAGCCTGCAGGATTTGGGCCAGAGTACGCTTTTGTGGACAAATGGCATGGGTCTGAAACGGTGGTATGGGAACTGAATCTCTAGTCATCAGGTCCTCCACAGACTGTCTTAAGTATTGCGTCTCTTTCTCATTATGGGATAATTTATTAGAAATATGTGAGATCATGCCTTTAAGGGAATCCAACCATGTGGGTTCAGACCCACTAGCATGAGAATGTGTACTATCCTGGGTACACTGTAGTGAATCCCCCGGGGAAGACAAACACTCTGCTGTGCAGGAAACACACTCCCTTGACATGGTAATGTGAAGGGACACACACACAGTAAAAATAAGATTTTACTCACCGGTAAATCTATTTCTCGTAGTCCGTAGTGGATGCTGGGACTCCGTAAGGACCATGGGGAATAGCGGCTCCGCAGGAGACTGGGCACAACTAAAGAAAGCTTTAGGACTACCTGGTGTGCACTGGCTCCTCCCACTATGACCCTCCTCCAGACCTCAGTTAGGATACTGTGCCCGGAAGAGCTGACACAATAAGGAAGGATTTTGAATCCCGGGTAAGACTCATACCAGCCACACCAATCACACCGTATAACTCGTGATACTATACCCAGTTAACAGTATGAAACATAACTGAGCCTCTCAACAGATGGCTCAACAATAACCCTTTAGTTAGGCAATAACTATAAACAAGTATTGCAGACAATCCGCACTTGGGATGGGCGCCCAGCATCCACTACGGACTACGAGAAATAGATTTACCGGTGAGTAAAATCTTATTTTCTCTGACGTCCTAAGTGGATGCTGGGACTCCGTAAGGACCATGGGGATTATACCAAAGCTCCCAAACGGGCGGGAGAGTGCGGATGACTCTGCAGCACCGAATGGGCAAACTCTAGGTCCTCCTCAGCCAGGGTGTCAAACTTGTAGAATTTAGCAAATGTGTTTGACCCCGACCAAGTAGCTGCTCGGCAAAGTTGTAGAGCCGAGACCCCTCGGGCAGCCGCCCAAGAAGAGCCCACTTTCCTCGTGGAATGGGCTTTCACCGATTTAGGATGCGGCAGTCCAGCCGCAGAATGTGCAAGCTGAATCGTGCTACAGATCCAGCGAGCAATAGTCTGCTTAGAAGCAGGAGCACCCAGCTTGTTGGGTGCATACAGGATAAATAGCGAGTCAGTTTTTCTGACTCCAGCCGTCCTGGAAACATATACTTTTCAGGGCCCTGACTACGTCCAGTAACTTGGAATCCTCCAAGTCCCAAGTAGCCGCAGGCACCACAATAGGTTGGTTCACATGAAAAACTGATACCACCTTAGGAAGGAATTGGGAACGAGTCCTCAATTCCGCCTTATCCATATAAAAAAAATCAGATAAGGGCTTTTGCATGACAAAGCCGCCAATTCTGATACACGCCTGGCCGACGCCAAGGCCAACATCATGACCACTTTCCACGTGAGGTATTGTAGCTCCACGGATTTAAGTGGCTCAACCCAATGCGACTTCAGGAAATCCAACACCACGTTGAGATCCCACGGTGCCACTGGAGGCACAAACGGGGGCTGACTATGCAGCACTCCCTTAACAAAAGTCCGAACTTCAGGCAGTGAAGCCAGTTCTATTTTGGAAGAAAATCGATAGAGCCGAAATCTGGACCTTAATGGAACCCAATTTTAGGCCCATAGTCACCCTGACTGTAGGAAGTGCAGAAATCGACCTAGCTGAAATTCCTCCTTTGGGGCCTTGCTGGCCTCACAGCACGCAACATATTTTCGCCATATGCGGTGATAATGGTTTGCATTCACTTCTTTCCTAGCTTTAATTAGCGTAGGGATAACTTCCTCCGGAATGCCCTTTTCCTTCAGGATCCGGCGTTCAACCGCCATGCCGTCAAACGCAGCCGCGGTACGTCTTGGAACAAACAGGCCCCCTGCTGCAGCAGGTCCTGTCTGAGCGGCAGAGGCCATGGGTCCTCTGAGATCATTTCTTGGGGTTCTGGGTACCAAGCTCTTCTTGGCCACTCCGGAACAATGAGTATAGTTCTTACTTCTCTCCTTCTTATTATTCTCATTACCCTGGGTAAGAGAGGCAGAGAAGGGAACACATACACCGACTGGTACACCCACGGTGTTACCAGAGCGTCCACAGCTATCGCATGAGGGTCCCTTGACCTGGCGCAATATCTTTGTAGCTTTTTGTTGAGGCGGGACGCCATCATGTCCACCTGTGGCCTTTCCCAACGGTGTACAATCATTTGGAAGACTTCTGGATGAAGTCCCCACTCTCCCGGGTGGAGGTCGTGTCTGCTGAGAAAGTCTGCTTCCCAGTTGTCCACTCCGGGAATGAACACTGCTGACAGTGCTAACACATGATTTTGTGCCCATCGGAGAATCCTTGTGGCTTCTGCCATCGCCATCCTGCTTCTTGTGCCGCCCTGTCGGTTTACATGAGCGACCGCCGTGATGTTGTCTGACTAGATCAGCACCGGCCGTGTTGAAGCAGGGGTCTAGCCTGACTTAGGACATTGTAAATGGCCCTTAGTTCCAGAATATTTATGTGTAGGGAAGTCTCCTGACTTTTCCATAGTCCTTGGAAGTTTCTTCCCTGTGTGACTGCCCCCCAACCTCGAAGGCTGGCATCCGTGGTCACCAGGACCCAGTCCTGTATGCCGAATCTGCGGCCCCCTAGAAGATGAGCACTCTGCAGCCACCACAACAGCGACACCCTGGCCCTTGGAGACAGGGTTATCCGCCGATGCATCTTGAAGATGCGACCCGGACCACTTGTCCAACAGATCCCACTGGAAGATCCTTGCATGGGACCTGGCGAATGGAATTTCTTCGTAAGAAGCTACCATCTTTCCCAGGGCTCGCGTGCATTGATGCACCGACACCTGTATTTGTATTAGGAAGTCTCTGTCTAGAGACGACAACTCCTAGGACTTCTCCTCCGGGAGAAACCCTTTTTTTCCTGTTCTGTGTCCAGAACCATACCCAGGAACAGTAGACGCGTCGTAGGAACCAGCTGCGACTTTGGAATATTCAGAATCCAGCCGTGCTGTTGTAGCGCTTCCCGAGATAGTGCTACTCCGACGAACAACTACTCCCTGGACCTCGCCTTTATAAGGAGATCGTCCAAGCACGGGATAATTATTTCGGCCATTTCTTGGTAAATACCCTCGGTGCCGGGGACAGACCAACGGCAACGTCTGGAATTGGTAATGACCATCCTGTACCACAATTTTAAGGTACTCCTGGTGAAGAGGGTAAATAGGGACATGCAGGTAAGCATCCTTGATGTCCAGTGATACCATGAAATTCTCCAGGCTTGCAATAATCGCCCTGAGCGATTCCATTTTGAACTTGAACCTTCGTATATAAGTGTTCAAGGATTTCAATTTTAGAATGGGTCTCACCGAACCGTCTGGTTTCGGTACCACAACATTTTGGAATAGTAACCCCGGCCTTGTTGAAGGAGGGGTACCTTGATTTCACCTGCTGGAAGTACAGCTTGTGAATTGCCGCCAGTACTACCTCCCTTTCTCCGAGGGCAGCAGGCAAGGCTGATGTGAGGTAACGGCGAGGGGGAGTCGCCTCGAACTCCAGCCTGTATCCCTGTGATACTACTTGCAGAACCTAGGGATCCACCTGTGGGCAAGCCCACTGGTCCCTGAAGTTCCCGAGACGCGCCCCCACCGCACCTGTCTCCACCTGTGGAGCCCCAGCGTCATGCGGTGGACTCAGAGGAAGCGGGGGAAGATTTTTGATCCTGGGAACTGGCTGTCTGGTGCAGCTTTTTCCTTCTTCCCTTGTCTCTGTGCAGAAAAGAAGCGCCTTTGACCTGCTTGCTTTTCTGAAGCCGAAAGGACTGTACCTGAAAATACGGTGCTTTCTTAGGCTGTGAGGAAACCTGAGGTAAAAAATTTTCTTCCCAGCTGTTGCTGTGGATACGAGGTCCCAGAGACCATCCCCAAACAATTCCTCACCCTTATAAGGCAGAATCTCCATGTGCCTTTTAAAGGCAGCATCACCTGTCCACTGCCGGGTCTCTAATACCCTCCTGGCAGAATGGACATTGCATTAATTCTGGATGCCAGCCGGCAAATATCCCTCTGTGCATCCTTCATATATAAGACGACGTCTTTAATATGCTCTATGTTAGCAAAATATTATCCCTGTCTAGGGTATTAATATTATCTGACAGGGTATCAGACCACGCTGCAGCAGCACTATTTATGCTGAGGCAAATGCAGGTCTCAGTATAGTACCTGAGTGTGTATATACAGACTTCAGTATAGTCTCCTGCTTTTTATCAGCAGGCTCCTTCAAAGTGGCCGTATCCCAAGACGGCAGTGCCACTTTTTTTTGACAAACGTGTGAGCGCCTTATCCACCCTAGGGGATATCTCCCAACGTGACCTATCCTCTAGCGGGAAAGGGTACGCCAGCAGTAACTTTTTAGAAATTACCATTTTCTTATCGGGGAACCCACGCTCTTTACACACTTCAGTCACTCATCTGATGGGGGAACAAAACACTGGCTGCTTTGTCTCCCCAAACATAAAACCCCTTTTATGTGGTACTTGGGTTCATGTCAGAAATGTGTAACACATTTTTCATTGCCGAGATCATGCAACGGATGTTCCTAGTGGATTGTGTATATGTCTCAACCTCGTCGACACTGGAGTCAGAATCCGTGCCGACATCTGTGTCTGCCATCTGAGGTAACGGGCGTTTTTTGAGCCCCTGATGGCCTTTGAGACGCCTGGGCAAGCGCGGGCTGAGAAGCCGGCTGTCCCACAGCTGTTACGTCATCCAGCCTTTTATGTAAGGAGTTGACATTGTCGGTTAATACCTTCCACCTATCCATCCACTCTGGTGTCGGCCCCACAGGGGGCGACATCCCATTTATCGGCCTCTGCTCCGCCTCCACGTAACCTTCCTCATCCAACATGTCGACACAGCCGTACCGACACACCACACACACAGGGAATGCTCTGACTGAGGACACGACCCCACAAAGTCCTTTGGGGAGACAGAGAGAGAGTATGCCAGCACACACCAGAGCGCTATATAATGCAGGGATTAACACTATAACTGAGTGATTTTTCCCCCAATAGCTGCTTGTATACACATATTGCGCCTAAATTTAGTGCCCCCCTCTCTTTTTAACCCTTTGAGCCTGAAAACTACAGGGGAGAGCCTGGGGAGCTGTCTTCCAGCTGCACTGTGAAGAAAAAATGGCGCCAGTGTGCTGAGGGAGATAGCCCCGCCCCTTTTTCGGCGGACTTTTCTCCCGCTTTTTTCATGGATTCTGGCAGGGGTAATTTATCACATATATAGCCCTGGGACTATATATTGTGATGATTTGCCAGCCAAGGTGTATTATATTGCCCTCAGGGCGCCCCCCCCCCCAGCGCCCTGCACCCATCAGTGACCGGAGTGTGAGGTGTGCATGAGGAGCAATGGCGCACAGCTGCAGTGCTGTGCGCTACCTTGTTGAAGACAGAAGTCTTCTGCCGCCGATTTTCCGGAACACTTCTTGCTTCTGGCTCTGTAAGGGGGCCGGCGGCGCGGCTCCGGGACCGAACATCGAGGTCGGGTCCTGTGGTAGATCCCTCTGGAGCTAATGGTGTCCAGTAGCCTAAGAAGCCCAAGCTACCACCAGTTAGGTAGGTTCGCTTCTTCTCCCCTTTCTTTCTAGGAGCTCAGGAGAGCCCCTAGTGTGCATCCAGCTCAGCCGGGCACAAGATTCTAACTGAGGTCTGGAGGAGGGTCATAGTGGGAGGAGCCAGTGCACACCAGGTAGTCCTAAAGCTTTCTTTAGTTGTGCCCAGTCTCCTGCGGAGCCGCTATTCCCCATGGTCCTTAGAGTCCCAGCATCCACTTAGGACGTCAGAGAAAGATGAAAACACAGTTAATCCACACAGAGCCCGCAGGGAGACACAGAGAAGATGGAGCCAGCCACACCGTGCCCTCTATGCTAAAGCCAAGCTCAGCTGGGTCTAAACTAAGCTCCTTAATAGGGCTTAGTATTTTAACACTCCCCCCTCTTACTATGACCCCCTGGTACCGCTGAGGAGACGTGGAGTCTTTCTGGAGGAGCTGCGCTTCCCTGCAAGTCCTGTCAGTGTGAGCTGCAGAGGGAAAATGGCGCTGGTGAGCTGCTGGATCCACTCATAGTGAAGCCCCGCCCCCGTAATGGCACGCGGTCTTGCCGGTTTTATTATACTGGCTGAGGTGTCTGAGAAGCTTAACAGCGGGTCAGAACCCCTGTAAGCTGTTTGCCAGTGTAGGGTAATGTTAAAAAGCTCAGCTTGCCCCTCACAGCATAAACACACGCACACAGCATGTAGTACTGAGCCTGGAGACGCAGTCTGCATGTCAGTGCTGCGATCCATACCCTGATGCTGCCATTACAGCCGGAAACCCGCTAACTGGACGCCGGCCTCCTACTCACCACTCTTCTTACTTCTAGCCCTGTTAGGGGTGGCGGTGTACTGTGGGACCATACACTCGCCGTGATGGGGCTTGCGAATAGGACCCTCAGGAGCTCAGTGTCCTGCCAGCGGGGAACGGGACCATTAACCCTATAGGAGGTTGGTCCGTTCCCCACCCCTAAGTCCCAAGAAACAGACAGGCTGGTGCCAACCAGAACTGCCTGAAAACAGAAACAAACAGAAAACAAATGCAGAAAACTCTTCAGGAGCTTCACTAAGCGTGATCGGCTCCACCGGGCACATTTTCTAAGCAGAGTCTGGTAGGAGGGGCATAAAGGGAGGAGCCAGCACACACTACTGATTTCTTAAAGTACCCAAGGCTCCTAGTGGACCCATCTATACCACATGGTACTGATATTGACCCCAGTATCCTATAAGACGTAAGAGTTTTCTCATTTTGGAATAAGGCTGTAACATAACTAAATGTGGAAAAAGTGAAGTGGAGAATATTTTTCCGGATGCACTGTAGGAACGCACACTTGCACAGCAAAAACACACGGCGACTATCTGATCGCAGGACAGCAAAATTAGCAGCCCAGCGATCAGATCTGAATTACAGGCCCTTAACCTTTAAATGGAAGATTCCAATAGCAGATAACAGAGATTCTCTCCCTGCCCCACGCTGTTTCCCTGCCTTGGAGATGTGATTAAAGTGGTGCTCATATTGTTACCATTACATAAGTATCTCCAAGGTGGGAGAGCAAATGGAAAGAACATTATAAAGCCCCATACACACGGGGAGATGCGTGCTGGGCGATCTAGCACAGACCGCTTAGCACATCTCTCTCCCCCCTGCTCAGCCCACAGCGCGATGTGTGCTGAGCGAGGGGGAGACGCTCCCTTCACACAGCAGTGAAGTGAGCGATCTACTAGATTGTGCCTGCATACAGGCCAATCTAGTACCGGCAATAGTGACGCGCGGGGCCGCACATCGCTTTCAAGCATACACACGGAGAGATCTGTGCTTCATTTCTAAGCAATCTAGTCAGATTGTTTAGAAATTAAGCACGGATCTCTCTGTGTGTACCCCCCTTAAGCCCGTTGTGCATATGCTCAAGAACTTCTATGTAGGAAAACCACAAGATCAGGTGTGCAATCTGTTTTTGTTGTTGCACCAGATAGTATTAAAAGCAAAAATGTATTTCTTTTATGATTAGTGTTACAGAGCTTTTCTATACCCCTTTATATTGGCCACTTAAAGAACAGATGATCTTAAAGTGGGAAAAGCAGAAAAAGGGATGTGCGATTACTTTTGTATACAAACCACTTACACATATCTAGCTACATGACATTTATAATCTAGTGACACTATCAAAACAGACTTACATATGCAAGCACAAAAACCATCCTGCATGTGTCACACTGCTGTCACTACACAACTGGTCTTCAGGAAATTTAAAACTAACCCCACCCCCCCCCAACACACACACACACACACACACACACACACACACACAAAAAAAAACAAGTGTGGTGTTGTTACTGCATATGGCAATAGCTGTCAACAACTAAAATGAAGAAGCAAAAGGATTAGTGCGAACGTTAGATTTCTCCGCAATCTATCCAGTGTCCTTAATCTAGTGCCCCCCATTTAAACCACGGCAGGCAGCTCACCTTTGGAGACTTTTGAACATGTTCCTTGAAATTTTGGATCCTGGCCGTCAAGGCAGCAACTGCAATTATAAAACAAAAATAAATTTTATATATATATATATATATATATATATATATACACACACACATACACACAATTAACAGATAGATAAAAAGAAAGTGAGCGCTGACAACTAATCTGTTCTTCTACGTGTACCGTATATACTCGAGTATAAGCCGACTTTTTCAGCACTTTTTTTTGTGCTGAAAAAGCCACCTCGGCTTATACTCGAGTCAGTGACAGGCAGAGGCAGAGCAGTGTGAAGGAGGGACACGGAGCGCACAGCGCGCGGCTCTCCTGTGTCCCTCCTGCATCTCCGGCGGCAGCAGCGGCGGTTCTATTACAGGAAGTACCCGTTCTGACCTCTGATCACGAACCGGCACTTCCTTTAATAGACCCGCCGCGGCCGCCGAAGATGCAGGAGGGACACAGGAGAGGCGCGTGCTGTGCGCTTCGTGTCCCTCCAGAAGACAGCGCGGGATCGACGGAGGGGTAAGTAACAACACTGTGGGGCATACCTGGCACTTGGGGAGGGAACGTATCTGGCATCATGAGGGGGCGTATCTGGCAGCACTGTGGGGGCATATCTGGCAGCACTGTGGGGGCATATCTGGCAGCACTGTGGGGGCATATCTGGCAGCACTGTGGGGGCATAACTGGCAGCACTGTGGGGGCATATCTGGCAGCACTGTGGGGGCATATCTGGCAGCACTGTGGGGGCATATCTGGCAGCACTGTGGGGGCATATCTGGCAGCACTGTGGGGGCATATCTGGCAGCACTGTGGGGGCATAACTGGCAGCACTGTGGGGGCATAACTGGCAGCACTGTGGGGGCATAACTGGCAGCACTGTGGGGGCATAACTGGCAGCACTGTGGGGGCATATCTGGCAGCACTGTGGGGGCATATCTGGCAGCACTGTGGGGGCATATCTGGCAGCACTGTGGGGGCATATCTGGCAGCACTGTGGGGGCATATCTGGCAGCACTGTGGGGGCATATCTGGCAGCACTGTGGGGGCATATCTGGCAGCACTGTGGGGGCATATCTGGCAGCACTGTGGGGGCATATCTGGCAGCACTGTGGGGGCATAACTGGCAGCACTGTGGGGGCATATCTGGCAGCACTGTGGGGGCATATCTGGCAGCACTGTGGGGGCATATCTGGCAGCACTGTGGGGGCATATCTGGCAGCACTGTGGGGGCATAACTGGCAGCACTGTGGGGGCATAACTGGCAGCACTGTGGGGGCATATCTGGCAGCACTGTGGGGGCATATCTGGCAGCACTGTGGGGGCATATCTGGCAGCACTGTGGGGGCATATCTGGCACTATGAGGGCATATCTGGCACTGAGGGCTGTGTACGGCTAGAGCTGCATTTCCCACCCTAGGCTTATACTCGAGTCAATAAGTTTTCCCAGGTTTTTGTGGTAGAATTAGGTGCCTCGGCTTATATTCGGGTCGACTTATACTCGAGTATATACGGGTAATTAAAAAAACAACTCAGTTTTAACAGAAAAGTGCACAAAGCAGATTTTTCTCTCTGCGATCGCTGATCCAAGACTTCTGGGGAATGGGCCTAGCAGTCCGCTGCAAGGTGGCAGTAATCCATTGCCATCCATCTACCGCTTTAGAGAATACCATTCTAAAGAACAGGGATACCTTCATATCCAGCACTCTGGGAAACGGGTGGCACTTGATATACCGGCTGTCGGGATCCCGGCAATCAGCATACCGGTACCGACAACTAATCTCCCTCTTGGGGTGTCTAAGACACCCCTGGAGGGAGAAAAAATAGTGCCATGCGCCACAATGAGCTCTTTTGCGCTTGCACCGCTGCCGGCATTCCGGAGGTCAGGATCCCGGTGGCTGAATGCTGGGCGCCGGGATCCCAAGCGCCGGCAATTCATACTACAACCCTGGGAAACATTACCACTGAATGCTGGCCAACTATTAATGCCTATTTTTTTTTTTTTTTTTCATAAATCTAGATGATCAGCCGTAAAACATTACAGCCAGATAAATATCCTGATGTGTAAGCCTCTCTTAGTGTGTGTGTGTGTGTGTGTGTGTGTGTGTGTGTGTGTGTGTATATATATATATATATATATATATATATATTTTATAGAGAGAGAGTAATGAACATTGCTGTCTTGTTTAATCACCCCTGTATTATATAATTCGACTATGTTCTGTCCTATATACAAGCAATGCAGATACTTTGTGGTGCACTATACATAATAGACAATAATGCACATGCGGAAACCCAGACACCGTGGATATTGGAGAGTCAATTAATTTGGGAACTAAAGTGATACACTCAGCAGTGACTGGTTCCCTTTCTGAAACACATTTACTGCTGTGTCAGTTACACAAAACTAATCTACGTGCAGTTTGAGTGAATGGAGAGTGTGCTGTTTGGGACAAAACAAGAAAATGACCCTGCATCTGTATACGGTCTGAAACCACCACCCATGCTCCACACGAAGATAAAGCTTTAAAAAAAAAACCCCAAAAAAACAAAACCTTGCACCAAAAGGAAACCACCTCTTCTCTGTGGCTTAAGAAAACTCTGTTCACAGACATGGCGTGTGTACCCACCGGCTGATCTGCAAACCATACAGGCTGGGATGTAATGGAGTCCGAGGTCAGCTGGCGTGCGGGATGCTGGTCGAACTTTAACATTTTTTTAAATGGGCAATCATGTACACTGCCAAACCATGCCTTATACAGGATTGCCCCTTAAAAAAATGTTCAGGTTCAGCAGGCATCCCGCACGCCCGCTGGACTCGGACTTAATTACATCCCACCCATCTTGTCCGTATGATAGAACGGATGATAAATTGCCCAGTGGGTACCTAGCATTAGTATCCAGAACAATCTCTCCATAAACACATTTCTCTACAATTTAGAATATTATGTATGTTTCATCTGCTTTCCATCTGATTCCCACAAAGGAACACACAATGACCTAATAATAAAACTTTATAAAACCCCACAATTTTTCTAAGATGGTGGCACCGTGAGGTACATGCAACAGCACTGGCAGCATTGGGGCGGCACAAAAGTCTGACCCATATAACATTTCAGTTTCTAAATGTAACTGTTACATAATTTCCTATATTTAGTACATATTTGATAATATTGTGGTAATCTTTGAAGTTTAATGGCATAAACATAATCATTAGAAGATTCAATATCCTGGCTATCTGGGACCGGAAAATAAATAGTTACCACCACCACCCCTATGCTTCAAATAAAAGACAACGTAGTCAATTCCGCTAACAGGACAAACCCAAATTCAACCTCAACTCTGAAACTTAAACCATTACTTACCTAGTGTTGCACTCTCCTCTGGGAGAAACCCAGAGGAGAGATGCACCTGGCTGGAGGTGGGGCCAGGATCGAGCACCATTTGTCACTAGGCCCCACCCCCTCAAGGGGAATGCCGTGGGCCGATCGCGAGGGGGCAGGATCAATATGAAGTGATTTGCATTCATAGAAATTGTCATATTGGCTCCGCTGCCTCCCCGCCTATCTGCAATTCATGGCACTATCCTCCGCATAGTGCTGAATTCGCTAGAAAGTGGGCAAGATGAGGAAGGGTCGCCTACTTTACGGGGGTCTGATCACAAATTCGGGAGTCTCCGGCACCTTCTGGGACAGTAGTTATGACTTAATCTTAACTTTTGACATCTTTAGATTCAAATTCTAAGTAGGAGGTATGAGCTGTGTATAGCCTCCTGGGTTCCCATGTACAAATTAAGAAATAAATACTAAGGGCCTGACACAGAGATGGAAGGGAATCGGCCGTATGTTGCTTCAAAAAAATGTATGCACAGAAAAATGCATATATACTTCTGTATGCAATGCAACCACCTTATGTGTATTGTATGCCAGGGAAGTGCAGTCAGGGGGAGGCAGTGGATACAGCTGTCCAGTGATGGATCCGCTGTGATCACTGGTTGGGCGGCGGAGGTGCGGGCATTAGCGGCGGCAACACCTGATGTAGATAGCTGGCATGATGGCAGGCCTGGATCCAGTCCCTGCCTGTCATTTTGCAGAGTCCGGCCTCCCCAGCCACTGACCTCACCGCATGTCACTGCTGTATGCCTGGTCTGCTTCTTGTAGGGCATTTCCTTCTAATACACCGGCCGTCTGATATTATATATGCATTGTAATATTGTGTAGGTTTATTAAATATTGTGAAGTTTCATAGACAGTGTTTATTATTATTTTTATTTGCATTTGAGGGTCATCGGTATCCTCTCATTAGAAGTGGTAGCTTGTCATACTAAACAGAAATAGCGCCTGAGTATTATATTGGTTTTATGTTTTCTACTATTGATCAGTGCATACTTGCACCTACCCTACACTACAGGCATTAAATATACCTGGAAACGTGTATTCGTGCTTACTTGAAACTGTACTCTGGGATAAAGGGAACAGACTTTAACCCAAAAGAGAGAAATCTTGGGACATGTCCACCATATATGTAAAAATGATCCAACCTGAACACCTCCTTCCCACGCATAGGAGATGCGGTGGAATACATTTTAGCTAGCCTGTCTGGGGTAGGACACCATCTAAAAATAGGATTTGGGTACTTACCAGGTAAATCCTTTTCTTTGAATCCATAGGGGGCACTGGAGTACTCTTGGGATATGGACGGTTTCCGTAGGAACAAGGCACTGAATATTAAAATTTAGAACTCTCCTCCCCTCCATATCCCAGAGTACCTCAGTGTTTTTTACTGAGCCGAACAGGAGCGATAGAGAGGTTGACAATGGAGAATTACATATAACAGAACGGACAACAATAAAGTTGACACATAACGTGACTGACAACTAGACAGTTGGCACAATAAGCGATAGAACTTGAAACTTGAACCAATCGGTGAGAATGTGTTACCATACGATTCCCTGAACTTACCGCAAACTAGGTAAAACTGCTCTGGGTGGGCGTCCAGTGCCCCCTATGGATTCAAAGAAAAGGATTTACCTGGTAAGTACCAAAATCCTATTTTCTTTTTCATCCACTAGGGGTCGGTGGAGTACTCTTGGGACGTACCAAAGCTTCCCCCGTGAGCGGGAGAGCAGTTTGGCACCTGTAACACTAGGCGGCCAAAGCTAGATGCTGATGCCGCAAACGTATCAAACTTGTAAAAGCGCACAAACGTGTGCACGGATGACCAGGTAGCCGCACGGCAAAGCTGCGTCGTAGAAGCCCCACGACCAGCTGCCCATGAAGTTCCCACAGAACGTGTGGAATGAGCTGTTACTGATGTAGGCGGCTGTAACCTAGCATGAAGGTAAGCCTGACGTATGGTCAGTTTAATCCATCTGGATAAGGTCTGCTTAGAAGCTGGCCAACCCATCTTGGCAGCATCATACAGAACAAACAACGTATCCGTCTTACGAACTGTAGACGTTCGGGACACATAAACGCGTAATGCGCGTACCACATCCAAGGTTCCAGAATTTCCTGTCAACACAGGAACTACTATTGGTTGATTGATGTGAAAGGATGACACTACCTTTGGTAGGAAAGCGGGATTCGTCCGAAGTTCCGCTCGGTCATCATGAAACACCAAATACGGTGGCTTGCATGACAAGGCACCCAAATCGGAAACACGCCTTGCCGAAGCCAAGGCTAGTAGGAAAATTGTTTTCCAAGTGAGAAACTTAATATCCACTTGGTGTAAGGGTTCAAAATATGACGACTGTAAGAAATCTAAAACCAGATTCAAGTCCCATGGCGCTGTAGGTGGAATGAATGGAGGCTGTACTCTGAGGACACCTTGCAGAAAAGTGTGTACAGACGGCAATAGAGCCAATCGTCTTTGAAAGTAAATTGACAAAGCAGATACCTGCACCTTTAGTGTAGATAAACGCAGTCCTCCATCTAACCCCGTCTGTAGAAATAACAAAAGACGGGATAACTTGAAAGATGATGTCGGAAACTTCCGATCCTCACACCAACCTATATAGGCACGCCAAATTCTGTAATAATGAGCTGCCGTAACTGGCTTCCTAGCACGTAACATGGTTGGTATAACAGATTCTGGAATGCTCTCTCTCCTTAAGAGGGCGGTCTCAACAGCCACCCTGTCAAACGCAGCCGCGCTAAATCGGGGTAAAGGAACGGACCCTGTTGTAACAGGTCCAGACGAAGTGGGAGCGGCCAAGGCTGGTCTGCAAGTAGTCCTCGGAGATCCGAGAACCAAGCTCTCCGAGGCAAATGAGGCGCCACTAGTATGACTGTGACGGACTCTCTTTTGATCCATTTTAGCAACAGAGGGAGCAGCGGAAACGGTTGAAACAGGTACACGAGGCTGTACGGCCACGCGACGGTGAGAGCATCCACCGCCACTGCCTTTGGATCTCGCGTTCTGGACACATACTGGGGCGTTTGGGGATTGTGGCGAGATGCCATCAGGTCCACTTGAGGGTAACCCCACCTCTGGGCCAACATGTGAAACACTTCTGGATGTAATGCCCATTCTCCTGGATGAAAATCCCGACGGCTGAGATAATCCGCCTCCCAGTTGTCCACTCCCGGAATGAACACTGCCGACAACATCACTTGGTGACGCTCGGCCCAATTGAGGATTCGAGCTACTTCTCGCATTGCCATGCGGCTTCTCGTTCCTCCTTGTTTGTTGATGTATGCGACCGCCGTCGCATTGTCTGACTGCACCTGGACAGGTTGAGACCGAAGAATGTGCACTGCTTGTCGTAGCGCATTGTAAATTGCCCGGAGTTCCAGGACATTTATAGACAGCAATCTTTCGTGAGCCGCCCAGAGACCCTGGAGCTGACAATTTTGAACTACAGCTCCCCAACCTCTGAGACTCGCGTCCGTCGTTAGAATTATCCAATTCCAGGCGCCGAACCGTTTCCCTGCGGTCAGATTGTGTACATTGAGCCACCAGAGTAGAGATACCCTGGCCCGTGGCGACAACCTCACTCTGTGGTGAATCTGCAGATGCGAGCCCGACCACTGTGCGAGCACATCCAGTTGAAAAGGACGTGAGTGAAGTCTCCCGAACTGAAGCGCTTCGAAAGCCGCCACCATTGTGCCTAAGAGGCGAATGCACAAATGTACAGAGACTGTTCGTGGCTTGAGCACCAATCGAACCAGATGACGAATGATCTGTACTTTCTGTTCTGGTAGGTAAATTCTTTGATTTACCGTATCGAGAATCATACAGAGGAATTGCAGTCGTTGAGACGGAATCAGATGTGATTTCTTGAAGTTGACAATCCAACCGTGCTGAACTAGGACATCGTACGTTAGCAACGCATGTTGGAGGAGCATCTGTTGAGACGGAGCTTTGATGAGCAGATCGTCCAAGTACGGAACTATTATCACTCACAGGGATCTGAGATGAGCTATCATCACAGACATCACTTTGGTGAATACCCGAGGCGCTGACGAGAGGCCAAACGGTAGAGCCTGAAACTGGTAATGGTTCTGCCGGATTGCAAACCGCAAGAACCTCTGATGAGGTGGCCAAATCGGAATGTGTAAATACGCATCTTTGAGATCCAGCGCAATCATGAATTCCTGTGGCTCTAAACCTGCAATTACCGACCGCAGAGATTCCATCTTGAATCTGTAGTAAGTGACGTACTGATTGAGGCCCTTTAAGTTCAATATTGGCCTGACCGAGCCATCCGGCTTTGGTACCACAAACAGACTGGAATAATAACCCTGCCCCTGTTGGTGTACAGGGACCGGAATCAAAACTGCCGACTCCAGCAGAGACTGAATGGCAAGTTGCAGAACCGTCCGTTTGTCGTCCGACACAGGCAGTCCTGTCTTGAAAAACCGCAGTGGCGGGAGACAATCGAACTCTATTTTGTAACCTTTTAGCACTAAATTGCGGATCCACCCATCTGTGGACGTCTGTAACCACGCCAAATGGAACGTCTGAAGGCGTGCTCCCACAACTGGAGATCCAAGATGGGCTGGGAGTCCGTCATGCCACTGTCTTGTCGGTGACCTTAGCGTCTTGACGACTGGCGTTGGTTTGTTGGAAACCACGCCCTCGACCGGCCGTGGCTGGTCCCCTACCACGGCCTCGAAAGGGCTGAGGCCGAAAGGATTTGAACGCCGGGCCCGAGTATTTCCGCCTAGGCGCCGTTGGAGGCAATGGTAAGAAAACAGACTTGCCACCCGTGGCCTCAGCAATCCATTTGTCCAATTCAGGACCAAACAACTTCTCGCCACCGTAAGGTAACGCCTCTATACCTCTTTTGACCTCCGCCTCCGCTTGCCAAGAGCGCAGCCAGAGTGCTCGTCGTGCTGCAACTAGCGACGATGAAAGGCGAGAAGTGAGCTGACAGACGTCAGTAGAAGCTGTACATAGATAATCAGCAGCTTCCCAGATTTGATCAGCGAGAAGTATAAGGTGATCGTCATGTAGGGCAGACTTGAGTTATCCATACCATGAGCGCCTTAGTTACCCAAATGCCAACCACCCAGGTCTAAGCAACACTCCTGCTGCTATATACATGGATTTTAGCATAGCTTCAATTTTACGGTCTGAAGGGTCTTTAAGCGTAGTAGCCGTTGGTACTGGTATGGTTAATTTCTTTGTAAGTTTAGACACAGACGAATCCACCAATGGCGGATTCTCCCATGTAGCTGTCACAGACTCCGGAAACGGGTAACTAGACTTTAATCTGCGAGGTATAGAAAACCGTTTATCCGGATTCTTTCGTGTTTCCAGTAACATCTTATTAAGAGATTCCGAAACCGGAAAACACATTGGAGTCCTCTGTCGTTTAGCAAAGACGACTTCATCATTTGTCAGAGGCTCCTCAGATTCTGTAAACCTCAGAGACTGACGCACCGCTCTGATGAGATTATCAATGCCTGGGCTGTCAAAATATTCAATATCGGACTGCTGGTCTACTTCGCCCTCCTCACCGTCATCTTGCGCAGTGAGGTCTGGCATAGAATCATCAGACTGTAACATAGCAGAAAATAAGAATTTACTCACCGGTAATTCTATTTCTCGTAGTCCGTAGTGGATGCTGGGAACTCCGTAAGGACCATGGGGAATAGCGGGCTCCGAAGGAGGCTGGGCACTCCAGAAAGATTTATGACTACCTGGTGTGCACTGGCTCCTCCCACTATGACCCTCCTCCAAGCCTCAGTTAGGACACTGTGCCCGGACGAGCTGACATAATAAGGAAGGATCTAGAATCCCGGGTAAGACTCTTACCAGCCACACCAATCACACCGTACAACTCGTGATACTATATCCAGTTTGACAGTATGAAAACAACTGAGCCTCTCAACAGATGGCTCAACAATAACCCTTTAGTTAACAATAACTATATACAAGTATTGCAGACAATCCGCACTTGGGATGGGCGCCCAGCATCCACTACGGACTACGAGAAATAGAATTACCGGTGAGTAAATTCTTATTTTCTCTGACGTCCTAGTGGATGCTGGGAACTCCGTAAGGACCATGGGGATTATACCAAAGCTCCCAAACGGGCGGGAGAGTGCGGATGACTCTGTAGCACCGAATGAGAGAACTCCAGGTCCTCCTCAGCCAGGGTATCAAATTTGTAGAATTTTGCAAACGTGTTTGCCCCTGACCAAGTAGCTGCTCGGCAAAGTTGTAAAGCCGAGACCCCTCGGGCAGCCGCCCAAGATGAGCCCACCTTCCTTGTGGAATGGGCATTTACAGATTTTGGCTGTGGTAGGCCTGCCACAGAATGTGCAAGCTGAACTGTACTACAAATCCAGCGAGCAATAGACTGCTTAGAAGCTGGAGCACCCAGCTTGTTGGGTGCATACAGGATAAACAGCGAGTCAGATTTTCTGACTCCAGCCGTCCTGGAAACATATATTTTCAGGGCCCTGACAACGTCTAGCAACTTGGAGTCCTCCAATTCACTAGTAGCCGCCGGCACCCCAATAGGCTGGTTCAGGTGAAACGCTGACACCACCTTAGGGAGAAATTGGGGACGAGTCCTCAATTCTGCCCTATCATATGGAAAATCAGATAAGGGCTTTTACATGATAAAGCCGCCAATTCTGACACTCGCCTGGCTGAAGCCAAGGCCAATAACATGACCACTTTCCACGTGAGATATTTCAGATCCACGGTTTTTAGTGGCTCAAACCAATATGATTTTAAGAAACTCAACATCACGTTGAGATCCCAAGGTGCCACAGGAGGCACAAACGGGGGCTGAATATGCAGCACTCCTTTCACAAATGTCTGAACTTCAGGTACTGAAGCTAGTTCCTTTTGAAAGAAAATCGACAGAGCCGAGATCTGTACTTTAATGGAGCCTAGTTTTAGGCCCATATTCACTCCTGCTTGCAGGAAATGCAGAAATCGACCTAGTTGAAATTCCTCTGTTGGGGCCTTTTTGGCCTCGCACCATGCAACATATTTCCGCCATATGCGGTGATAATGCTTTGCCGTAACATCTTTCCTGGCCTTAATAAGCGTAGGAATGACTTCTTCCGGAATACCCTTTTCCTTTAGGATCCGGTGTTCAACCGCCATACCGTCAAACGCAGCCGCGGTAAGTCTTGGAACAGACAGGGCCCCTGCTGTAGCAGGTCCTGTCTGAGCGGTAGAGGCCACGGGTCCTCTGAGAGCATCTCTTGAAGTTCCGGGTACCACGCTCGTCTTGGCCAATCCGGAACCACGAGAATTGTGTTTACTCCTCGCTTTCTTATTATTCTCAATACCTTTGGTATGAGAGGCAGAGGAGGGAACACATAAACCGACTGGTATACCCACGGTGTCACTAGAGCGTCCACAGCTATCGCCTGAGGGTCCCTTGACCTGGCGCAATATCTTTTTAACTTTTTGTTGAGACGGGACGCCATCATGTCCACCTGTGGTTTTTCCCAACGGTTTACCAGCATCTGGAAGACTTCTGGGTGAAGTCCCCACTCTCCCGGGTGGAGGTCGTGTCTGCTGAGGAAGTCTGCTTCCCAGTTGTCCACTCCCGGAATGAACACTGCTGACAGTGCTAGTACATGATTCTCCGCCCATCGGAGAATTCTTGTGGCTTCTGCCATCGCCATCCTGCTTCTTGTGCCGCCCTGTCGATTTACATGAGCGACTGCCGTGATGTTGTCTGACTGGATCAGCACCGGCTGGTGTAGGAGCAGGGATTTTGCTTGACTTAGGGCATTGTAGATGGCCCTTAGTTCCAGAATATTTATGTGAAGGGAAGTCTCCTGACTCGACCATAGTCCTTGGAAGTTTCTTCCCTGTGTGACTGCCCCCCAGCCTCGAAGGCTGGCATCCGTGGTCACCAGGACCCAGTCCTTGTATGCCGAACCTGCGGCCCTCTAGAAGATGGGCTCTCTGCAGCCACCACAGTAGAGACACCCTGGTTCTTGGAGACAGGGTTATTAAGCGATGCATCTGAAGATGCGATCCGGACCACTGGTCCAACAGGTCCCACTGAAAGATTCTGGCATGGAACCTGCCGAAGGGAATTGCTTCGTAAGAAGCCACCATCTTTCCCAGGACCCGCGTGCAGCGATGCACTGATACCTGTTTTGGTTTCAGGAGGTCTCTGACTAGAGATGACAACTCCCTGGCTTTCTCCTCCGGGAGAAACACTTTCTTCTGGACTGTATCCAGAATCATACCCAGGAACAGTAGCCGTGTCGTCGGAACCAGCTGTGACTTTGGGATATTCAGAATCCAGCCGTGCTGGTGCAGCACCTCCTGAGATAGTGCTACTCCCACCAACAACTGTTCCTTGGACCTCGCTTTTATTAGGAGATCGTCCAAGTACGGGATAATTATAACTCCCTTTTTCCGAAGGAGTATCATCATTTCCGCCATAACCTTGGTAAATACCCTCGGTGCCGTGGACAGTCCAAACGGCAGCGTCTGGAATTGGTAATGGCAATCCTGTACCACAAATCTGAGGTACTCCTGGTGAGGATGGTAAATGGGGACATGCAAGTAAGCATCCTTGATGTCCAGGGATACCATGTAATCCCCCTCGTCCAGGCTTGCAATAACCGCCCTGAGCGATTCCATCTTGAACTTGAATTTTTTTATGTATGTGTTCAAGGATTTCAAATTTAAAATGGGTCTCACCGAACCGTCCGGTTTCGGTACCACAAATAGTGTGGAATAGTAACCCCGGCCTTGTTGAAGTAGGGGTACCTTGATTATCACCTGCTGGGAATACAGCTTGTGAATTGCCGCTAGCACCGCCTCCCTGTCTGAGGGAGCAATCGGCAAGGCAGATTTTAGGAACCGGTGGGGTGGAGGCGCCTCGAATTCCAGTTTGTACCCCTGAGATACTATTTGAAGGGTCCAGGGATCCACCTGTGAGCGAGCCCACTGATCGCTGAAATTCTTGAGGCGGCCCCCCACCGTACCTGGCTCCGCCTGTGGAGCCCCACCGTCATGCGGCGGACTTGGAAGAAGAAGCGGGGGAGGGCTTTTGCTCCTGGGAACCTGCTGTTTGTTGCAGCCTTTTTCCCCTACCTCTGCCTCTGGACAGAAAAGACCCGCCTTTTCCACGCCTGTTTTTCTGGGTCCGAAAGGACTGAACCTGATAAAACGGCGCCTTCTTAGGCTGTGAGGGGACATGGGGTAAAAATGCTGACTTCCCAGACGTTGCTGTGGAAACTAGGTCCGAGAGACCATCCCCAAATAATTCCTCACCCTTATATGGCAACACTTCCATGTGCCTTTTAGAATCTGCATCTCCTGTCCACTGGCGAGTCCATAATCCTCTCCTAGCAGAAATGGACAATGCACTTACTTTAGATGCCAGTCGGCAGATTTCCCTCTGTGCATCTCTCATATATAAGACTGAGTCTTTTATATGGTCTATGGTTAACAGGATCGTGTCTCTGTCTAATGTGTCAATATTTTCTGACAGTTTATCTGACCACGCAGCGGCAGCACTGCACATCCAAGCTGACGCAATCGCTGGCCTAAGTATAATGCCTGAGTGTGTATATACAGACTTCAGGATCGCCTCCTGCTTTCTATCAGCAGGTTCCTTGAGGGCGGCCGTATCCGGAGACGGTAGTGCCACCTTTTTAGACAAACGTGTGAGCGCTTTATCCACCCTAGGAGGTGTTTCCCAACGTGACCTATCCTCTGGCGGGAAAGGGAACGCCATTAGTACCTTCTTAGGAATTACCAATTTTTTATCAGGGAAAGCCCACGCTTCTTCACACACTTCATTTAATTCATCTGATGGGGGAAAAACTACGGGTAGTTTTTTCTCCCCAAACATTATACCCTTTTTAGTGGTACCTGTATTTATATCAGAAATGTGTAACACCTCTTTCATTGCCTCAATCATGCAGTGAATGGCCTTAGTGGGCATCAGGTTAGACTCATCGTCGTCGACACTGGTGTCAGTATCAGTGTCAACATCTGGGTCTGCGGTCTGAGGTAGCGGGCGTTTTAGAGCCCCTGATGACCTGTGCGACGCCTGGACAGGCACGAGCTGAGAAGTCGGCTGTCCCACATTTGGCATGTCGTCAAATTTCTTATGTAAGGAGTCTACGTGCACTCATTTCTTTCCATAAGTTCAACCACTCAGGTGTCTGCCCCGCAGGGGGTGACATCCCTTCTAAAGGCATCTGCTCCGCCTCCACATCATTATCCTCATCAAACATGTCGACACAGCCGTACCGACACACCGCACACACACAAGGAATGCTCCAACTGAGGACAGGACCCACAAAAGCCCTTTGGGGGGACAGAGTGAGAGTATGCCAGCACACACCAGAGCGCTATATAATGCAGGGACTAACTGAGTTATGTCCCCTATAGCTGCTTTTTTTATATAATTTATACTGCGCCTAAATTTAGTGCCCCCCCTCTCTGTTTTTACCCTGTTCTGTAGTGTAGACTGCAGGGGAGAGCCAGGGAGCTTCCTTCCAGCGGATCTGTGAAGAAGAAATGGCGCCAGTGTGCTGTGGGAGATAGCTCCGCCCCTTTTCCGCGGACTATTCTCCCGCTTTTTTCTATATTCTGGCAGGGGTATTTTCCACATATATAGCCTCTGGGGCTATATATTGTGGTATTTTTGCCAGCCAAGGTGTTAATATTGCTTCTCAGGGCGCCCCCCCCCAGCGCCCTGCACCCTCAGTGACCGGAGTGTGAAGTGTGTGTGAGGAGCAATGGCGCACAGCTGCAGTGCTGTGCGCTACCTTGGTGAAGACTGATGTCTTCTGCCGCCGATTTTCCGGACCTCTTCTTGCTTCTGGCTCTGTAAGGGGGGCGGCGGCGCGGCTCCGGGACCGAACACCAAGGACTGGGCCTGCGGTCGATCCCTCTGGAGCTAATGGTGTCCAGTAGCCTAAGAAGCCCAATCCGGCTGCAAGCAGGCGAGTTCGCTTCTTCTCCCCTTAGTCCCTCGCTGCAGTGAGCCTGTTGCCAGCAGGTCTCACTGAAAATAAAAAACCTAAATCTATACTTTCTTTCTAAGGGCTCAGGAGAGCCCCTAGTGTGCATCCAACCTCGGCCGGGCACAAAATCTAACTGAGGCTTGGAGGAGGGTCATAGTGGGAGGAGCCAGTGCACACCAGGTAGTCATAAATCTTTCTGGAGTGCCCAGCCTCCTTCGGAGCCCGCTATTCCCCATGGTCCTTACGGAGTTCCCAGCATCCACTAGGACGTCAGAGAAACTGGTAAATCATAAGACAAAGTAAATTTATCCCTACTACCCAAAATGGACTTAGACTGTTGGCAAGGCTGAGACCCCTCCGGTAGTCCTAGCGGTCTCACCCTAGACTCAGATCTTGCCGCTTCCCGCTCCTGTCGAGCGGCGGCCAATTCTGATTGCAATCCAGCCATGACATCTGCTAGCATAGCCCATGGAGGGTCCGGGGATGAAACCGGCTTAGACAGCGGAGCAGAGATTGTATTCGTAGCTGAATCCACAAAACATACTGCGCATGTGGTAGAACCATCCGGTAACACACTGTCAGAGACATGGCAGTGCTTTTTTGGTTTTGCCGGTGCCTTACTCATTATGCAGACAGACAATACAACATACAAAGACAGACAACCTGCACGACTCAGTAAATAGTACTAAGGTGTCTCTCTCTCTCTGCCAGATATATATATATATATATATATATATATATATATATATATATATATATATATATAGTGTAGTGCACGTGGCCAGTACTATATGAAACTGATCCCAAATTCCCACCAACACCCCTGCGCCGCCGGTGGAGTATAGATGTAGTACAGGAACGTTCTGGAATCACAAACTGGAAGACAGGAAGCAAGATTAAAATGGCCTCCATACCTCACAGTGCAGGGTATATGTAACAAGTGCAGCCAACCCTGTAATATAGGCTTAACAGCCTATTTCATCAATGTCACCCCCCTTATGCAGCCCTCCGCTAATGTCATCTCCCCCCCCCCTTCTGCTCCCTCCCCCGTGGCTCGTGTACCGCTGTCTGAGCGGGAATTACCGGGGCGCGGGTATCTCACTCCCAGCGCAATCAGGGTGCGGGGAGCGCTGTAATGGAGCGCGGTCCTACATCGGCGGCCGGCGGGTGTGAGCGGCGGCCGGCGGGTGCGAGCGGCGGGTGAGCGCGGCGGCCGGCGGGTGTGAGCGGCGGCCGGCGGGTCTCAGCGGCGCTGCTCGGAGCGGTTGCCGGGGCGGCCTGTCAGGAGAGGCGGGTGCGGGCTCAGTGAGAGCGGCGTCAGTGAACAGTGTCCCCACACAGCGGGGCGGCAGCGTGCGCTGACCGCCCCGTCCCCCCAGCATACCTGACTCCAGAAGCGAAGGCTGTGACGGGGCTTCTATCTGTAAGCTCCGTCCAGCTGTAGCAGCAGTCAGGGAATGAGCTGCGTGTGGCTGAGGGTGCTCTTTGTGAGGACCGACACGCCATGCGCTGCTCCGTGCACTATCCCGGACCCAAGTTTTTACAGAAACTAGGAAGGGATGTGCTGTGAGCAAAAAATGTAAAAGTAGAAAAAAAAAAATTAAAAATAAAAATATTCAAAGTAGTGTGGTTAAGCTCCACACAAGCCCTGTTGCTACGAGAAGCACAGAAAAAACACTGAGGTACTCTGGGATATGGAGGGAAGGAGAGTTCTAAATTTTAATATTCAGTGCCTTGTTCCTACGGAAACCGTCCATATCCCAAGAGTACTCCAGTGACCCCTAGTGGATGAAAAAGAAATACACTTTATTTGCATACTCTAATTGTGATAGAGATCAAAGCAGATGCCACAGCAGCTCTTAGGACCTCCCAGCTGTCCACATCCGGGGTGTAGGGTGGGTCAGAGCATAATCAAGGAGGAATGAGAAAAAGTATAGAAATCAAGCTTTTATGTAGAGGTGCAAACAGGGATGTCAAGGGGGAGTATGCCCTGACAGGAGATACTCCATAAAATGCCTAAGCTGAAGGTACGCACAGAATTTATGTGGGGGGGGGAGATCAGAAACTTTAGCACAAAGTTCTGCATATGAAATTATTGATCCACAGGTTAGCAGATCTCCAGCAAACTGAATACTGGACACCTGCCATCTAGTGGTGCAGGCAGAGTAGAGTAGCTAAGATGAGACGCTGAATAGTAGGATTTGAGGTCTTGGAAGACCCTACCTTCTCAGGTGGTAAGTTTTTTTTTATGAAGGGCTAACTTGATCCTAGGAGACCTGCTACGCCATATAAATTTTGACTGTAAATGTTGATCTCAACATGCAGGGTTTGGTATAGGTAGAGAATATTTAACCACCGTGATATTGCCCAGCCACTAGAATATTATAGAGCGCAAGGTCAGCTATAATCCAAGCAAAAAGACCGGGGAAGTTATCCCGGTAATTTGTAAGACTGAGAAATGAATACCCCAAGATATTTCAGTATGGATTTTGGCCATTTAAAATGGAATTCCGTGGTAATCCTATGGGCCTCAAGGGGCGATATATTTCAATTTCTTTGTACTTATAGCATTTCTGAATGTGTGGCAACAAAAAGTTAGAAGGATTTCCTGAACCTATGTGACTGTTCTAACAACCCTACAACCTGTACACAAGTATGAAGAATCATTGAAGCCTTTTTTTTTCTAGCTTCCAGTAATCATAGAACATTGCAGGGTAGAAATGTTAGGAAATTGAATTTCCACATTTTGCAATGTTCTTCATTATTGCTACATTCTATGTTCACCATGCGCAGCGTACTATTACATAATTACACAAGAAGAAACATGTATGGATCAGACTAAACCAGTAATTAGTGACTAATGGAATAGGACGTTAGAAGCGACAGTAAATTGAACATTAAACAGGTGTGCAGACAGGCGTTTCGGTGTTTTCAGGGGCAGCTGAGTGACGTCACGCACAGCTGCTCCAATAAAACTAAAAAAAGGCGGCGGACTGTCTGCCAGCGTAGCCAGGCTGCGCAGGTGGGGGTCGGTGTCCGCAATTCATCGTGAGGCTGTGCCACACATGATGGGTGGCCATGCCATGTGCTGGCGCGGCCATCAACATGTGAGGAGATGGATGCAGATCTTGCAGCGGATGCAACGATCTGCGTCAATATCTAAATAAGGCCCAAAGTAATGTATGAGGTCTGACTATTAAGTTAACAAACTCGCCATCGTGTGCTTGCTGTGGCTGCAATGGACAGAAACCTCAATATGGTTCGAGGACGTTGGCATATCAATGTTTCACAACTGTGTTGTTGTTGATCTATGGCAGTCACTTCCTGAGTGGTGTCTATTATCGTCCATGTGTGTTTTGGTGTGCTGTCGTGAAGAGCAACGAACGAACAATTAATTTTTTGTTATACTTGTCATGAGTGGAAGTGAAATCAGAGAGCGGTTAGTGCAAGGTTTCGGGGATAATGCGAAGGTTACCTTTTCTCTGACAATAGCGGAAGTGTACAGCTACAGTGTGTTTGCAGGGGTGCTCATTCGGTTGAAAACATCTCAAACGTTCAAAGTGGTTTATGCTAGAGCTTCACGTACACAAAAATTCTGTTTGTAAACCTACTTCAAAGTAACCCCCGACCCCACTAATGAAACATCGCACTCACTGTGGACTTCTGCAGATGTGGTGTCATCAGGAGTTCTCTTCACTTTGTCCACAAGTTGCTGTATTTTAATCTTGACTTTATCAGACTAGAGAACATAAACAGAAGCAAAATAAGAGGAAATGGAGGAACTAGACTACAGAATCCTAGTTTCAGGTTGTTCCTACAATCTGTAAGAGAAGTACTCATCACACAAGAATAAACTAGTAGAGTTTTAAAGCATGCACATTAGATAAAATAGCATTTTACCTGTCTTGTAGTTAGCTCCTTTGTTATTGCAGCTAGAATGCCAGTTATTATACAAATAATGTATCTTTCGTCTGGAATATACTCATCGTCACCAGTGCCACTGTCACGTGGTGTCCCACAAGGTTCTATACTATCCCTCATGCTTTATGCAGTATACATGCTACCACTGGGTGAAATAATCAGGCGCCATGGCCTGGTCTACCACTGCTATGCAGAGGATACACAACTGTACCGGTCCTTCACTCCGGGCATTGAGTACCCAATAACAATCCTAACAGGCTGTCTAGCTGAGCTCCAGGAGTGGACGAGTGCCAGTTGGCTGTAACTGAACCCTGATAAACAGGGGGCCTTATGATAGGTCAAAGGACAAGACTGCAGCATGGCCAACTAACTGGACTTACACTTGGGGGTTCAGAATTACAAAAACATGAACATGTGCAGAATATTGGCGATGTCCTGGACGGTGGCTTGACGTTTAAACATCATATCAGCCACAATCAAATCCTCATTCATCTGTGAAACATAACCAGAATCAAGCACTTAGGGGGGAGATGTATTATAACGACACAGATAGTGCCGAATTATCACTTCCTGCTTCGACATCAACAAGATACATTACCAACATGCCTCGCCCTCCGACGAACCCTGCCTGAGTGCACAGCGCATACGCTTAGTGCTGACGCGCTGTGTCTTCCTGCCTGGCTCCACTGCGCATGTGCAAGATCTCGCTACTATCGCAAGATCTCACATGCAGCCCGTAATCGGTAGCCGCCACAGCCAGGGATAGCGCTGTCCCTGGCTGTGGTGTAAGGGCAACAATACCTGCAGCTGTCGAAATCGATAGCTACAGGTGTCGCAATGGTCAGCGCTACTGACCATTCTTACACCGCCCTGCCTATCCGCATGCTATCTTTTATACAGCAGCGCAGATAATGACAGAGATGCATAGCATTCCTGTAACTGAGCACGTACAGCCGCATTAATACTTGGGGGGGGGGAGCGTTATCAGTGCACATAACGTACACTAATACCTCTCCACCGCCATATTAACCTTTAATATTTACCCTTATATTCCCTCTGAAGATCTGCCAAAAGTCATACACCTTGATTAGACTACCGCAATACCCTCTACCTAGGTCTCCCAGGAAAAGAGGTGCACCGCTTACAGCTAGTACAAAACGGAGCTGCCAGGCTGTTAGCACCCATACTCTACTCCCTCCAATGGCTGCCTGTAAGATAGCGAATAGTCTTCAAGATTGGCTTACTCACTTTCAAAGCCCTACATGACCAGGGCCCAAGGTACGTGATGCAGCTTCTGATTCCTTACTGTAATCTGTAGATGAAGGACTTTTAGCATTACCTACAATCTCCATGAATTAATCTGGGGGTCAAGCTTTTAGCCATGCTGCTCCAACTCTATGGAACTCACTTCCCCATACAGTTCACGGCCCCCACTCTAGAATCCTTCACACACAGACTCAAGACTTTCCTGTTTACTCAATCATTTCCTTAATTGACTCTTTAGTATCTCCATGCCTTCTGTATTTTATTAAAAGCTTTTGTGTACTTCATTGTTTCTGTACTGTATTATGTTCATTCTATCTGTTAAGCACCTTGAGTCCTACTGGAGAAAGAGTGCTATATAAATAAATCCTTATTATTATAAAAGCATTTTCTGTACATATTGAAGCCCAGTACAAAACTGTAAAACAACATATTAGTGTGCGGAGTACAGGGGCATTTAAGAAATGAGATCCCCATCCCTGGAAACATGGCTCCTGGCTAGTAATATTAAAGGCCTAATAAAGGGCCCATATGCACTGGAATCAGTGGCAGTTGCAGAGGTGAGGCTGCAGCACAGTTCAAAATTCAAATAGGGGAGCCACACCAACTGCCGCCCCAAACACTGCCAATCACCACCAACAGGGGTCTCACTGGCAGTTAGAGTGGCTCACAAAATTGAATTCTGGACTGTGCTGCAGCCCCGCCTCTGGAGCCACCACTGCATATGCCCATAACGGACACAGAAAGAACTACATTCTAGAAAGGAAAGCCATATACCAAGCTGTGCTTTTTTGGAAAAGTTCTTTGTAATCTCTCACATTCATAGGCTGTATGCTGGAACATCTCACTTTCCAGTACACTGTGAGCTCTGCCATTTAAAGAACACTAAGGCGGGTATTTAATTAGCTCCAATCATTTCGGAGCTATTGAATTCGCCCCCCCCTCCCCCGGGGTATTCAATTGCAGGGTGTTTTCATCCTTTTTTTTAAGGCATTTTCACCAATGCCTTCTCACTTTTTTTTTTTTTTGAGCGAAAATGCACTGGTGAAAAATGCCTCAAAATTGTTGAAATTTTTGTTAAAAGCCCACCATTTGCTGGTGCGAAAACACGTGGATTCGCTGGTCCACTTATTTTTCGCTCCAGACGAATTTTTCACCTAGGCAAAAAAACGTTCCTCCTGTTGAATAGGGCGAATCCCCATTCACCCTACAAAAACATAAGCGAAAAGTGCCATTTGATACCCCCCCACCCAAGTGATCTACTGAAGTCTCATGCAGCAATAAGATCAATCGACAAAGCAATACTGACCTGGCTCGCCATATCTAGGGACAATAATCGTTTAACAACATCATCAACCCTGGGAAAAAAAAAAAACATTACTGAAATGAGGTGGACAAAAAATAAGAATTTACTTACCGATAATTCTATTTCTCGTAGTCCGTAGTGGATGCTGGGAACTCCGTAAGGACCATGGGGAATAGCGGCTCCGCAGGAGACTGGGCACATCTAAAGAAAGCTTTAGGATCACCTGGTGTGCACTGGCTCCTCCCCCTATGACCCTCCTCCAAGCCTCAGTTAGGATACTGTGCCCGGACGAGCGTACACAATAAGGAAGGATTTTGAATCCCGGGTAAGACTCATACCAGCCACACCAATCACACTGTACAACTTGTGATCTGAACCCAGTTAACAGCATGATAATAGAGGAGCCTCTAGAAAAGATGGCTCACTACAACAATAACCCGAATTTTTTGGTAACAATAATTATGTACCAGTATTGCAGACAATCCGCACTTGGGATGGGCGCCCAGCATCCACTACGGACTACGAGAAATAGAATTATCGGTAAGTAAATTCTTATTTTCTCTGACGTCCTAGTGGATGCTGGGAACTCCGTAAGGACCATGGGGATTATACCAAAGCTCCCAAACGGGCGGGAGAGTGCGGATGACTCTGCAGCACCGAATGAGAGAACTCCAGGTCCTCCTCAGCCAAGATATCAAATTTGTAGAATTTTACAAACGTATTTGCTCCTGACCAAGTAACTGCTCGGCAAAGTTGTAAAGCCGAGACCCCTCGGGCAGCTGCCCAAGATGAGCCCACCTTCCTTGTGGAGTGGGCATTTTAAGATTTTTGGCTGTGGCAGGCCTGCCACAGAATGTGCAAGCTGAATTGTACTACAAATCCAACGAGCAATCGTCTGCTTAGAAGCAGGAGCACCCAGTTTGTTGGGTGCATACAGGATAAACAGCGAGTCAGAATTTCTGACTCCAGCCGTCCTGGAAACATGTATTTTCAGGGTCCTGACCACGTCAAGCAACTTGGAATCCTCCAAGTCCTTAGTAGCCGCAGGTACCACAATAGGTTGGTTCATGTGAAATGCAGAAACCACCTTAGGTAGAAAATTTGAGGACGAGTCCTCAATTCTGCCCTTTCAGAATGAAATATTAAGTAAGGGCTTTTATATGATAAAACCGCCAATTCTGACACCCGCCTGGCTGAAACCAGGGCTAACTCGTCACTTCCATGTGAGATATTTTAAGTCCACAGTGGTGAGTGGTTCAAACCAATGTGACTTTAGGAAACTCAACACAACATTGAGATCCCCAAGGTGCCACTGGAGGCACAAAAGGAGACTGTATATGCAGTACCCCTTTTACAAATGTCTGAACTTCAGGCACTGAAGCCAGTTCTTTTTGGAAGAAAATCGACAGGGCCGAAATTTGAACCTTAATGGACCCTAATTTTAGGCCCATAGACAGTCCTGTTTGTAGGAAATGGAGGAAACGACCCAGTTGAAATTCCTCTGTAGGGGCCTTCTTGGCCTCACCCCACGCAACATATTTTCGCCAAATGCGGTGATAATGTTTTGCGGTTACGTCTTTCCTGGCCTTGACCAGGGTAGGGATCTTCAGGATCCGGCGTTCAACCGCCATGCCGTCAAACGCAGCCACGGTAAGTCTTGGAACAGACAAGGCCCTTGCTGGAGCAGGTCCTTTCTTAGAGGTAGAGGCCACGGTTCGTCCGTGAGCATCTCTTGAAGTTCCGGATACCAAGTCCTTCTTGGCCAATCCGGAACCACGAGTATAGTTCTTACTCCTCTCCTTCTTATGATTCTCAGTACTTTTGGTATGAGGGGCAGAGGAGGGAACACATACACTGACTGGTACACCCACGGTGTTACCAGAGCGTCCACCGCTATTGCCTGAGGGTCCCTTGACCTGGCGCAATATCTGTCTAGTTTTTTGTTTAGACGGGACGCCATTATGTCCACCTTTTGTTTTTCCCAACGGTTTACAATCAGGTGGAAGACTTCTGGGTGAAGTCCCCACTCTCCCGGGTGAAGGTCGTGTCTGCTGAGGAAGTCTGCTTCCCAGTTGTCCACTCCCGGAATGAACACTGCTGACAGTGCTATCACATGATTTTCCGCCCAGCGAAAATCCTTGCAGCTTCTGCCATTGCCCTCCTGCTTCTCGTGCCGCCCGGTCTGTTTACGTGGGCGACTGACGTGATGTTGTCCGATTGGATCAATACCGCCTGACCCTGAAGCAGGGGTTTCGCTTGACTTAGGGCATTGTAAATGGCCCTTAGTTCCAGAATGTTTATATGAAGAGATGTCTCCAGGCTTGACCATAAGCCCTGGAAATTCCTTCCCTGTGTGACTGCTCCCCAGCCTCGCAGGCTGGCATCCGTGGCCACCAGGACCCAGTCCCGAATGCCGAATCTGCGGCCCTCTAGAAGATGAGCACTCTGCAACCACCACAGGAGGGATACCCTTGTCCCTGGTGACAGGGTTATCCGCTGAAGCATCTGAAGATGCGACCCGGACCATTTGTCCAGAAGGTTCCACTGTGCGTGGAATCTGCCGAATGGGATTGCTTCGTAGGAAGCCACCATTTTTACCCAGAACCCTTGTGCATTGATGCACTGAGACTTGGTTCGGTTTTAGGAGGTTCCTGACTAGCTCGGATAACTCCCTGGCTTTCTCCTCCGGGAGAAGCACCTTCTTTCTGGACTATGTCCAGAATCATCCCTAGGAACAGAAGACAAGTCGTCGGAACCAGCTGCGATTTTGGAATATTGAAAATCCAATCGTGCTGCCGCAACACTACCTGATATAGTGCTACACCGATCTCCAACTGTTCCCTGGATCTTACCCTTATCAGGGAATCGTCCAAGTAAAGGATAACTAAAATTCCCTTCCTTCGAAGGAATATCATCATTTCGGTCATTACTTCAGTAAAGACCCGGGGTGCCGTGGACCATCCCTACGGCAGCGTCCGAACTGATACAGTTCTGTACCATAACCTGAAATACCCTTGGTGAGAAGGGTAAATTTTGACATGAAGGTAAGCCTCCTTGATGTCCCGAGACATCATGTAGTCCCCTTCTTCCAGGTTTGCAATCACTGCTCTGAGTGACTCAATTTTGAATTTGAACCTCTGTATGCAAGTGTTCAAAGATTTTAGATTTTAGATTTTAAAATCGGTCTCACCGAGCCGTCTGGCTTCGGTACCACAATAGTGTGGAATAATACCCCGTTCCCTGTTGCAGGAGGGGTACCTTGATTATCACCTGCTGGGAATACAGCTTGTGAATGGCTTCCAAAACTGCCTCCCTGTCAGCAAGAGACGTCGGTAAAACAGACTTTTGGAAACGGCGAGGGGAATACGTCTCGAATTCCAATTTGTACCCCTGAAATATTATCTGAAGGATCCAGGGGTCTACTTGCGAGTGAGCCCACTGCGCACTGAAATTCATTGAGAACGGGACCCCACCGTGCCTGAATTTGTAAAGCCCTAGCGTCATACTGAGGGCTTGGCAGCGGCGGAAAAGGGTTTCTGTTCCTTGGAACTGGCTGATCTCTGCAGCCATTTTCCTCTCCCTCTGTCACGAGCAGAAAAGAGGAACCCCTTTTGTCCGCTTGCCAACCAGAACTGCGCCTGATAATACGGCGTCTTATTTTGAGAGGCGACCTGGGGTACATCCCCTCTTTTAAGGCAATACTTCCAAATGCCGTTTGGAATCCGCATCACCTGACCACTTTACTGGAATAATTGGACAACGCACTTATACTTGATGCCAGTCGGCAAATATTCCGCTGTGCATCCTGCATATATAGAAATGCATCTTTTAATTGCTCTATAGGCAATAATATACTGTCCTTATCTAGGATATCATATTTCCAGTCAGGGAATCCGACCACGCCAACCCAGCACTGCACATCCAGGCTGAGGCGATTGCTGGTCGCAGTATAACACCAGTATGTGTGTAAATACATTTTAGGATACGCTCCTGCTTTCTATCAGCAGGATCCTTAAGGGCGGCCATCTCAGGAGAGGGTAGAGCCCTTGTTTTTACAAGCGTGTGAGCGCTTTATCCACCCTAGGGGGTGTTTCCCAACGCACCCTAACCTCTGGCGGGAAAAGGTATACTGCCAATAACTTTTTAGAAAATATCAATTGTTATCGGGGGGAAACCCACGCATCATCACACACCTCATTTTATTTCTCAGATTCAGGAAAACTACAGGAAGTTTTTCCTCACCAAACATAATACCCCTTTTTTTTGGTGGTATTCATATTATCAGAAAAGTGTAAACTTTTTCCATTGCCTCAATCATGCAATGTGTGGCCCTATTGGAAATCACGGTTGTCTCTTCACCGTCGACACAGGAGTCAGTACCCCTGTCGGCGTCTGTATCTGAGGTAACGGGTGCTTTAGGGCCCCTGTATGAGACGTCTGGACATGCACAAGCTGAGTAGCCGGCTGTCTCATGTCAACCACTGTCTTTTATACAAAGCTGACACTGTCACGCAATTTCAACAGTACATCCACTCAGGTGTCGACCCCCTAGGGGGTGACAACACAATTTCAGACACTCTACTCCGTCTCCTCATCATTTTTCTCCTCATACATGTCGACACCAACGTACCGACACACAGCACACACACAGGGAATGCTCTGATAGAGGACAGGACCCCACTAGCCCTTTGGGGAGACAGAGGGAGAGTTTGCCAGCACACACCAGAGCGCTATATATATACAGGGATAACCTTATATAAGTGTTTTTCCCTTTATAGCTGCTGTATTGTTATATACTGCGCCTAATTTGTGCCCCCCTCTCTTTTTTAACCCCTTTCTGTAGTGTAGTGACTGCAGGGGAGAGCCAGGGAGCTTCCCTCCAACTGAGCTGTGAGGGAAAATGGCGCCAGTGTGCTGAGGAGATAGGCTCCGCCCCTTTCTCTGCGTCCTTATCATCCTTTTTCTGTATGTTTTGGCAGGGGTTAAATGCATCCATATAGCCCAGGAGTTATATGTGATGCATTTATTTTAGCCATATAAGGTTTTTTTATCGATTTATTGCGTCTCAGGGCGCTGCCCCCCCCAGCGCCCTGCACCCTCAGTGACCGGAGTGTGAAGTGTGCTGAGAGCAATGGCGCACAGCTGCGGTGCTGTGCGCTACCTTATCTGAAGACAGGATCGTCTTCTGCCGCCGATTTTTCCGGACCTCTTCGCTCTTCTGGCTCTGTAAGGGGGACGGCGGCGCGGCTCCGGTGACCCATCCAGGCTGAACCTGTGATCGTCCCTCTGGAGCTAATGTCCAGTAGCCTAAGAAGCCCAATCCACTCTGCACGCAGGTGAGTTCGCTTCTTCTCCCCTTAGTCCCTCGATGCAGTGAGCCTGTTGCCAGCAGGTCTCACTGAAAATAATAAACCTAAACTAAAACTTTCACAAAGAGCTCAGGAGAGCCCCTAGTGTGCACCCTTCTCGTCGGGCACAGAAATCTAACTGAGGCTTGGAGGAGGGTCATAGGGGGAGGAGCCAGTGCACACCAGGTGATCCTAAAGCTTTCTTTAGATGTGCCCAGTCTCCTGCGGAGCCGCTATTCCCCATGGTCCTTACGGAGTTCCCAGCATCCACTAGGACGTCAGAGAAACAATGTAGCATTTAGAAAGAATTCGCTTATAGCAGAAATCAGAATATTTTAAAGAATCAGGGAAACCTGTATTCTTGTGGAAGCTACAGAAATTACTCAAACGTTAGTCATTAGCTGTACACAGGCTAACTAGTTCCTGGGGTTTGTTCAGCCCAGCACTAGAAACCTAATGAGGTTTTCACCAAAGATGCTGGACGGGAGCTCAGCCTAGTTGCGTCTCTGCATGAGCCGTGTTCTTTTCAGCTTTCTTGTAAGCAAGAGCATTTCATCATACACACAAAATACTGCAAGCTGCTTCTAGCCACCATGCATTGCGCCAGGAGGCCTAGAGTGGCCCTTGCAAGGTTAATAGTGATCACCAGGCGTTATTATATATCCTGTTTCTGAACATTCCCATAACATGTGAAAGAAAGAACTGAAGAAACATTACATATGCAACATGCTTCCAAGATCTCCATGTTTATTTGATTCTGCCTTTGGAAAAGGGCGTAGGGTAACCATGTGCATGATATTTCATTGAAACAGATTATCTCTAGCTCATTTCAGTCGTTATGGCACCAAGGACCAATTCTCACTCTGTTTCCACTTTTGCCAATACCTTGAGATCTTTCACCAAGAGGGCAAGAAAGATGTAACTTAAACGTACGACCGTGGTTTAATAGGGTTTGGCATGTGAAAGACCTCCTTCAATGCTATTTAGTTGCTGTTTGTAGATGCTCTTTCACAGATTCCACTAAAAGCCTTCCTGTAATTTGTTTTGTATATAAAACGAGTTTTATGGTAAGAACTTACCCTTGTTAAAACTCTTTCTGCGAGGTACACTGGGCTGCACAAGTCTGGACAATGGGGTATATGCAATTCACGGCGAATCGCGGCAAATTATCGCCGTTTTTTAATTCGACACAATTCGACAGGTGAATTCCGGCAGGTGGCTGCCGGAATTCACCATATTCAATGAAAAACGGATTCGACAGTCCCGCAGGCGAAAAACGGCCGATTTGCCGGATTTTGCCGCGATTTAAAAAAACGGGAAAAAACGGGAAAAAACCAGAAAAAAATGGCGTGGGGTCCCCCCTCCAAAGCATAACCAGCCTCGGGCTCTTTGAGCTGGTCCTGGTTTTAAAAATCCGGGGTCAAAATTGACAGCGGATCCCCCGTATTTTTAAAACCAGCACCGGGCTCTGCGCCTGATGCTGGTGCAAAAAATACGGGGGACAAAACGAGTAGGGGTCCCCCGTATTTTTTACACCAGCATCGGGCTCCACTAGCTGGACAGATAATGCCACAGCCGGGGGTCACTTTTATACAGTGCCCTGCGGCCGTGGCATTAAATATCCAACTAGTCACCCCTGGCCGGGGTACCCTGGGGGAGTGGGGACCCCTTCAATCAAGGGGTCCCCCCCCCAGCCACCCAAGGGCCAGGGGTGAAGCCCGAGGCTGTCCCCCCCATCCAAGGGCTGCGGATGGGAGGCTGATAGCCTTGAGAAAAATGTCTGAATATTGTTTTTTCCAGTAGTACTACAAGTCCCAGCAAGCCTCCCCCGCAAGCTGGTACTTGGAGAACCACAAGTACCAGCATGCGGGAGAAAAACGGGTCCGCTGGTACCTGTAGTACTACTGGAAAAAAAATACCCAAATAAAAACAGGACACACACACCGTGACAAGTACAACTTTATTACATACTGCCGACACACACATACTTACCTATGTTGACACGAAGCAGTCGGTCCTCTTCTCCAAGTAGAATCCACGGATACCTGAAAATAAAAGATAATTATACTCACCTTCCAGCGTCCAGAGATACATCCACGTCCAGAAAATAATCCAGGTACTTGGCAAAAAAAAAAAAAACGCAATGACCCGATCCTGCGGACTGAAAGGGGTCCCATATTGACACGAGACCCCTTTCCCCGAATGTGCCGGGACCCCACGTGACTCCTGTCACTGAGGTCCCTTCAGCCAATCAGGAAGCGCTACTACGTGGCGCTCACCTGATTGGCTGTGCGCTGTCTGTGCTGTGACAGCGCATCGCAAAGCCTCTCCATTATATTCAATGGTGGGAACTTTGCGGCTAGCGGTAGGGTCACCCGCCGGTCAGCGGCTGACCGCGGGTAACCCCCCCGCTGACGGCAAAGTTCCCACCATTGCATATAATGGAGAGGCTTTGCGATGCGCTGTCACAGCACAGACAGCGCACAGCCAATCAGGTGAGCGCCACGTAGTAGCGCTTCCTGATTGGCTGAAGGGACCTCAGTGTCAGGAGTCACGTGGGGTCCCGGCACATTCGGGGAAAGGGGTCTCATGTGTCAATATGGGACCCCTTTCAGTCCGCAGGATCGGGTCATTGCGTTTTTTTTTTTTGCCAAGTACCTGGATTATTTTCTGGACGTGGATGTATCTCTGGACGCTGGAAGGTGAGTATAATTATCTTTTATTTTCAGGTATCCGTGGATTCTACTTGGAGACGAGGACCGACTGCTTCGTGTCAACATAGGTAAGTATGTGTGTGTCGGCAGTATGTAATAAAGTTGTACTTGTCACGGTGTGTGTGTCCTGTTTTTATTTGGGTATTTTTTTTCCAGTAGTACTACAGGTACCAGTGGGCCCGTTTTTCTCCCGCATGCTGGTACTTGTGGTTCTCCAAGTACCAGCTTGCGGGGGAGGCTTGCTGGGACTTGTAGTACTACTGGAAAAACCAATATTCAGACATTTTTCTCAAGGCTATCAGCCTCCCATCCGCAGCCCTTGGATGGGGGGGACAGCCTCGGGCTTCACCCCTGGCCCTTGGGTGGCTCGGGGGGGGGGGGGACCCCTTGATTGAAGGGGTCCCCACTCCCCCAGGGTACCCCGGCCAGGGGTGACTAGTTGGATATTTAATGCCACGGCCGCAGGGCACTGTATAAAAGTGACCCCCGGCTGTGGCATTATCTGTCCAGCTAGTGGAGCCCGATGCTGGTGTAAAAAATACGGGGGAACCCTACTTGTTTTGTCCCCCGTATTTTTTGCACCAGCATCAGGCGCAGAGCCCGGTGCTGGTTTTAAAAATACGGGGGATCCTCTGTCAAATTTTCCCCCACATTTTTAGAACCAGGACCAGCTCGAAGAGCCCGAGGCTGGTTATGCTTTGGAGGGGGGACCCCACGCCATTTTTTCCCTTGATTTTACCGTTCCAGCTATAAAAAATAAAATAAAAAAAATATATATTTTTAAAAATATATAAAAAATACTTGTGCAACCAAAGATAAAACCAAGTACCTAATCCCTTCTAATAAAAATAGATATGCTATTCCCCCAAAAAAAAACCACCAAAAAAAACATGTTTAAATTTTTTTTTATTGGTTTCACCCTCCAAAGTGTGGCGGATTGAAAATGACGAATTTACTGTCTAAAAGCACTGTTGTCGAATTTCCAAACTTGAATTGAATACACTTTGGTCGAATTGCAGCACTTGTATCATTGCAGAAAAGTCGAATTTGACAAAAGTCGAATTTCAAAAAGTCGAATTTTGAAAGTCCGTTTTTTTGACGGAAAGCACTGAATTGCATTGACGAATTTTTTTTTTTTGGCGAAAAAATCCCGAAATTCGACAATTTCGGGAATTTGACCGCAATTGCATATACCCCAATGGGGTGTAGAGTAGGATCTTGATCCGAGGCACCAACAGGCTCAAAGCTTTGACCTTCTTCCCAAGATGCATAGCGCCGCCTCCTATATCACCCTGCCTCCCAGCACAGGAGCTCAGTTTAGTTAACCAGCCCAATGCAGTAGCAGGAAAAGAGACGACAACGGTTAGTAGCCACATACACCACACTCTCACGACAAGAGACGTGTCAGCGGCTAATGCCATATCAACCCAAAGAAGCTAAGTGCGTCTGAGTGGGCGCCTTGTGGAGCCCAGTGTACCTCGCAGAAAGAGTTTTAACAAGGGTAAGTTCTTACCATAAAACTCGTTTTCTGCTGCGGGGTACACTGGGCTCCCCAAGTCTGGACAATGGGGATGTCCTAAAGCAGTTCCTTATGGGAGGGGACACACTGTAGCGGGCACAAGAACCCGGCGTCCAAAGGAAGCATCCTGGGAAGCGGCAGTATCGAAGGCATAGAACCTTATGAACGTGTTCCCGGAGGACCACGTAGCCCCTTGCACAATTGATCAAGGGTCGCACCACGTTGGGCCGCCCAAGAAGGTCCAACAGACCGAGTAGAATGGGCCGTAATGTGAACAGGAGCTGACTGACCAGCCTTCGCATAAGCGTGCGCAATCACCATTCTGATCCACCTGGCCAGGGTCTGCTTGTGAGCAGGCCAGCCACGTTTGTGAAATCCAAACAAAACAAAAGAGAGAATCAGACTTTCGAATAGAAGCAGTTCTCTTCACATAGATACGGAGAGCCCGTACCACATCCAAAGACCTGATTTGTCTCCCAAAGAGCGGAGAGACAAAAGCTGGAACCACAATCTCCTGATTAAGGTGGAACGAAGAAACCACCTTAGGCAAATATCCGGGACGAGTCCTAAGAACCGCCCAGTCACAGTGAAAAATCAGATATGGGGAACTACAAGACAAGGCACCCAAATCCGACACTCTTCTAGCAAAGGCAATAGCCAGCAAGACCACCACCTTAAGGGAAAGCCACTTAAGGTCAGCTGAACCAATAGGTTCAAATGGAGACTCTTGTAACGCCTCCAAAACCACCGACAAGTCCCAAGGAGCCACAGGTGTGACATAGGGAGGTTGGATACGCAACACACCCTAAGTGAAAGTATGATCATCAGGTAAAGTCGCAATTTTTCTCTAAAACCACACCGACAAGGCAGAAATATGAACCTTGAGGGAGGCCAGACGCAGGCCTAAATCTAGGTCCTGCTGTAGAAAAGTCAAAAGTTTGGCTGTACTAAACTTGGAAGCGTAATAATGGTTAGATGCGCACCAAACAAAGTAGGAATGCCAGACCCGATGGTAAATCCGAGCAGAGGCCGGTTTAGTTTAGTTTTAATGACCTCTTCAGAAAAACCCTTAGCTCTTAAGACGGAAGCTTCAAGAGCCACGCCGTCAAAGACAGCCGGGCTAGGTCCTGGTAGACACAGGGGCCCTGAACGAGGAGGTCTGGGCGTTGTGGAAGGAGAAGTGGACGCTCTGACGATAGGCCTTGCAGGTTTGAGAACCAGTGCCGTCTGGGCCACGCTGGAGCTATGAGAAGCAGATTTCCTTTTTCTTGCTTGAACTTCCGAATTACCTTGGGCAGGTGTGACACCGGAGGGAACACGTACGGCAGCCGAAACCTCCACAGCAATGCCAGCGCATCCACAAATGCTGCTTGAGGATCCCTTGTCCTTGCTCCGAAGACTGGAACCTTGATTGTGTCGAGACGCCATCAGATCCACATCTGGAAGACCCCACCTTTCCACGAGGAGTTGAAACACTTCTGGATGGAGGCCCCACTCGCCGGCATGCACGTCCCGACGACTGAGAAAGTCCGCTTCCTAATTCAGGACTCCCGGAATGAATATTGCCGGTAGATGGCGTTCTGCACAACGTAGAATCCGTGAGGCTTCCTTCATTGCCAAACGGCTTCGAGTGCCGCCTTGATGATTTATGTAAGCCACTGTGGTGGCGTTGTCAGACTGTACTTGAACAGGACGGTTCTGAATCAAATGCTGGGCTAGGTTCAACGCATTGAAGACCGCCCGCAATTCCAGAATGTTGATCGAGAAGAGAGATTCCTCCTTGGTCCACCGACCCTGCAAGGAGTGCTGCTCCAGCACCGCGCCCCAACCTCTTAGACTGGCATCTGTCGTCAACAGGACCCAGTTGAATATCCAGAAGGGACGGCCTCTGCACAATTGTCGGTCCTGGAGCCACCAGAGCAGCGACAGACGGACCTCCGGAGTCAAAGAGATCATTTGAGACCTGATCCGGTGAGGCAAGCCGTCCCACTTGGCTAGAATCAGCTTCTGCAGGGGGCGAGAATGGAATTGAGCTTACTCCACCATGTCGAATGTTGATACCATGAGGCCCAGCACCTGCATTGCTGAATGTATCGACACTTGCGGACGAGAAAGGAAGCAACGAATCCTGTCCTGAAGTTTCAGGACTTTCTCCTGAGACAAGAACAACCTCTGGTTGTGAGTGTGTCCAACAGCGCTCCCAGATGCACCATGCTCTGAGCAGGGACCAGGGAGGATTTCTTCCAGTTGATGAGCCACCCGTGGGCTTGTAAAAACCGGACCGTCATATCCAGATGACGCAGGAGAAGATCTGGGGAATTTGCCAGGATTAACAAGTCGTCCAGATACGGCAGTATCCTGACCCCTTGACGGCGGAGTACCACCGTCATCACCGCCATAACTTTGGTGAAGACTCGCGGAGCCGTTGTTAAACCAAAAGGTAACGCCCGAAACTGGTAATGGAGGTTGCCAATAGCGAACCTCAGGTATTGTTGATGTGACACTGCTATAGGAATATGCAGGTAAGCATCCTGTATGTCCAGGGAGACCATGTAGTCCCCAGGTTCTAAGGCCAGAACTATAGAGCGAAGGGTTTCCATACGGAACTTGGAAACCTTCACAAACAAACATGTTCAGTGCCTTGAGGTTGAGAATGGGCCGGGAGGACCCATTCGGTTTCGGGACTAGAAACAGCGGAGAATAGTACCCCCGGCCCCTCTGAGCAAGAGGCACCTGTATTACGACTCCTGTATCCAGGAGGGTCTGTATCACCGAATGCAGAGTGTTTGCCTTTGTCTGGTCCGACGGGGCGTCTGTCTGTTTTTGAAGGCTATGGCGTAACCTCGAGTTACGACTTCCCGTACCCAGGCATCTGAAGTGGTCTTCAACCATTCCTGGGTATACCCTAGAAGCCGGCCGCCCACCCTGGGATCCCCCAGGGGGAGGCCCGCCCCGTCATGCGGCAGTCTTATCGGTCTTGGCTGCTGGCTGACGGGCAGCCCAGGCTCTTTTGGGCTTCGGCTTACCAGGTTTGGAAGTGCGGGTCTGCTCATCGTACGCCTGACCTTTTGCTTTACCTGAAGGATGAAAGGACATGCCTTTGGCCTTCGACACAGAAGGAGCTGTATTAGGCAGACAGGCAGTTTTGGCAGTAGCCAAGTCAGCCACTATCTTATTTAAGTCCTCCCCAAACAGAATATCCCCCTTGAAAGGGAGTACCTCCAGGGTTTTTCTAGAGTCCAGATCCACAGATCAATGCAGGATCACAGCCACAATATCCTGCATGCCAGGACTAACGTAGTAGAGGCCTTGGCTGCTAGGATACCGGCATCAGAAGCCACCTCTTTAATATAGCGAGAAGCTGTGACAATATATGACAAGCATTGTCTAGCATGGTCAGAGGAGATTTCAGCTTCTAACTCCAAGGCCCATGCTTCAATAGCCTCTGTCGCCCATGTAGCTGCAATAGTGGGCCTTTGTGCAGCACCCGTGAGGGTGTAAATCGCTTTTAGACAACCCTCGACACGTTTATCCGTAGGCTCTTTTAGAGACGTGACGGTAGTGGCAGGTAGAGCTGAGGAAACCACCATCCTAGCCACATGTGAGTCTACTGGAGGAGGCGTTTTCCAATTCTTAGACAGCTCTGGCGCAAGGGGATAGCGAGCCAGCATCTTCTTTTGAGGCACAAACTTCGTACCCGGGCTTTGCCAGGGTTCCTGACGTATATCCACTAGGTGGTCAGAGTGAGGTAAAACTTGTTTAATCACTTTCTGACGCTTGAACCTATCTGGTTTCTTAGGAGGAACGGATGGCTCGGGATCATCCATCATCTGCAGAATTAACTTAATAGCCTCCAAAAGATCAGGAACATCCACATGTGAACTACCCTCCCCATCAGCCGTTTCCGAGTCAGAACCTGTGGGGTCAGACGAGATGTCAGTGACAGCAGTGGATTGTGAGGAGACGAGCGCTCGCTTAGAGGACCTCTTGGACTTAGGCGAGCTATAGTCAGACTTTTTAGTAGTCAGGGACTGGTTCAACTTCTTTAATTGAGCAGATAAATTGTCCGCCCACGGCGGGTTAGCTGCAGGGACCACATACGGTTGTACCGGCATTGGGGATCCCATAGGGGGTATTAGTTTATGAACTAGCGTATGCAGAAGTGTGGAAAAAGCGGCCCACGGAGGGTCAGTATGTGCCTCCGTTGCCACAGTCCCACTGGGGGGCAAGGAGCCCCCAGAACCAGAGCCCACAGCTGCTATATTCTCTCCATATGTGCCTGTGGCTTCAGCAACACCAGCAGTGTGTTCCGCCCCAGAACCGTTACCCTCAGAAGCAGACATGATATAACTTGCAGTATGAGGTAACACAGTACAATTATTAGCAGCACTAGATCCCTAAACCCAAACCCCTGCGCAGTGTAGTCAGCACCAGCAGAGATAAAGGAGAGATATGGTGACTAAATCACAGAGAAAAATATGTAATACAGTATATCTTTGTGAAAATCCTATATTAAATAACACCTGACGCACCAAGCCCCCTCAGGTTATAGAATAATAAGAATTTACTCACCGGTAATTCTATTTCTCGTAGTCCGTAGTGGATGCTGGGGACTCCGTAAGGACCATGGGGGAATAGACGGCTCCGCAGGAGACTGGGCACATCTAAAGAAAGATTTAGGACTATCTGGTGTGCACTGGCTCCTCCCCGTATGACCCTCCTCCAAGCCTCAGTTAGGACACTGTGCCCGGAAGAGCTGACACAATAAGGAAGGATTTTGAATCCCGGGTAAGACTCATACCAGCCACACCAATCACACCGTATAACTCGTGATAGGAACCCCGGTTAACAGTATGATAACAACGGAGCCTCTGAACAGATGGCTCGCAATAACAACCCGATTTGTGTAACAATAACTATTTACAAGTATTGCAGACAATCCGCACTTGGGATGGGCGCCCAGCATCCACTACGGACTACGAGAAATAGAATTACCGGTGAGTAAATTCTTATTTTCTCTGACGTCCTAGTGGATGCTGGGGACTCCGTAAGGACCATGGGGATTATACCAAAGCTCCCAAACGGGCGGGAGAGTGCGGATGACTCTGCAACACCGAATGAGAGAACTCCAGGTCCTCCTCAGCCAGGGTATCAAATTTGTAGAATTTTGCAAACGTGTTTGCCCTTGACCAAGTAGCAGCTCGGCAAAGTTGTAAAGCCGAGACCCCTCGGGCAGCCGCCCAAGATGAGCCCACCTTCCTTGTGGAATGGGCTTTTACAGATTTAGGCTGCGGTAGTCCCACCGCAGAATGCGCCAGCTGAATAGTGCTACAAATCCAGAGCGCGATAGTCTGCTTAGAAGCAGGAGCACCCAGTTTGTTGGGTGCATACAGGATAAACAGCGAGTCAGTTTTCCTGACTCCAGCCGTCCTGGAAACATAAATTTTCAGGGCCCTGACTAAGTCCAGTAACTTGGAATCCTCCAAGTTCCTAGTAGCCGCAGGCACCAGAATAGGCTGGTTCAAGTGAAACGCTGATACCACCTTCGGGAGAAACTGAGGACGAGTCCTCAACTCTGCCCTATCCATATGGAAAATCAGATAAGGGCTTTTATAGGACAAAGCCGCCAATTCTGACACACGCCTGGCCGAAGCCAGGGCCAACAGCATGACCACTTTCCACGTGAGATATTTCAAATCCACAGTCTTAAGTGGTTCAAACCAATGTGATTTCAGGAACTCCAAAACCACATTGAGATCCCAAGGTGCCACTGGGGGCACAAAAGGAGGCTGAATATGCAGAACTCCTTTGACAAAAGTCTGAACTTCAGGCAGTGAAGCCAGTTCTTTCTGGAAGAAAATCGACAGGGCCGAAATCTGGACCTTAATGGACCCCAATTTGAGGCCCAACGTCACCCCTGCTTGCAGGAAATGCAGGAATCGACCCAGTTGACATTCCTCCGTTGGGGCCTTCCTGGCCTCACACCAAGCAACATATTTCCGCCAAATGCGGTGATAATGTTTTGCGGTGACATCCTTCCTGGCTTTGATCAGGGTAGGGATGACTTCCTCCGGAATGCCCTTTTCCTTCAAGATCCGGTGTTCAACCGCCATGCCGTCAAACGTAGCCGCGGTAAGTCTTGGAACAGACAGGGCCCCTGCTGCAGCAGGTCTTGTCTGAGCGGCAGAGGCCAAGGGTCCTCTGAAAGCATCTCTTGAAGTTCCGGGTACCAAGCTCTTCTTGGCCAGTCCGGAACCACGAGTATAGTTTTCACTCCTCGCCTTCGTATTATTCTCAGTACCTTGGGAATGAGAGGCAGAGGAGGAAACACATAAACCGACTGGTACACCCACGGTGTTACTAGAGCGTCCACAGCGATCGCCTGAGGGTCCCTTGACCTGGTGCAACATCTTTTTAGCTTTTTGTTGAGGCGGGACGCCATCATGTCCACCTGTGGTCTTTCCCAACGGTTTACCAGCATTTGGAAGACTTCTGGATGAAGTCCCCATTCTCCCGGGTGGAGGTCGTGCCTGCTGAGGAAGTCTGCTTCCCAGTTGTCCACTCCCGGAATGAACACTGCTGTCAGTGCTAACACATGATTTTCCGCCCATCGGAGAATCCTTGTGGCTTCTGCCATTGCCCTCCTGCTTCTTGTGCCGCCCTGTCTGTTTTCATGGGCGACCGCCGTGATGTTGTCTGATTGGATCAGTACCGGTTGGTTCTGAAGCAGGGGCCTTGCTTGGCTTAGGGCATTGTAAATGGCCCTTAGCTCCAGAATATTTATGTGAAGCGAAATCTCCTGATTTGACCACAGTCCTTGGAAATTTCTTCCCTGTGTGACTGCACCCCAGCCCCGAAGGCTGGCATCCGTGGTCACCAGGACCCAGTCCTGTATTCCGAATCTGCGGCCCTCTAGTAGATGAGCCCTCTGCAGCCACCACAGCAGTGACACCCTGGTCCTTGCCGACAGGGTTATCCGCTGTTGCATCTGGAGATGGGACCCGGACCATTTGTCCAACAGGTCCCACTGGAAAGTCCTTGCGTGGAACATTCCGAATGGAATTGCTTCGTACGAAGCTACCATTTTTCACAGGTCTCGTGTGCATTGATGTACCAACACCTGTCCCGGTTTTAGGAGGTCTCTGACTAGAGATGACAACTCCTCGGCTTTTTCCACTGGAAGAAACACTTTTTTCTGGTCTGTGTCCAGAATCATTCCCAGGAACAGAAGACGTGTCGTCGGGACCAGCTGTGACTTTGGAATATTGAGAATCCAGCTGTGCTGTTGTAGCACTTCCCGAGAAAGTGCTACCCCCACTACCAACTGTTCCTTGGACCTCGCCTTTATCAGGAGATCGTCCAAGTACGGGATAATTAAAACTCCCTTCTTGCGAAGGAGTATCATCATTTCGGCCATTACCTTGGTAAAGACCCTCGGTGCCGTGGATAACCCAAACGGCAGCGTCTGGAACTGATAGTGACAGTCCTGTACCACAAATCTGAGGTACTCCTGGTGAGGAGGGTAAATGGGGACATGCAGGTAGGCATCCTTGATGTCCAGAGAGACCATGTAATCCCCCTCGTCCAGGCTCGCAATAACCGCCCTGAGCGATTCCATCTTGAACTTGAACTTTCTGATATAAGTGTTCAAGGATTTTAAATTTAAGATGGGTCTCACCGAACCGTCCGTTTCGGTACCACAAACATTGTAGAATGGTAACCCTTTCCTTGCTGAAGGAGGGGTACCTTGACAATCACTTGCTGTGAATACAGTTTTTGGATAGCCACCAACACTGCCTCCCTGGAAGAGGGAGTTGCTGGTAAGGCAGATTTTAGAAAACGGCGGGGGAGGGGGGGGGGGGACGTCTCGAATTCCAGCCTGTACCCCTGAGATACTACTTGAAGGATCCAGGGATCCACCTGTGAGAGAGCCCACTGTGTGCTGAAATTTCTGAGACGGGCCCCCACCGTACCCGGGTCCGCCTGTGAAGCCCCAGCGTCATGCTGTGGACTTACCGGACGCGGGGGAGGACTTTTGCTCTTGGGAACTGGCTGTATGCTGCAGCTTTTTCCCTCTACCTTTGCCTCTCGGCAGAAAGGATGCGCCTCGAGCCCTCTTGTGTTTATGGGGCCGAAAGGACTGTACTTGATAATACGGTGCTTTCTTTTGCTGTGGGGTAGCCTGTGGCAAAAATGTCGATTTCCCAGCCGTAGCTGTGGAAACGAGGTCTGAAAGACCATCCCAAAACAGTTCCACCCCCTTATAAGGCAAAACTTCCATGTGCCTTTTTGAATCGGCATCACCTGACCACTGCCGAGTCCATAACCCCCTTCTGGCGGCAATGGACATTGCGCTTATTTTTGATGCCAGCCGGCAAATATCCCTCTGTGCATCGCGCATGTATAAGACAGCGTCTTTTATATGCTCTACTGTCAGCAAAATATTGTCCCTATCCAGGGTATCAATATTATCCGACAGGGAATCTGACCACGCAGCAGCAGCACTGCACATCCATGCTGATGCAATCGCTGGTCGCAATATAATGCCCGTGTGTGTATATATATAGCTTTTAGGGTAGCCTGCTGCTTTCTATCAGCAGGATCCTTTAGGGCGGCCGTATCCTGAGACGGTAGTGCCACCTGTTTTGATAAACGTGTAAGCGCTTTATCTACCCTAGGGGATGTTTCCCAACGTGACCTATCCTCTGGCGGGAAAGGGTACGCTGCCAATAACCGTTTAGAAATTATCTATTTCTTATCGGGGGAAGTCCAGGCTTCCTCACACACCTCATTTAATTCCTCAGATGCAGGAAAAACTACTGGTAGTTTTTTCTCACCGAACATAATACCCTTTTTTGTGGTACCTGGGGTACTATCAGAAATGTGTAATACATTTTTCATTGCCTCAATCATGTAACGGGTGGACCTATTGGAGGGTACACTAGTCTCATCGTCGTCGACACTGGAGTCGGTATCCGTGTCGACATCTGTGTCTGCCATCTGAGGTAGCGGGCGTTTTAAAGCCCCTGATGACATTTGAGACGCTGGAACAGTCACAAGCTGAGTAGCCGGCTGTCCTATGTCGTCAAACCTTTTATGTAAGGAGCTGACACTGTCACGTAATTCCTTCCATAAGTCCATCCACACAGGTGTCGACCCCTCAGGGGGTGACAACACATTTACAGGCATTTGCTCTGCCTCCACATCATTTTCCTCATCATACATGTCGACACAGCGGTACCGACACACAGCACACACACAAGGAATGGTCTGACAGAGGACAGGACCCCACAAAGCCCTTTGGGGAGACAGAGGGAGAGTATGCCAGCACACACCAGAGCGCTATATAACAGAGGGATATCACTATACAGAGTGTTTTCCCCTATAGCTGCTTGTATTATATATATACTGCGCCTAAATTTAGTGCCCCCCCTCTCTTTTTTACCCTTTCTGTAGTGCAGGACTGCAGGGGAGAGCCAGGGAGCGATCCTTCCAGCGGAGCTGTGAGGGAAAATGACGCCAGTGTGCTGAGGGAGATGGCTCTGCCCCTTTTTCGGCGGGCTTTCTCCCGCTTTTTGTGTTATTCTGGCAGGGGTAATTTACACCTATATAGCCTCTGGGGCTATATATGGTGTCAGTTTTTGCCAGCCAAGGTGTTAATATTGCTGCTCAGGGCGCCCCCCCCCAGCGCCCTGCACCCATCAGTGACCGAAGTGTGAGGTGTGCATGAGGAGCAATGGCGCACAGCTGCAGTGCTGTGCGCTACCTTGGAGAAGACAGAAGTCTTCAGCCGCCAATTTTCCGGACCTTCTTGCTTCTAGCTCTGTAAGGGGGACGGCGGCGCGGCTCCGGGAACGGACGACGAGGTCGGGTCCTGTGTGCGATCCCTCTGGAGCTAATGGTGTCCAGTAGCCTAAGAAGCCCAAGCTACCACCACTTAGGTAGGTTCGCTTCTTCTCCCCTTAGTCCCTCGCTGCAGTGAGCCTGTTGCCAGCAGGTCTTACTGTAAAATAAAAAACCTAAACTATACTTTCTTTCTAGGAGCTCAGGAGAGCCCCTAGTGTGCATCCAGCTCGGCCGGGCACAGAAATCTAACTGAGGCTTGGAGGAGGGTCATAGGGGAGGAGCCAGTGCACACCAGATAGTCCTAAATCTTTCTTTAGATGTGCCCAGTCTCCTGCGGAGCAGTCTATTCCCCCATGGTACTTACGGAGTCCCCAGCATCCACTAGGACGTTAGAGAAATAGGGACAGCAAGTTGAGTGAAAGACACGAGATGGACACCACTCAGCTATCAAATGCACACACAAATAGTCACAGTTTGTACAATGCAGAGGTTATTACAGACAATAATACTGCACTGGACTAGCTTACACAGCTATATAGACAATAGATATAACACTACACAGTAAGAAACTGGATGTATATCACAGGATAATTGTACTATAAACCCCTGACTAAATGCACTCTTTCTTAATAACACTGACTAAAAAATAAGAATTTACTTACCGATAATTCTATTTCTCGTAGTCCGTAGTGGATGCTGGGGACTCCGTAAGGACCATGGGGAATAGCGGCTCCGCAGGAGACTGGGCACAAAAGTAAAGCTTTAGAACTACCTGGTGTGCACTGGCTCCTCCCCCTATGACCCTCCTCCAAGCCTCAGTTAGGATACTGTGCCCGGACGAGCGTACACAATAAGGAAGGATTTTGAATCCCGGGTAAGACTCATACCAGCCACACCAATCACACCATATAACTTGTGATCTAAACCCAGTTAACAGCATGATAACAGAGGAGCCTCTAGAAAAGCTGGCTCACTACAGCAATAACCCGATTTTTTGGTAACAATAACTATGTACCAGTATTGCAGACAATCCGCACTTGGGATGGGCGCCCAGCATCCACTACGGACTACGAGAAATAGAATTATCGGTAAGTAAATTCTTATTTTCTCTGACGTCCTAGTGGATGCTGGGGACTCCGTAAGGACCATGGGGATTATACCAAAGCTCCCAAACGGGCGGGAGAGTGCGGATGACTCTGCAGCACCAAATGAGAGAACTCCAGGTCCTCCTCAGCCAGGGTATCAAATTTGAAGAATTTTACAAACGTATCTGCTCCTGACCAAGTAGCTGCTCGGCAAAGTTGTTAAGCCGAGACCCCTCGGGCAGCCGCCCAAGATGAGCCCACCTTCCTTGTGGAATGGGCTTTTACAGATTTTGACTGTGGCAGGCCTGCCACAGAATGTGCAAGCTGAATTGTACTACAAATCCAACGAGCAATAGTCTGCTTAGAAGCAGGAGCACCCAGCTTGTTGGGTGCATACAGAATAAACAACGAGTCAGATTTTCTGACTCCAGCCGTCCTGGAAACCTATATTTCCAGGGCCCTGACAACGTCTAGCAACTTGGAGTTTTCCAAGTCCCTAGTAGCCGCAGGCACCACAATAGGTTGATTCAGGTGAAAACGCTGAAAACCACCTTAGGGAGAAACTGAGGACAAGTCCTCAATTCCGCCCTGTCCGAATGGAAAATCAGATGAGGGCTTTTACAGGATAAAGCCGCCAATTCTGACACGCACCTGGCCCAGGCCAGGGCCAACAGCATGACCACTTTCCATGTGAGATATTTTAACTCCACATATTTAAGTGGTTCAAACCAATGTGACTTTTGGAACCCAAAAACTACATTTAGATCCCAAGGTGCCACTGGAGGCACAAAAGGAGGCTGTATATACAGTACCCCTTTCACAAACGTCTGAACTTCAGGGACTGAAGCTAGTTCTTTTTGGAAGAAAATTGACAGGGCCGAAATTTGAACCTTAATGGACCCCCATTTCAGGCCCATAGACACTCCTGTTTGCAGGAAATGTAGGAATCGACCTAGTTGAAAATTCCTCCGTCGGGGCTTTACTGGCCTCGCACCACGCAACATATTTTCGCCAAATGCGGTGATAATGTTTTGCGGTTATATCTTTCCTGGCTTTGATCAGGATAGGAATGACTTCTTCCGGAATGCCTTTCTCCTTCAGGATCCGGCGTTCAACCGCCATGCCGTCAAACGCAGCCGCGGTAAGTCTTGGAACAGACAGGGTCCTTGCTGGAGCAGGTCCCTTCTTAGAGGTAGAGGCCACGGATCCTCCGTGAGCATCTCTTGAAGTTCCGGTTACCAAGTCCTTCTTGGCCAATCCGGAGCCACGAATATAGTGCTTACTCCTCTCCATCTTATAATTCTCAGTACCTTGGGTATGAGAGGCAGAGGAGGGAACACATACACTGACTGGTACACCCACTGTGTTACCAGAGCGTCTACAGCTATTGCCTGAGGGTCCCTTGACCTGGCGCAATACTTGTCGAGTTTTATAAACATGTGGAAGACTTCTGGGTGAAGTCCCCACTCTCCCGGGTGGGGGTCGTGTCTGCTGAGGAAGTCTGCTTCCCAGTTGTCCACTCCCGGAATGAATACTGCTGACAGTGCTATCACATGATTTTCCGCCCAGCGAAGAATCCTTGCAGCTTCTGCCTTGCCCTCCTGCTTCTTGTGTCACCCTGTCTGTTTACATGGGTGACTGCCGTGATGTTGTCCGAATGGATCAACTCCGGGTGACCTTGAAGCAGAGGTCTTGCTGAGCTTAGAGCATTGTAAATGGCCCTTAGCTTCAGGATATTTATGTGAAGTGATGTCTCCAGGCTTGACCATAAGCTCTGGAAATTCCTTCCCTGTGTGACTGCTCCCCAGCCTCGCAGGCTGGCATCCGTGGTCACCAGGACCCAGTCCTGAATGTCGAATCTGCGGCCCTCTAGAAGATGAGCACTCTGCAACCACCACAGGAGAGACACCCTTGTGCTTGGTGACAGGGTTATCCGCTGATGCATCTGAAGATGCGACCCGGACCATTTGTCCAGCAGGTCCCACTGGAAAGTTCTTGCGTGGAATCTGCCGAATGGGATTGCTTCGTAGGAAGCCACCATTTTCCCCAGAACCCTTTCATTGATGTACTGAGACTTGGCTCGGTTATAGGAGGTTCCCGACTAGCTCGGATAACTCCCTGACTTTCTCCTCCGGGAGAAACACCTTTTTCTGGACTGTGTCCAGGATCATCCCTAGGAACAGAAGACGAGTCGTCGGAATCAGCTGCGATTTTGGAATATTGAGAATCCAATCGTGCTGCCGCAACACTACCTGAGATAGTGCTACACCGACCTCCAACTGTTCCCTGGATCTTACCCTTATCAGGGAATCGTCCAAGTAAGGGATAACTAAAATTCCCTTCCTTCGAAAGAGTATCATCATTTCGGCCATTACCTTGGTAAAGACCCGGGGTGCCGTGGACCATCCATACGGCAGCGTCTGAAACTGATAGTGACAGTTCTGTACCACAAACCTGAGGTACCCTTGGTGAGAAGGGTAAATTGGGACATGAAGGTAAGCATCCTTGATGTCCCGAGACATCATGTAGTCCCCTTCTTCCAGGTTCGCAATCACTGCTCTGAGTGACTCAATCTTGAATTTGAACCTCCGTATGTAAGTGTTCAAGATTTTAGATTTAGAATCGGTCTCACCGAGCCGTCCGGCTTCGGTACCACAACAGTGTGGAATAATACCCCGTTCCCTGTTGCAGGAGGGGTACCTTGATTATCACCTGCTGGGAATACAGCTTGTGAATGGCTTCCAAAACTGCCTCCCTGTCAGAGGGAGACATCGGTAAAGCCGACTTTAGGAAACGGCGAGGGGGAGACGTCTCGAATTCCAATTTGTACCCCTGAGATATTTGAGACGGGCCCCCACCGTACATAAACATACAAAAAATATATAGCGCTAAGGAAGATATATGCAGACAGGTGTAAATGATATCAAAATTTATTGGACTGAAATTATTCAATAAAAGCAATAAAAAATGTGGAATCAACCACAATGTTAAAAGTAGGAGCTATTCATGTAGAGTTCATAACAACCAATCTCTGGTAAATTGGGACCTATAAAAAGGGGATAATGGAGCTAGGAGCAATACCTTTGAAAAAGCTGTCCCTGGTGACAGCGAAACGCGTCAGGACGGACATCAGCGATCTCTGAAAGGACTACATTTTGGGACATCCAGAACATCGGAAAGTGGACCTTTAGCCTTGGATTCAACCTATGGTGTGCGATCCTGTTGTTGATTATCCACCTCTCTTCCCTTCAATTCTGTGGTTGGAACCAGTGCCATCTGGACCACCGCTAAGGGAACTATCCATCTTCAAAGAGTGGTAACTATTGTGGAACATTTCATCCCATACAAAAGGCTATAACATCTTTAGGTCCACTGACCACTGGACATTACTATATAGTCCCGCAAGTCCCAATTTACCAGAGATTGGTTGTTATGAACTCTACATGAATAGCTCCTACTTTTAACATTGTGGTTGATTCCACATTTTTTATTGCTTTTATTGAATAATTTCAGTCCAATAAATTTGATATCATTTACACCTGTCTGCATATATCTTCCTTAGCGCTATATATTTTTTGTATGTTTATGTATGTTTATAGGTGGATTGACTATCCATTGTTGATATAGCTGCTCAGAGAACCGACTCATTCTAAGCGCATGGTTACCCACTTCTAGTGAGGTATTTTTCCATTATTGGGCCCCCACCGTGCCTGATTCTGCTTGTAAAGCCCCAGCGTCATACTGAGGGCTTGGCAGAGACGGGAGAGGGCTTCTGTTCCTGGGAACTGGCTGATTTCTGCAGCCTTTTTCCTCTCCCTCTGTCACGGGGCAGAAATGAGGAACCTTTTGCCCGCTTGCCCACGAAAGGACTGCGCCTGATAATACGGTGTCTTCTTATGTTGAGAGGCGACCTGGGGTACAAACGTGGATTTCCCAGCTGTTGCCGTGGCCACCAGGTCTGAAAGACCGACCCCAAATAACTCCTCCCCTTAATAAGGCAATACTTCCAAATGCCGTTTGGAATCCGCATCACCTGACCACTGTCGTGTCCATAACCCTCTACTGGCAGAAATGGACAACGCACTTAGACTTGATGCCAGTCGGCAAATATTCCGCTGTGCATCACGCATATATAGAAATGCATCTTTTAAATGCTCTATAGGCAATAATATACTGTCCCTATCTAGGGTATCAATATTTTCAGTCAGGGAATCCGACCACGCCAACCCAGCACTGCACATCCAGGCTGAGGCGATTGCTGGTCGCAGTATAACACCAGTATGTGTGTAAATACCTTTTAGGATGCCCTCCTGCTTTCTATCAGCAGGATCCTTAAGGGCGGCCATCTCAGGAGAGGGTAGAGCCCTTGTTCTTACAAGCGTGTGAGCGCTTTATCCACCCTAGGGGGTGTTTCCCAACGCACCCTAACCTCTGGCGGGAAAGGATATAATGCCAATAACATTTTAGAAATTATCAGTTGTTATCAGGGGAAACCCACGCATCATCACACACCTCATTTAATTTCTCAGATTCAGGAAAACTACAGGTAGTTTTTCCTCACCGAACATAATACCCCTTTTTGGTGGTACTCGTATTATCAGAAATGTGTAAAACATTTTTCATTGCCTCAATCATGTAACGTGTGGCCCTACTGGAAGTCACATTTGTCTCTTCACCGTCGACACTGGAGTCAGTATCCGTGTCGGCGTCTATATCTGCCATCTGAGGTAACAGGCGCTTTAGAGCCCCTGACGGCCTATGAGACGTCTGGACAGGCACAAGCTGAGTAGCCGGCTGTCTCATGTCAACCACTGTCTTTTATACAGAGCTGACACTGTCACGTAATTCCTTCCAACAGTTCATCCACTCAGGTGTCGACCCCCTAGGGGGTGACATCACTATTACAGGCAATCTGCTCCGTCTCCACATCATTCTTTTTCTCCTCATACATGTCGACACAAACGTACCGACACACAGCACACACACAGGGAATGCTCTGATAGAGGACAGGACCCCACTAGCCCTTTGGGGAGACAGAGGGAGAGTTTGCCAGCACACACCAGAGCGCTATATATATATATATATATACAGGGATAACCTTATATAAGTGTTTTTCCCCTTATAGCTCCTGTATTTTTAATACTGCGCGTAATTAGTGCCCCCCTCTCTTTTTTAACCCTTTCTGTAGTGTAGTGACTGCAGGGGAGAGCCAGGGAGCTTCCCTCCAACGGAGCTGTGAGGGAAAATGGCGCCAGTGTGCTGAGGAGATAAGGCCGCCGAGAAGGGGGCGGAGCCTATCTCCCGTTTTTCTGTGTATTCTGGCAGGGGTTAAATTCATCCATATAGCCCAGGAGCTATATGTGATGCATTTTTTGCCATCCAAGGTGTTTTTATTGCGTCTCAGGGCGCCCCCCCCCAGCGCCCTGCACCCTCAGTGACCGGAGTTTGAAGTGTGCTGAGAGCAATGGCGCACAGCTGCAGTGCTGTGCGCTACCTTGTTGAAGACAGGACGTCTTCTGCCGCCGATTTTCCAGACCTCTTCTGTCTTCTGGCTCTGTAAGGGGGCCGGCGGCGTGGCTCTGGGACCTATCCATGGCTGGGCCTGTGATCGGTCCCTCTGGAGCTAATGTCCAGTAGCCTAAGAAGCCCAATCCACTCTGCATGCAGGTGAGTTCGCTTCTTCTCCCCTTAGTCCCTCGATACAGTGAGCCTGTTGCCAGCAGGTCTCACTGAACATAAAAAACCTAAAACTAAACTTTTCACTAAGCAGCTCAGGAGAGCCACCTAGTGTGCACCCTTCTCGTTTGGGCACAAAAATCTAACCGAGGCTTGGAGGAGGGTCATAGGGGGAGGAGCCAGTGCACACCAGGTAGTTCTAAAGCTTTACTTTTGTGCCCAGTCTCCTGCGGAGCCGCTATTCCCCATGGTCCTTACGGAGTCCCCAGCATCCACTAGGACGTCAGAGAAAGGCAGGTAGAATACTTAAGTGTCATGTAAAGTCACAGCATTGACAACCAGGCGGCTTTACATAGGAGGATTTGCCCAAGCAGTCCCAGTAACAGTGAGCTGAGGAGTAATGGCGCCGCAGACACTGACAGGGAGTGAGGAAAAGACAGAGGTGCAGCTCCAGGGCGGGAACACTTGCTGGAAATGGTGCCCTGGGGCTGGGGGAGGGGCTTCAGGTCTAAGCCTTATCGCCCTTGCTGGCAAAATCACCGGGTACTGTGGGCGATATTAAAATCGGTTTTAAGAGAAAACCTGACCTGCGCCCATGCCCAGGTGATCTAGTGGGATCGCTTGTATCCACAGTGTCCACCGCCAGCATGCGCGGCCCACTGACCGCGGCGGATCGCGATATAGACCGGGTCCCGCAAGCGGGACCCACTTACCACCTCCCGATGCGCGGCCACGAGATCCTGGAGAGCCCCAGCCGTGTGTGTCTAACATGAAGAAAACCGGAGCCTCCGTTGTAGTTACCCGGCAACCAGGGCTCGGGAGTGTACAGCACCGCTGGGGAGAGCTGGAGCTGCAGCAGTGAATGTCACAAGACATTTACCACCGCTGCTGCCCTTGAAGTCTTCACTTTTTACCTCATAAAAAGTTTTTCTCAGGGCTGCTTGGAGCAGCCCCTCTGTTAAGTGCCTGCTTACTGCAGCACCAACTGACAAACTGAGCTCCTGTGCTGGGAGGCGGGGTGATAATAAGATTTTACTTACTGGTAAATCTATTTCTCGTAGTCCGTAGTGGATGCTGGGGACTCCGTAAGGACCATGGGGAATAGACGGGTTCCGCAGGAGACAGGGCACTTTAAGAAAGAATTTGGATTCTGGTGTGTTCTGGCTCCTCCCTCTATGTCCCTCCTCCAGACCTCAGTTAGAGAAACTGTGCCCGGAAGAGCTGACAGTACAAGGAAAGGATTTTGGAATCCAGGGCAAGACTCATACCAGTCACACCAATCATACCGTATCACTCGTGATAAATTTACCCAGTTAACAGTATGAACAACAACGGAGCATCTGATGCAACCAAACATAACCCTTATTTAAGCAATAACTATATACAAGCATTGCAGAAGAAGTCCGCACTTGGGACGGGCGCCCAGCATCCACTACGGACTACGAGAAATAGATTTACCGGTAAGTAAAATCTTATTTTCTCTAACGTCCTAGTGGATGCTGGGGACTCCGTAAGGACCATGGGGATTATACCAAAGCTCCCAAACGGGCGGGAGAGTGCGGATGACTCTGCAGCACCGAATGAGCAAACACAAGGTCCTCCTCAGCCAGGGTATCAAACTTGTAAAACTTTGCAAAAGTGTTCGAACCTGACCAAGTAGCTGCTCGGCAAAGCTGTAAAGCCGAGACCCCTCGGGCAGCCGCCCAAGAAGAGCCCACCTTCCTTGTGGAGTGGGCTTTTACTGATTTTGGAAGCGGCTACCCAGCCGCAGAATGAGCCTGCTGAATCGTGTTACAGATCCAGCGAGCAATAGTTTGCTTTGAAGCGGGAGCACCCAGCTTGTTGGGTGCATACAGGATAAACAGCGACTCAGTTTTCCTGACTCTAGCCGTTCTGGCTACATAAACCTTCAAAGCCCTGACCACATCTAGTAACTCGGAATCCTCCATGTCACGAGTAGCCACAGGCACCACAATAGGTTGGTTCATATGAAAAGATGACACCACTTTTGGCAGAAATTGTGGACGGGTCCGAAATTCTGCCCTGTCCATATGGAAAAACCAGATATGGGCTTTTATGTGACAAAGCCGCTAATTCTGACACACGCCTAGCTGAAGCCAAGGCTAATAGCATGACCACCTTCCACGTGAGAAATTTTAACTCCACGATTTTGAGTGGCTCAAACCAGTGTGACTTCAGGAAACTCAACACCACGTTAAGATCCCACTGGAGGCACAAAAGGGGGCTGAACATGCAGCACTCCCTTTACAACGACTGAACTTCAGGAAGAGAAGCCAGTTCTTTTTGAAAGAAAATGGATAGGGCCGAAATCTGGACCTTAATGGAACCCAATTTCAGGCCCAAAGTCACTCCCGACTGTAGGAAGTGAAGGAAAACGGCCCAGCTGGAATTCCTCCGTAGGGGCATTCCTGGCCTCACACCAAGCAACATATTTTCGCCATATACGGTGATAATGTTGAGCCGTCACATCCTTCCTAGCCTCTATCAGCGTAGGAATGACCTCATCCGGAATGCCTATTTCTGTTAGGATCCGGCGTTCAACCGCCATGCCGTCAAACGCAGCCGCGGTAAGTCTAGGAACAGACAGGGCCCCTGTTGCACAAGTCCTGTCTTAGAGGCAGAGGCCACGGGTCCTCTGTGAGCATTTCTTGCAGATCTGGATACCAAGTATTTCTTGGCCAATCCAGAACAAAGAGTATTGTTCTCACTCCTCTATTCCTTATGATTCTCAGCACCTTGGGTATGAGAGGAAGAGGAGGAAATACATAGACCGACGGGAACACCCACGGTGTCACCAGTGCGTACACAGCTATCGCCTGAGGGTCTCTTGACCTGGCGCAATATCTTTGCAGCTTTTTGTTGAGGCGGGGTACCATCATGTCCACCTGTGGCAGTTCCCACCGACTTGCAATCTGCATGAAGACTTCTTGATGAAGTCCCCACTCTCCCGGGTGGAGATCGTGCCTACTGAGGAAGTCTGCTTCCCAGTTGTCCACTCCCGGAATGAACACTGCTGACAGTGCGCTTACGTGATTCTCCGCCCAGCGAAGAATTCTGGTGGCTTTTACCATCGCCACCTTGCTCCTTGTGCCGCCTTGGCGGTTTACATGAGCCACTGCGGTGATATTGTCTGACTGAATCAGAACCGGTTGGTCGCGAAGCAGGGTCTCCGCTTGACTTAGGGCGTTGTATATGGCCCTTAGTTCCAGGATATTGATGTGAAGGCAAGTCTCCTGCCTTGACCACAGCCCTTGGAAATTTCTTCCCTGTGTGACTGCCCCCCACCCTCGGAGGCTTGCATCCGTGGTCACCAGGATCCAGTCCTGAATGCCGAATCTGCGACCTTCGAGAAGGTGAGCACTCTGCAGCCACCACAGGAGAGACACCCTGGCCCTGGGGGATAGGGTGATTAATCTGAAGATGTGATCCGGACCACTTGTCCAGTAAGTCCCATTGGAAGGTCCTCACATGGAACCTGCCGAAGGGAATGGCCTCGTATGATGCCACCCTCCTTCCCAGGACTCGAGTGCAGTGATGCACTGACACCTGTTTTGGTTTTAATAGATTCCTGACCAGTGTCACGAGCTCCTGAGCTCTCTCTATCGGGAGATAAACCCTTTTCTGGTCTGTGTCTAGGATCATGCCTAGGAGAGGCAGATGAGCTGTAGGAACCAACTGCGACTTTGGAATATATAGAATCCAGCCGTGTTGCCGTTACACTTCCAGAGAAAGTGATACGCTGTTCAGCAACTGCTCTCTTGATCTCGCTTTTATGAGATCGTCCAAGTACGTGATAATAGTGACACCTTGCTTCAGCAGGAGCACCATCATTCCCGCCATTACCTTGGCGAATATTCTCAAGGCCGTGGAGAGACCAAACGGCAACGTCTGAAATTGGTAATGACAATCCCGTACCGCAATTCTGAGGTATGCCTGATGAGGTGGATAAATGGGGACATGAAGGTATGCATCCTTTTTGTCCCGAGTCACCATAAAATCTCCCCCTTTCAGGCTTGCAATGACCGCTCTTAGCGATTCCATCTTGAACTTGAACCTTTTCAGGTATATGTTCAGGGATTTTAAATTCAATATGGGTCTGACCGAACCGTCTGGTTTCGGGACTACAACATGGTCGAATAATAACACCCTCCTTGTTGAAGGAGGGGAACCTTGACCACCACCTGTTGAAGATACAATTTGTGAATTTCAGTTAACACTGTTTCCCTCTCGTGGGGGGAAGCCGGCAAAGCCGTCGGTGAGAGGGCATCTTCTCAAAGTCCAGCTCGTATCCCTGAGACACAATATTTATTGCCCAGGGATCTAACAGGGAGTGAACCCACTTGTGGCTAAACTTACGAAGGCGTGCCCCCACCGGGCCTAGCTCCGCCTGTGGAGCCCCAGCGACATGCGGTGGATTTTTGTAGAGGCCGGGGAGGACTTCTGTTCCTGGGAACTAGCTGTGTTGTGCAGCTTCTTTCCTCTGCCCCCGCCTCTGGCAAGAAAGGACGCACCTCGGACTTTGTTTCTTTATTCGAAAGGCTGCATTTGATAATGTCGTGCTTTCCTAGGCTGTGCAGGAATATAAGGCAAAATATCAGAATTACCAGCTATAGCTGTGGAGACCAGGTCCGAGAACCCTTCTCCACACAATCCTCAGCCTTCCATATGCCTCTTAAGATGGCATCATCTGTCCATTGCATATTCTACAGGACACGTCAAGCAGAAATCGACATAGCTTTGACTCTAGGACCCAGTATACTCATGTCTCTTTGGGCATGTTTTATATATACATATCTCTTAAGACAGCATCTTTAATATATATATATATATATATATATATATATACACATATGTATATCTATATACATACTAGGGTCTCAATCTCTGGTGATAAGGTACCTGTCCACGCTGCCACAGCGCTATAAACCCATGCCGACACAATCGCCGGTCTGAGTAGTGTACCAGAATGTGCACGCTATCTGCAGGATCCCTGAGAATAGCTGTTACGTCAGGGCTACCTTTTGGGCAAACGTGACACCCTAGGGGAAGATTCCCATCATATCCTGGCCCTAGTGGGGAAAGGACACTGCCTGAGAATTCTTTGTGGGAAACTGCAGTCTCTTGTCTGGAGATTCCCGCTCTTTTTCCTCATGAGAGGAGGGAAATTTACCTCAGCTTTCTTCCCCTTAAACATGTGTACCCTTGTGTCAGGGACAGATGAGTCATCAGTGATATGCAAATCATCTTTTATTACAATAATCATATATTGAATACTTTTCTGCCATTTTGGCTGTAACTTTGCATTATCGTAGTCGACACTGGAGTCAGACTCCGTGTCGATATCAGTGTCTATTATTTTGGATAGTGAGCATTGAGAGACTCTAAAGGTCTCTGCGACATAGGGACAGACATGGGTAGATTTCCTGTCTGTTCTCTAATCTTTTGTGCAATAAATTCACCTTAGCACTTAATTACACACCACACACTCAGGGAATGCTCATCTGAAGACAATTCCCCCATAAGGCCCTTTGGAGAGACAGAGAGAGAGCATGCCAGCACACACCCCAGCGCTATTAACCCAGGAATAACACAGTAACTTAATGTTAACCCAGTAGCTGCTGTTTATATTGATTTTTGCGCCTAATTATGTTCCCCCCCTCTCTTTTTACCCTCTTCTACCGTGTAACTGCAGGGGAGAGACTGGGGAGCTTCCTCTCAGCGGTGCTGTGGAGAAAAAACATGGCGCTGGTGAGTGCTGAGGAAGAAGCCCCGCCCCCTCGACGGCGGGCTTCTGTCCCGCTTTCATGTACAATTTTGGCGGGGGCTCATACATATATACAGTGCCCAACTGTATATTATGCAAACTTTTGCCAAAGAGGTCTCTAATTGCTGCCCAGGGCGCCCCCCCCCCCCTGCGCCCTGCACCCTACAGTGACCGGAGTATGTGGGTTTAGTGTGGGAGCAATGGCGCACAGCTGCAGTGCTGTGCGCTACCTCATATGAAGACTGGAGTCTTCTGCCGCCGATTTCGAAGTCTTATTGCTTCTGTCACCGGCTTCTGTCTTCTGGCTCTGCGAGGGGGACGGCGGCGCGGCTCCGGGATCGGACGACCAAGGGTGCGATCCTGTGTACGATCCCTCTGGAGCTAATGGTGTCCAGTAGCCTAAGAAGCAGGACCTATCTTCAGTGAGTAGGGCTGCTTCTCTCCCCTCAGTCCCACGTAGCAGAGAGCCTGTTGCCAGCAGATCTCTCTGAAAATAAAAAACCTAACAAAAATAAGATTTTACTTACCGATAAATCTATTTCTCGTAGTCCGTAGTGGATGCTGGGACTCCGTCAGGACCATGGGGAATAGCGGCTCCGCAGGAGACAGGGCACAAAATTTAAAAGTTTGACCACTAGGTGGTGTGTACTGGCTCCTCCCCCTATGACCCTCCTCCAAGCCTCAGTTAGGATACTGTGCCCGGACGAGCGTACACAATAAGGAAGGATTTTGAATCCCGGGTAAGACTCATACCAGCCACACCGTACAACTTGTGATCTGAACCCAGTTAACAGTATGACAAACGTAGGAGCCTCTGAACAGACGGCTCACAACAATAACAACCCGATTTTTTTGTAAGAATAACTATGTACAAGTATTGCAAACAATCCGCACTTGGGATGGGCGCCCAGCATCCACTACGGACTACGAGAAATAGATTTATCGGTAAGTAAAATCTTATTTTCTCTGACGTCCTAGTGGATGCTGGGACTCCGTCAGGACCATGGGGATTATACCAAAGCTCCCAATCGGGCGGGAGAGTGCGGATGACTCTGCAGCACCGAATGAGAGAACTCCAGGTCCTCCTTAGCCAGGGTATCAAATTTGTAGAATTTTACAAACGTGTTCTCCCCTGACCACGTAGCTGCTCGGCAGAGTTGTAATGCCGAGACCCCTCGGGCAGCCGCCCAAGATGAGCCCACCTTCCTTGTGGAATGGGCCTTGACAGATTTAGGCTGTGGCAGGCCTGCTACAGAATGTGCAAGTTGAATTGTGCTACAAATCCAACGAGCAATCGTCTGCTTAGAAGCAGGAGCACCCAGCTTGTTGGGTGCATACAGTATAAACAGCGAGTCAGATTTTCTGACTCCAGCCGTCCTTGAAATATATATTTTCAATGCTCTGACAACGTCCAGCAACTTGGAATCCTCCAAATCGCTAGTATCCAAAACTACATTAAGATCCCACGGTGCCACTGGGGGCACAACCGGGGGCTGTATATGTAGTACTCCTTTTACAAAAGTCTGGACTTCAGGAACTGAAGCCAATTCTTTCTGGAAGAGAATCGACAGGGCCGAAATTTGAACCTTAATGGACCCTAATTTGAGGCCCATAGACAATCCTGTTTGCAGGAAATGTAGGAATCGACCCAGTTGAAATTCCTCCGTCGGGGCCTTCCTGGCCTCACACCACGCAACATATTTTCTCCAAATGCGGTGATAATGTTGTGCAGTCACCTCCTTCCTGGCTTTTACCAGGGTAGGGATGACCTCTTCCGGAATGCCTTTTTCCCTTAGGATTCGGTGTTCAACCGCCATGCCGTCAAACGCAGCCGCGGTAAGTCTTGGAATAGACACGGTCCCTGCTGAAGCAGGTCCCGTCTTAGAGGTAGAGGCCACGGATCTTCCGTGAGCATCTCCTGAAGTTCCGGGTACCAAGTTCTTCTTGGCCAATCCGGAGCCACGAGTATCGTTCTTACTCCCCTTTGCCGTATAATTCTCAGTACTTTTGGTATGAGAGGCAGAGGAGGAAACACATACACTGACTGGTACACCCATGGTGTTACCAGAGCGTCTACAGCTATTGCCTGAGGGTCTCTTGACCTGGCGCAATACCTGTCCAGTTTTTTGTTGAGGCGGGACGCCATCATGTCCACCATTGGTCTTTCCCAATGGACCACAATCATGTGGAAGACTTCTGGATGAAGTCCCCACTCTCCCGGGTGCAGATCGTGTCTGCTGAGGAAGTCTGCTTCCCAGTTGTCCACTCCCGGGATGAACACAGCTGACAGTGCTAACACATGATTTTCTGCCCAGCGGAGAATCCTTGCAGCTTCTGCCATTGCCCTCCTGCTTCTTGTGCCGCCCTGTCTGTTTACGTGGGCGACTGCCGTGATGTTGTCCGACTGAATCAACACCGGCTGACCCTGAAGCAGAGGTTTTGCCAGGCTTAGAGCATTGTAGATTGCTCTTAGCTCCAGTATATTTATGTGAAGAGACGTCTCCAGGCTTGACCACACTCCCTGGAAGTTTCTTCCCTGTGTGACCGCTCCCCAGCCTCTCAGGCTGGCATCCGTGGTCACTAGGACCCAGTTCTGTATGCCGAATCTGCGGCCCTCTAACAGATGAGCACTCTGCAACCACCATAGCAGAGACACTCTTGTCCTTGTGGACAATTTTATCCGCTGATGCATCTGCAGATGCGATCCGGACCATTTGTCCAGCAGATCCCACTGAAAAGTTCGTGCATGGAATCTGCCGAATGGAATCGCTTCGTAAGAAGCTACCATTTTTCCCAGGACTCTTGTGCATTGATGCACAGATACTTTTCCTGGTTTTAGGAGGTTCCTGACTAGATCGGATAACTCCCTGGCTTTCTCCTCCGGAAGAAATACCTTTTTCTGAACAGTGTCCAGAATCATCCCTAGGAACAACAGACGTGTCGTCGGGATCAGTTGGGATTTTGGAAAATTCAGAATCCACCCGTGTTGTTGGAGCACTACTTGGGTTAGTGCTACTCCGACCTCCAGCTGTTCTCTGGATCTTGGCCTTATCAGGAGATCGTCCAAGTAAGGGATAATTAAGACGCCTTCTCTTCGAAGAAGGATCATCATTTCGGCCATTACCTTGGTAAAGACCCGGGGTGCCGTGGACAATCCAAACGGCAGCGTCTGAAACTGATAATGACAGTTTTGGACCACGAACCTGAGGTACCCTTGGTGTGAAGGACAAATTGGAACATGAAGGTAAGCATCCTTGATGTCCAAGGACACCATAAAATCCCCTTCTTCCAGATTCGCTATCACTGCTCTGAGTGACTCCATCTTGAACTTGAATTTTTGTATGTACAGGTTCAGAGATTTTAGATTTAGAATCGGTCTTACCGAGCCGTCCGGCTTCGGTACCACAAATAGCGTGGAGTAATACCCCTGTCCCTGTTGTAGGAGGGGTACCTTGACTATCACCTGCTGAGAATACAGCTTGTGAATGGCCTCCAATACCGTCGCCCTGTCGGAGGGAGACGTTGGCAAAGCAGACTTTAGGAAACGGCGAGGAGGGGACTTCTCGAATTCCAACCTGTAACCCTGAGATACTACCTGCAGGATCCAGGGGTCCACCTGCGAGTGAGCCCACTGTGCGCTGAAATGTTTGAGGCGACCCCCCACCGCCCCTGAGTCTGCTTGTAAGGTCCCAGCGTCATGCTGACGCCTTTGTAGAAGCCGGGGAGGGCTTCTGCTCCTGGGAAGGAGCTGCTTGTTGCAGTCTCTTACCCTTTCCTTTGCCTCGGGGCAAATAGGAATGTCCTTTTGCTCGTTTGTTCTTAAAGGAACGAAAGGACTGCGGCTGAAAAGCCTGCGGCTTTTTCTGCTGGGAGGTGACCTGGGGTAAAAAGGTGGATTTTCCGGCCGTTGCCGTGGCCACCAGATCCGATAGACCGACCCCAAATAATTCCTCCCCCTTATACGGCAATACTTCCATATGTCGTTTGGAATCCGCATCACCTGACCACTGGCGCGTCCATAAACTTCTTCTGGCAGATATGGACATCGCACTTACTCTTGATGCCAGAGTGCAAATATCTCTCTGTGCATCTCGCATATAAAGAAATGCATCCTTTAACTGCTCTATAGTCAGTAAAATACTGTCCCTATCCAGGGTATCAATATTTTCAGACAGTGACTCCGACCAAGCCACGCCAGCACTGCACATCCAGGCTGAGGCGATTGCTGGTCTCAGTATTACATGTGTGTATATACTTTTTAATGTATTCTCCAGCCTCCTATCAGCTGGATCCTTGAGGGCGGCCGTATCAGGAGACGGTAACGCCACTTGCTTTGATAAGCGTGTGAGCGCCTTATCCACCCTGTCACGATCCGGGTATCTGGACGCCATTACTTACCCTTCAGATGCCTCCTAAGGCGGGCTCGGCGTTCCAGGACCGGATTCCGCTGTTCCTGAGTTTCCACATGCAGAGTGGTCTTTTCATCAGTCGCGGCCTCCGCTGTGCCCGCGTGGTTAAATGTGCATCTATCAGCCTGGCGTCTCCTGTCTCCGGTGGCCGGCGCCGCCATTACTGTTTCCCAGACCACATGGATTACAAACCAAACTTCCCTCCAAGTGTCTGCATGGGCGCAGCCATCTTGGATTCTGTCATCTGATCATTTCCACCAATCTGCTGTCTGTGTTGTTGATTTGCATAATTGCCTAGCCAACCCCTTCCTTGCTGCAGGTATAAGTAAGCTGTACCTGAGCAAGGAAGACGTCAGTGCTTTGGTTGTCAAACCTAGTTCCTGTTTGTCTCTCTTCTATGATTGTCTTCCAGGTTCCAGCTCCTGTCTCAAGACTTCCACCATAGAGACCCGCACCAGCATTCCACCTGCGGTGTAGCCTGACTCTCCAATCCATTGTGGATTCATCTGTTTCCAGCTACAACACTACCTGCTTCCAGCCTCAGCTTCCAGCAGAGTACAGCTTCCCTTAAAGGGCCGGTGTCCTTTCTACACTTTACCACTCTCCACCGGAATTATTATTTCTCCGCTCTCAAGTTCTACATTTCAGTTCACATTTCATCGCTCCCAAAGTTCATTTATTATTTAACTGGTTCCAGCCAGTATCCACTCCGTGCTAACAACAGTCTGGTTCCAGCCAGTATCCACAGCAGCTGTTTTACCTTCAGCAACCCAGCTCTTCCTGGAACACCAGCTGGTACAATCCTGGGTTATCTCCATTGCTACAGCCGGGCCTGGTAAGGACTTTCCATCTAGAAGATCATAAGAACTATCTCACACTACCAGTGCCCTGTGGCTCCTGCCATGCTGTAGTACTCAGGAACTGTATTTATTCTTTGCTGACTTTCACGTTTTCTTTTATTGCTGCTGTGATGCGGAGTTGTCATAATAAACATCATTGACTTTTATCTAAGTTGTCGTGGTCTCGCCTTCGGGCAGTTATTATTCATGTTACTTACATGTCCAGGGGTCTGATACAACCTCCCAGGTTCCGGTACATCTCAGCCCCTACAACTGAGGCTGCCTCCCGTCAGCTCAGGCCCTCAGTTGTGACACACCCTAGGAGGTGTTCCCCAGCGCGCCCTAACCTCTGTCGGGAAAGGGTATAATGCCAATAACTTCTTTGAAATTAACAGTTTTCTATCTGGGGTAACCCACGCTTCATCACACACTTCATTCAGTTCCTCTGATTCAGGAAAAACTATCGGTAGTTTTTTCACACCCCACATAATACCCCTTTTTGTGGTACTTGCAGTATCAGAGATATGCAAAGCCTCCTTCATTGCCGTGATCATATAACGTGTGGCCCTACTGGAAAATACGTTTGTTTCTTCACCGTCGACACTGGATTCAGTGTCAGTGTCTGGGTCTGTGTCGACCGACTGAGGTAAAGGGCGTTTTACAGCCCCTGACGGTGTCCGAGACGCCTGGACAGGTACTAACTGGTTTGCCGGCTGTCTCATGTCGTCAACCGACTTTTGTAGCGTGCTGACACTATCCCGTAATTCCATAAACAAAGCCATCCATTCTGGTGTCGACTCCCTAGGGGGTGACATCACCATTATAGGCAATTGCTCCGCCTCCACGCCAACATCGTCCTCATACATGTCGACACACACGTACCGACACACAGCAGACACACAGGGAATGCTCTGATAGAAGACAGGACCCCACTAGCCCTTTGGGGAGACAGAGGGAGAGTTTGCCAGCACACACCCAAGCGCTATAAATATATATAGGGACAACCTTAATAAGTGTGTTCCCTTTATAGCAGCTCAAATATTATAAATATCGCCAGTAAGTGCCCCCCCTCTCTGTTTTTACCCTGTTTCTGTAGTGCAGTGCAGGGGAGAGTCCTGGGAGCCTTCCTCGCAGCGGAGCTGGGCAGGAAAATGGCGCTGTGTGCTGAGGAGAATAGGCCCCGCCCCTTTTCGGCGGGCTTCTTCTCCCGTTTTTTTTTGGAACCTGGCAGGGGTTAAATACATCCATATAGCCCCAGGGGCTATATGTGATATATTTTAGCCAGAATAGGTATATTACATTGCTGCCCAGGGCGCCCCCCCCAGCGCCCTGCACCCTCAGTGACCGCTGGTGTGAAGTGTGCGGAGAGCAATGGCGCACAGCTGCAGTGCTGTGCGCTACCTCATGAAGACTGAGACGTCTTCTGCCGCCGGTTTCTGGACCTCTTCTCTATTCGGCATCTGCAAGGGGGTCGGCGGCGCGGCTCCGGTGACCCATCCAGGCTGTACCTGTGATCGTCCCTCTGGAGCTAGTGTCCAGTAGCCTAAGAAGCAAATCCATCCTGCACGCAGGTGAGTTCACTTCTTCTCCCCCAAGTCCCTCGTTGCAGTGAGCCTGTTGCCAGCAGGACTCACTGAAAATAAAAAACCTAACAAACTTTTTCTAAGCAGCTCTTTAGGAGAGCCACCTAGATTGCACCCTGCTCGGACGGGCACAAAAACCTAACTGAGGCTTGGAGGAGGGTCATAGGGGGAGGAGCCAGTACACACCACCTAGTGGTCAAACTTTTAAATTTTGTGCCCTGTCTCCTGCGGAGCCGCTATTCCCCATGGTCCTGACGGAGTCCCAGCATCCACTAGGACGTCAGAGAAATACTTTCTTTTTAGCAAGCTCAGGAGAGCTCACTAAGTAGCAGCCAGCTCGTCCGGGCACAGATTCTAACTGAGGTCTGGAATCCAAATTCTTTCTTAAAGTGCCCTGTCTCCTGCGGAGCCCGTCTATTCCCCATGGTCCTTACGGAGTCCCCAGCATCCACTAGGACGTTAGAGAAATAGGAGGTGGCGCTATGCATCTTGGGAAGAAGGTCAAAGCTTTGAGCCTGTTGGTGCCTCGGATCAAGATCCTACTCTACACCCCATTGTCCAGACTTGTGGAACCCAGTGTACCCCGCAGCAGAAATTTCTTATTAATCCTGTTTGATAAACACTAGTTAGTGATCTACATGTATAGCATGACTGTCATTTGTGGCTCAGATACCACACATCTGCTAACTCACATAGCATATAACCCCATTTATCAGAACAGATATTGGGAAAATCACAGCAGTGGCGCCGAGAGGGGAAGAGGGAAGGGGGGGGGGGGGTTATAGTGGGTACTCTTTAGAGAGGACAGCAGCCTCTCTCCCTAGCCCAGCACATGGCACACACTGCTGTGTGCTGGACTGGGGAGAAGCGCAACGGCAAAAGCCTATGATATGTACAGGGAAGCTGCCCACCGGGATCGGACACTGGCAGCCCCCCAGTGCAGCACGCACAGCTGCACATAAAATATTGTTTTCAATATTTTCTAAGGAGGTGGACTGACCACACCTCCCCACGATGGCCATGCCCCCTCCCAGTACCAGGACCTGGCAGAGCCGTCGGCGCCCCTGCATGCCAGATACACATGTTCCGATGTACACCCACATTGTCAGCGGCAGTCTTGTGACCAGTGCCTGAGGAGCAGGTGCTGAGCTCTATGCCAATCACACAGGGCTGACCTAGTTTGTTTAATTGCATTACTTTGCTTGTGATCCTGACCCACTGCCTTATTAGTGTGTTTTATACCTCAGCTGCATGTCCCTTGCCTTGACCTGTATTTACATGTTATTCCTGAGCTGCCAAAAGTCTCCATTTAGTCAAAAGTCACATAACGAGGCTTCCCTGGAATTGGGAAGTCCATCATACTCTTACAGGTAATGTCCAAAGTGTTCCCTCTATGGGTTCAGTATGATTTACCAGCGTTTGGGAAATCATAACACCGATGCCGGGATCCCGATGAATGAAATACAGACAGGGGTATGGGCTATTCTCCCCTCTTCACCACACCCTAACCTACCCTTCCTGCAGCCTAACCCTAACCTCCCTCCGGTAGTGCCTCAACCTAGCCCCAATTACGGCAGCCTAAACCAAACATGTCCAGTGCTACAGCCTAACCCTAACCAACCCCCCCCCCCCCCCCCCTGGGTGGCACCTAAACAAAAGCCCCCTCCCCCATTCAAAACCTAACCTGCGCTATACTTACTACGGTCGGGATACCGGCTGTCTGTGTTCTGACCTTTTTGGAATTCTGATGTCGGTATTCTGATGGGTGTCGAGATTCAGGCATCGGAATGTAACCGCATCCCCCCACCCCACCCTACAAATATTCTTTATTTACCAGTAAGAACTGATTACATTGTAATTAAGAATAAAAGCTTATCAAACTGTGGGCGAGAATAAAGCATTCAGCTACTAATAAGGCTTGATATGAAGACAGACGATGGTGTATGTGATGTGGATGATCATTTATTATAATAGATTATACTGATGTCATTACTATTACAGCTCATTATAAATGCCGTCACCCATCAGGTTGTCTTACCGTTCTACACTTTGAACCCCAACATATGGCTTTTTAAGCATTGTAGGAGACAAGTCATCCAATTGGCTTGGGACTCCTAAAATAAATCAAACAAAACATCTGCATCACGAAATGTGACATCACAAATTCACCAGGTTATATGCAGCTATGATTACATACAGAGTAAAAACACTTCCAGATCACATCAAACCTCAATGTATCATTTGTCATCAGGTATTTGGCAGGCTCCGCTAGTGCCCCATTTCCATAACACGTCCTGTCTGATCATGTAAAATACAGAAAATGCAATAGCATGCTAAAGGACCGTACACACTGGTCGATATATCGCGGGACCGTCGGCCAGTGTGTACGGCCGATACGTCTGTGAACTCAGTCGTTCAGAGACGTATCGCGTCGGCCGCGCAGCACAGCCGACGGCCAATATATCTACCGATATATTGGTGCGTCGCTGTGTGTGTACGGGAGCGGTCGGCCGACCGCCCGTACACATGCTGCGGCGGCCGGCGGTGATTGACAGCTGAACTGGGCGGGCGTGTGTACACGCCCGCCCAGTTCATGACGTCACGTCACGTTAGTGTGTACCCACCTTAATAGTTCTTAGGGGAACATTTATCAAAGCTTGGAGAGAGAGTGGAGAGAATAAAGTACCAGCCAATTGGCTCCTAACAGACATTTTTCAAACGCAGCCTGTAACATGGCAGTTAGGAGCGGATTGGCTGGCACTTTGGGGATCATTCTGACCTGATCGTAGTGGTGCTAAATTTAGCACAGCTACGATCATCTCCCCTGACATGCGGGGGGACGCCCAGCACAGGGCTAGTCCGCCCCGCATGTCAGGCCGGCCCCCACCCAGCACAAGTACAAAAGCATCGCACAGCAGGGATGCTTTTGTACTTGTAGAGTAACTCCCAGCCAGCGCAGCTCCTGCGGCTGGTAGGGAGTTAGTCGTTGCTGGCCAGGTCGCAGCGGCTGCATGTGACATCACGGAGCTGGTGCGGCCCGCCTCCCCGCACGGTCCGGCCACACCTGCTTTGGCCACACCACGCCCACAAAACAGCGGCCAAACGCCGCCGTGCTGCCCCCTCCCGTCCAGCAACCACCTCTGCCTGTCAATCAGGTAGAAGCGATCGCTAGGCAACGGCAGCCGTCGGCTGTCAGCCATGCGCAGTTCTGACCTGATCGCTGCTCAGAACTGCAGCGAGTGTTCAGGTCAGAATGACCCCCTCTCGCGAAGCTGTGATAAATAACCCCTCTCACATCTCCGGTCCAGAGATGGTAATGATATTCATTTAACTATTATGCCTCAAAGGAAACTTACCTTACACAAAAGAGGTACTAACACCACTCCCAAATAGGACATCAATAAAAATAAAATGAAAAATCGAAATGAATTTAGGTTTATGAACAACCCTGAGTCAATAAAAAAAAAAAAAAAAAAAAAAGAGTCTGAGAAAAATGGAAAATCCCAAAGAATAAAAACACCAGAAGGAGAAGCAAATCCACATTTTCCTGCCAATATGCTTATTAAACGGGTATAGTACTGCTGACCGGCGGTCAGGAGACCGCCGGTCAGCTTACCGACGCCGGGATCCCGACAGCATACCGACGCCGGGATCCCGGCGGGGAGGGGCGAGTGCAGCAAGCCCCTTGCGGGCTCGCTGCGCTCGCCACGCTGCGGGCTCGGTGGCGACCACAGGTGTCGTGGACACCCACGAGTGGAAATAGTCCCTGTTGGTCGGCATGCCAACCATCGGGATAGTGAGCCGTCGGGCTGGTGGAGGAGGTCATGTGACTGTCGGTCAGCTGACCGGCGGTCACATGAATACCACCCTTATTAAACATGTGTGTGTTTTATTTCTCTAGCATCCATAAGGGATATTGGGGAGACTTAGTACCATGCGGTATAGACGGGGTCCAAGGGAGCCGTTGCACTTTAAATTTCTTCACTGGGTGTGCTGGCTCCTCCCCTCTATGCCTCCTCCCACAGGCAGTTTAGAAAAAAGTACCCTCAGAAGAGGATGCACATCTCTGCAGCTCCAGAGAGTTTTCTTCAATTTCTTTTAAACTTATTATTTTCGGTATGCTGTTTGGGCAACAGCATACCAGCACCGTGGACGGTCACCGACCTTGCGAGGTCCGCTTCCCCACTGCAGGACCACCATCCTGAGAGGTTGTTTGTTCAGCGGAGCACTGCGCCTTGGCTGTCACAATCGCAGCACGCCACACCCCCCTAACATATGCCTGAAGGTGATGTCTGTGGTAAGTACAAACCGGGGGCCCTGCTAGGGGGGGTCCCCCAGTTCAAAGTGCGGCTGAATGCGGGCGCTGCATACGGGACCCGCTAGAGCCCCCTGTGCAAATTGGCTCAAGATGGCTTAAACTTGCACTTGTGTGATGTTTATAAGCATGATAGGAGTTATTACCAGTATAAAAATCACTGTAGCTCCGGCGCCATTTCGGGGGGCGGGGCTACCTCAGAGCAGGACCACACGCTGGAAAACTAGTACAGGGTGTAGCAAAGGGGGAGAGCCGCTATTGAACACAATCTGCGTCCTCTACAGGACAGTATTTACTAGTGTTTCACTGCGATATAATTAGCCGACAGCCTCACTGGGGCTGTGCAGCTAGGGGTGTTCTGGTGTCTTTCTCGGTGTGTGTCTCCTCTCACATACAGTAAGGGCAGGCTTGATAAGTATTACTGTCTGTGTGTATGTCATTGTGTTTACTGTAAACATAGGTAAACACAAACTCTGTAGTGTATGCCACACCAGATTCTCTCCCTTATCTACCGATTCTGTTTCATGTGAACAATGCAGCCAATCTTCACAAATCAGTGAAGGGGCTGGGGGAGAGGGTCCAGAGCCCTCCTGGCTAGGGGCTCTTAAAACTATGATGTCTGATATGTCATCACAACTGTCTGCTAATGTTCAGAAAACTCAGCTACTACAACAGGCTGTTGCAGACTTAGCTGCTAGGGCAGATGTTACACAGCCCGCCATCTCCCATGCAGGTCCACAGAAGCGTGGTTTACCTGCCCTACTCTCTGATTCAGATGAGGATATACAGCAGGATGGGGAGGACTTGGATCCCATTAGTGGGGATTCCGATTCTGCTCAGGGTATTGAACCCCTCATTTTGACTATACGGGACGTGTTAAAGCTCCCTCTAGAGGACGCTGCGTCATAGCAGTCGTTTTTCTTTAAACAAACAAGCCTAATGTCACTTTCCCTGATTCTGCAGAGTTAGATGACCTATTCAAGTTGGTCTGGAAAAAATTCCCAGTGTCCAAAAAGTTTTTGGGCACTTTCCCATTTGCTCCTGAGTGTAGGAAATTCTGTGAAGAACCCCCGGGGGTTGACGTATCAGTCTCTCGACTGTCCAAAAAGGCGGTGCTGCCTGCCCTGGGCTCCTTTACCATGAAGGATCCTGAGGACAGAAAGATAGAGATTACACTCAAACCTATTTACATGGCAGCAGGTGTATCACAGAGGCCAGTCATAGCAGGTTGCTGGATGACCCATGCCATTCATACGTGGGCTACTCAAATTCAGGGGGGCCTCTCCGAGGAAATGCCTCTGGTCACTATGGTGACTCAGCTCAAGCACATTCAGGACACTACACGCGTCCTGTGTGACTAGCTCAAGGAGATGGGGAATATTAATGTTAGGACTTCTGCCATGGCAGTGTCGGCGCACAGGGCTTTGTGGTTGCATCAGTGGATAGCAGACGCAGAATCAAAGCGCAGTGTGGAATCCCTCCCCTTTTCTGGGGAATAGCTCTTTGGGGTTAAGTTGGATATGTGTATCTCCAAAGTTACTGCTGGGAAATCCACGTTTCTCCCCTCTGGGGCCCCACCGGCTAGGCGTTCCTACCTGGGGCCACCTGTTCAGTCCTTTTGGTCTAACAGATTTCGATCTAGGGCCAGAGGTGCCTCCAATACAAATAGGGGCAACAGAGGTAAGTAAAATAAAAACCTGCAACCACTGTATCTCAGGAACAGAGCACCAGTTCTGCTTCAAATAAGCCCTCAGCATGACGGTGCCTACCCACCCCGAGCAGATGTCGAGGCGGGAGCTCGACTGCGTCACTTCAGCAGCATCTGGGAAAGCTGGAGTTCGACGGTGCTCCTCCCAAACGATTTTTCAAATCAAGCTTGCCAGCTTTGGAGGATATGCACGTTACGTTGCAACAGGCAATCCAAAAGTTGGTCCAGTCACACATCATTGTTCCAGTACTGATACCGCAACGAGGCAGGGGTTATAACCGGTTTGTGGTACCAAAGCCGGACGGCTCGGTACGGCCCATTTTGAATCTAAAAGTCCTTGAACCCTTACCTAAAGATTTTCAAGTTCAAAATTGAATCCCTGAGGGAAATGATTGCTGGCCTTGAAGAACAGAAATTCCTAGTTTCCTTGGATATCAAGGACGCCTAACTTCATATTCCAATTTGGCCACCTCATCAGACTTCTCTGAGATTTTGCCCTACTGGACGATCACTACCAGTTCCATGCACTACCCATTGGCCTGTCCATAGCTCAGAGGGTATTCACGAAGGTAATGGCGGAGATTATGTTCCAACTCCGGGTCCAGGGGGTTAATGTTATCCCTTACGTGGACGATCTTCTGATAAAAGCAAGATCCAGGTAGCTTTTATTGCTCCGTATCGACCACACTATCCAACTTCTGTCACGCCATGGGTGGATTCTCAATCTAAGAAGTCCCACCTGGAGCCAACTCAACAGCTCCTGTTCCTGGGGATGTTACTGGATACGGTGGCCCAGAAGGTGTTCCTCCCAGAAGACAAAGCGAGAACACTTCAGGAGATGGTTCGCATGGTGCTCCGACCTACTGAAGTATCCATCCATCTTTGCATCAGATTGTTGGGTAAGATGGTCGCCTCATATGAGGCGATCCAATATGGGATGTTCCATGGATCTCCTGAGCAAGTGGTTCGGATCACATCTAGAGATGCACCGGATGATTCGGCTGTCACTTCAGGCCAGGATTTCCCTCCTGTGGTGGCTGCAGTCCTCCAAACTACTGAAAGGCTGGAGTTTCAGGATTCAGGATTGGACCCTCCTCACGATGGATGCGGGTCTGCGAAGATGGGTGCTGTCACCCAAGGGGCACAGTTCCAGGGCAGGTGGTCAGCCCACGAAGCCCGCCTTCCGATCAACATTCTGGAACTTCGGGCGATCTACAATGCTCTGCTTCAGGCCTCTCATCTATTCACGGATCACGCGATCCAAGTTCAGTCAGACGATGCCACAGCAGTGGCGTACATCAATCGGCAAGGAGGGACAAAAAGCAGAGCCTGCATGCGAGAGGTGTCAAAGATACTTCTCTGGGTGGAAAGAAATGCAAGAGCAATGTCAGCAATCTTCATTCCGAGTGTGGACAACTGAGAAGTGGACTTCCTGAGTCGTCACGATCTCCATCCGAGGCAGTGGGGGCTTCACCATTAGGTGTTCAAACAGATCATCCACCGGTGGGGCTGCCCGCAGATAGACATGATGGCTTCTCGTCTCAACAAGAAGCTTCACTGGTATTGCTCACGAACCAGGTACTCTCAGGCGAGGGCAGTGGATGCACTGACGTCGCCTTGGCCTTATCGGCTGGTCTACCCGTTTCCTCTGATTCCGGTGCTCAAGCGAATCAGAAATCAAGGAGTCCCGGCAATTCTGATTGCCCCGGATTGGCCTCGGAGGGCGTGGTATGCGGATCTTCTGGACATGTCCATCGAAGACCATTGGCCTCTACCACTAAGAAGCGAACTTCTTCAACAAGGACCGTTCGTCTACCCGGAATTACGGCGACTTCGTTTGACGGCATGGAGGTTGAGCGGAACATCCTAGCCCACAAGGGCCTTTCCAAAAAGGTTATTGCTACCATGGTTCAGGCCAGGAAACCTGTGACGTCAAAACACGATCATCCTATCTGGAGAAGATATGTCTCTTGGTGCAAGGAACACAAGTATCCGCCTGCAGAGTTCCACTTAGGACGTTTTTTACGTTTCCTGCAGGCAGTGTGGATAAGGGCTTACATCTGGGTTCCCTTAAAGTCCAGATTTCAGCTCTCTCCATTTTCTTCCAGAAGAAATTGGCACTGTTGCCAGAAGTTCAGACCTTCTTGCAAGGGGTACTCCACATACAACCTCCTTTTGTGCCACCTACGGCACCCTAGGATTTGAATGTGGTTTTGGAATTTCTACAGTCCTCCTGGTTTGAGCCTCAGATGACGGTAGAAGAAAAGTACCTAACGTGGAAGACAGTGATGTTACTGGCCCTGGCTTCTGCTCGATGTGTCTCAGAATTGGGGGCCTTATCGCGTAAAAGTCCATACTTGGTCTTTTACGAGGACAGAGCGGAGCTCATCACTAGACAGCAGTTCCTGCCGAAGGTTGTCTCTGTTTCACCTGAATCAACCTATTGTGGTTCCGTCCAGTTCTGACACTTCTGCTCCTCCGGAAGTCTTTGAAGGCCCACTCTACAAGATCAGTGGGCTCTTCCTGGGCGGCTGCCCGCAGAGTCTCAGCCTTGCAACTATGCCGAGCTGCTACCTGGTTGGGGAAGAACACCTTTGTGAAGTTCTACAAGTTTGATACCATGGTCAGAGGATACCCAGTTTGGGCAGGCGGTGCTGCAGCAGTCTCCGCACATTCCTACCCGTTGTGGAAGCTTCCCATCGTACTAAGTCTCCCCAATATCCCTTATAGATGCTAGAGAAAATAGGATTTTAATTACCTACTGGTAAATCCTTTTCTCGTAGTCCATAAGGGATATTGGGCGACTTTTCTGCAGGTTCTCTGTTAAGTGGTTACCTGTTCAGGTGTTGCTGTTATTGTTGCCAGCCGTTGGTGGTTGTTATATGTTAGTGGTGTGCTGGTACTAAATCTCACCACTCTTTTTTATCATGTTCCTTCTCTCATATATGTCCTTTCTCCTTCGGGCACTGTTTTACCTATAACTGCCTGTGGGAGGGGAGGGGCCAGCACACCCAGTAATGCAATTTAAAGTGCACTGGTTCCTTTGGACCCCGTCTATACCCCATCGTACTAAGTCTCCCCAATATCCCTTATGGACTACGAGAAAAGGATTTACCGGTAGGTAATTAAAATCCTATTTGTAGTTTCTCACTTACTTTATTTTTAGAAACACTATATTAAAAGGTATATTTTATACAAATGACTATCCATATATAGTACCTGCCAAAAAAGGTTTCTTCCTTTTGTTTTTTTGCCCTCTTTGTAACATAATATCAGTACAAGTTTGTATTCCCAAACCAGACCCCTTAAACAAGTGATCAACTCCTGATGTTCAAAAGTGGTGTTCTAATCATAGCCCCTGAAGGTTATTATTACTGATTCCATTTAAAATTACATCTAATTTAGGTCTTTATTTCATAAACTATGTAACAGATGCACCATAACATGCATATTCTGTTATTTCAGCTTTACAATACTGACCATCTTTCATCACAGCATATGTTCTTGCCACATGAATAAGACTTGAGCCTAAAAACAAAAACATATAAGACACAATCGAATTACTTAATACTGTAAGATGTAACAATAATCGCTTATGTTCTATTGGGTATGAACCACTCATGTCAAACAAAATAAAAAAATTAGTTTCAGACATTCAGTACATATTCGTCATGCATTGCATACTTACCCCATTAAATATCAACTAGTATTGCTGTTACTTGCAGCACTGAGACAATTTAAGAAACTCCTGACTGTTATACTGCCTCAGATAAGACTGTCCCTGCGAATAGTGTAGAGTACAGTGACAGCTTTTGCTATCACTATACGGAATACTGTCCCGGTCACAGGAAGGGGCCTGCCGTACACTGATCACAAGGTCACTTTCTGGTTGGGCAAAAAAAACATGTTTTTCAGCACTAAACAGCCCACTGTGCAGTTCTCATAGAGGCTGTTCACTATATAATAAAAAGGCCCCTAAAAGTGAGGCTACCCTAAGACACTGTGGCCTCTTTATTAGAAATGTGTCTTTTTTTGATAAATTTCCTGCAGAATTATTTCAGTAATTATGCCGGGCTGCGTATCCGGTTGAACAGTCGACAGTAACCAAGCGGACGTTCAAGGTCGAGACCACAACGTTGACATGGTAAAGTTGGAGCATCGGAGGTCCCAACCAGAAGTGGCTGTCACACGGCCGCCGGGAGACGGCGACAAGAAGTCACAAGACCACCACGGACCATTTGTCAATAGTTGATCATCATATCATCCAGTTAGACGTAATTAACGCCGACATGCGGACAGTTCACCTGGTCAACATCATCATGTCTATATGCTACACCCCCACATTGACAGTCCTTCAGGCATCATTAATGGCAATCCTACTAGGACATTAAGCAAGCAACTCAGCATCTTCTACTATCAGAATGTAAATGTGCAGCAGCCTCAGACGACCCTACTGTATATGACTGCTAGCATTAATGGCAGCAATATGCGTGAGCGGTCACACCTAACAGTACTCTCTGAAGCAGGCTACGGAACACTGGTCCATGGGATTGCAGGATGGGCTGGAGTTTGGCAAGCTCCTCCCCCTTGCAATCCCATCATGCCAGTACTTCTTTTAAAATAGTCCGGTAAGGAGTAGCAGTAATCCAGTGAAACTGTTAGAATAGTCAAACAAATCCTTAGAAAAATCAAGTCAAGAAACAAAACCCTGCATGACTGAGCGCGAGTGCGGGAACGCAACAGCCTGCTTCAGAGAAAATGATTCAGCTGTAAGTTACCAAAAATCCTCTCTCTCTTTCAGCAAGGCTGGTGGGACACTGGACCGTGGGATGTTCAACAGCCAACCCCAGGGGAGGGAATACTCGGGCTGACTTGAGAACTGTATGCCCACTTGTGGACAGAGGACCAGGCAACTGCACGACAGACCTGTTCTGCTGAAACCCTGTTTCGCCCCCGCCTTAGTGGAATACACAGACACCCGATCTGGTGCTGATGGCCCCCGCTCTAGTATAGGCAGAGCGGATCCAACGCACAATGGTCTGCTCTGTTGCTGGCCAACCGTATTTACGTGCTTCTTAAAGAACAAGCAGAGAATCTGTGCGGCAGACAGAAGTAGACTTATCCAAGTAAATCCACAGAGCTCGGACTATATTTAACACTGCCAGATCATCACGGGAAGTCAATGGAGGATAAAAAAAAAAGAGAAAAACAATTTATTGGTTTAAGTGGAAAAAGGAAAAAAACAACTTTCAGCTTGACTATAGGAACCGCTCTATCGTCATGGACGATGAGAAATGTCAGCTTGCAAGATAAAGCCCCTAGTTCGGAAACAAGCAGAGCTGAGGCAATAGCCATAAGGTAGACTAGTTTCCAAGTAACGAACTGAAGATCCACTGAATGGAAAGGCTCAAATGGAGCCTGCTCAATAGCAGAATATACACCAAACACGGTAAAAAGGTTCGGACTTCGCGAAGAAGGGCCAAACATTGTTGGAAATTGACATGAACAAAATCTGTACTTTCAAAGAGCTTTTAAACCAGCTTCCAAACCCCACTGAAGGAATGCCAAAAACTGAGAGGCAATTCTTGTACGAACCCTTCTCTGTTCACACCACAAAATATAGAGAGTTTCCATATCCTGTGGTAATTTGCGTGACAAAACTGCTTTCTGGTTTTGCTGCATAGTACGGACTACAGAGGGAGAAAATCCTTTAGCTTTCAAATGCTCGGTTTCAAAAACCTTTTGACATTTTGAGAATGTTGTCATACCACGATCTGCGAGACCATTCCAAAGCCATTAGGATTACTGTCACCTGCTGATCCTTGATGTGCTTGAGTAAACGAGGCCACATTAGGGTCGGTGGAAACAGATACGCTAGCTGAAAGTCCCACAGAACAGTCATGGCAAAAGCCAGCGGGTCCCTGCATCTCACACAAGTATTCGGGCAGCCTTGCTCGTTGTGCCTTCTTTATAGTTTACATACACTACCGCCGTGGTGTTGTCCGACTGAATAAGAACTGGTCGGCCAGGACGGACTGAGCTTTCAAAAGAGCCAGAAAGATGGCTCTGACCTCAAGCACACTGATAGGCAGGTGACCAAAGGACCTGGAGTCAAAGATGTAACGTTATGACACCCCATACTAGGAGACTCGCGTCTGTGGTCACAACGACCCCATCCGGAGTGACCAAGGATCGTCCTCGGAGGAGGTGATCTGAAACCAGCGACAAATGGAGAGATTGACGAGTTCAGTCATACAGAACGAGAAACGGAGATGAGAGGGATGCTAAGCATCCCATTCAATTTTGGAGACTCTCCCTCTGGAATTCCCGCGAACGGAATCTGGCTTACTGAATGGTCTAGATAGAAGGTGAGACCATCGGACTCAATAGCTTCATGCACAAGTTTGATGGTTGAGGTACTGACGTGACCAAGTTCTGCAGAACACTTGCTGGAGAGGTGTCAAAGACCACCCCCAGAATCTGAAAGTGCGACAAGGAATTAGGTGTGACTTTTTTCTAAATTCAGTATCCATCTGTGATCCTGAAGCATTTGAACCGGTATCCAGATGTTAGGTCGACAGTAAATAGGTTGTCAACTACTGTATTTGTCGACATGCATAAGGTAGACTTGTTAAAAGGTCAACATGGCAATGGTCGTCACATGAAATGGTCGACATGAGTTTTCAAAAACAAAACAAAACATATTTTCAACTTTTTCATACTTTACCATCCACGTGGACCGTGATTTGGAATAGTAACCTTGAGCGAAGCAAGGGGACACGGCACACCAAAAACATTTTAAAAAGTCATGTCGACCTTTTTACTATGTTGACCTTTTTACTATGTTGACCTTTTCCCCATGTCAACTAATAGTGGTCGACCTATTGAATGTCGATCTTATACAGGTCGACCCACTGATCCTTAACCATTTGAACCTTGCAATGAAGGTGCTGTCGTAACTGCAAAGCTGAATCAGCCTTCACGAGCAGATCGTCCAAATAAGGTATAACCGCGATACCTTCCTTGCACAGTAAGCTCAACATCACTGACATGATCTGAATAAAAATTCGGAGCATTTGCTATTCCGAATCTTAGGGCCTGGAATTGGTAGTGATCGGAACCAAATGCAAACCGGAGGAGAGAATGATGACCTGACCAACTTGGAACGTGAAGATACGAGTCCCTGACTTCCAGTGAGGCCAAATATTCATTTGGCTTCCAAACAAGGAAGAGCCCCCCCCCCCGCACCATTGTTCATCGTTGCCGGCATCGGCAAGTGTGTATGTACTTGCTGATGCCTGCACCCCACCGGGACCCGTCGCTGGCGATACCGCTGGGTGCAGCAGGAATGGCGGTACCAGTTTTTGTTAAAGAGAGGGGAAGACCAGTAGTATTAGGCTCTGCCACCCTCCAATAACCCCCCCCCCCCCCTCCCCCCCTGCAGAGTCTGTGGCTGCACTGCGTGGAAGTGCTACTCCCCTGAGTTGCCAAGTAAAAACCCAGCAAGATGGCAGGCCATCCGTGATAGCATGGCTGCCCACTACCCTCTAAAAGGGCGAGGGCGCACACTGTCCCCGGGTCCAGGTAGTCTGCACAGAGACCGGACTGCTGTGGGTAGTCCCCGCTGGCAGCGCACCCACACTCGGCAAGCTAAGAACAGCTCACTGCACACCCGACAGAGGAGGAAATGTCAACGATCGGAAGCCCAGTATTCCCACTCGGGTAGTGGGTCAATGCCACCACCAGAGTGGGAATATAACCTGTGGTGAGCAGACTCGCTTCCGAGATTCCATCGTCAGTATGGCGACAGCCAGCATCCCGTCTGCCGGTCTTCCCTATGTATTCCAAAGAGAGTCCTCGCAAACGTGCCCTACTCCCAGAAGCACATAAAAGAAACTGGCATGATGGGGCTGGAGTGAGGAGGTGCTAAGAATGAAAGCTACAGCAGTTTAAGAGGGTCATTTACTACGCAGTGATAAGAGTGGAGGAGTGAGCCAGTGGAGAAGTTGCCCATGGCAACCAATCAGCACTGAAGTAATATCTATAATTTGCATACTATAAAATTATACAGAGCTGCTGATTGGTTGATGGAGCAACTTCTCTACTGGCTCACTTCTCCGCTCTTATCACTGCTTAGTAAATGTCCCCCTAAAGGCCCGTACACACTGGTCGATATATCGGCCGTTCTCTTGAACGGCAGATATATCGCGGGAGCGTCGGCCAGTGTGTACGGGCAATACGTCTGTGAACTCCGTCGTTCACAGACGTATCGCGTCGGCTGCGCAGCACAGCCGACGGCCAATATATCTAACGATATATTGGCGCGTCGCTGTGTGTGTACGGGGCGGTCGTCCGACCGCCCGTACACATGCTGCGGCGGCCGGCGATGATCGACAGGTGAACTGGGCGGGCGCCCGCCCGCCCAGTTCATGACGTCAGTCCCCCGACGGATCGGGCAGTGTGTATGCACAGCACACTGCCCGATCCGTACATAAGATATATCTGCAGATCAATTGATCTGCAGATATATCTACTGGTGTGTACCCACCTTAAGTGCCAACCTCCTCCAGCCCCTCCTGATAATCCCATGGCCCAGTGTCCCCCAGCATTGCTGAAAGAGAAAATGTAAGTGGATATATATATATATATATATATATATATATATATATATATATATATATATATATATATATATATATAGTGACACAGCACGATGTGTCCCCAGGCGTGTGGTATAGAAGATAGGGATGGCCATCGACCATCCATGATTCCAAATCATCAATGGTTTTTGACTAGTATTTAATACTTTCGCCATCGATGGCGGATCATCAGATAGTGTTCCGCCATCAATGGTGGGGTGTGGGGCAGATGGCGATGGATTTTTACTGTGCACTGCTCTGTGCCTGGAGTCAGGGGTAGATAGATGCTGCCTTGGCCAGACATACCTCACCTCCTGGCTCCAATCATTACTGTCTAGTGCTGCCGGGATACAGTAACGGAGATGAAGGGAAGAAATAGCGGCTGCCATCAGTCAGCGCGTCATCAGCTCCGCCCCCATCCTGCCTCTCCACGCCCACTGTGTCTATCACTCAGTGGGAGACTGTGCAGCCAGCCACCAGGGGAGCTACGCCACGCATGTGCACAGGTTACTATTGTTCACAGCCGTTCTCCAGCAAAGCCTGTTCTGCGCATGCGTGGCTATTCGATACAAGGAACCATTGATGGTAGGTGATAACATATTTTATAACCATCAATGGTTTCTGATAATTGCTCCATCGATGGCAAGTATTGATGGGGGGGGGATGTACCGATGGCCATCCCGAATAGAAGATCTACAGTAATTCGACATTAGGTTGACATGCATTAGGTCGACAGGGTCAACATGAAAAAGTTAGACGGTAAAGGCTGACCTTTTTTTGGTGTCATTTTGTATGTTTCATCACCTGTGACCACAATCACCACGCTACGGGCAGGGTGCTGCGCTCAGCACAGGTTATTAGCCCCATATGCCATGTAGATGGTAAATCAAGCAACAGCTGACTAAATATGCGACAGCCACGTGCCGGTCATGGTGACCTTAAGCACTGTCTACCTTATACCTGCCGGCCACATGCACTGTGTGACCTCAGCACGTCGCCCGTGTACACCCACCTGCAGCCGGCCTCCTCTCCCCCACACACGGCTGCCGCGCTGCTAACACCAGGCCGGGGCCTGACCGGAGACCCCAGCACACGGCTCTCCGCAGCCCGAACATTCCCAGTCAGTCACCGGCCGCAGGGACTAGGCCTCGCCCCCGGCCCCGCCCAGCGTCTGACGTCGGAAAGGTTTTTCCGGCGTAGGGGCTCTGCTATTGGCTTTCCCCTCGGGTAAGAGAGGACTGTAGCTCCGCCCCCTGTCAGCAAGAAGGTGTGCGCTGACGGGAAGTGTCCTGTGCAGCGGGTGTCCCCGGTGTGTCTCCCCCCTCCTCCTCCTCCCCCGGCCATGAGCTGGTGCCGGGCTCTCCTGTGCGCGCGGTGCCGCTGCCCCGTGCCCTCGCCCGCCGCCACGCGCCTCACTCTCCGGAGACGGGCGTCCACGGGCCCCTCCAAACCCGTAGGGTTCAGGCCGGACAGGGTCGCCGTGGTGACCAAGACAACCCGCTATGAGTTCGAGCAGCAGCGCCACCGTTATGCCGGGATGTCCGAGGAGGAGCTGAAAATGCTGGTGAGTGGGGGTCATCTGAGGGGGGCTCCTGTCTGCAGTCTGGAGGGGTGCACTGGCTCGGAGGGGGCTCCTGCTCGCTGTCTGGGGGGGTCACTGGTTCCCATATGAAGGGGGGCTCCTGTCTGCAGTCTGGGGGCAACTGGCTCTGAGGGGCTTCCTGTCTGGGGGCAACTGGCTCTGAGGGGGCTTCCTGTCTGCAGTCTGTGGGAGACACTGGCTCCCATATGAAGGGGGGTTCCTGTCTGCAGTCTGGGGGCAACTGGCTCTGAGTGGGGTTCTTGTCTGCAGTCTGGGGGGGGGGGGGGGGAGGCACTGCTCTGAGGGGGCTCCTGTCTGGGGGTAACAGGCTCTAAAGGTGGCTCCTGACTGCAGTCTGGGGGTCCCTGCCTGCCACATGAAGTGCAGCTCCTGTCTGTAGTCTGGGGTCCCTGGCTGTCATGATAAGAGCTGCAGTCTACAGATATGAGGGAAATGGGTGGTCTTCAGTATGCCGACTGACGGGATCCCGGCGCACAGTATACCGGCGCTGGAATCCCGTCAGCCGGCATACCGACACTTATTCTCCCACGTGGGGGTCCACGACCCCCCTGGAGGGAGAATAAAATAGCTACGCGCGCCACCGTGCCCGTGGCGAGCGCAGCGAACCCGCAAGGGGCTCATTTGCGCTCACCACACTGTCGGTAAGCCGGCGGTCGGCCTCCCGGCGCCGGTATGCAGGTTGCCGGGAGCCCGACCGCCGGCATACCATACTGAACCCAAGGGTAATGTCCTGTCTGCAGTCGGAGCCGCTGTCTCGCTCACCTGAGGTCTTGTCTGGGGGCCTGCAATAGGTTCTTGTCTGCAGTTTGCAGGCCACTGGCACTAATCTAATGGGGCTTTTGCCTGAGGTCTTGGGTTCTGTGGCTAATCTGAGTGCCCGCCTCCAGTGAGCTATAGTGCCCACTTAAAATAGGTACACACTATACAATTATTTGGCAGATAATCTGCCAGATCTGGCTGGTTGGAATAAAAATCTGGTAATGGATGAGAGCAAATGACAATCTACCATTTGCTCCCAAACACCGGAAAACAAACAAAACCTGTCATTCAGACAAATTGGTTAAACACAAATTTAACTAACTTGGATGAACGACTGTTTTTGTCCATTTTGCAGTTTCTGGGAGCAAATGGTTGATTGTCATTTGCTCTCATCCATTACGAGATTTTATTTATTAATATTTTATTTATTATCAGTTATTTATATAGCGCACACATATTCCGCAGCGTTGTACAGAGAATATTTGCCCATTCAAATCAGTCCCTGCCCCAGTGGAGCTTACAGTCTATATTCCCTATCACATATACATACAGACACATTCACCCTAGGGTTCATTTTTGTTGGGAGCCAATTAACCTACCAGTATATTTTTGGATTGTGGGAGGAAACCGGAGTACCCGGAGGAAACCCACGCAAGTACGGGGAGAATATATAAACGCCACACAGTTATGGCCATGTTGGGAATCGAACCCATGACCTCAGTGCTGTGAGGCAGTAAGGGCTAAAACGCACTACCCGTCCGAGAAAAAGCCGGACGGCTTTTTCCTGTGCCGGCATTGTAGTTAACAGTGTGAGGGCTAGGGTCCCTTCACACTGCACGGCCCCGGCCCGGCTGCCGGGTTGCAGCCGGGTCTCGCCACTGGAAGGTCTGGCTGCCGGGCGGGCGCCGGGCCGTCTTTGCAGCCAGTGAACCGTGTGTGTGAAGGGGAGCTTTCACACGCAACGGTTTTTCTCTGACGTCCTAGTGGATGCTGGGACTCCGTAAGGACCATGGGGAATAGCGGCTCCGCAGGAGACAGGGCACAAAATAAAAGCTTAAGGATCAGGTGGTGTGCACTGGCTCCTCCCCCTATGACCCTCCTCCAAGCCTCAGTTAGATTTTTGTGCCCGGCCGAGAAGGGTGCAATCTAGGTGGCTCTCCTGAGCTGCTTAGAATAAAAGTTTAGTTTAGGTTTTTTTATTTTCAGTGAGTCCTGCGGGCAACAGGCTCACTGCATCGTGGGACTAAGGGGAGAAGAAACGGACTCACCTGAGTGCAGAGTGGATCGGGTTTCTTAGGCTACTGGACATTAGCTCCAGAGGGACGATCACAGGTTCAGCCTGGATGGGTCACCGGAGCCGCGCCGCCGTCCCCCTTACAGAGCCAGAAGAGACGAAGAGGTCCGGTGAAATCGGCGGCAGAAGACATCCTGTCTTCAGACTAAGGTAGCGCACAGCACCGCAGCTGTGCGCCATTGCTCTCAGCACACTTCACACTCCGGTCACTGAGGGTGCAGGGCGCTGGGGGGGAGCGCCCTGAGACGCAATATAACAGTATATACCTTAGGTGGCAAAAAGAATACATCACATATAGCTCCTGGGCTATATGGATGTATTTTAACCCCTGCCATTTTTACACAAAAAAGCGGGAGATAAGGACGTCGTGAAGGGGCGGAGCCTATCTCCTCAGCACACAAGCGCCATTTTCCCTCACAGCTCCGCTGGAAGGACGGCTCCCTGACTCTCCCCTGCAGTCCTGCTTCAGAATCAGGGTAAAAAAGAGAAGGGGGGGCATTTTTGGCAGCAAATAACGATAATAACAGCAGCTATAAGGGAATAACACTTATATAAGGTTATCCCTGTATATATATATAGCGCTGGGTGTGTGCTGGCAGACTCTCCCTCTGTCTCTCCAAAGGGCTAAGTGGGGTCCTGTCCTCTATCAGAGCATTCCCGGTGTGTGTGCTGTGTGTCGGTACGCGTGTGTCGACATGTATGAGGAGGAAAATGATGTGGAGGCGGAGCAGTTGCCTGTGTTGGTGATGTCACCCCCTAGGGAGTCGACACCTGACTGGATGATTGTATTTAAACAATTAAGTGATAATGTCAGCAATTTGCAAAAAACTGTTGACGACATGAGACAGCCGGCAAATCAATTAGTGCCTGTCCAGGCGTCTCAGACACCGTCAGGGGCGCTAAAACGCCCGTTACCTCAGTGGGTTGACACAGACCCTGACACAGATACTGAGTCTAGTGTCGACGGTGACGAGACAAACGTAATGTCCAGTAGGGCCACACGTTACATGATCACGGCAATGAAAGAGGCATTGAACCTTTCTGACACTACAAGTACCACAAAGAAGGGTATTATGTGGGGTGTGAAAAAACTACCAATAGTTTTTCCTGAGTCAGAGGAAATAAATGAGGTGTGTGATAAAGCGTGGGTTTCCCCCGATAAAAAACAGCTAATTTCTAAAAAATTATTAGCATTATATCCCTTCCCGCCAGAGGTTAGGGCGCGTTGGGAAACACCCCCTAGGGTAGATAAGGCGCTCACACGTTTATCTAAACAAGTAGCGTTACCGTCTCCTGATACGGCCACCCTCAAAGAACCAGCTGATAGAAGGCTGGAAAATATCCTAAAAAGTATATACACACATACTGGTGTTATACTGCGACCAGCAATCGCCTCAGCCTGGATGTGCAGTGCTGGAGTCGCATGGTCGGATTCCCTGACTGAGAATATTGATACCCTGGATAGGGACAATATTTTGTTAACTATAGAACATTTAAAGGATGCATTACTATATATGCGTGATGCACAGAGGGATATTTGCACCCTGGCATCAAGAGTAAGTGCTATGTCCATCTCTGCCAGAAGAGCGTTATGGACGCGACAGTGGTCAGGGGATGCGGATTCCAAACGGCACATGGAAGTATTGCCGTATAAAGGGGAGGAGTTATTTGGGGCTGGTCTATCGGACCTGGTGGCCACGGCAACGGCTGGAAAATCCACCTTTTTACCCCAGGTCACTTCACATCAGCAGAAAAAGACACCGTCTTTTCAAACTCAGTCCTTTCGTTCCCATAAGTACAAGCGAGCAAAAGGCCACTCCTTTCTGCCCCGGGGCAGAGGAAGAGGAAAAAGACTGCACCATGCAGCCGCTTCCCAGGAGCAGAAGCCCTCCCCTGCTTCTGCCAAGTCTTCAGCATGACGCTGGGGCTTTACAAGCAGACTCAGATATGGTGGGGGCCCGTCTCAAGAATTTCAACGCGCAGTGGGCTCACTCGCAAGTGGATCCCTGGATTCTACAGGTAGTATCGCAGGGGTACAAACTGGAATTCGAGGCGTTTCCCCCTCGTCGGTTCCTGAAGTCTGCTTTACCAAAGTCTCCCTCCGACAGGGAGGCAGTTTTGGAAGCCATTCACAAGCTGTATTCCCAGCAGGTGATAATCAAGGTACCCCTTCTGCAACAAGGAAAGGGGTATTATTCCACGCTGTTTGTGGTACCGAAGCCGGACGGCTCGGTGAGACCAATTTTAAATCTGAAATCCTTGAACACTTACATAAAAAGGTTCAAATTCAAGATGGAGCCACTCAGAGCAGTGATAGCGAACCTGGAAGAAGGGGACTATATGGTGTCTCTGGACATCAAAGATGCTTATCTCCACGTCCCAATATACCCTTCTCACCAAGGGTACCTCAGGTTTGTAGTACAAAACTGTCATTATCAGTTTCAGACGCTGCCGTTTGGATTGTCCACGGCACCTCGGGTCTTTACCAAGGTAATGGCCGAAATGATGATTCTTCTACGAAGAAAAGGCATTTTAATTATCCCTTACTTGGACGATCTCCTGATAAGGGCAAGATCCAGGGAACAGTTAGAAGTCGGAGTAGCACTATCTCAGGTAGTGTTACGTCAGCACGGGTGGATTCTAAATATTCCAAAATCGCAGCTGATTCCAACGACACGTCTACTGTTCCTAGGAATGATTCTGGACACAGTCCAGAAGAAGGTGTTTCTCCCGGAGGAGAAGGCCAGGGAGTTATCCGAGCTAGTCAGGAACCTCCTAAAACCAGGCCAGGTCTCAGTGCATCAGTGCACGAGGGTCCTGGGAAAAATGGTGGCTTCTTACGAAGCGATTCCATTCGGAAGATTCCATGCAAGAACGTTTCAGTGGGATCTACTGGACAAATGGTCCGGATCGCATCTGCAGATGCATCAGCGGATAACCCTGTCGCCAAGGACAAGGGTGTCTCTCCTGTGGTGGCTGCAGAGTGCTCATCTACTAGAGGGCCGCAGATTTGGCATTCAGGATTGGATCCTGGTAACCACGGATGCCAGCCTGAGAGGCTGGGGAGCAGTCACACAGGGAAGGAATTTCCAGGGCTTGTGGTCAAGCATGGAAACATCTCTTCATATAAACATTCTGGAACTAAGGGCCATTTACAATGCCCTAAGTCAAGCAAAACCTCTGCTTCAGGGTCAGGCGGTGTTGATCCAATCGGACAACATCACGTCAGTCGCCCACGTAAACAGACAGGGCGGCACGAGAAGCAGGAGGGCAATGGCAGAAGCTGCAAGGATTCTTCGCTGGGCGGAAAATCATGTGATAGCACTGTCAGCAGTGTTCATTCCGGGAGTGGACAACTGGGAAGCAGACTTCCTCAGCAGACACGACCTTCACCCGGGAGAGTGGGGACTTCACCCAGAAGTCTTCCACCTGATTGTAAACCGTTGGGAAAAACCAAAGGTGGACATGATGGCGTCACGTCTAAACAAAAAACTGGACAGATATTGCGCCAGGTCAAGGGACCCTCAGGCAATAGCAGTGGACGCTCTGGTAACGCCGTGGGTGTACCAGTCAGTGTATGTGTTCCCTCCTCTGCCTCTCATACCAAAAGTACTGAGAATCATAAGAAGGAGAGGAGTAAGAACTATACTCGTGGTTCCGGATTGGCCAAGAAGGACTTGGTACCCGGAACTTCAAGAGATGCTCACGGACGAACCGTGGCCTCTACCTCTAAGAAAGGACCTGCTACTGCAGGGGCCTTGTCTGTTCCAAGACTTACCGCGGCTGCGTTTGACGGCATGGCGGTTGAACGCCGGATCCTGAGGGAAAAAGGCATTCCAGAAGAAGTCATCCCTACTCTGGTCAAAGCCAGGAAGGACGTAACCGCAAAACATTATCACCGCATTTGGCGTAAATATGTTGCGTGGTGTGAGGCCAAGAAGGCCCCTACAGAGGAATTTCAACTAGGTCGTTTCCTTCATTTCCTGCAAACAGGACTGTCTATGGGCCTAAAATTAGGGTCCATTAAGGTTCAAATTTCGGCCCTGTCGATTTTCTTCCAGAAAGAACTGGCTTCAGTACCTGAAGTTCAGACATTTGTAAAAGGGGTGCTGCACATACAGCCTCCTTTTGTGCCTCCAGTGGCACCTTGGGATCTCAATGTGGTGTTGAGTTTTCTAAAGTCACATTGGTTTGAACCACTTTCCACTGTGGACTTAAAATATCTCACATGGAAGGTGTCGATGCTGTTAGCCTTGGCTTCAGCCAGGCGTGTGTCAGAATTGGCGGCTTTATCATATAAAAGCCCTTACTTAATTTTTCATTCTGACAGGGCGGAATTGAGGACTCGTCCTCAATTTCTACCTAAGGTGGTTTCTGCATTTCACATGAACCAACCTATTGTGGTACCTGCGGCTACCAGGGACTTAGAGGACTCTAAGTTGCTTGACGTCGTCAGGGCCTTGAAAATATATGTTTCCAGGACGGCTGGAGTCAGAAAATCTGACTCGCTGTTTATCCTGTATGCACCCAACAAGCTGGGTGCTCCTGCTTCTAAGCAGACGATTGCTCGTTGGATTTGTAGTACAATTCAGCTTGCACATTCTGTGGCAGGATTGCCACAGCCAAAATCAGTAAAAGCCCATTCCACAAGGAAGGTGGGCTCATCTTGGGCGGCTGCCCGAGGGGTCTCGGCTTTACAACTTTGCCGAGCAGCTACTTGGTCAGGGGCAAACACGTTTGCTAAATTCTACAAATTTAATACCCTGGCTGAGGAGGACCTGGAGTTCTCTCATTCGGTGCTGCAGAGTCATCCGCACTCTCCCGCCCGTTTGGGAGCTTTGGTATAATCCCCATGGTCCTTACGGAGTCCCAGCATCCACTAGGACGTCAGAGAAAATAAGATTTTACTTACCGATAAATCTATTTCTCGTAGTCCGTAGTGGATGCTGGGCGCCCATCCCTAGTGCGGATTGTCTGCAATACTTGTATATAGTTATTGTTACAAAAATTCGGGTTATTATTGTTGTGAGCCATCTTTTCAGAGGCTCCTTTGCGTTTATCATACTGTTAACTGGGTTCAGATCACAAGTTGTACGGTGTGATTGGTGTGGCTGGTATGAGTCTTACCCGGGATTCAATATCCTTCCTTATTATGTACGCTCGTCCGGGCACAGTATCCTAACTGAGGCTTGGAGGAGGGTCATAGGGGGAGGAGCCAGTGCACACCACCTGATCCTTAAGCTTTTATTTTGTGCCCTGTCTCCTGCGGAGCCGCTATTCCCCATGGTCCTTACGGAGTCCCAGCATCCACTACGGACTACGAGAAATAGATTTATCGGTAAGTAAAATCTTATTTTTTCCAAGCCGTGTCTGATGCTGCGCATGCGCACAGCATCACACACGGCTCAAAGCCGTCCTGTGTGACAGACTCTGACGGTTTTTCCCGGATGGCAAAAAGCCAGACAAAGTTTGTCCGGCTTTTTGCCATCCGGGAGAAACCGGCCAGTGTGTTACAGCCCTAATGCTAACCATTACACCGTCCGTACTGCCCAAATTTGCATTCCAACCAGCTAAATCTGGCAGATTATCTGCCAGATAATTGTATAGTGTGCATCTATTTTAACACTCTGGTAGCCTGGGACAAGCTGATGCTTGGCAGTACGTTTCCGCTATATGTTAGCAGTCAGGTATATCTATCCCAGGGCGCAATAGATGCATGGATTAGCAGCTGGGGTACTTTTCTGTTAGTATTGTAGTTGTAATTTGGCTGCAATTTATAATCCAGTCATACATACACAGCATACTGCCGTGCCGTCACACCTATCACTGACCTGGGCATAGATGCCAGAACTGTAGTTATATATTATACTAGTTCTGAGAAATTACCAGTGGTCTCTCCCCTGTTCTCCTGGCACTGGATCAGAGGTGTCGGTGACAGCCCCCTCAGTAGTACAAGGTGCTGGGAAGGCCGTTTGCAGCATCACTGTGGTACATTAATACAGCAAGGGTTGTGCTTTCATGTTTGTCCTGGGGATGTTTGTGTACGGATTGCATCTCTGACTTGGCTGCTGTATAAGCCCGGTAACAGATTCTACAGGGTCATGCACTGTAGAGGGGAGGGGGGCACAGAGCTGAGGGGGTAGGTGTTGTGACCAATCAGCTAATCATTAGAAACGGATAATAAAAGGCTGGACATCTTTACAGACATAATTGATTTCCTAGAATAGTATATAGCTTGGTGGGATTCAAAAACCTAAGACCTCAGTACTTTGAGGCAGCAATGCTACCCACTATGCCAACTTGTGCTGCCCAGCTGCAGTTTAGACATGTTTGTTGTGATTGGTCAGCAGGGTGCGAGTTACTGTTGCAGCGTCGTGTAAATGGAAACTAGTGCACCCAAACTCGCATTCCGTTGGCGGCACTTATTCGCACCCACGAAGACATCACAAGAAATAGACTTTGCTTTGAAATGATTTTTCCATATTTTGGAATATTGGCACACCTTAATGACAGATCCACAGAATGGGACCCAAGTCTAAACACGATATGCATTTGTTTCATATACACACCTCACACATACAGAATGTAGGATACAATATTAGTAACAATGTTGTGCATCAAATAGTTTCTCTACATACATGAAATCATTTACACAGTCTGAAAATAACATGTAATCATTCTGTGCATGAAACAAAGGTGTTACTATCTCAAAAATATGTGGGGGTGGGGGGGGGGTATGGGAGCCACAACCTAATTGCATGTAAAAGCATTTTCTTAGCTGGCATTACCCCCCTCCCCCCAGAGCTCTGGATAACTTGTCCTTGATGGAGTAATCCTCTTATCACGTCATTGGCTGTGAGGGAAATGCAGGGTGTGCTGGGATACTTTCTAGTACACAGGAGCACTGCGTGTTGGCAGATTTCTAGTTTTACAAGTTGTAAGCCCAGGAACGGGGAGTTTTCCCTGTGTGACGGTTTGCAAAGGGAATCTCCCAAATCATTGTCTCTGGTGGAATTGTATTAGTGTCCAGCAAGGCCTCATAGGGGTGTCGTACGGTATGCCGGCGCTCGGGCTCCCGGCGCCGGGAGCCCGACCGCCGGCATACCGACAGCGTGGCGAGCGCAAAGGAGCCCCTATTTTAATAGGAGCCCCTATTTTATTCTCCCTCCAGGGGGGTCGTGGACCCCCACGAGGGAGAATAGTTGTCGGTATGCCGGGTGTCGGGATTCCGGCGCTGGTATACTGTGCGCCGGGATCCCGACATTCGGCATACAGAAGACCACCCCCTCATAGTCCCACTGATCCTGACAGGATAGTTAACCTAGGTTTCTCCTTTTTGTGTTTAATGTCCATAATTAAAGTTAGTCTCCAAGCAATATAAGTTTCCAACGCCATAGAAAGCCTGTCTGTGAAGCTTTAATAAATACCATGGTAAGATGTTGACTCTAAAAGGCCCTACACACTTGGCGATGTTAGCGATTTTATCGCCCAACGATATTATCGATGGTTAATTTTTTATTTTCTCTATCGTCCTAGAGGATGCTGGGACTCTGTAAGGACCATGGGGATAGACTGGCTCCGCAGGAGACATGGGCACTTTAAGAAAGACTTTAGGCTCTGGGTGTGCACTGGTTCCTCCCTCTATGCCCCTCCTCCAGACCTCAGTTTGATACTGTGCCCAGAGGAGATGGGTGCACTTCAGGGAGCTCTCCTGAGTTTCCTGTAAGAAAGTATTTTAGTTAGGTTTCTGTTTCTTAGGCTACTGGACACCATTAGCTCCAGAGGGATTGGTACGCAGGTTTCATCCTCGCCGTCCGTCCCAGAGCCGCGCCGCCGTCCTCCTCGCAGAGCCAGAAGATAGAAGCCGGGTGAGTATGAGAAGAAAGAAGACTTCAGAGGCGGCAGAAGACGTCTGATCTTCATAGAGGTAATGCACAGCGGTGAAGCTGTGCGCCATTGCTCCAGTTCACCTCACACACTCCGGTCACTGTAAGGGTGCAGGGCGCAGGGGGGGCGCCCTGGGCAGCAATATAAACCTCTCCTATGGCAAAAGCATATATATACATGTACAGCTGGGCACTGTACATGTGTATAAAGAGCCCCCGCCATGTTTTGAATGATTTTGAGCGGGACAGAAGCCTGCCACCGAGGGGGCGGTGCTTCTTCCTCAGCACTCACCAGCGCCATTTTCTCCACAGCACAGCGCTGAGAGGAAGCTCCCCGGACTCTCCCCTGCTTACTGATGGTGACCGTGGGTTTTTCAAGAGGGGGGGGGGGGGGAGGGGCACATAATTGGCGTGTTGAAAGTTATAACAGCGCTACTGGGTAAACATTCTGTGTTTTTTCCTGGGTCATATAGCGCTGGGGTGTGTTCTGGCATACTCTCTCTGTCTCTCCAAAGGACCTGGTGGGGAACCTATCTTCAGAAAAGAGCTCCCCTGTGTGTTGGGTGTGTCGGTACGCGTGTGTCGACATGTATGAGGTTGAAGGCTCACCTAAGGAGGAGGGGGAGTGTATGAATGCAAGGTCTCCGTCGGCAACGCCGACACCTGACTGGATGGATATGTGAAATGTCTTAAGTGCCAATGTGAATTTATTGCACAAAAGATTAGACAAAGCTGAGGCTAGGGAACAGTCAGGAAGTCAAACCATGCCTGTCCCAATGTCGCCAAGTCCTTCGGGGTCTCAGAAGCGCACACTATCCCAAATAGTTGACACAGATACCGACACGGATTCAGACTCCAGTGTCGACTACGATGATGCAAAATTACAGCCAAAAGTGGCTTTTGGGTGTTCGATATATGATTATTGCAATAAAAGAGGTTTTGCATATCACTGAGGAACCCCCCTGTCCCTGACACGAGGGTACACATGTATAAAGAGAAAAAGCCTGCGGTCACCTTTCCATCCTCGCATGAGCTGAACGAATTATGCGAAAAGGCTTGGGAAACCCCAGACAAGAGACTGCAGGTTCCCAAAAGGATTCTTATGGCGTATCCTTTCCCGCAAAAGGATAGGATACGATGGGAATCCTCTCCTAAGGTGGACAAGGCATTGACACGCTTATCAAAAAAGATAGCGCTGCCATCCCAAGATTCGGCTACCCTCAAGGATGCTGCTGATCGCAAGCAGGAGGTTACCATGAAGTCCATTTACACACATTCTGGTACAATACTTAGACCGGCAATGGGGTCGGCCTGGGTTTGTAGTGTTGTGGCTGCATGGACTGATTCCTTATCAGCGGAGATTGAGACCCTAGATAAGGATACCATTTTAATGACCCTAGGGCATATAAAAGATGCTGTATTATATATGAGGTATGCTCAAAGAGATGTTTGTTTACTAAGTTCCAGAATAAACGCTATGTCTGTTTCCGCTAGGCGAGTCTTATGGACCCGACAGTGGACGGGTGATGCAGACTCGAAGAGGCATATGGAGTTTTTACCTTACAAAGGTGAGGAGTTATTTGGAGCAGGCCTCTCGGACCTCGTCTCCACAGCTACGACAGGTAAATCGAATTTCTTGCCTTATGTTCCTTCACAGCCTAAGAAAGCGCCTCATTATCAAATGCAGTCCTTTTGTTCGAATAAAAGCACGTGGATCGTCCTTTCTTGCCAGAGGTAAGGGCAGAGGGAAAAAGCTGCACACAGCTAGTTCCCGGGAACAGAAGTCCTCCCCGGCCTCTGCAAAATCCACCGCATGACGCTGGGGCTCCCCTGGGAGAGTCCGCTCCAGTGGGGGCACGTCTTCGACTTTTCAGCCACATCTGGGTTCTCTCACAGGTGGATCCCTGGGTAATAGAAATTGTTGCTCAGGGATACAAGCTGGAATTCGAAGAGGTCCCCCCTCGCCGGTTTTTCAAATCGGCTCTGCCAGCTTCTCCCTCAGAGAGGGAGTAAGTGTTAAATGCAATTCAAAAATTGTATCTTCAACAGGTGGTGGACAAGGTTCCCCTACTGCAACAAGGGAGGGGATATTACTCAACTCTGTTTGTGGTCCCGAAACCGGACGGTTCGGTCAGACCCATTTTGAATTTAAAATCCCTGAACCTATACTTGAAAAAGTTCAAGTTCAAGATGGAATCGCTCAGAGCGGTCATCGCCAGCCTGGAAGGGGGGGATTTTATGGTTTCCCTAGACATAAAGGATGCGTACCTTCATGTTCCAATATTTCCACCTCATCAGGGCGTTCCTGAGATTTGCTGTACAGGATTGTCATTACCAATCTCAGACGTTGCCGTTTGGGCTTTCCACGGCCCCTAGGATTTTCACCAAGGTAATGGCGGAAATGATGATGCTCCTGCGCAAGCGAGGTGTCACAATTATCCCATACTTGGACGATCTCCTCATAAAAGCGAGATCTCGGGAGAAGTTACTGGACAGCGTGTCACTTTCATTGAAGGTGTTACAGCAACACGGCTGGATTCTCAATATCCCGAAGTCGCAGCTGGTTCCTACGACGCGTCTGACCTTCTTGGGCTTGATTCTGGACACAGACCAGAAAAGGGTTTTTATTCCGACGGAAAAAGCTCAGGAGCTTATGACTCTAGTCAGGAACCTATTGAAGCCAAAACAGGTGTCAGTGCATCATTGCACTCGAGTCCTGGGGAAAATGGTGGCATCATACGAAGCCATTCCCTTCGGCAGGTTCCATGCGAGAACCTTCCAATGGGACCTGCTGGACAAGTGGTCCGGGTCACATCTACATATGCATCGGCGGATCACCCTGTGCCCCAGAGCCAGGGTGTCTCTCCTGTGGTGGCTGCAGAGTGCTCACCTCCTAGAGGGCCACAGGTTCGGCATTCAGGACTGGATCCCGGTGACCACGGACGCAAGCCTCCGAGGGTGGGGGGCAGTCACACAGGGAAGAAATTTCCAAGGGCTGTGGTCAAGTCAGGAGACTTGCCTTCACATCAACATCCTGGAGTTGAGGGCCATATACAACGCCCTACGTCAAGCGGAGGCATTACTTCGCGACAAACCAGTTCTGATTCAGTCAGACAATGTCACCGCAGTGGCTCATGTAAACCGCCAAAGCGGCACAAGGAGCAGGGTGGCAATGGCGGAAGCCACCAGGATTCTTCGCTGGGTTGAGAATCATGTCAGCGCACTGTCAGCAGTGTTCATTCCGGGAGTGGACAATTGGGAAGCAGACTTCATCAGCAGACACGATCTGCATCCGGGAGAGTGGGGGCTTCATCAGGAAGTCTTCGAGCAGATCGCAAGTCAGTGGGGACTGCCCCAAATAGACATGATGGCGTCCCGTCTCAACAAAAAGCTAAAAAGGTATTGCGCCAGGTCAAGAGATCCTCAGGTGGTAGCTGTGGACGCCCTGGTGACACCGTGGGTGTACCGGTCGGTCTATGTATTTCCTCCTCTTCCTCTCATACACAAGGTGTTGAGAATAATAAGACAAAGAGGAGTGAGAACAATCCTCATTGTTCCAGATTGGCCACGAAGGACCTGGTATCCGGAGCTGCAGGAGTTGCTCACAGAAGATCCGTGGCCTCTTCCTCTAAGACGGGACCTGCTGCAACAAGGGCCCTATCTGTTCCAGGACTTACCGCGGCTGCGTTTGACGGCATGGTGGTTGAGCGTCGGATCCTAGCGAAAAAAGGTATTCTGGATGAGGTCATTCCTACACTAATAAAGGCTAGGAAGGACGGGACATCAAAACATTATCACCGAATATGGCGAAAATATGTTTCTTGGTGTGAGGCCAGGAATGCTCCTACGGAAGAATTCCAGCTGGGCCGTCTCCTTCACTTCCTACAAACTGGAGTGAATTTGGGCCTAAAATTAGGCTCCATTAAGGTTCAGATTTCGGCCCTATCCATTTTCTTTCAGAAGGAATTGGCCTCTCTTCCTGAAGTACAGACGTTTGTGAAGGGAGTACTGCATATTCAGCCTCCTTTTGTACCTCCGGTGGAGCCTTGGGACCTTAACGTGGTGTTAAGTTTCCTTAAGTCACATTGGTTTGAACCACTCAAAACGGTGGAGTTTAAATATCTCACTTGGAAGGTGGTCATGTTGTTAGCCTTAGCTTCGGCTAGGCGAGTTTCGGAATTAGCGGCATTATCACATAAAAGCCCCTATCTGGTTTTTCATATGGATAGGGCGGAATTGCGGACTCGTCCTCAATTCCTACCTAAAGTGGTTTCATCCTTTCATATGAACCAGACTATTGCTTGCTGGATCTGTAAAACGATTCAGCAGGCGCATTCTACGGCAGGATTGCCGTTACCAAAATCGGTTAAGGCCCATTCCACTAGGAAGGTGGGCTCTTCTTGGGCGGCTGCCCGAGGGGTCTCGGCACTACAGCTGTGCCGAGCTGCTACTTGGTCGGGGTCAAACACCTTTGCAAAGTTCTATAAGTTTGATACCCTGGCTGAGGAGGACCTCCTGTTTGCTCAATCGGTGCTGCAGAGTCATCCGCACTCTCCCGCCCGTTTGGGAGCTTTGGTATAATCCCTATGGTCCTTACGGAGTCCCAGCATCCTCTAGGACGTTAGAGAAAATAAGATTTTAAACCTACCGGTAAATCTTTTTCTCGTAGTCCGTAGAGGATGCTGGGCGCCCGTCCCAAGTGCGGACTACTTCTGCAAGACTTGTATATAGTTATTGCGTACATAAGGGTTATGTTATAGTTTCATCGGTGGTGGACCGAGGCTATGTTGGTTTTTCATACTGTTATCTAGATAGTATCTCACAAGTTATACGGTGTGATTGGTGTGGCTGGTATGAATCTTGCCCTTGGATTACCTAAAATCCTTTCCTTGTACTGTCCGTCTCCTCTGGGCACAGTTTCTCTAACTGAGGTCTGGAGGAAAGGCATAGAGGGAGGAGCCAGTGCACACCCAGAGCCTAAAGTCTTTCTTAAATTGCCCATGTCTCCTGCGGAGCCCGTCTATCCCCATGGTCCTTACGGAGTCCCAGCATCCTCTACGGACTACGAGAAAAAGATTTACCGGTAGGTTTAAAATCTTTTTTCTTTTTTTTTTTCCCCCGCTAGCGATTTTTACCTACACACTGGACAATATCGATGGGCAATTTGCACGATAGGAGAGTACATACATCTATACTAGGTGATTCGGCGCGCCCCTACGGGCACTCTTCACGCCATCGTAAGGGGCTACGACCCCTTAACCCCTGCACGCCCTTGTGGCGTGCAATATTTGTATTATATAGAGTATTACCTCCAATCATAATTGTGAGAGTGGTTAAATATTGCACGGACAAAGGGCGTGCGATGGTTAAGGGATCGTAGCCCCTTGCAACGGCGTTAACAGTGCACGCAGGGCCTGATGAATCACCTAGTAGGTGCTGTTGGTGGGGAAGTGGAGAGGGGCTGGGGAGGGGCGGTTGCGGGGGGGGTGGGGGGGGCGCAGGTGGGGGACAAGAGCCAGAGCCACCACGGGTGGGGGAGGAGCGGTTGCGAGGGTGCTGCGGGTGGGGGAGGGGCAGGTGCGGTGGTGGTGGGGGTCCAAAACCACTGTGGGTGGTGGGTGTGCCGCGGATGGGGCCCGGAGGTACTGCGAGTGGAGGAGGGGCAGGTAATGCTTCTCCTGCTTCTCCTGGAAGCAGCTAAGCTGCAGTCCTCCCTTTGGCAGTGGCTCTCCCGGAGACTCGCACAGCAGCCAAGCGGAATGCTTCGGCACTTGTGGCTGCTGGGAGCTGTAGTTTATTTAGTGCGTCTACTTCCCTGTAATGCGGCGCGTTGGGACACCGGCGCTAACAATAGTGACTGGCTGGCAGAACTGGCTGAATCAATGTAAAAGGTGAGAGTGCTGTGCAGTGTCGGTGACACTGCACACCCACTGCACTGCACAGCACTGTCACCTTTTACATTGATTCAGTGTCCAGACATTACCCTCCGCGATATCACCCACTCTATCCGTTACATTCGCCATCTCGGGGCTCTGAGGCCGGCAGGCCAAGTGCTGTGTTGCGGAGTCAGGACCTCTGGGGATCTGGGTGCGGCTGTGGTGGGGAGGCACTTCTGTGACATCACTCGCAGAGGAAGCTTCGGAGCTCAGAGAGTATGCGGCGCAGGGAGGGCTATGAAAGTCTTCTGCTGCACCGCTTTCATACACATCTATGCTGGTTGTCGGAGCAGCTTTTGTTCCACCTGCACCGCGGCTGGGGAGTGGGGATTGTTGATGCCGGAGGGGGCGGGCGGACTGGCAGCCGGACACAGGATGCTGCAGTAAAAGGATTTTTCTATTACGTCCTAGAGGATGCTGGGGACTCCGTAAGGACCATGGGGATAGACGGGCTCCGCAGGAGACGTGCACTAAAAAGAACTTTAGATATGGGTGTGCACTGGCTCCTCCCTCTATGCCCCTCCTCCAGACCTCCGTTTGATACTATGCCCAGAGGAGACTGGGTGCATTACAGGGAGCTCTCCTGAGTTTCCCTGAAAGAAAGAATTTTGTTAGGTTTTTTTATTTTCAGGGAGCGCTGCTGGCAACAGGCTCCCTGCATCGTGGGATTGAGGAGAGAGAAGCAGTCCTACTTAAATGCTAGGCTCTGCTTCTTAGGCTACTGGACACTATTAGCTCCAGAGGGAGTCGGAACGCAGGTCTCCCCTCGCAGTTCTTCCCGGAGCCGCGCCGCCGACCTCCTCACAGAGCCGGAAGATAGAAGCCGGGCGAGTATGAGAAGATAGAAAACTTCAGGTCTTCCCTGAGGTAACGTGCAGCGGTAATGCTGCGCGCCATTGCTCCCACACACAACACACATGGCAGGCACTGATGGGTGCAGGGCGCAGGGGGGGCGCCCTGGGCAGCAATTTTAAACCTCTAGGACTGGCACAAATATATATATATATATATACTCTGCGGGCTGTATATAGGAAACCCCCGCCAGTTTTTAAAGAAATCGAGCGGGACCGAAGCCCGCCACTGAGGGGGCGGAGCTTGATCCCTCAGCACTCACCAGCGCCATTTTCTCCACAGCACACCGCTGAGAAGCTGGCTCCCCGGACTCTCCCCTGCTGAACACGGTGACAGAGGGTTTTAAAGGGGGGCACATCATTTGGCGCAGTGAATATATATATATATATATATATATATATATATATATATATATATATATATATATATATATATATATATATATATATATTATATATATATATATATATATAACCTTCCACAATGACCCGGCACTCCTGCGGTCCCCTCCGCAATAGCAAATCTGCTCCTGGTGCCCTCCTCCTAGAGGCAATCCTCTGAAGTATATGGCATGCAATGAGGCGGCACTCCGGAGACTTTAAAGTGAATTTATTGCAGTGTCTACGTTTCGGGGACACAGCCCCTTCGTCAGGATACATGTGAACAACAAAAATACAGTGTTTAAATACCTTTGTGAAGTCTGTACCACCCGCCGCCTCCAGCCGCGCAGCCCGGTTTCCGGTCGCGTCCTCCCGGTCCCGCCGGAAGTGACGTCACGCCGGCCCGTCCGGCATACGCGTTGTGGCTGAGGAAGAAACACCATGGAAACATGTAAACAATATGTCAGCCTCCATGGTCTACTATAACAAGATACAATTATTAAAATACTGAATCAAAGCAGCAATTGCAGTGCATAAAACCATGAAATATGACGATCTGATATAATCACAAACATATATTAATATCCAACAACAATCATCAGAGCGAAAATAGTGCAAAAAATAAAAAAAGTTAAAACAGTTAAAAGTTAAAACAATGCTGCCAATGGCAGCATTGTTTTAACATTTTTTGCACTATTTTCGCTCTGATGATTGTTGTTGGATATTAATATATGTTTGTGATTATATCAGATCGTCATATTTCATGGTAAAATATATTTATTTATTTATTTATATAATATATATATATTTTTTTTTTTTTTTTTTAAAGCGCTATATCTATCTGGGAATTTTTTCCAGGGTCATTGGTGCTGGGTGTGTGCTGGCATACTCTCTCTCTCTCTGTCTCTCCAGATTAGAGATTTCCCTGAGTGTGTGAGGTGTCGGTACGCGTGTGTAGGCATGTCTGAAGCGGAAGGCTCTTTTAGGGAGGAGGTGGAGCAAATGAGTGTGGTGTCTCCGTCGGCAACGCCGACACCTGACTGGTTCGATATGTGGAATGTTTTAAATTCAAGTGTGAATTTATTACACAAAAGGTTGGACAAAGCAGAGTCCAGGGAATGTACAGGGAGTCAAGCCCTGCCTTTCACTATGTCGCAGGGACCTTCTGGGTCTCAAAAGCGCCCACTATCCCAAGTAGTAGACACTGATACCGACACGGATTCTGACTCCAGTGTCGACTACGATGATGCGAAGTTGCAGCCAAAATTGGCTAAAAGTATTCATTATATGATCACTGCAATAAAAGATGTGTTGCATATCACAGATGACCCCTCTGTCCCGGACACGAGGGTGCGCATGTATAAGGAAAAGAAACCTGAGGTTACTTTCCCCCCTTCACATGAGCTAAATGAGTTGTTTGAAAGGGCTTGGGAAACTCCAGACAAGAAACTGCAGATTCCCAAAAGGATTCTTATGGCGTATCCTTTCCCGGCTAAGGATAGGATGCGGTGGGAATCCTCCCCAAGGGTGGACAAAGCGTTGACACGCTTATCCAAAAAGGTAGCGCTGCCATCTCAAGATAACGCAACCCTCAAAGATCCTGCTGATCGCAGGCAGGAGACTACCTTGAAGTCAATTTACACACATACTGGTACATTACTCAGACCGGCGATAGCGTCGGCTTGGGTTTGTAGCGCTGTAGCAGCGTGGACAGATACCTTATCTGCTGATATTGATACGCTGGATAAGGAAACCATTTTATTGACCTTGGGTCATATTAAGGATGTGGTCCTATATATGAGGGATGCTCAGAGAGACGTGGGCCTACTGGGTTCCAGAGCCAACGCTATGGCGATTTCTGCTAGGCGAGTCCTATGGACCCGACAATGGACGGGTGATGCCGACTCGAAGAGGCATATGGAGGTTTTGCCTTACAAGGGTGAGGAATTGTTTGGGAAGGTCTCACGGACCTGGTTTCCACAGCTACTGCAGGTAAATCAACTTTTTTGCCTTATGTTTCCTCACAGCCTAAGAAAACGCCACTTTATCAGATGCAGTTCTTTCGGTCGCACAAGTCCAAGAGAGTACGGGGATCTTCCTTTCTTGCCAGAGGTAAGGGCAAGGGGAAAAAGCTGCCAACTACAGCTAGTTCCCAGGAGCAGAAGTCCTCCCCAGCTTCTACAAAATCCACTGCATGATGCTTGGGCTCCGTTGAGGGAGTCCGCCCCAGTGGGGGCACGTCTTCGACTTTTCAGCCATGTCTGGGTTCAATCACAGGTGGATCCCTGGGCAATAGACATTGTTTCCCAGGGTTACAGGCTGGAATTCGAAGAGGTGCCTCCTCGCGGGTTTTTCAAATCTGCCCTACCGGCTTCTTCCCCAGAGAGGGAGGTAGTTTTAAATGCGATTCAAAAATTGTGTCTTCAACAAGTGGTGGTCAAAGTTCCCCTGCTTCAGCAGGGAATGGGGTATTACTCAACCCTGTTTGTGGTCCCGAAACCGGACGGTTCGGTCAGACCCATTCTGAATTTAAAATCCTTAAACCTATACTTAAAAAGGTTCAAGATGGAATCGCTCAGAGCGGTCATCGCCAGCCTGGAGGGGGGGGGATTATATGGTGTCCCTGGACATAAAGGATGCATACCTTCATGTCCCCATATATCCTCCTCATCAGGAGTACCTGAGATTTGCTGTACAGTATTGTCATTACCAATTTCAGACATTGCCGTTTGGGCTTTCCACGGCCCGAGGGTTTTCACCAAGGTAATGGCGGAAATGATGGTGCTCCTGCGCAGGCAGGGAGTCACAATTATCCCGTACTTGGACGATCTCCTAATAAAAGCGAGATCAAGAGAGCAGTTGCTGAACACTCTCCCTGAGGGTGTTGCAGCAGCATGGCTGGATTCTCAATCTACCAAAGTCACAGTTGGTTCCAACGAACCGATTGCCTTTCTTAGGCATGTTTCTGGATACAGAACAGAAAAGGGTTTTTCTCCCAATGGAAAAGGCCCAGGAACTCCAGAACTTGGTCAGGGACCTGTTGAAGCCGAAAATGGTGTCGGTGCATCAATGCACTCGAGTTCTGGGAAAGATGGTGGCGTCTTACGAGGCCATTCCATTCGGCAGGTTCCATGCGAGGACCTTTCAGTGGGACCTTCTGGACAAGTGGTCCGGGTCACATCTACATATACATCAGATGATCAGCCTGTCCCCAAGGGCCAGGGTATCTCTCCTGTGGTGGCTGCAGAGTGCTCACCTTCTAGAGGGTCGCAGGTTCGGCATTCAGGACTGGGTTCTGGTAACCACGGACGCGAGCCTCCAAGGATGGGGAGCAGTCACACAGGGAAGAAACTTCCAAGGTCTGTGGTCAAGCCAAGAGGCTTGTCTACACATCAACGTACTGGAATTAAGGGCCATATTCAACGGCCTTCGTCAAGCGGAGAATTTGCTTCGCGACCTACCGGTTCTGATTCAGTCAGACAACCTCACCGCAGTGGCTCATGTAAACCGCCAAGGCGGAACAAAGAGCAGAGTGGCAATGACAGAAGCCACCAGGATTCTTCGCTGGGCGGAAAATCATGTAAGCGCCCTGACAGCAGTCTTCATTCCGGGAGTGGACAACTGGGAAGCAGACTTCCTCAGCAGACACGATCTACATCCCGGAGAGTGGGGACTTCATCTGGAAGACTTTGCAGAGATTACAAGTCAGTGGGGGCTGCCTCAAATAGACCATCCCGGAGAGTGGGGACTTCATCTGGAAGTCTTTGCAGAGATTACAAGTCAGTGGGGGCTGCCTCAAGTAGACATGATGGCGTCACGCCTCAACAAGAAGCTTCTGAGATATTGCGCCAGATCAAGGGACCCTCAGGCGATAGCAGTGGACGCCTTGGTCACACCGTGGGTGTTCCAGTCGGTCTATGTGTTCCCTTCTCTTCCTCTCATCTCAAAGATATTGAGAATCATAAGACGAAGAGGAGTACAGATAATTCTCATTGTTCCAGATTTAACCTACCGGTAAATCTTTTTCTCCTAGTCCGTAGAGGATGCTGGGCGCCCGTCCCAGTGCGGACAAAATTCTGCAAGACTTGTATATAGTTATTGCTTACATAAGGGTTATGTTACAGTTTTGATCAGTCTCGGGCTGATGCGGTTTTGTTTCATACTGTTAACTGGTTCGTATATTCCATGTTATATGGTGTGGGCTGGTATGAATCTTGCCCTTAGATTAACAAAATCCTTTCCTCGTACTGTCCGTCTCCTCTGGGCACAGTTTTCTAACTGAGGTCTGGAGGAGGGGCATAGAGGGAGGAGCCAGTGCACACCCATACCTAAAGTTATTTTTAGTGCCCATGTCTCCTGCGGAGCCTGTCTATCCCCATGGTCCTTACGGAGTCCCCAGCATCCTCTACGGACTAGGAGAAAAAGATATGCCGGTAGGTTTAAAATCTTATTTCCCCCCCCCTATCTATAGCACAGAGCCTTGCTGCAGATGCAGTGGCATAACCTCCAGCTGTACCTTCCATTGAAAGTATAGGAAAGGGTGCGTGGACATGCCTCTTTACCCGTGGCCACGCCCCTTTTCGAATTTGTACCGATTTTTTTATGTGTAAGTTGTTGGAGGGTATATTGCTGCAGATGCAGTGGGACTATTTTGGGATGTGGACCTGGAGCTGCAGCACCATCAGCCCCATTGTTAATTCTGCTCTGGGAACACACAGCAGCCAAAGGGCAGAGCCTCCCATTGGGTGTAACCTGTGTCGGAGGGCATTTTTCGCCCCCAATCAGCTGTGGACTGGGTGTGATAGACCTGCCGCTAACCCAATGAGAGCTCCTAGCCACGCCCAGCACACAGTCACTCTGGGCTATTATATAGGAGATAGTCCAAATTGACTTGCATGTATAAGCGAGGATAGATCAGTGATGAACGATCGCGGGCCGCTCATTGTTGATGCATACACACTGCATATGCATACGCATATACATATGCATACACATATGAGCAATTTATCATTAATTTTTGAATGATATCGATCATCGTTATCGGCAAGTGTGTAGGGCCCATAACATGATCAGGTTAGAAGACAAATCCTCTGCTACAGGTGTAGAGATTGCAACAAGTTCAAGGCCAGAAAAAGCACATCCTGTTTCACTACATAGTTATTGTATTTTGTTCCTCGTTCCTCTATTTTTTCAAAGTTTTCAAATATTTGCTAAAAAAATAAGGAAAGGTTTGCATTGCTTACACATTGTAGCCTGTGTTATTGTACACGGACCTTTCTATATACATGGTATTACAATATCCCATTAGGTGACTGACCAGTGCAGTAAATGTAAGAGTTCAGTTGTGTTAATCACTAATGCAGTGGATATATACTGTTCGTCAGACAAATTATCTGACATGTTCAAATATCCGGTATTCTTCCCATACTGTGCGATATCGGCTAATTGGTCAATCTCTGAGTATTGAGCTGCCCAGTATCTGAGCACATATTATTGTATCTGTCTGGCATGCTTTTTCAAGCTTGACAATTGGTGCTCTGTTTCAGGCGTACACTGTGCAGTTATCGATTAAGTCAGCAGATTATTGGCTAATGTGGCTGATAATTGCACAGGGCGTGGTATAGAAGGTCGACAGTGATTAAGTTGACCCCATGTGGTCGACATGAACAGAAGGTCTACAGATATAAAATGTTGACAATGATCTCCACACTTTTTTACATCTTTGGGGTTAGTGTGGGTAGTTTTATCATCTGGGATCACCATTTGCAGGAACTTATCCCCTCGCAGGCTCGCTTTGCTTGCCACGCTTCGGGCACGGTATCTCGCTCCGCTCCACTTCCTCGCCACAGGGCTCCTAAAAGTTATGATTTGTGAAATGGATAGTCAAGGAAGAAAAAAGTCCAAAAACATGAAAAAAAATCCCCCCAAAAACACGTGTCTACTATAGTCCTGTCAACCATATGACCTTGCCGACCTTTTGAACATGTCAACTTTTCAGATGTTGACCATTTGTTCATGTTGACCATATGGGATCGACCTAATAACTGTAGACCTATAGTCCGCATCCCAATTGCTTAACTTTTGTCTCTGACTCCTAGGGAAAAAAAAAATATATAATAATTATATATATATATATATATATATACACACACACACACTTGCTGTGTGCTATACCTGTATGTGTACCTCCACTGGTTGCACACCCTTCCAGCTGCAGCCTATGCAGTGCACCCCAGATGGTGACCTCAGATGGTTCCTCTGCGGGCATGATGTACCTCACGTGGATCTACTCATAGAGGGTATATTATACTAATACACATGTCAGTTCTCCCATATGTGCCTTGGGTCCTTGTATGGCTTATCTCACACAGTGTAACCTTCATAGTGCGCCCAACATGGCTGCCTCATCTGGTGCGTTCGTGGATGGGATGTTAAGTAACTGGACCTGACTGCTGTGTTGGGATCCTACTCCGAGCGCTAGGACTCTGCAACCACCCATTTTGTGTCATTTCTTCTAAGTATGACATTTTCCACCCAGGTAATCCTACGTAGCGCACTCAAGATGGCTGCACTACATGGTACTTTGTGGGTGGAATGGTCAACCTGTGGAAGTTATTGCCAAAAATGTCTGAACTATCCCTGCATTATGCTTATTGTTCTCTTTCTTGTCCTTTGTACAATGTACCATGTTTTTGATGTCTGTAAAACAACTATGGGGGTAATTCAGAGTTGCTCGCAGCAGCAAATTTGTTAGCAGTTGGGCAAAACCATGTGCTCTGCAGGGGGGGCAGATATAACATGGACAGTGAGAGTTACAATAGATTTGGGTGGGGTGTGCTCAAACTGAAATCTAATTTGCCGTGTAAAAATAAAGCAGACAGTATTTACCCTGCACAGAAACAACATAACCCACCCAAATCTAACTCTCTCTGCAAATGTTATATCTGACCCCCCTGCAGTGCACATGGTTTTGCCCAACTGCTAACAAATTCGCTGCTGCGATCAACTCTGAATTACCCCCAATGAGTCTTGCTGGAGAAAAGCGCTATATATATATATATAAAAGTATGTATTTGGTTTAGATTGTTAATATATAATGCACAATCAATAAGCGTACTTGTGGTTAAAAAAAATTAAAAAATCTATTAATTCAAACATGATGGAAATCCTGTAATGAACGATTTTAACCCAAAAATGATCAGACTTGGTGAGTCTGGGATTTTGCCAGTCAAGTCCTCTGATCGGTGGATCCGGCTGTCAGGGAATTAAGGATTTTCTCAATTGATTTATGGGCCCCTTAAAACTCTGTATTGTGTTTGGTAATCGTAAATTAACACATTTATGTAATGCCCAAGACTGGCCTAATAATGAAAGCAGGCTTGAGAGTGATATAAGAATCTCTTGGAGGTGGTCCAAAATTTCTTATAATTTTTATATAGACTGTTGCTAATTAGGTAATAATAGAGTTCCAAAGAAAATATGGTTTATAGATATAAAGAACACACTGGCAAACGTCAACAGTTGTTAATGCAATCCTAACTGTGCGCACTCAGAGTAGTGATGATATAGATCCCCAGTTACATTATTATATGGGTCAATATGAAGAGGACCAGGGGCAGACCAGGTGCTCTATGGTCACTACGCCAATGACTGACTCATTTTATAGAACTTGTTCCATACTGGATTTGATTTTGTTTTTTACAAAACTTTAATTTGATGTAACTTTCCAGTTTGACCCAGTCATGGTGAATGTTTTTGGACATACTTGTCTCAGCACTGGACTTGCAAATGTTTGCTTCTAATTATAGAAGAAACATTATTTTAAAACCATTTCCTGCATTATACTAGTGGGCGTCATAGATCCTGGTTGCTTAACCGACCAGAGGGACAATTTAGGGTGTGGCTTATTAGATCTACTGTACACTAAAGTTCTACAGTCAATAGGTGTCGATCACTAATGGTAGACATGTATTAGGTCGACAGGATCAAAAATTTGACATAGGATAGTTAAACAGTAGAAAAGGTTGACGGGGTTAAAAGGTTGACATGGAAATGGTCGACACACAAATGGTTGACACAGGTTTTTTTTGTTTGTTTTTTGGGGGGGTGGGGGGGTTTGTCACTTTTCTGCCACAACTAATCTCTATTTTCTCTGACGTCCTAGTGGATGCTGGGAACTCCGTAAGGACCATGGGGAATAGACGGCTCCGCAGGAGACTGGGCACATCTAAAGAAAGATTTAGGACTATCTGGTGTGCACTGGCTCCTCCCCCTATGACCCTCCTCCAAGCCTCAGTTAGATTTCTGTGCCCGGCTGAGCTGGATGCACACTAGGGACTCTCCTGAGCTCCTAGAAAGAAAGTATAATTTAGGTTTTTTTATTTTACAGTGAGACCTGCTGGCAACAGGCTCACTGCACCGAGGGACTAAGGGGAGAAGAAGCGAACCTACCTAAGTGGTGGTAGCTTGGGCTTCTTAGGCTACTGAACACCATTAGCTCCAGAGGGATCGCACACAGGACCCGAACTCGTCGTCCGTTCCCGGAGCCGCGCCGCCGTCCCCCTTACAGAGCCAGAAGCAAGAAGGTCCGGAAAATCGGCGGCTGAAGACTTCTGTCTTCTCCAAGGTAGCGCACAGCACTGCAGCTGTGCGCCATTGCTCCTCATGCACACCACACACTTCGGTCACTGATGGGTGCAGGGCGCTGGGGGGGGACGCCCTGAGCAGCAATAAATAACACCTTGGCTGGCAAACTGACACCATATATAGCCCCAGAGGCTATATAGGTGTATATTAACCCCTGCCAGAAATATTAAAATAGCGGGAGAAAGCCCGCCGAAAAAGGGGCGGAGCCATCTCCCTCAGCACACTGGCGCCATTTTCCCTCACAGCTTCGCTGGAAGGATCGCTCCCTGGCTCTCCCCTGCAGTCCTGCACTACAGAAAGGGTAAAAAAGAGAGGGGGGGCACAAATTTAGGCGCAGTATAATATATATATATATATATATATATATATATATATATGCAGCTATATGGGGAAAACACTCTTTATAGGTGATATCCCTGTGGTATATAGCGCTCTGGTGTGTGCTGGCATACTCTCCCTCTGTCTCCCCAAAGGGCTTTGTGGGGTCCTGTCCTCTGTCAGAGCATTCCCTGTGTGTGCGCTGTGTGTCGGCACCGCTGTGTCGTCATGTATGATGAGGAAAACGATGTGGAGGCAGAGCAAATGCCTGTAAATGTGTTGTCACCCCCTGAGGGGTCGACACCTGTGTGGATGAACTTATGGAAGGAATTACGTGACAGTGTCAGTTCCTTACATAAAAGGTTTGACGACATAGGACAGCCGGCTACTCAGCTTGTGACTGTTCCAGCGTCTCAAATGTCATCAGGGGCTTTAAAACGCCGGCTACCTCAGATGGCAGACACAGATGTCGACACGGATACCGACTCCAGTGTCGACGACGATGAGACTAGTGTACCCTCCAATAGGTCCACCCGTTACATGATTGAGGCAATGAAAAATGTATTACACATTTCTGATAGTACCCCAGGTACCACAAAAAAAGGTATTATGTTCGGTGAGAAAAAACTACCAGTAGTTTTTCCTGCATCTGAGGAATTAAATGAGGTGTGTGAGGAAGCCTGGACTTCCCCCGATAAGAAATTGATAATTTCTAAACGGTTATTGACAGCGTACCCTTTCCCGCCAGAGGATAGGTCACGTTGGGAGACATCCCCTAGGGTAGATAAAGCGCTTACACGTTTATCAAAACAGGTGGCACTACCGTCTCCGGATACGGCCGCCCTACAGGATCCTGCTGATAGAAGGCAGGAAGCTACCCTAAAAGCTATATGTACACACACGGGCATTATATTGCGACCAGCGATTGCATCAGCATGGATGTGCAGTGCTGCTGCTGCGTGGTCAGATTCCCTGTCGGATAATATTGATACCCTGGATAGGGACAATATTTTGCTGAGGGGTGAAACTGTTGGGGATGGTCTTTCAGACCTCGTTTCCACAGCTACGGCTGGGAAATCGACATTTTGCCACAGGCTACCCCACAGCAAAAGAAAGCACCGTATTATCAAGTACAGTCCTTTCGGCCCCATAAACACAAGAGGGCTTGAGGCGCATCCTTTCTGCCGAGAGGCAAAGGTAGAGGGAAAAAGCTGCAGCATACAGCCAGTTCCCAAGAGCAAAAGTCCTCCCCCGCGTCCGGTAAGTCCACAGCATGACGCTGGGGCTTCACAGACGGGTACGGTGGGGGCCCGTCTCAGAAATTTCAGCACACAGTGGGCTCTCACAGGTGGATCCTTCAAGTAGTATCTCAGGGGTACAGGCTGGAATTCGAGACTCACCCCCCCCCCCCCCCCCGCCGTTTTCTAAAATCTGCCTTACCAGCAACTCCCTCTGTCAGGGAGGCAGTGTTGGTGGCTATCCAGAAACTGTATTCACAGCAAGTGATTGTCAAGGTACCCCTCCTTCAGCAAGGAAAGGGTTACTATTCCACAATGTTTGTGAGGCCCATCTTAAATTTAAAATCCTTGAACACTTATTATCAAAAGGTTCAAGTTCAAGATGGAATCGCTCAGGGCGGTTATTGCGAGCCTGGACGAGGGGGATTACACGGTCTTCCTGGACATCAAGGATGCGTACCTACATGTCCCCATTTACCACCCTCACCAGGAGTACCTCAGATTTGTGGTACAGGACTGTCACTATCAGTTCCAGACGCTGCCGTTTGGGTTATCCACGGCACCGAGCGTCTTTACCAAGGTAATGGCCGAAATGATGATACTCCTTCGCAAGAAGGGAGTTTTAAATTATCCCGTACTTGGACGATCTCCTGATAAAGGCGAGGTCCAAGGAACAGTTGGTAGTGGGGGTAGCACTTTCTCGGGAAGTGCTACAACAGCACGGCTGGATTCTCAATATTCCAAAGTCACAGCTGGTCCCGATGACACGTCTTCTGTTCCTGGGAATGATTCTGGACACAGACCAGAAAAAAGTGTTTCTAAAGTGGAAAAAACTGGGTGCCCCTGCTTCTAAGCAGACTATCGCGCGCTGGATTTGTAGCACTATTCAGCTGGCGCATTCTGCGGTGGGACTACCGCAGCCTAAATCTGTAAAAGCCCATTCCACAAGGAAGGTGGGCTCATCTTGGGCGGCTGCCCGAGGGGTCTCGGCTTTACAACTTTGCCGAGCTGCTACTTGGTCAGGGGCAAACACGTTTGCAAAATTCTACAAATTTGATACCCTGGCTGAGGAGGACCTGGAGTTCTCTCATTCGGTGTTGCAGAGTCGTCCGCACTCTCCCGCCCGTTTGGGATGCATGTCGACCATTAGTGGTAGACCTATTGACTGTAGACCTTTTTAGTTTAGGTCTATAGTCCGAATACCAAATGACACAGGAAGTAGAAGGAGTTTCTGAATTGTGATGCTGCCTATATGTGTGCTGCAATGCCTGGGTTTGATGCCCTGCGTTACAAGCACAAGACGACTTCTGGAACACAAACATTTACACCAGACTGCCTAGCGTACATGTGTGTCTAGACGTTTTGACCTGTATCATGCCAACGCACAGCATGTGCTGGGGACTGTTTGGAGAGGTTTGTTGATATTTTACCTTTGTATGTTATATCCAGAAGGTGTAAAAAAGGCCACATAATTAAAAAAAAAAAAAAAAAATGTAAATGCATGTTTTGGCATTAGAAGTATTGTTCCCGCTAGGATGCAGGCAGGGCGGAGATCCAAGTGGGAGAGGACTGGGTGAGGGCTTTGTAAGTGAGTGCAGGAAGTTTGAATGGTTCTCAAGGGGAAGTGAAGCCAGTGTATGGCTTGTAGATGCACGCTCCCTCATAGTGTTTACTCTTCATTGCTGGTCCATGGTGTTTAGATTTGTTATATTAACTTGCTCTAAAGTTTTTTTTTTAAATAAATCTCTGTTCTGTAGGTTATTGGGTCATTAGGTCGACCACTATTGGTCGACATGGTCACTATGTTGACATGGAAAAAGGTTGGCATGAGTTTTTTTTTTTTTTTTTACTGTTTTTGGTGTCTGGTTCTTCGTAAAGTGACGGGGAACCCTGATTGGTGCAACGTGTCCCCTCGCATGGCTCGCTTTGCTCGCCATGCTTCGGTCAAGGTGCCTCGCTCCACTACCGCTGTGCTCAGCACAGGTTACAGTTCCAATCTTACTCCATGTGGATCGTTAAGTATGAAAGTTCCAAAAATTTAATTTAAAAAACAAAACAAATAAAAAACCTCATGTCAACTAATAGTGGTCGACCTAATGACTGTTGACCGAAGTCTTGTCGACCTAATGACCATATCCCATTCTGTAAACTCTGCCATTTAAAAAAATTATATATACACAAACTTAATTAGCACTGTATGTCAAATAGTACGAGAATACTAAAAATGACTCATTGAGGGGAATTCAATTGTTTAATCGCATCCGATCTATCTAAAGTGACGGGAGATTGCGGGGTGATATTCAATTGTCCCCACTTATCGCACCCGTTAGTCATGTTTAGCCGTGCAAAGCACCTAAACTGACTAAAGTAACGGGCACGAGCATGAAAAGGTCTGTTTGGGTGCTCAAACGGGTCTCTCTATGTGCATTTCAGCTCGCCATCTCTGGGGGTCTTATTTTCAGTTTCATCTATCGGTGAGTGTACTTTGTATGGTCTATCTACATATATTCAGATGTAATAGGAATAATAAGCTGTAAAAAATTGAAAGATGTAAAATAAATCAAATAAAAGCCTAATAACAGTAATGTTAGCATTAAAACATGGTTCATCAAGGTATCTAATACACAATTCCAAAAAAAATATTTCACTTTAAAAAAAAAAAAAAACCCTGTTTTTAAACAGTTCCCCCCCCCCCCCTCCCCCCCAGCTCTGAATAAATGTAAAATGGCCTATCATTGGACAATATAGGGCATTAAACTGACAAACTAGATAGGACATGGGGGGGTAATTCAGATCTGATCGCAGCAGCAAATTTGTTAGCAGTTGAGCAAAACCATGGGCACTGCAGGAGGGGCAGATATAACACGTGCAGAGAGAGTTATGGTGTGTACAAATTGTGAGATTTTTTTTTCTTACGATTTTGACTATATAATCAAAATCGTAAAAAAAAGTTAGTGTAGATCGCAAGCTGAAAGTCACCTTGCGATCCCGATCCGATGCGCGGTAGTCATCGCAATCCTAGATAAACTGTGCAGGCAAGTCAATTTTGACTATCTTGTAGAAAAGATAGTCAAAATTGACACTTAGCCAAAATCGTTTTTAGTCAGTATCGCAAGCACAGCCATTATATGCTTGCGATACCGACCTAGCCCCTATTGCATGGGTCTTCAACCTGTGGCCCTCCAGCTGCTGTGAAACTACACATCCCAGCATGCCCTGCCACAGCTTTGATATTAAGGTATGCTAAAACTGAGGCAGGGCATGCTGGGATGTGTAGTTCCACAGCATCTGGAGGGCCGCAGGTTGAAGACCCGTGCCCTATTGCATAGTGAGAATCGGGGTTAGCCCAAATCTCACCATGGGTACACACCTTTAGATTTGGGTGGGTTATATTGTTTCTGTGCAGGGTAAATACTGGCTGCTTTATTTTTACACTGCTATTTATATTTCAGTTTGAACACACTGCACCCAAATCTAACTCTCTCTGCACATGTTATATCTGCCCCCCCTGCAGTGCACATGGTTTTGCCCAACTGCTAACAAATTTGCTGCTGCGATCAACTCTGAATTACCCCCATGGACTAGAGTCAATGGATAGGGACTTTTTCTTAACATGCTAAAGGACCTATTTATCAAGGATTACATATTGAATGCGATCTGGGCGGGATCTTACCGCCCAGGATCGCATTGCAATGTACGATCCTATCAGGTGACTGTATCACCAAACACCCACAGGGACAGGGGCTCTTAAAGGAGCCTGTCCCTGCAATGTGCTTTGTGGGCGGCCGGTGGTCCTGGCGCAGGGTTCCTGGGAACCAAGCCGGATCTACTTCCCGCGATACGTAGCCCATAGGCTACTGCGGGGAACAATATTGGGAATTGTTTGCATTCCCGATATTGATACATCAGGCAGCATCGCATCCCTCATAGAAACCTATGGGGGATGCGGCTGCGAGCGGAAGTGGAGGGATCGCATCTGGTATTGGAGATACCTGCTGCGGTCCCTCCTTCTTACATGCAGGTGATACGTAATATTTGCGGCTACCCTCAAACGGGTGTTTTCAGGGACATAGCCGCAAATAGTACTTGATAAATGGGCCCCTAATAGAGGTGAGTGAGAGGAAGTTTGTTTTAATAGTCGGTGAGCCTACACCCAGCAAGATGTGAGCAAACAGAGCAGCTGAAAGGGACTAGGAGATAAGCACCAGCACTGGAAGCAAGTGTAGTGCAGGGGAGAAACGTGAGCATGGAGGGCCCAGCCCCTGTGACCTTACATGCTAAAGCATTGCAGAGCAGTGAACCTTAAAATGCCCACAGTGGGTTGCAGTAGTTGAACGTTACACCCCCAGGTTAGTAGGATTGCAGATTGTATTTCTGGATTATAATATTGTGAGGAGTTGACTATAGAATATTCTCCTTTAGTGGAAGTTAATGGATGTATGTGTATTAAGCCCTGGAGGCTGACGTTTTGCTGACCTTGCATGGAAAGAAAATAGAACTAGTGGAAGTTAATGGATGTATGTGTATTAAGCCCTGGAGGCTGACGTTTTGCTGACCTTGCATGGAAAGAAAATAGAACTTAACATTTAAATGAAACAACGTGCAGCAAGGTGTTTCGCCCACATGGTGGTGTTTTTGAAATGTCCTTTTTATTTGTGTTACAGCTTGCATTGAAGGGCTCCAGCTACAACGGCCTGTTACAGCGACATAACATTCATTCAGAGAACGTTGAGCGAATTGTAGAAAGTTTAAGGTACGTTGTCTTTCAAACTCCTTTTCTGTTTGTTAACTTCTTAATGAAGGATGGTGAGAGAAACTGAGAATCTCCAAAGCTTGATAGCACCTTTGGTAACTAAGGGCCTAATTCAGACCTGATCACTGCTGTGCGTTTTTTGCACAGCGGGCGATCAGGTCTGAACTGCGCAGGCGCCGCAGTGCGCTGGTGCATGCCAGGGATGCTATGAGCATCTCAACCCAGCGATCGTCTCTCCCTGATTGACAGGCAGAGGTGTTCGCTGGGAGGGCGCGGTCCGGGCAACGCAGGTGTGCCCGGACCGTGCGGTGGGCCGGGCGGCAGCTGTGGGATGTCACACGCAGCTGCAGCGACCCGGAAAGCGAGGGGTAGCTCCCTGCCAGCGTGCAGGAGCTGTGCTGGTAGGGAGCTACTCTTCAGGTATAAAAGCATCGCCGCCGTGCAATGTTTTTGTACCTGTGCGGCGGGGGGAGGGCCAGACATGCGGGGCGGACTAGCCCTGTGCTGGGCGTCCCCCCGCATGTCAGGGTGGTTGATTGTAGCCGAAATTTTGCACAACTATGATCCGGTCTGAATTAGGCTCCATATCCACCTTCATACTATTCTTCCCATATTGAAGCCAGCAATGTAGCTTCAGTCACCAACTGCCTTCTCGATATTATCAGCGAACTGTCTTTTTTTAATTTTTTTATTTATTATATTCATTCATATAATTTAATATTCACTGTTATATATTAATACTGTGACTTTATATGTAAATACAGGTTGAGTATCCCATATCCAAATATTCCGAAATACGGACTTTTTTGAGTGAGATAGTGAAACCTTTGTTTTCTGAAGCTCAATGTACACAAACTTTGTTTAATATACAAACTTATTAAAAATATTGTATTAAATGACCTTCAGGCTGTGTGTATAAGGTGTATATGAAACATAAATGAATTGTGTGAATGTAGACACACTTTGTTTAATGCACAAAGTTATAAAAAATATTGGCTAAAATTACCTTCAGGCTGTGTGTATAAGGTGTATATGTAACATAAATGTATTCTGTGCTTAGATTTAGGTCCCATCACCATGATATCTCATTATGGTATGCAATTATTCCAAAATACGGAAAAATCCCATATCCAAAATACCTCCGGTCCCAAGCATTTTGGATAAGGGAGACTCAACCTGTATAAGTGTATGTATTCACAGCTACCCCCAGGAAGTGTGTGAACACTTGTATTGTTAATATAATAATTATTTGTTGATTTTATTAAACTGTCTCATGCATCACTAAGCGCTCTTTGGTTTCTGTTTGTTTTGCTCATTGCGGGTATTCCTGAGTTGATCGCAGCAGGAACTTTGTTAGCATTTGGGCAAAACCATGTGCACTGCAGGGGGGGCAGATATAACATGTGCAGAGAGAGTTAGGTTTGGGTGGGTTATTTTGTTTCTGTGCAGGGTAAATACTGGCTGCTTTATTTTTACACTGCAATTTAGATTGCAGATTGAACACACCCCACCCAAATCTAACTCTCTCTGCACATGTTATATCTGACCCCCCTGCAGTGCACATGGTTTTGCCCAACTGCTAACAAAGTTCCTGCTGCGATCAACTCAGAATTACCCCCATTGTCTAGAGTCTTTCCCAAGTGGCTGCTGGTGTGCATTTAGTTTGGTGAGCACTATATAGCACAAGCGCCTATTAAGCAATCCCTTGTATGTGCTTGGCTGCTCCCGGGCATCTACAGCCCAGTTGCACGTGATCTACCGGCCCACAGACAGTAGAGCGCAGTACAAGTGTGCATGCTTACGGTTTCCCCCTTTTCTCTCAGGAATGAAGGCATTGAAGTTCGGGTGGTGAAAAGAAGAGACTATGACGAGGAGACGGTACGATGGGCTGATGCCATTATCTCAGCAGGAGGTAGACCTAAGAAGTTTGCTTCTTACACTGTACTGAAAGCTGTAATCACAGATACACCACAACTATAGTGTCTCCTATTGTTTCTTTTTCTGTTATTAGTATAGAATGGTACTAGGGGTCTATGTACTAAACTTTAGAGAGAGATAAAGTACCAGCTGATCAGCTCCTAACTACCGTGTTACAGACTGTGGGGTCTATTTACTAAGCCTTGGATGGAGATAAAGTACCAGCCAGTCAGCTCCTAACTGTCATCGAACACAGCATGTAACCTGGCAGTTAGGAGCTGATTGGCTGGTACTTTATCTCCGTACACTTTTGGGGATATTCAATTGTTTAAAAAGTCTTTTGGATGTCTTTGTCCTGTCTATTAGATAGGAAAAAACAGACACCCAACTGACTCTTCAAACAATTGAATACCCCTCTTTTCTCTCTCCAAGGCTTAGTAAAGATGTTAGTTTATTTCCAGCTAGTTAGTTGTTAGTTTATTTCCAGCCACTTTATCTCCCTCCAGGCATAGGGGTCTATTCACTACCTGTTCACCTGCTCAGTGCACAAAAAAGCAAATTTGCTCAGGAAATGTAATTTGAGTTTGTAATTGGATTGCATATGTAATTTGCAGTGCGAGATCACCATGAGAACAGCAGCAGGACCCAACTCGCACCTTATTGGATTAACCTTTGAGTTCATTTTGCCCTTTTTGTACAGTATGGGGGAGTTCCCAGTTGTGTATTTAGGGACTTATTCAGGTTTGTTAGCAAACAAAAAATGGTCAACACCATGTTGCACTGCAGGTGGGGCAGATGTAACGTGCAGAGAGAGTTAGATTTGGGTGGGGTGTGTTAAAACTGAAATCTAAATTTCAGTGTAAAAAATAAAGCAGCCAGTATTTACCCTGCACAGAAACAAAATAACCCACCCAAATTTAACTCTCTCTGCACATGTTATATCTGCCCCCCCCTGCAGTGCACTTGGGTTTTGGTTTGCTAACAAACCTGAGTAACCCTCTTAGTCTTTAACCTCCTCGTTTGAATAGACATACTTTTTGACTTTTAAATCGGGTGTGCTTCTGCCTCATTGTGTCAGTGGTCTAATCCTGACCGTCTACTCTATGTAATAATACCTGTACAGCACAATCACTGGGGTTTTAACTGTATGGGGTATATGCAATTGCGGTCGAATTGCCGCAAATGTCGAAAAATGGGGCATTTTCGACACAAAAAAATATTCGACAATGCAATACAGTACTTTTCGACAAAAAAACGGACTTTTCAGATTCGACTTTTTTAAATTCGACAGTTGTTAAATTCGACGTCTGCAATGGTAAAAATGCGGCTTTTCGACAAAAGTATATTCAATTGAAGAATGTCGATTCGACAACAGTGCTTTTCGACAGTAATTTCGTCAATTTCATTCCGCCTCACTTTGCTGGCGGAATCTAATAAAAAATGTAAATTTTTTTTTTTGTGTCTTTTTTTATTGCTAATAGCATATCTATTTATATTAGAAGGGATTAGGTACTTGGTTTGTCTATTAGGAGACACAAGTACTATTTATATATTTTTTTAAATAATATTTTTTTTTTAACTGACTAAAATAGAGAGAGCATAGTTTTCAGTGGGAAGGGGTGGGAATGGGTTAAAATCAAGAAAAAAAAATGCGTGGGGTCCCCCCTCCTAAGCATAACCAGCCTCGGGCTCTTTGAGCCGGTCCTGGTTGTAAAAATACGGGGGGGGAAATTGACAGGCGATCCCCCGTATTTTTAGAACCAGCACCGGGCTCTGTGTCCGGTCCTGGTGCAAAAAATACGGGGGACAAAAGACGTAGGGGTCCCCCGTATTTTTTACACCAGCACCGGGCTTCACTAGCTGGAGAGATAATGCCACAGCCGGGGGACACTTTTATATAGGTCCCTGCGGCCATGGCATTGCCCCCCCAACTAGTCACCCCTGGCCGGGGTGCCCTTGAGGAGTGGAGACCCCTTCAATCAAGGGGTCCCCCCCCCTCCAGCCACCCAAGGGCCAGGGGTGAAGCCCGAGGCTGTCCCCCCCCCCATCCAAGGGCTGCGGATGGGGGGCTGATAGCCATGTGTAAAAATAAAAGAATACTGTTTTTTGCAGAAGTACTACAAGTCCCAGCAAGCCTCCCCCGCAAGCTGGTACTTGGAGAACCACAAGTACCAGCATGCGGGGGGGGGGGGGGGGGAGAACTGGCCCGCTGGTACCTGTAGTTCTTCTGCAAAAAAAATACCCAAATAAAAACAGGACATGCACACCGTGAAAGTAAAACTTTATTACATACATGCCGACACACACATACTTACCTATGTTCACACGCCGACCTCTGTCCACTTCTCCAAGTAGAATCCGGGGTACCTGAAAATAAAATTATACTCTCCTAAATCCAGTGTGTCCTGTTCTTTTTTTTGTAATCCACGTACTTGGCAAAAAAACAAACCGCATACCCGGACCACGTACTGAAAGGGGTCCCATGTTTACACATGGGACCCCTTTCCCCGAATGCTGAGACCCCCCGTGACTCCTGTCACAGAGGGTCCCTTCAGCCAATCAGGGAGCGCCACGTCGTGGCACTCTCCTGATTGGCTATGTGCGTCTGAGCTGGCAGACAGCGCATCGCAAAGCCGCTCCATTATCTTCAATGGTGGGAAATTTGCGGTCAGCGGTGAGGTTACCCACGGTCAGCCGCTGACCGCGAGTAACCTCACCGCTGACCGCAAAGTTCCCACCATTGAAGATAATGGAGCGGCTTTGCGATGCGCGGTCTGCCTGCTCAGACGCGCATAGCCAATCAGGAGAGTGCCACGACGTGGCGCTCCCTGATTGGCTGAAGGGACCCTCTGTGACAGGAGTCACGGGGGGGTCTCAGCATTCGGGGAAAGGGGTCCCATGTGTAAACATGGGACCCCTTTCAGTACGTGGTCCGGGTATGCGGTTTGTTTTTTTGCCAAGTATGTGGATTACAAAAAAAGAACAGGACACACTGGATTTAGGAGAGTATAATTTTATTTTCAGGTACCCCGGATTCTACTTGGAGACATGGACAGAGTCGGTGTGTGAACATAGGTAAGTATGTGTGTCGGCATGTATGTAATAAAGTTTTACTTTCACGGTGTGCGTGTCTTGTTTTTATTTGGGTATTTTTTTTGCAGTAGAACTACAGGTACCAGCGGGCCCGTTCTCCTCCCCCCCCCCCCCTGCATGCTGGTACTTGTGGTTCTCCAAGTACCAGCTTGCGGGGGAGGCTTGCTGGGACTTGTAGTTCTTCTGCAAAAAATATATTCTTTTATTTTTACACATGGCTATCAGCCCCCCATCCGCAGCCCTTGGATGGGGGGGACAGCCTCGGGCTTCACCCCTGGCCCTTGGGTGGCTGGAGGGGGGGGACCCCTTGATCTAAGGGGCCCCCACTCCTCCAGGGCACCCCGGCCAGGGGTGACTAGTTGTGGGGGTAATGCCACGGCCGCAGGGAGCTATATAAAAGTGTCCCCCGCCTGTGGCATTATCTCTCCAGCTAGTGGAGCCCGGTGCTGGTGTAAAAAATACGGGGGACCCCTACGTCTTTTGTCCCCCGTATTTTTTGCACCAGGACCGGACGCAGAGCCCGGTGCTGGTTCTAAAAATACGTGGGATCCCCTGTCAATTTTTCCCCTGTATTTTTACAACCAGGACCGGCTCAAAGAGCCCGAGGCTGGTTATGCTTAGGAGGTGGGACCCCACGCAAAAAATTTTCCGGGTTTTTTAACCATTTTTGTGCCGTCCGAAAAGTCGAATCCAGGACGCACTTATCCGTCAATTGGTCCGTTTTTCGACAGCGGGACTGTCTAATCCATTTTTTATTGAATATGTCGAATTCCGGCACCCGCCGGCCGGGATTCGACGGTCGAATTGTGTCGAATTTAAAAACGGGCGGAAAAAAAGACGCAATTCGCCCGGAATTGCATATACCCCTATATCTCTGAATATTAAATGTTTTATTGTACGTTGGTGTATGACCACCTCGCACTGATGAAGAGATTTCCATGTGTTCTCACAAAGGATGTAAACAGCCAGCACAATGTATTCTATGATTCATTTGTTTTATGGGGATCGGTATGAAATACCCACAATCAAAATCCCATCATTTTAAAATACCGACTAGGTGAAAATACAGACATGTAAAATGCCGACAGGTCAAAATGCCGACATTAGTTTTCATTGGTTTTTTTGTGTGTGTATGTCGACATAAACACCTTGTAAGTGTGCCGCGTCCCCTCGCATGGTTCGCTGCACTCGCCATGTTTCAGGCACGTTGCCTTGCTGCGCTCAGCACACTATTATGTTCCCCCTCTAGGTCCACTGGGATGGTATGGTATTATGAACAAGTCGGTTTCAACGAAAAAAATCATAAACTCTGGTCGGTATTTTGACCTTGTCTGTATTTTAAATGTCGGTATTTTGACCATGTAGGGATTTTGACCTTGTCGGGATTTTGACCGTCGGTCAATTGCTGTTGGGATTTTGATTGTCGGTAAATTGACTGCATCCCGTTTTTTGGTCCTGTTTTTATTTAAGTGAAGATGAAAACATAGCCATCCATCTGGCCCATAGTTAAATTCATTGCTTCAGCGGATGCGCTGAAGTGTTCACGTGTTCTTAGATTTTTATAGAAAAATGTATATGGAAGATTACTGAAATAATCAGCAATGATAAGTACAAGGTGATAACGCCAGTCAGCTCCAATATGTCAATTGACAGTAGGAGCTGATTGGCTGACGCATTATCACTTTCCACGTATCACTGCTTCATCACTTCTCCAGGCTTAATAAATCTGCCCCATTGTTATTTATCTGATGAGAATCTTTCTTTCTAGGGGACGGTACTATGCTGCTCGCTGCTAGCAAAGTGCACGACAGATTCAAGCCGGTGATTGGCGTTAATACCGATCCAGTGAGGTAATATCATCCGTTACACGGTGCCGCTATCACAGCTGTGGGCTGTGGCCCACCCCATATCTCCCACTTGTAGGCAGTGTCCTATAAATGAAGCACATTTATCATACTTAACCACATTATCAAATTTGTTACTCTAAATGGACATATACTCCAAATCCACCATATTTATCCCCCCCTCCCTTTCATATTTGTCTTTTATTTTTTGGTTACGTGGCGTTTCGACAGTCTCTGTATATTGTACGTTTGTATTGTCATTTAGACACAGGTCCTCATGCACGGTCCTCAGGACCCCAAACGGTTCATGTTTTCCAGGTCTCCTGACAATCGCAAGTGATAATTAGCTACACCTGTGGATCTTTTAAAATGTCAGTGAGTAGTGAATACACCTGTGCACTAACTGGGTGACCTAGAAAACATGAACTGTTTTGGGTCTTGAGGACCGAGTTTGAGACCCACTGCATTTAGGTGTTAAGTGTTTCAATCTGTGCAGTATACAAAGAGGTCAAGAGACCAAGTCTATTTTCACTGTCTATGTTTAGTGTACACACACCATTTTCCTGCAATGTTTTGAGTGTAACTGGAATAATTTTTTGTTTGTTGTGTGTGTATATATTGGTATTTCCTCCAAGGTCTGAAGGACACCTTTGTCTCCCAGTGCGATACACTAATTCCTTCCCGGAAGCTCTACGCAAACTTTATAGCGGTGAGTTCAGGTACGATTCCTGTCATACATCTAGCAGGTATCTATGACCTTGATGTGTTCAGTGAAAGGAAACTTACAACTGTATCATTAAAAAAATCAGCACGATGGAACATACACTCATGGTAACGAATCAGTTTCATGTATTGCGTTAAGAATGCCTAAGAACAACTCTACAGTGTCTGGAAGTTGGATGGTTACCTTCACAAGTGTTTTGTGAAACGTACCAGTGGCAATGCAAATTGTGATCTGACCTCGCCTGGGCCCAAATGTATTAAGCCTTAACAAGAGATAAAGTGGAGAGAGGTAAAGAACCAGCCCATCAGCTCCTGTTATTTTTCAAACACAGCCTATGACATGACAGTTAGGAGCTGATTGGCTGGTGTTTTATCACTCTTTACCCGTCTCCACTTTATCTCTTGTTAAAGCTTAATACATTTGGGCCCTGTTTCAGTGTCTCTGATATAGCGCCCTGCATCAGGTGTTTTATCTGTACAGTCAGCGCAAAGCAAACATGCTTGGGTAAAATGATATAATATTTGGATTAAGGTCTTATATTGAATAAGAGGAAAAGTGGACTAGAAGGTGGTTGAGAACATAGGGGGAGATGTACAAAGCAGTGAAAAGAGCAGAGAAGGGCGCCAATGGAGAAGTTGCCTATGGCAACCAATCAGCACCCAAGTAATATTTATAATTTCTCTGACGTCCTAGTGGATGCTGAGTACTCCGTAACGACCATGGGGAATAGACTGGCTCCGCAGGAGACTGGGCACTCTTAAAGAAAGATTAGGTACTACATCTGGTGTGCACTGGCTCCTCCCTCTATGCCCCTCCTCAAGACCTCAGTTAGAATATGTGCCCGGCCAGAGCTGGGTGCACTTAGTGGGCTCTCCTGAGTTCACTAAAAAAGAAAGTATTTGTTAGGTTTTTCTCTGACGTCCTAGTGGATGCTGGGAACTCCGTAAGGACCATGGGGAATAGCGGCTCCGCAGGAGACTGGGCACAAAAGTAAAGCTTTAGGACTACCTGGTGTGCACTGGCTCCTCCCCCTATGACCCTCCTCCAAGCCTCAGTTAGATTTTTGTGCCCGGCCGAGAAGGGTGCACACTAGGGGCTCTCCTGAGCTTCTTAGTGAAAGTTTAGTTTTAGGTTTTTTATTTTCAGTGAGACCTGCTGGCAACAGGCTCACTGCATCGAGGGACTAAGGGGAGAAGAAGCGAACTCACCTGCGTGCAGAGTGGATTGGGCTTCTTAGGCTACTGGACACCATTAGCTCCAGAGGGACCGAACACAGGCCCAGCCTCGGAGCTCGGTCCCAGAGCCGCGCCGCCGGCCCCCTTACAGAGCCAGAAGCAAGAAGAGGTCCGGAAAAATCGGCGGCAGAAGACATCCTGTCTTCACCAAGGTAGCGCACAGCACTGCAGCTGTGCGCCATTGCTCCTCAGCACACTTCACACTCCGGTCACTGAGGGTGCAGGGCGCTAGGGGGGGGCGCCCTGAGCAGCAATAAAAACACCTTGGCTGGCGAAAATACATCACATATAGCCCCCAGGGCTATATGGATGAATTTTAACCCCTGCCAGATTCCACAGAAAAACGGGAGAAAAGGCCACCGAGAAGGGGGCGGAGCCTATCTCCTCAGCACACTGGCGCCATTTTCTCTCACAGCTCCGTTGGAGGGAAGCTCCCTGGCTCTCCCCTGCAGTTACTACACTACAGAAAGGGGTTAAAAAAGAGAGGGGGGCACTAATTAGGCGCAGTATAACAATACAGCAGCTATAAGGGGAAAAACACTTATATAAGGTTATCCCTGTATATATATATATATAGCGCTCTGGTGTGTGCTGGCATACTCTCCCTCTGTCTCCCCAAAGGGCTAGTGGGGTCCTGTCCTCTATCAGAGCATTCCCTGTGTGTGTGCTGTGTGTCGGTACGTTGTGTCGACATGTATGAGGAGGAAAATGAGGTGGAGGCGGAGCAATTGCCTGTAACAGAGATGTCACCCCCTAGGGAGTCGACACCTGAGTGGATGAGCTTATGGAAGGAATTATGTGACAGTGTCAGCTCTTTACAAAAGATTGATGACATGAGACAGCCGGCGACTCAGCCTGTGCCTGTCCAGGTGTCTCAAAAGCCATCTGGGGCTCTAAAACGCCCGTTACCGCAGATGGCAGATACAGACGCCGACACGGATACTGACTCCAGTGTCGACGATTAAGAGACGAATGTGACTTCCAGTAGGGCCACACGTTACATGATTGAGGCTATGGAAAATGTTTTTACACATTTCTGATAATACCAGTACCACTAAAAAGGGTATTATGTTGGGTGAGAAAAAACTGCCTGTAGTTTTTCCTGCATCTGAGGAATTAAATGAAGTGTGTGATGATGCGTGGGTTTCCCCCGATAAAAACTGTTAATTCCTAAAAAGTTATTAGCAGCATACCCCTTCCCGCCAGAGGATAGGGCACGTTGGGAAACACCCCTTAGGGTGAATAAAGCGCTCACACGCTTGTCTAAACAGGTGGCACTACCGTCCCCGGATACGGCCGCCCTTAAGGAACCTGCTGACAGAAAGCAGTAAAATATCCTAAAATGTATATACACTCACACGGGTGTGATACTGCGACCAGCAATCGCCTCAGCCTGGATGTGCAGTGCTGGGGTGGCTTGGTCGGATTCCCTGACTGACAATATTGATACCCTAGATAGGGACAGTATATTACTAACTATAGAGCATTTAAAAGATGCATTTCTATATATGCGTGATGCACAGAGGGATATTTGCCGACTGTCATCAAGAGTAAGTGCGCTGTCCATTTCTGCCAGAAGAGGGTTATGGACAAGACAGTGGTCAGGTGATGATGATTCCAAAAGGCATATGGAAGTATCGCCTTATAAAAGGGAGGAGTTATTTGGGGTAGGTCTAACAGACCTGGTGGCCACTGGAAAATCCACATTTTTACCCCAGGTAGCTTCTCAACCTAAGAAGACGCCGTATTATCAGGCGCAGTCCTTTCGGCCCCATAAGGACAAGCGGGCAAAAGGCGCCTCATTTCTGCCCCGTGGCAGAGGGAGAGGAAAAAGGCTGCAGCAAACAGTTAATTCCCAGGAACAAAAGCCCTCTCCCGCCTCCGCAAAGTCATCAGCATGACGCTGGGGCTTTACAAGCGGTCTCAGGCACGGTGGGGGCCCGTCTCAAGAAATTCGAGACGTCTCCCCCTCGCCGTTTCATAAAGTCTGCTTTACCGACGTCTCCCTCAGACAGGGAGACAGTATTGCAAGCCATTCACAGGCTGTATTCCCAGCAGGTGATAATCAAGGTACCCCTCCTGCAACAGGGAAAGGGGTACTAGTCCACACTATTGTGGTACCGAAGCCGGACGGCTCGGTGAGACCATTTTTAAATCTAAAATCCTTGAACACTTACATACAAAGGTTCAAATTCAAGATGGAGTCACTCAGAGCAGTGATTGCAAACCTGGAAGAAGGGGACTATATGGTCTCTCTGGACATCAAAGATGCTTACCTACATGTCCCAATTTACCCTTCTCCAAGGGTACCTCAGGTTTGTGGTACAGAACTGTCACTATCAGTTTCAGACGCTGCCGATTGGATTGTCCACGGCACCCCGGGTCTTTACCAAGGTAATGGCCGAAATGATGATACTCCTTCGAAAGAAGGGAGTTTTAGTTATCCCTTACTTGGACGATCTCCTGATAAGGGCAAGATCCAGGGAACAGTTGGAAGTCGGGGTAGCACTATCTCAGATAGTGCTGCGGCAGCACGGTTGGATTCTCAATATTCCAAAATCGCAGCTTATCCCGACGACACGCCTTCTATTCCTAGGGATGATCCTGGACACAGTCCGGAAAAAGGTGTTTTCTCCCGGAGGAGAAAGCCAGGGGGTTATCCGAACTAGTCAGAAACCTCCTAAAACCAGGCCAAGTATCAGTGCATCAGTGCACAAGGGTCCTGGGAAAAATGGTGGCTTCCTACGAAGAAATTCCATTCGGCAGATTCCACGCAAGAACTTTCCAGTGGGACCTGCTGGACAAATGGTCCGGATCGCATCTTCAGATGCATCAGCGGATAACCCTGTCACCAAAGACCACGGATGCCAGCCTGAGAGGCTGGGGAGCAGTCACACAGGGAAAAAATTTCCAGGGCTTGTGGTCAACCCTGGAGACATCACTTCACATAAATATTTTGGAGCTAAGGGCCATTTACAATGCCCTAAGCCAAGCAATACCTCTGCTTCAAGGTCAGCCGGTGCTGATCCAGTCGGACAATATCACGGCAGTCGCCCACGTAAACAGACAGGGCGGCACAAGAAGCAGGAGGGCAATGGCAGAAGCTGCAAGGATTTTTTGCTGGGCGGAAAATCATGTGATAGCACTGTCAGCAGTGTTCATTCCGGGAGTGGACAACTGGGAAGCAGACTTCCTCAGCAGGCACGACCTCCACCCGGGAGAGTGGGGACTTCACCCAGAAGTCTTCCACATGATTGTAAACCATTGGGAAAAACCAAAGGTGGACATGATGGCGTCCCGCCTAAACAAAAAATTGGACAGGTATTGCGCCAGGTCAAGGGACCCTCAGGCAATAGCTGTGGACGCTCTGGTAACACCGTGGGTGTACCAGTCAGTGTATGTGTTCCCTCCTCTTCCTCTCATACCAAAAGTACTGAGAATTATAAGACGGAAGGGAGTAAGAACTATACTCGTGGCTCCGGATTGGCCAAGAAGGACTTGGTACCCGGAACTTCAAGAGATGCTCACGGAGGACCCGTGGCCTCTACCTCTAAGAAGGGACCTGCTCCAGCAAGGACCCTGTCTATTCCAAGACTTAACGCGGCTGCGTTTGACGGCAGGGCGGTTGAACGCCGGATCCTGAAGGAAAAAGGCATTCCGGATGAAGTCATCCCTACCCTGGTCAAACCAGGAAGGATGTAACCGCAAAGCATTATCACCGCATTTGGCGAAAATATGTTGCGTGGTGCGAGGCCAGTAAGGCCCCGATGGAGGAATTTCTACTAGGTCGATTCCTGCATTTCCTGTAAACAGGAGTGTCTATGGGCCTAAAATTGGGGTCCATTAAGGTTCAAATTTCGGCCCTGTCGATTTTCTTCCAGAAAGAACTGGCTTCAGTTCCTGAAGTTCAGACGTTTGTCAAGGGGGTACTGCATATACAGCCTCCTTTTGTGCCTCCAGTGGCACCTTGGGATCTCAATGTAGTTTTGGGGTTCCTAAAATCACATTGGTTTGAACCACTCACCACTGTGGACTTAAAATATCTCACATGGAAAGTGGTAATGCTGTTGGCCCTGGCTTCAGCCAGGCGTGTCTCAGAATTGGCGGCTTTATCCTATAAAAGCCCTTACCTAATTTTTCATACGGATAGGGCAGAATTGAGGACTCGTCCTCAATTTCTCTCTAAGGTGGTTTCAGCGTTTCACTTGAACCAGCCTATTGTGGTACCTGCGGCTACTAGGGACTTGGAGGACTCCAAGTTGCTGGACGTAGTCAGGGCCATGAAAATATATGTTTCCAGGACGGCTGGAGTCAGAAAATCTGACTCGCTGTTTATCCTGTATGCACCCAACAAGCTGGGTGCTCCTGCTTCTAAGCAGACTATTGCTCGTTGGATTTGTAGTACAATTCAGCTTGCACATTCTGTGGCAGGCCTGCCACAGCCAAAATCTGTAAAAGCCCATTCCACAAGGAAGGTGGGCTCATCTTGGGCGGCTGCCCGAGGGGTCTCGGCTTTACAACTTTGCCGAGCAGCTACTTGGTCAGGGGCAAACACATTTGCTAAATTCTACAAATTTGATACCCTGGCTGAGGAGGACCTAGAGTTTTCTCATTCGGTGCTGCAGAGTCATCCGCACTCTCCCGCCCGTTTGGGAGCTTTGGTATAATCCCCATGGTCCTTACGGAGTTCCCAGCATCCACTAGGACGTCAGAGAAAATAAGAATTTACTTACCGATAATTCTATTTCTCGTAGTCCGTAGTGGATGCTGGGCGCCCATCCCAAGTGCGGATTGTCTGCAATACTTGTACATAGTTATTGTTACAAAAATCGGGTTATTGTTGTGAGCCATCTTTTCAGAGGCTCCTCTGTTATCATGCTGTTAACTGGGTTCAGATCACAGGTGGTACGGTGTGATTGGTGTGGCTGGTATGAGTCTTACCCGGGATTCAAAATCCTTCCTTATTGTGTACGCTCGTCCGGGCACAGTATCCTAACTGAGGCTTGGAGGAGGGTCATAGGGGGAGGAGCCAGTGCACACCAGGTAGTCCTAAAGCTTTACTTTTGTGCCCAGTCTCCTGCGGAGCCGCTATTCCCCATGGTCCTTACGGAGTTCCCAGCATGTACTACGGACTACGAGAAATAGAATTATCGGTAAGTAAATTCTTATTTTTATTTTCAGTGAGATCTGCTGGCAACGGACTCACTGCTACGAGGGACTGAGGGGAGAGAAGCAAACCTACCTGCTTGCAGCTAGCTTGTGCTTCTAAGGCTACTGGACACCATTAGCTCCAGAGGGATCGAACACAGGGCCCGACCTCGATCGTCCGGAGCCGCGCAGCCGTCCCCCTTGCAGAGCCAGAAGACGGAAGATTCCAGGAGAAAATCGGCGGCTGAAGACTCCGGTCTTCAATAAGGTAGCGCACAGCACTGCAGCTGTGCGCCATTGCTCCCACAGCACACCACACGCTCCGGTCACTGGTGGGTGCAGGGCGCTGGGGGGGCGCGCCCTGGGCTGCAATATGTATACCTTAGTTGGCAAAATGCACATAATACAGTTATAAACTGTAGATGTGCCTAATCCCCCGCCATAAATATTATTTTAAAAAAAAAGCGGGAGAAGCCCGCCGCTGAAGGTGCTGGGCTATCTTCCTCAGCACAGCCAGCGCCATTTTCTCTTCACAGCTCCGCTGGAAGGACGCTCCCCAGGCTCTCCCCTGCAGTATACACTACGAAAAGGGTAAAAAAGAGAGGGGGGGCACATACATTTAGGCGCAAAAGGTTATATAAGCAGCTATTGGGGGGAAAATTCACTTTGTATTAGTGTAAATCCCTCTGTTATATAGCGCTCTGGTGTGTGCTGGCATACTCTCTCTCTGTCTCCCCAAAGGACTTTGTGGGGTCCTGTCCTCAGTCAGAGCATTCCCTGTGTGTGTGCGGTGTGTCGGTACGGCTGTGTCGACATGTTTTATGAGGACGCTTACGTGGAGGCGGAGCAGGAGCCGATAAGTGTGATGTCGCCCCCTGCGGGGCCGACACCAGAGTGGATGGATATGTGGAAGGTATTAACCGACAGTGTCAACTCCTTGCATAAAAGGTTCGATGACGTAACAGCTTTGGGACAGCCGGCATCTCAGCCCGCGCCTGCCCAAGCGTCTCAGAGGCCATCAGGGACTCAAAAACGCCTGCTACCTCAGATGGCAGACACAGATGTCGACACGGAGTCTGACTCCAGTGTCGACGAGGATGAGACAAATGTACAATCCACAAGGGCCATCCGATGCATGATTACGGCAATGAAAAATGTGTTGCACATTTCTGACATTAACCCGGTTACCACTAAAAAGGGTATTATGTTTGGGGAGAAAAAGCAGCCAGTGACTTTTCCCCCATCTGATGAGTTAAATGAATTGTGTGAAGAAGCGTGGTGTTCCCCAGATAAGAAATTAGTGATTTCTAAGCAGTTACTAATGGCGTACCCTTTCCCGCGAACGGACAGGTTGCGTTGGGAAACATCCCCTAGGGTGGACAAGGCGCTCACACGCTTATCAAAAAAGGTGGCACTGCCATCTCAGGATACGGCCGCCTTAAAGGAGCCTGCAGATAGAAAGCAGGAGGCTATCCTGAAGTCTGTGTATACACACTCATGTACTATACTGAGACCTGCTATTGCTTCAGCATGGCTGTGTAGTGCTGCAGCAGCATGGTCTGATTCCCTGTCAGATAACATTGATTCCCTTGACAGGGATACTATTTTGCTAACCATAGAGCATATTAAAGACGTCTTATATATGAGGGATGCACAGAGGGACATTTGCCGGCTGGCATCTAGAATTAATGCAATGTCCATTTCTGCCAGGAGAGTATTATGGACTCGGCAGTGGACAGGTGATGCTGATTCTAAAAGGCACATGGAAGTTTTGCCTTATAAGGGTGAGGAATTGTTTGGGGACGGTCTCTCGGACCTCGTATCCACAGCAACAGCTGGGAAGTCGACTTTTTTTTACCTCGGGTTCCCTCACAGCCTAAGAAAGCACCGTATTATCAAGTACAGTCCTTTCGGCCCCAGAAAGGCAAGCGGGTCAGAGGCGCGTCCTTTCTGCCCAGAGGCAGGGGTAGAGGGAAAAAGCTGCACCAGACAGCCAGTTCCCAGGAACAAAAATCCTCCCCTGCTTCCACTAAGTCCACCGCATGACGCTGGGGCTCCACAGGTGGAGCCGGGTGCGGTGGGGGCCCGTCTCCGGAACTTCAGCGACCAGTGGGTTCGCTCACAGGTGGATCTCTGGGTTCTACAAGTGGTATCTCGGGGATACAAGCTGGAGTTCGAGACGTCTCCCCCTCGCCGTTATCTCAAATCAGCCTTGCCAGCTACTCCCAAGGAAAGGGAGGTAGTACTGGCGGCAATTCACAAGCTGTACCTCCAGCAGGTGATGATCAAAGTTCCCCTCCTTCAACAGGGACGGGGTTACTATTTCACAATGTTTGTGGTACCGAAACCAGACGGTTCGGTAAGACCCATTCTAAATTTGAAATCCTTGAACACTTATATAAGGAAGTTCAAGTTCAAAATGGAATCGCTCAGGGCGGTTATTGCAAGCCTGGAAGAGGGGGATTTTATGGTATCACTGGACATCAAGGATGCTTACCTACATGTCCCCATTTACCCACCTCACCAGGAGTACCTCCGGTTTGTGGTACAGGACTGCCATTACCAATTCCAGACGTTGCCGTTTGGTCTGTCCACGGCACCGAGGGTATTTACCAAGGTAATGGCCGAAATGATGATACTCCTTCGAAAGAAGGGAGTTATAATTATCCCGTACTTGGACGATCTCCTGATAAAGGCAAGGTCCAAGGAGCAGTTGTTGGTCGGAGTAGCACTATCTCAGGAAGTGCTACAACAGCACGGCTGGATTCTGAATATCCCAAAGTCACAGCTGGTTCCTACGACACGTCTGCTGTTCTTGGGCATGATTCTGGACACAGAACAGAAGAAGGTGTTTCTCCCGGAGGAGAAGGCCAAGGAGTTGTCATCTCTGGTCAGAGACCTCCTGAAACCAAAACAGGTGTCGGTGCATCACTGCACGCGAGTCCTGGGAAAGATGGTAGCTTCTTACGAAGCAATTCCCTTCGGCAGGTTCCATGCAAGGATCTTTCAGTGGGATCTGTTAGACAAGTGGTCCGGATCGCATCTTCAGATGCATCGGTTGATCACCCTGTCCCCGAGGGCCAGGGTGTCTCTGCTGTGGTGGCTGCAGAGTGCTCATTTTCTCGAGGGCCGCAGATTCGGCATTCAGGACTGGGTCCTGGTGACCACGGATGCAAGCCTCCGAGGTTGGGGGGCAGTCACTCAGGGAAGAAACTTCCAAGGACAATGGTCGAGTCAGGAGACTTCCCTACACATAAATATTCTGGAACTAAGGGCCATTTACAATGCCCTAAGTCAAGCAGAACCCCTGCTTCAAAACCAGCCGGTGCTGATTCAGTCAGACAACATCACGGCGGTCGCCCATGTAAACCGACAGGGCGGCACAAGAAGCAGGATGGCGATGGCAGAAGCCACAAGGATTCTCCGATGGGCGGAGAATCACGTGATAGCACTGTCAGCAGTGTTCATTCCGGGAGTGGACAACTGGGAAGCAGACTTCCTCAGCAGGCACGACCTCCACCCGGGAGAGTGGGGACTTCATCCAGAAGTCTTCCAGCTGATTGTAAATCGTTGGGAAAGGCCACAGGTGGACATGATGGCGTCCCGCCTCAACAAAAAGCTAAAAAGATATTGCGCCAGGTCAAGGGACCCTCAGGCGATAGCTGTGGACGCTCTAGTGACACCGTGGGTGTACCAGTCGGTTTATGTGTTCCCTCCTCTTCCTCTCATACTAAAGGTACTGAGGATAATAAGAAAGAGAGGAGTAAGAACTATACTCATCGTTCCGGATTGGCCAAGAAGAACTTGGTACCCGGAACTACAAGAAATGATCTCAGAGGACCCTTGGCCTCTGCCGCTCTGACAGGACCTGCTACAGCAGGGGCCCTGTCTGTTCCAAGACTTACCGCGGCTGCGTTTGACGGCATGGCGGTTGAACGCTGGATCCTAATGGAAAAGGGCATTCCGGTTGAAGTCATTCCTACGCTGATAAAAGCTAGGAAGGATGTGACAGCAAAACATTATCACCGCATATGGCGAAAATATGTTGCTTGGTGTGAGGCCGTGAAGGCCCCAACAGAGGAATTTCAGCTGGGTCGATTTCTGCACTTCCTACAGTCAGGAGTGACTATGGGCCTAAAATTGGGATCCATTAAAGTCCAGATTTCGGCCCTGTCTATTTTCTTTCAAAAAGAACTGGCTTCACTGCCTGAAGTTCAGACGTTTGTTAAGGGAGTGCTGCATATTCAGCCCCCTTTTGTGCCTCCAGTGGCACCTTGGGATCTCAACGTAGTGTTGGATTTCCTAAAATCACATTGGTTTGAGCCACTTCAGACTGTGGAGTTGAAGTATCTCACGTGGAAAGTGGTCATGCTTTTGGCCTTGGCTTCGGCTAGGCGTGTGTCAGAATTGGCGGCTTTGTCATGTAAAAGCCCTTATCTGATCTTCCATATGGACAGGGCAGAATTGAGGACTCGTCCCCAATTTCTCCCAAAGGTGGTATCAGCGTTTCTTTTGAACCAACCTATTGTGGTGCCTGCGGCTACTCGGGACTTGGAGGATTCCAAGTTGCTGGACGTAGTCCGGGCCCTGAAAATCTGTTTCCAGGACGGCTAGAGTCAGAAAAACTGACTCGCTGTTTATCCTGCATGCACCCAACAAGCTGGGTGCTCCTGCTTCTAAGCAGACTATTGCTCGCTGGATCTGTAGCACGATTCAACTTGCACATTCTGCGGCTGGACTGCCGCATCCTAAATCAGTAAAAGCCCATTCCACGAGGAAGGTGGGCTCTTCTTGGGCGGCTGCCCGAGGGGTCTCGGCCTTACAACTTTGCCGAGCTGCTACTTGGTCGGGATCAAACACTTTTGCAAAATTCTACAAGTTTGATACCCTGGCTGAGGAGGACCTTGAGTTTGCTCATTCGGTGCTGCAGAGTCATCTGCACTCTCCTGCCCGTTTGGGAGCTTTGGTATAATCCCCATGGTCCTTATGGAGTACCCAGCATCCACTAGGACGTCAGAAAATAAGAATTTACTCACCGGTAATTCTATTTCTCGTAGTCCGTAGTGGATGCTGGGAGCCCGTCCCAAGTGCGGACTTTCTGCAATACTTGTATATAGTTATTGCTTAACTATAGGGTTATTATTCTGAGCCATCTGTTGAATGAGGCTCAGTTGTTGTTCATACTGTTAACTCGGTATAGTTATCACAAGTTGTACGGTGTGATTGGTGTGGCTGGTATGAGTCTTACCCTGGATTCCAAATCCTTTCCTAGTAATGTCAGCTCTTCCGGGCACAGTTTCCCTAACTGAGGTCTGGAGGAGGGGCAGAGAGGGAGGAGCCAGTGCACACCAGATGTAGTACCTAATCTTTCTTTAAGAGTGCCCAGTCTCCTGCGGAGCCCATCTATTCCCCATGGTCCTTACGGAGTACCCAGCATCCACTACGGACTACGAGAAATAGAATTACCGGTGAGTAAATTCTTATTTTGCATACCATAACATTATACAGAGCAGCTGATTGGTCACCATGGGCAACTTCTCCACTGGCTCACTTCTCCACTCTTTTCGCTGCTTAGTTCATCTTCCCCTTAGTCTACAATATTGTGCCTTTTAATACAGTCAGGAGATATCCGTATTGCAGCAGTGGAGAATTGGTTCATTACTTGTGTGAAAACGGAGAGAAAGTACTGTTGCCACATGTTTATATGACCCATTCATGTTGATAAATAGGCCTCTTAGGAACTTTGCTGCGGTAATGCTATTAGTGGCTAGTAAACTGCTAGTCCTCATTCTCCTATGGCTGTCCCAACTGTGTATTGTAATGAATTATATTAATGTGTATTTGCCCAGCAGTCAGGATGTAAACGTCTGTACTTGTGAATGGATCCACAGAGAATACTTCTGTTTTCTGACTAGGTGGCTGTGGCGCCAGCGCATTAGACTCCACCTTGAAGGAACGGGTATAAACCTGACCCCTGTAGACTTGCACGATCAGCAGCTGAGCCTGGAACAGCATAACAAGGCCCATCATTATACTCCTGAGCAAAGTAAGGTGAATGTAGGTTTCAGTTCCATTATCAGGCTAAGAGGTTAGTTTTGTGGTTTTACAGGAATTCCGTGACCTCCGGTTGTTACAAAGCGAAACGTGCAAGTCCAATTACAGACAGTCCTGCAGGGTGACACCACTACAGGGTACTTCCGTACTGTGACTTCTCTTTCTCTATGGAGAATTGTATTATGCCGAAACAATCGTGGTGTGTGAAATAGGCTGGAAAGTGCCCCAGTGAGACAATCAGGCTAGACGCATGGGAACCAGTCATTTGTAACTACTGGGCGCACGTATATCGTATGCCTGCTCTATGCAGTTATTACGTGTGTTTCTGCTACATACAAGACTAATGTGTTGTACTCAACATCCCCATTGGCCATGATACCTGTTTGTGAATCAAGCATTTATCTTTTTTACAGTCAGAAGTTTCATTTATGTCTTTTTCATCCACTAGGGGTCACTGGAGTACTCTTGGGATATGGACGGTGTTAGCAAGGACAGGCACTGAATATTTAAATTCAGTAACTCTCCTCCCCTCCATACTCCCAGAATACCTCAGTGTTTTTTCGGTGCTCACATGGATAGGAGCACAAAGCGTGGAGCTCCTCCACATATTTTACTTTTAGATTATTTTATTTTTATTTTTTATACTTTTTTTTCTATTTACAATCCCTTCCCAGTTTACACAAAAGCTATGGGTTCGGGATTACAGAAGCTGCTGCGTGCAGCTCTTGGCGTGTCGGTCCTCACAATAGGAGCCCCCTCACAGCCACAAGCAGCTCAGCTAACTTCAGCTGAGGCTGCAGAAAGGACTGGACGGAGCTTGCTCGAGAAGCCCCGTCAGAGCCCAAGAGCACAGGTCAGCTACCTTCAGCTGAGACTACAGAACAGAGCTTGCTAGAGAAGCCCCGTCAGAGCACAGGATCAGAGGTATTTATGACCGGGGCGGTCAGCTCACGCTGCCGCCCCGCCGTGTGGGGGACACTGCTATGTGCGTCGCCCGAGGTCATCCTGCTGCTTTGCTCCCTGCCACCGCTGATAACAGCTCCCCGCCGCCGCTCCTCTACTCCCGGCCGCCGCTCAGAAGGACGTGCTGAACGGCCGCTACAAGCGTCGTTGTCAGCGCTCCCTGCCTGTTGTGCATCAGACCGCGGACAGCGTCCAGTGCTGCCGCGGTCTGTCCCTGTAACAGCCATGGCTCTGTCACTTAGGGGAAGGAAGCTGCCGCCGTCTCTGTTCACTCAGACCGCGGACAGCGTTCACTGCTCTGTAACGGCCGGCAGCTCAGCGTAACAGTCGCTGCCAGCGCTCCCTGCACATGCTAAGGGGGAAGCAGGGGGGGAAGACGCCGGCGCCTCTGATCACTCAGACCGCGAACAGTGCACACTGCTGCCGTGGTCTGTCCCTATAAAACGGCCCTCTAGTAACTAGTGGGCTCATTCTGGGCAGTCAGGAGGTTTCCCTGTCCAGCTGCAGGGGGGGGGGGGGGGGGGGAGAGATTATGCCACAGCTGCAGCAATAGACAGCCTCTGCTAAAGAAAGGGCTGCATTGTGTTATATATGCATACGTATTATACAAGCACTTATTATACCATAGAAAATGTATATAAAATGCTATAGGTATATATGGTCACGTAAGGAAATATGTTCTTTGACTATAAGCACATGGCTGGAGGCCATTTTAATCTTACTTTCTGTTTCTTTTCCAGAACGTTCCTGTCCTACAACACTGCTCCACCAGATGGCGCAGGGGTGTTAGTAGGAATTTTTGGATCAGGTTTCTTATAGTCTGCCCACGTGCACTGCACTTTGGCCATATACACATTTTAGTAATTTTACTGAGGTGGAATTTCTCTGGTTACATAATGAGTAAGTCACCAGCAAAAACGAAAACGTAGTTTCACTGCAATGTCTGTAACAGTGGGTTCCCGGAGGGTTCTACCACATGCACAGTATATTTTATACTCCCATTTCATCTCAGATTTTGCAAAGATAGTTATCATTTGCCTTTATAAATTTCCAGTTTCTGCTATGTTGCAATCCTGACGATTCTATGCCAGGTCTAACTGCGCAAGATGAATATGAGAAGGGTGAATAGACCAGCAGTCAGATAGTGTGGGTGCGTCAGTCTCTGAAGTTTACAGAGACTGAGGAACCTCTGACAAATTATAAGGTGGTCTTTACTAGACGACACATCTCCAGCGTGTTTTTTTTATTTTTTTCGGAATCTCTAAATAAGATGTTTAATATAGAATCCTGATACACAGGTTTCTAAACCTCGCCGATTTAAGTCTAGTTACCCTTTCCAGAGTCTGTGACATCTACATGGGAGCTATGCTAAATTCGATGTATACAGCAGCAGGGGTGTTGCTTCGACCGTGTTTGGTTGTCATTTGGGTAACTACGGCGTTGCTTGTATGGATAACAGGACTCAGGTCCGCCCTACAAGATGACCTTCTCGCGGATCAAATCTGCGAAGCTGCTGATTATCTACGTACAGCTTCTACGGACGTCTGACTAGTCAGTTCTCGCCTTTCAGCGTCACTAGTTGCGGCACGACAAGCGCTCTGGCTGCGTCCTTGACAGGCGGATGCAAAGGTCGAGAGAAGAATAGAAGCATTACCTTACGCGAAAGTTGTTTGGTCCTGAATTGGACAAATGGATTTTTCAGACCACGGGGGGGCAAGTCTGCTTTCCTACCATTGCTTCCAACGGTACCTAGACGGAAATACTCTGGACCAGCGTTCAAATCCTTTAGACCTCAGCCCTTTCGAGGCCGTGGTAGAGGAACAACCGCACCTGGTGGACGAGGTAGAGGACGTGGTTTTCAACAAACCAATACCCGTCGTCAAAACGCTGTGGTCACCGACAAGCCAGTGGCATGATGGCCTTCCAGTCCATCTCGGATCTCCAGTTGTGGGGGCACGCCTTCATACGTTCCATTTGGCGTGGTTCCAGACATCCACGGATGGGTCGATCAGCAATTTAGTGTTAAAAGGTTACGAAATAGAGTTAGACTGTCTCCCATCACTGTGGTTTTTCAAGACAGGACTGCCTGTGTCGGAAGACAAGAAGGCGGTTCTCCAAATTGCCATTCAGTCTCTGCTGGATTCAGCAGTTTTGATTCCGGTTCCTGTTCACCAACAAGGTCAGGGTTATTATTCCAGTCTTTTTGTAGGACCAAAGCCGGATGGCTCGGTCAGACCAATATTGAACTTAAAGGGTCTCAATCAGTACGTCACTTACTACAGATTCAAGATGGAATCCCTGCGGTCAGTATTGCAGGTTTAGAGCCACAGGAATTCATGATTGTGCTGGATCTCAAGGATGCGTACTTAGACATTCCGATTTGGCCACCTCATCAGAGGTTCTTGCGTTTTGCGATACGGCAAAACCATTACCAGTTTCAGGCTTTACCGTTTGGCCTCTCATCAGCGCCTCGGGTATTCACCAAAGTGATGTCTGTGATGATGGCTCATCTCAGATCCCTGGGAGTGATAATAGTTCCGTATTTGGACGATTTACTCATCAAAGCTCCGTCTCAACAGATGCTCCTCCAACATGCGTTGCTAACATACAATGTGCTAGTTCAGCACGGTTGGATTGTCATTTTCAAGAAATCACATCTGATTCCGTCTCAACGACTACAATTCCTAGGAATGATTCTCGATACGGAAGATCAAAGAATTTACCTACCAGAACAAAAAGTACGGAGTATTTGTCATCTGGTACAATTAGTGCTCAAGCCACGCACAGTCTCTGTACATTTGTGCATTTGCCTGTTAGGCACAATGGTGGCAGCTTTCGAAGCGCTTCAGTTCGGAAGATTTCACTCACGTCCTTTTCAACTGGATGTGCTCGCACAGTGGTCGGGCGCGCTTCTGCAGATTCACCAGAGGGTGAGGTTGTCTCCAAGGGCCAGAGTATCTCTACTTTGGTGGCTCAAAGTACACAATCTAACCGCAGGGAAACGGTTCGGCGTCTGGAATTGGATAATTCAAACGACGGACGCGAGTCTCAGGTTGGGGAGCTGTGGTTCAAAATTGTCAGCTCCAGGGTCTCTGGGCGGATCACGAAAGATTGCTGTCTATAAATGTCCTGGAACTCCGGGCAATTTACAATGCGCTACGACAAGCAGTGCACATGCTCCGGTCTCAGACTGTCCAGGTGCAGTCAGACACCGCAATGGCGGTCGCGTACATCAACAAACCAGGAGGAACGAGAAGCCGCATGACCATGCGGGAAGTAGCTCGAATCCTCAATTGGGCTGAGCATCACCAAGTGATATTGTCGGCAGTGTTCATTCCGGGAGTGGACAACTGGGAGGCGGATTATCTCAGCCGTCGGGATTTTCATCCAGGAGAATGGGCATTAAATCCAGAAGTGTTTCACATGTTGGTCCAGAGGTGGGGTTACCCACAAGTTGATCTGATGGCATCTTGCCACAATCATCAAACGCCCCAGTATGTGTCCTGAACGCAAGATCCAAAGGCAGTGGCGGTGGATGCTCTCACAATCGCGGGGCCGTACAGCCTCGTGTATCTGTTTCCACCGTTTCCGCTGCTTTCTCTGTTGCCAAAACGGATCAAACAAGAGTCCGCCACAGTCATACTAGTGGCGCCTCATTGGCCTCGGAGAGCTTGGTTCTCGGATCTCCGCGGGCTACTCGCAGACGATCCTTGCCCGCTCCCGCTACGTCCGGACCTGTTCCAACAGGGTCCGTTCCTTTACCCCGATTTAGCGCGGCTACGTTTGACGGGGTGGCTGTTGAGACCGCCCTCTTAAGAAGAGAGGGCATTCCAGCATCGGTTATACCAACCATGTTACGTGCTAGGAAGCCAGTTACGGCAGCTCATTATTACAGAATTTGGCGTGCCTATATAGGTTGGTGTGAAGCTCGGAAGTTTCCGACATCATCTTTCAAGTTATCCCGTCTTTTGTTATTTCTACAGACGGGGTTGGATGGAGGACTGCGTTTATCTACACTAAAGGTGCAGGTCTCTGCCTTGTCAATTTACTTTCAAAGACGTTTGGCTCTATTGCCGTCTGTACACACTTTTCTGCAAGGTGTCCTCTGAGTACAACCTCCATAAATTCCACCTACAGCGCCATGGGACTTGAATCTGGTTTTAGATTTTTTACAGTCTTCATATTTTGAACCCTTACAACAAGTGGATATTAAGTTTCTCACTTGGAAAACAATTTTTCTTCTAGCCTTCGCTTCGGCAAGGCTTGTTTCAGATTTGGGTGCCTTGTCATGCAAGCCACCGTATTTGGTGTTTCATGATGACATAGCGGAACTTCGGACAAATCCCGCTTTCTTGCCAAAGGTAGTGTCCTCTTTTCACATCAATCAACCAATAGTAGTTCCTGTGTTAACAGAAGATTCTGGAACTTTGGATGTGGTACGCGCACTATGCGTTTATGTATCCCGAACGTCTACAGTTCGTAAGACGGATACGTTGTTTGTTCTCTATGATGCTGCCAAGATGGGTTGGCCAGCTTCTAAGCAGACCTTATCCAGATGGATTAAACTGACCATACGTCAGGCTTACCTTCATGCTAGGTTACAGCCGCCTACATCCGTAACAGCTCATTCCACACGTTCTGTGGGAACTTCATGCGCAGCTGGTCGTGGGGCTTCTACGACGCAGCTTTCCCGTGCGGCTACATGGTCATCAGTGCACACGTTTGTGCGCTTTTACAAGTTTGATACGTTTGCGGCATCAGCATCTAGCTTTGGCCGCCTAGTGTCACAGGTGCCAAACAGCTCTCCCGCCCACGAGGGAAGCTTTGGTACGTCCCAAGAGTACTCCAGTGACCCCTAGTGGATGAAAAAGAAAATAGGATTTTGGTACTTACCAGGTAAATCCTTTTCTTTGAATCCATAGGGGGCACTGGACGCCCACCCAGAGCAGTTTTACCTGGTTTGTGGTAAGTTCAGTGGATCTTATGGTAACACATTCTCACCTATTTGTTTAAATTTTCAAGTTCTATCGGTTATGGTGTCAACTGTTTAGTTGTCAGTAACGTTATGGGTCAACTTTATTGTTGTCCGTTATCTTATAATGTTATATGTAATTCTCCATTGTTCATCCTCTCTATCGCTCCTGTTCGCCTCAGGAAAAAACACTGAGGTATTCTGGGAGTATGGAGGGGAGGGGAGTTACTGAATTTAAATATTCAGTGCCTGTCCTTGCTAACACCGTCCATATCCCAAGAGTACTCCAGTGCCCCCTAGTGGATTCAAAGAAAAGGATTTACCTGGTAAGTACCAAAATCCTATTTTCTGTTCCAGTGACATGTCAGTGTGTCCTTCTACTGCAAAGCATTTAGATACAGGATTATTAATTGTTTGATTGTATTGTCCATAGACCATTTTCTTCACATCTTAATTTTGGAAGTTTTCTGACGCTTTTCCTATTAAAAGTATAGGTCATGAGAACGATGTTCTTGGTAGTGTCAGAAGAACGATGTGTGTGTGCAAATCCTTTTTGTTTCTATTTCATCATCTAATTACAGAACTGTTTCCCATTACCCAGCATCCGCCACAGTATCTGGGCCCCATCTTTTGCCTGTAAGAGCGTTAAACGAGATATTCATCGGCGAGTCTCTGTCCTCAAGGTACTTTACTTTGTTGTTCTTCCTTGCACTTGACTAATTATCGATTTCTTGAGTTAGTTGATTGGTGCAATTTGCAACAGGTTAAGATAAGTTTATTGTTCCTTCCACCTAACATTTGACTTTTCTATAATAATTTATTTTTTGTTTGTTCGTAATTGGCTACGGCACACGGGTCAGCTGCCGGCTCCCAGCCTGCATGAAAGTGATTTGACCCATGCCTTGCCTGCCTGCTACGCAGTTATGTGCTTTGTGGTACTTCCATTATGTAGAGTGGCGGTAGGATCAGCCTGTCAGATGGAACTGCGCAGTCTGGAAGCAGACAGCGAATCGGAATTTGTGCACTCGCCGGTTAGATAAACGCAAATTACTATTATGGTAGGAAAGGTCATAATAGACAATGGTAGGGTCAAGTATTTTACGTGGATGAGCAATTTAAACGTATTACTGTTGAATCTTGTCCTTTTTAAGGATAAGGGTTTATTTTTTTTCTTTGTGTGTTTTATTTGTTTTGTTTACTTATTTTCTAATTGAAGTTGTAATTTATGTTGTGGTTTTTATTTAATAATACAAATTGCTGTTATGCCTGGCCTGCAGACTAATGCTTTGCTCTGCCTATATTAACACTTGAATATCATCTTGTTTTATTTTATTTAATATGAATTTAAGGCTTATGCTTTCCTGCGGTGTATGTTCACTACTAGTGAGGCAGAACAGTCATTACAATAGCCTTTAAGCTGACTCATGATAGGTCTAGACCAGTGTCGCACCATTTACGTTTAGTATCTGTAGTAGAGAAGAATACAGAGGTTCTCCCCTGCCAGAATAGGTTCCCCACTGCCATATGTCAGCACTGTGGAGCAGATGTATTAAGCCTGGAGAAGTGATAGGTGGAAGGTGTTAACACACCAGCCAATCGTCTCCTGTCATTTTTCAAACCCGTAATGATTGGCTGGTGCATTATCACCTTCCACCTATCACTGCTTTATCACTTTATCTGCTTTATCACTCCAGGCTTAATACATCTGCCCCTATGTACTGGTAGTAAGGCCAGTACACACTGCTGAGAGATGCGTGCTGAGCAATCTGTCAGAGACCGCCCAGCACACATCTCTCTCCAGGGACTAGGTCTGTATCGCAAGCATATAATGTGTGCTAGCGATACTGATTGTGTGATTTTGGCTAAGTGTCCATTTTGACTATCTTTTCTACGAGATAGTCGAAATTGACTTGCATGCACAGTCTATCTAGGCTTGCGATACCGACCGCGCATCGGGATCGCAAGGTGACTTTCACTTTGCGATCTGCACTAACTTTCCTTACGATTTTGACTATATAGTCAAAATTCTTAAGTAAAAAATCTTGCCGTGTGTACACACCAATAGCCATAGTACAACAGTCCACCCTAATACTCTCTGCGACATATACTAGGATATACTCCCCCCACTATCACTTTGTGAAATGACATCCTGTACTGATGCTGGCACGGCTTAAACTGAAAGACCAGCATAACTGTACAGGGCTCCCTTCCTCCAATCTCCACGTCCTCTACTGAAGATTAGTGTCTTCTTCTGTGTTCTGAAAATGAGTAAATGCCCAAGTGTGTGTGTGATCAGTGCCTCCAGAAGCTTCTGCAGAAACAAGTTACAGTACTAGTCCCTCCATACCTCTCACTAGGGCTTACTCTTTTTGTGTAAGCCTATGTTCTGCCTCCCAGCAGTGGTACTGGAGCAGATGCTCCAGTCCTCAACACTGACAGTGCTTCAAGAAGAGGCTTATTGGTGGAGAAATAAATCCCCTTTTATACAACACAACATGGCATTCCCATTTTCTGTCTATTACCCGTACACACTACAACTTTGCTTCAGCATTTTAGTATACCCTTTACAGTAAGCCCTCTTCATATTTGTCTATCATTGAGCTAGATTCCTGGAGTGACTAGTTCCCCATTACATGTGTTATGGCTTGTTCTACCTATGCCCTGGCTGCAGCGCTGAATGCAGTGTGATAATCGTATACCCCACTGTGTGGTTTGCAGACCTGATACACGCTTATGTTCTGTCTTATTCAGGGTGAACTATAAGTTCTGCAAACCTCGTTTTACCTTCTCGCTTCATAGGGCCTCTTACTATGAGATCTCGGTGGACGATGGTCCTTGGGAGAAGCAGAAGAGTTCGGGACTGAATGTTTGCACAGGGACAGGCTCAAAGGCCTGGTAAGTAGTAATTCTAGTACAGTCGTTGGATACAGTAATGCTATCCAGACCTGTCCTCTAAACACGCGCAGCCGCATTTGCTATTGCACTGTGTAATGTTTGTCTGCTGGAGCAGCAGCTCCCCAACGCGGTCCTCAAGGCACCCTAACAGTCCATGTTATAAGGATATCTCTGTTTAAGCAGTGGTGATTGAATTAGTACCTCTGCAGTTTGATTATACTATCTGCACGAGCATGGATTTCCTTATAACCTGGACTGTTTCTTGAGGACTGAGTTTGGGCATCCGTGATCTAGAGCAATACATAATAGTGGTGTGTTGCTTGGAGTAATTAAGTGCGACTGTATTTAAAGTGCATAAATTATTATCAATCAGCTTCAATGTAAGTCGTTCTTAATAACTATTTGTATTACTGAAGAGGTTTGTACCTTTTTGTATGTTCCAGATTGTGAGCCAGTTGTAAATTCATAATACAGGTCAGACAGGATCCCTACATTAGGGGAAGCTGTCCATGTAGCCAGTCATGCTGGTGATTTAGTACCTCTGCAGTACTATACAGCTGCTGTCTCAGGCATAGGTGATGGAAACTGGGGATGCGTTGTGCAGGGTGCTCCTACAGCACATGAGCCTTTGTGTCCTTTCATAGTGTGCTTACATGTTTATATATACTTGTATTAGATCTGTGGTGACGCCAATTTATATATAAGAGCTCCCCATTATTTTGCTTACAATATTGGAGCAAGAAAGGAACTTTGAGACTCAGCTGATTATTGGGACGGGATGTCTGGATACCGATGCCAGGATACCAACCGCCAGAATGCCGGCAGCGCCGCCACAGCTATTCCCACTCCTGGGAGTCCACGACACCCATGGAGTGGGAATAGAACCGAGGTCGCAAGGGGCAAGCGCAGCACATGCTCTGGGATCTGTAGCACAGAATGGGGAAGGAAGGGCAATTCTCTGCCCACCTGCAGCATTGCTCGTCCTCTAATCCTATTGCTTTATGCAGGGCAGCAATTTCAACTTGAGTCAGTGTCCAGGAAGAGGTCAGCTGGGAACCCCAGTCTTTGTTCTCAGTCATGTTTGCCAAATGCCACACGAAATAACCTTTTGGACAATCTTGTCCGCTTTATATGCTACAAGCATCCTCCTGCAAACCCAGGAGACCAGCATAATCTTAATAAACAATAATAATCTTCGTATCCATGGTTAAGTTTAATAATTGCTCAGATTTGAAGACGTCCAAGTATTCGAATGGTCTAAAGATACGAGAGCCACGATTTTCTAATCATTATCCATAATAATAATTTAAAGCGGTCATACTCCAATTATTATCAGTTAGTGTAGATTTATCCCGGTGCAGCCGTGGCAGAGGGAGACACAGAGATTTTCTATTGTATGTCACAGTCTGTAGAAACGGTCAGTGTCTACTGCAGAGGAATGGAACTAGTTGCCATATTTAAACTTCCCCAGTCAGTACGGTCTGCAGCTTGATCTATCAATCAGAACGTCACCAAATTTGGTATGGAGACTTAATTAGGACATGGGAGCCAGTATTCCGCAAAATATAATTACTGCAAAAAGTCACTGATAAGGGGGAATATGGGGCCTAATTCTGAGTTGATCGCAGCAGCAAAATTTGTTAGCAGTTGGGCAAAACCATGTGCACTGCAGGAGGGGCAGATGTAACATATGCAGAGAGAGTTAGATTTGGGTGGGGTGTGTTCAAACTGAAATCTAAATTGCAGTGTAAAAATAAAGCAGCCAGAATTTACCCTGCACAGAAACAAAATAACCCACCCAAATCTAACTCTCTCTGCACATGTTATATCTGCCCCCCCTGCAGTGCACATGGTTTTTCCCAATTGCTAACAAACTTGCTGCTGCGATCAACTCAGAATTACCCCCATGGTGCAGTACAATGTGAAATGGACAATTTAATAACTAGAATAAACTGTAATCAGCAAAGTGGACACATTCTGATTGGTAGATGAGGCTGCAGAGGGCATTTCAGCAGTGTTGCATAGTATCATATTCAGTAATTGTTACTAAATGTTACCCTTTTACTCCTCTCCATTAAATGTTTATTATCGGCTTAAATTGTGATAGAATAGTGTTCATACTAGCACCCTGCACCTTTATCAGTTAGGAGGCATATTTTACATTTGAAGGGCAAAATTGTAAATGTGTGTCTACAGCTGCTGTAGTGGTAGCGATACATGATGTATGTACAGAATATTGCCCAGGGTGCTAGAAAGGACACGAATAGACCAGCATGTTATATTGCTAGCTGGGAATGGTCAGGTATCAGAGCCTTTTCCTTTTCCCTATTTATTATAGGTCTTATAACATAAATAAGATGGCTCCGCAGACTGTAGAAGAAATACTTCGCATCGGTGAGTGACATTATTTATTGCATGGGTTAGTACATCCCAGTGAGGTATTTGGGATTTTTTTGTAATCGGTGAAGTTATACTAATAGATTACTGGTTGCTGTAGGTAACTGCTTGTATTCTGCGTTGTAATTATTTATGGAATAGACCTTTTATAGTGTCAGCTTATCCCTTCTTAACCCCTTGCCTGGCACTAACGTATGGGATGCGTCCGCAACTAGGAGTGCGTTACCTGACCAGGTCGCATCCCAAACATTGAGCACTCCCCGCTGCTTCCTCCATATGTACAGAACTAAAACCACCAACTATGCCAATCTCTGCGTGTGCAGAAATCAGCTTCAGCAGGGGATGGGGAGACTGGTGATCAGGCCCCCCTGCCCCACGCCCTGCTGCACTCGCTGCTATAAAGTGAGGGGGGGGGGGGGGGTCCTAAAATGTACTGGGGTCATCTTTTAGCATGGGGAGAGGGGGGTTTGTAGGGGCGCCCCATAACAAGATTTTATTGTAGGTGGGGGATATATTGATTCTAAAAATAACTCATAGTGACACTAGGGGTGAGGGTGGGGCTCTGCCAATGGGTTCTGTTAACACTAAAGCGGGGGATCTTTTGCCACTGGGGGGGCTATTTCTAAGGGGGCTGGGAAGCAATTTTACAATGGGGGCAGGGGGTATATTTTTTATTAAATAAAATATTTAGATATATTATTAAAAAAAAAAAGAGTACATTTTTTTTATTTTATTTTTTTGTTTTCTCTGACGTCCTAAGTGGATGCTGGGGACTCCGTCAGGACCATGGGGTTTAGCGGCTCCGCAGGAGACAGGGCACAAAAGTAAAAGCTTTAGGATCAGGTGGTGTGCACTGGCTCCTCCCCCTATGACCCTCCTCCAAGCCTCAGTTAGATTTTTGTGCCCGGCCGAGAAGGGTGCAATCTAGGTGGCTCTCCTAAAGAGCTGCTTAGAGTAAAAGTTTGTTAGGTTTTTTATTTTCAGTGAGTCCTGCTGGCAACAGGCTCACTGCTACGAGGGACTTAGGGGAGAGAAGTGAACTCACCTGCGTGCAGGATGGATTGGCTTCTTAGGCTACTGGACACCATTAGCTCCAGAGGGAGTCGGAACACAGGTCTCACCCTGGGGTTCGTCCCGGAGCCGCGCCGCCGACCCCCCTTGCAGATGCCGAAAAGTGAAGGTCCAGAAACGGCGGCAGAAGACTCTTCAGTCTTCATAAGGTAGCGCACAGCACTGCAGCTGTGCGCCATTGTTGTCAGCACACTTCATAGCAGCGGTCACTGAGGGTGCAGGGCGCTGGGGGGGGGGGCACCCTGGGCAGCAATGATAGTACCTTATTCTGGCTAAAAATACATCACATATAGCCCCTGGGGGCTATATGGATGTATTTAACCCCTGCCAGGTCTCAGAAAAACGGGAGAAGAAGCCCGCCGAAAAGGGGGCGGGGCCTATTCTCCTCAGCACACAGCGCCATTTTCCCTCACAGAAATGCTGGTGGGAAGGCTCCCAGGCTCTCCCCTGCACTGCACTACAGAAACAGGGTTAAAACAGAGAGGGGGGGCACTTATTTGGCGATATGTATATATATATATATTAAAATGCTATAAGGGAAAAACACTTATATAAAGGTTGTCCCTGTATAATTATAGCGTTTTTGGTGTGTGCTGGCAAACTCTCCCTCTGTCTCCCCAAAGGGCTAGTGGGGTCCTGTCCTCTATCAGAGCATTCCCTGTGTGTGTGCTGTGTGTCGGTACGTGTGTGTCGACATGTATGAGGACGATGTTGGTGAGGAGGCAGAGCAATTGCCTGAAATGGTGATGTCACTCTCTAGGGAGTCGACACCGGAATGGATGGCTTATTTAAGGAATTACGTGATAATGTCAACACGCTGCAAGGTCGGTTGACGACATGAGACGGCCGGCAAACAAATTAGTACCTGTCCAGGCGTCTCAAACACCGTCAGGGGCTGTAAAACGCTCATTTACCTCAGTCGGTCGACACAGACACGGACACTGACTCCAGTGTCGACGGTGAAGAAACAAACGTATTTTCCTTTAGGGCCACACGTTACATGTTAAGGGCAATGAAGGAGGTGTTACATATTTATGATACTACAAGTACCACAAGAAGGGTATTATGTGGGGTGTGAAAAAACTACCTGTAGTTTCTCTAACGTCCTAGTGGATGCTGGGGACTCCGTCAGGACCATGGGGAATAGCGGCTCCGCAGGAGACAGGGCACAAAAGCAAGCTTTTAGGATCACATGGTGTGTACTGGCTCCTCCCCCTATGACCCTCCTCCAAGCCTCAGTTAGGTTTTTGTGCCCGTCCGAGTAGGGTGCAATCTAGGTGGCTCTCTTAAAGAGTTACTTAGAAAAAGTTTTTAGGTTCTTTATTTTCAGTGAGTCCTGCTGGCAACAGGCTCACTGCATCGAGGGACTTAGGGGAGAGATTTTCAACTCACCTGCGTGCAGGATGGATTGGATTCTTAGGCTACTGGACACCATTAGCTCCAGAGGGAGTCGGAACACAGGGCTCGCCCTGGGGTTCGTCCCGGAGCCGCGCCGCCGACCCCCCTTGCAGATGCTGAAGATGAAGAGGTCCGGAACCAGGCGGCAGAAGACTTTCAGTCTTCATCAGGTAGCGCACAGCACTGCAGCTGTGCGCCATTGTTGTCAGCACACTTCTCACAGCAGTCACGGAGAGTGCAGGGCGCTGGGGGGGGGCGCCCTGGGCAGCAATGTATAATACCTGTATGGCGAAAAATACATCACATATAGCCCTTGAGGCTATATGGATGTATTTAACCCCTGCCAGATATCAAAAACTCCGGAGAAGAAGCCCGCCGAAAAGGGGGCGGGGCCTATTCTCCTCAGCACACAGCGCCATTTTCCCTCACAGAAATGCTGGTGGGAAGGCTCCCAGGCTCTCCCCTGCACTGCACTACAGAAACAGGGTTAAAACAGAGAGGGGGGGCACTGATTTGGCGATATGTACATATATTAAAATGCTATAAGGGAGGAACACTTATATAAAGGTTGTCCCTGGATAATTATAGCGTTTTGGTGTGTGCTGGCAAACTCTCCCTCTGTCTCCCCAAAGGGCTAGTGGGTCCTGTCCTCTATCAGAGCATTCCCTATGTGTGTGCTGTATGTCGGTACGTGTGTGTCGACATGTATGAGGTAAATGTTGGTGAGGAGGCGGAGCAAATTGCCTGTAATGGTGATGTCACTCTCTAGGGAGTCGACACCGGAATGGATGGCTTGTTTATGGAATTACGTGATAATGTCAACACGCTGTAAGCCGGTTGACGACATGAGAGGGCCGGCGAACAAATTAGTATCTGTCCAGGCGTCTCAAACACCGTCAGGGGCTGTAAAATGCCCATTTACCTCAGTCGGTCGACACAGACCCAGACAAGGACACTGATTTCAGTGTCGACGGTGAAGAAACAAACGTATTTTCCTTTAGGGCCACACGTTAAGGGCAATGAAGGAGGTGTTACATATTTCTGATACTCCAAGTACCACAAAAAAGGGTATTATGTGTGAGGTGAAAAAACTACCTGTAGTTTTTCCTGAATCAGATAAATTATATGAAGTGTGTGATGATGCGTGGGTTTCCCCCGATAGAAAATTATTGGCGGTATACCTTTTCCCGCCAGAAGTTAAGGCGCGTTGGGAAACACCCCTCAGGGTGGATAAGGCGCTCACACGCTTATCAGAACAAGTGGCGGTACCATCTACAGATAGGACCGTACTTAAGGAGCCAGCTAATAGGAGGCTGAAAAATATCCTAAAAAGTATACACACACATGCTGGTGTTATACTGTGACCAGCGATTGCCTCAGCCTGGATGTGCAGACCTGAGGTGGCTTGGTCGGATTCCCTGACTAAAAATATTGATACCCTTGACAGGGACAGTATTTTATTGACTATAGAGCATTTAAAGGATGCATTTATATATATGCGAGATGCGCAGAGGGATATTGCACTCTGGCATCAAGAGTAAATGCGATGTCCATATCTGCAAGAAGATGTTTATGGACACGACAGTGGTCAGGTGATGCAGATTCCAAACGGCACAAAGATGTATTGCCGTATAAAGGGGAGGAGTTATTTGGGGTCGGTCCATGGGACCTGGTGGCCACGGCAACTGCTGGAAAATCCACCGTTATTTACCCTAAGTCACATCTCTGCAGAAAAAGACACCGTCTTTTCAGCCTCAGTCTTTTCGTCCCTATAAGAGTCATATCTGCCCAGGGATAGAGAAAAGGGAAGAAGACTGCAGCAGGCAGCCCATTCCCAGGAATAGAAGCCCTTCGCCGCTTCTACTAAGTTCTCAGCATGACGCTGGGACCGTACAGGACCCCTGGATCCTACAAGTAGTATCCAAGGGGTACAGATTGGAATGTCGAGGCGTTTCCCCCCTCGCAGGTTCCTGTAGTCTGCTGTACCAATGTCTCCCTCCGACAGGGAGGCAGTATTGAAAATAATTCACAAGCTGTATTCCCAGCAGGTGATAATAAAAATACCCCTCCTACAACAAGGAAAGGGGTATTGTTCCACACTATATGGTGGTACTGAAGCCAGAAGGCTAGGTGAGACCGATTCTAAATCAAAAAATTTTTTTGAACACTTACAAAGGTTCAAATTCAGATGGAGTCACTCAGAGCAGTGATAGCAAACAAGGGGACTATATAGTGTCCCGGGACATCAGGGATGCTTACCTCCATGTCCCAAAAATTTGCTTTTCTCACCAAGGGTACCTCAGGTTCGTGTCACTATCAGTTTCAGACGATGCCGTTGGATTGTCCAAGGCACCCCGGGTCCTTACCAAGGTAATGACCGAAATGAGGATTCGTCGTCAAAGAGAATGGACGACCTCCTGATAAGAACAAGGTCCAGAGAACAGTTGGAGGTCGGAGTAGCACTATCTCAAGTAGTTCTACGACAGCACGGGTGGATTCTAAATATTCCATAACCGCAGTTGTTCCGACGACACGTCTGCTGGTCCTAGGGATGATTCTGGACACAGTCCAGGAAAAGGTGTTTCTCCCAGAGGAGAAAGCCAGGGAGTTATCCGAGCTAATCGGGATCCTCCTAAAACCAGGAAAAGTGTCAGTGCATCATTGCACAAGAGTCCTGGTAAAAATGGTGGCTTATTACGAAGCGCTTCCATTCGGCAGATTTCACACAAGAACTCTTCAGTGGGATCTGCTGGACAAATGGTCCGGATCGCATCTTCAGATGCATCAGCGGATAACCCTATATCCAAGGACAAGGGTGTCTCTCCTGTGGTGATTACAGAGTGCTCATCTTCTAGAGGGCAGCAGATTCGGCATTCAGGATTGGATGCTGGTAACCACGGAGGCCAGCCTGAGAGGCTGGGGAGCAGTCACACAGGGAAAAAATTTCCAGGGAGTGTGATCAAGTCTGGAGAATTCTCTCCACATAAATATACTGGAGCTAAGAGCAAATTTATAATGCTCTAAGTTTAGCAAGGCCTCTGCTTCAAGGTCAGCCGGTATTGATCCAGTGGGATAACATCACGGCAGTCGCCCACGTAAACAGAAAGGGCGGCACAAGAAGCAGGAGGGCAGTGGTCAAAACTGCAAGGATTTTTCGCTAGGCGGAAAATCATGTGTTAGCACTGTCAGCAGTGTTCATTCCGGGAGTGGATGACTGGGAAGCAGACTTCCTCAGCAGGCACGACCTCCACCCGGGAGAGTGGGAACTTCATCGGGAAGTTTTCCGCATGATTGTGAACCGTTGGGAAAGACCAAAGGTGGACATGATGGCGTCCCGCCCGAACAAAAAACATGACAGGTATTGCGCCAGGTCACGAGACCTTCAGGCGATAGCTGTGGACGTCCTGGTAACACCGTGGGTGTAACAGTCGGTGTATGTGTTCCCTCCTCTGTTTCTCATAACCAAGGTATTGAGAATTATAAGACGTAGAGGAGTAAGAACTATACTCGTGGCTCCGGATTGGCCAAGAGGGACTTGGTACCCGGAACTTCAAGAGATGCTCACAGAGGACTAATGGCCTCGGGAGCTAAGATGGGATTTGCTTTCAGCAAGAACCATGTCTGTTCCAAGAGGAACCGTGGCATCTGCCTCTAAGAAAGGACCTGCTCCAGCAGGGACCTTGTCTGTTCCAAGACTTACCGCGACTGCGTTTGACGGCATGGCGGTTGAACGCCGGATCCTAAGGGAAAAGGCATTCCGGAAGAAGTCATACCTACCCTGGTCAAAGCCAGGAAGGAGGTGACCGTACAACGTTATCACCACATGTGGTGAAAATATATTGCGTGGGTGAGGCCAGGAAGGCCCCACGAAAAAATTTCGACTAGGTCGATTTCTGCACTTCCTGAAAACAGGAGTGTCTATGAGCCTCAAATTGGGGTCCATTAAGGTTCAAGTTTCGGCCCTGTAGATTTTCTTCCAGAAAAAATTGGCTTCAATTCCTGAAGTCCAGACGTTTGTCAAGGGAGTATTGCATATACAGCCCCTTGTGTGCCTCCAGTGGCACCGTGGGATCTCAACGTAGTGTTGGGATTCCTAAAATCATATTGGTTTGAACCGCTCAAATCTGTGGATTTGAAATATCTCACATGGAAAGTGACCATGTTGTGGCCCTGGCCTCGGCCAGACGATTGTCAGAATTGGGGGCTTTGTCTTAAAAAAGCCCATATTTGTTTTTCCAGTCGGACAAGGCAGAACTGCGGACTCGTCCCCAGTTTCTTCCTAAGGTGGTGTCAGCGTTTCACCTGAAACAACATATTGTGGTGCCTGCGGCTACTAGGGACTTGGAGGACTCCAAGTTGCTAGACGTTGTCGGGGCCCTAAAAATATATATATATATAATTTCCAGGACGGCTGGAGTCAGAAATTCTGACTTGCTGTTTATATTGTATGCACCCAAAAAGCTGGGTGCTCCTGCTTCTAAGCAGACTATTGCTTGTTGGATTTGTAGTACAATTCAGCTTGCACATTCTGTGGCAGGCCTGCCACAGCCAAAATCTGTAAGTGCCCATTCCACAAGGAAGGTGGGCTCATCTTGGGCGGATGCCCGAGGGGGTCTCGGCTTTAAAATTTTGCCGAGCAGTTACGTGGTCAGGGGGGAACACGTTTGTAAAATTCTACAAATTTGATACCCTGGCTGAGGAGGACCTGGAGTTCTCTCATTCGGTGCTGCAGAGTCATCCGCACTCTCCCGCCCGTTTGGGAGCTTTGGTATAATCCCCATGGTCCTGACGGAGTCCCCAGCATCCACTAGGACGTTAGAGAAAATAAGATTTTACTTACCGATAAATCTATTTCTCGTAGTCCGTAGTGGATGCTGGGCGCCCATCCCAAGTGCGGATTGTCTGCATTACTTGTACATAGTTATTGTTACAAAAATCGGGTTATTATTGTTGTGAGCCATCTTTTTTAGAGGCTACTTCATTGTTATCATACTGTTAACTGGGTTCAGATCACAAGTTGTACGGTGTGATTGGTGTGGCTGGTATGAGTCTTACCCGGGATTCAAGATCCTTCCTTATTGTGTACGCTCGTCCGGGCACAGTACCTAACTGAGGCTTGGAGGAGGGTCATAGGGGGAGGAGCCAGTACACACCATGTGATCCTAAAAGCTTGCTTTTGTGCCCTGTCTCCTGCGGAGCCGCTATTCCCCATGGTCCTGACGGAGTCCCCAGCATCCACTACGGACTACGAGAAATAGATTTATCGGTAAGTAAAATCTTATTTTTTCCTGAATCAGATAAATTAAATGAAGTGTGTGATGATGCGTGGGTTTCCCCCGATAGAAAATTATTGGCGGTATACCCTTTCCCGCCAGAAGTTAGGGCGCGTTGGGAAACACCCTTTAGGGTGGATAAGGCGCTCACACGCTTATCAAAACAAGTGGCGGTACCGTCCCCAGATAGGGCCGCCCTCAAGGAGCCAGCTGAGAAGCTGGAAAATATCCTAAAAAGGTATATACACACATACTGGTGTTATACTGCGACCAGCGATCGCCTCAGCCTGGATGTACAGCGCTGGGGTGGCTTGGTCGGATTCCCTGACTGAAAATATTGATACCCTTGACAGGGACAGTATTTTATTGACTATAGAGCATTTAAAGGATGCATTTCTATATATGCGAGATGCACAGAGGGATATTTGCACTCTGGCATCAAGAGTAAGTGCGATGTCCATATCTGCCAGAAGATGTTTATGGACACGACAGTGGTCAGGTGATGCAGATTCCAAACGGCACATGGAAGTATTGCCGTATAAAGGGGAGGAGTTATTTGGGGTCGGTCCATCGGACCTGGTGGCCTCGGCAACAGCTGGAAAATCCACCTTTTTTACCCCAAATCACATCTCAGCAGAAAAAGACACCGTCTTTTCAGCCTCAGTCCTTTCGTCCCCATAAGGGCAAGCGGGCAAAAGGCCAGTCATATCTGCCCAGGGATAGAGGAAAGGGAAGAAGACTGCAGCAGGCAGCCCATTCCCAGGAACAGAAGCCCTCCACAGCTTCTGCCAAGTCCTCAGCATGACGCTGGGGCCGTACAAGCGGACTCAAGTGCGGTGGGGGGTCGTCTCAAGAGTTTTAGCGCGTAGTGGGCTCACTCGCAAGTGGACCCCTGGATCCTACAAGTAGTATCCCAGGGGTACAGACTGGAGATTCGAGACGTCTCCCCCTCGCAGGCTCCTGATGTCTGCTTTACCAACGTCTTCCTCCGACAGGGAGGCAGTATTGGAAACAATTCACAAGCTGTATTCCCAGCAGGTGATAATCAAAGTACCCCTCCTACAACAAGGAAAGGGGTATTATTCCACACTATATTGTGGTACTGAAGCCAGACGGCTCGGTGAGACCTATTCTAAATGGGAAATCTTTGAACACTTACATACAAAGGTTCAAATCAAGATGGAGTCACTCAGAGCAGTGATAGCGAACCAGGAAGAAGGGGACTATATGGTGTCCCTGGACATCAAGGATGCTTACCTCCATGTCCCAAATTGCCCTTCTCACCAAGGGTACCTCAGGTTCGTGGTACGGAACTGTCACTATCAGTTTCAGACGCTGCCGTTTGGATTGTCCACGGCACCCCGGGTCTTTACCAAAGTAATGGCCGAAATGATGATTCTTCTTCAAAGAAAAGGCGTCTTAATTATCCCTTACTTGGACGATCTCCTGATAAGGGCAAGGTCCAGAGAACAGTTGGAAGTCGGAGTAGCACTATCTCAAGTAGTTCTACGACAGCACGGGTGGATTCTAAATATCCAAAATCGCAGCCGTTTCCGACGACAAGTCTGCTGTTCCTAGGGATGGTTCTGGACACAGTCCAGAAAAAGGTGTTTCTCCCGGAGGAGAAAGCCAGGGAGTTATCCGAGCTAGTCAGGAACCTCCTAAAACCAGGAAAAGTGTCAGTGCATCATTGCACAAGAGTCCTGGGAAAAATGGTGGCTTATTACGAAGCGATTCCATTCGGCAGATTCCATGCAAGAACTTTTCAGTGGGATCTGCTGGACAAATGGTCCGGATCGCATTTTCAGATGCATCAGCGGATAACCCTATCTCCAAGGACAAGGGTGTCTCTCCTGTGGGGGTTACAGAGTGCTCATCTTCTAGAGGGCCGCAGATTCGGCATTCAGGATTGGATGCTGGTGACCACGGAGGCCAGCCTGAGAGGCTGGGGAGCAGTCACACAGGGAAAAAATTTCCAGGGAGTGTGATCAAGTCTGGAGATTTTTCTCCACATAAATATACTGGAGCTAAGGGCAATTTACAATGCTCTAAGCTTAGCAAGACCTCTGCTTCAAGGTCAGCCGGTATTGATCCAGTGGGACAACATCACGGCAGTCGCCCACGTAAACAGACAGGGCGGCACAAGAAGCAGGAGGGCAATGGCAGAAACTGCAAGGATTTTTCGCTCGGCGGAAAATCATGTGATAGCACTGTCAGCAGTGTTCATTCCGGGAGTGGACAACTGGGAAGCAGACTTCCTCAGCAGGCACAACCTCCACCCGGGAGAGTGGGGACTTCATCGGGAAGTCTTCCACAGGATTGTGAACCGTTGGAAAAGACCAAAGGTGGACATGATGGCGTCCCGCCTGAACAAAAAACTGGACAAGTATTGCGCCAGGTCAAAAGACCCTCAGGCAATAGCTGTGGACGTTCTGGTAACACCGTGGGTGTACCAGTCGGTGTATGTCTTCCCTCCTCTGCTTCTCATACCCAAGGTATTGAGAATTATAAGACGTAGAGGAGTAAGAACTATACTCGTGGCTCCGGATTGGCCAAGAAGGACTTGGTACCCGGAACTTCAAGAGATGCTCACAGAGGACTCATGGCCTCTGCCGCTAAGAAGGGACTTGCTTCAGCAAGTACCATGTCTGTTCCAAGACTTACCGCGGCTGCGTTTGACGGCATGGCGGTTGAACGCCGGATCCTAAGGGAAAAAGGCATTCCGGAAGAGGTCATTCCTACCCTGGTCAAAGCCAGGAAGGAGGTGACCGCACAACATTATCACCACATGTGGCGAAAATATGTTGCGTGGTGTGAGGCCAGGAAGGCCCCATGAAGAAATTTCAACTCGGTCGTTTCCTGCATTTCCTGCAAACAGGAGTGTCTATGGGCCTCAAATTGGGGTCCATTAAGGTTCAAATTTCGGCCCTGTCGATTTTCTTCCAGAAAGAATTGGCTTCAGTTCCTGAAGTCCAGAAGTTTGTCAAGGGAGTACTGCATATACAACCCCCTTTTGTGCCTCCAGTGGCACTGTGGGATCTCAACGTAGTTCTGGGATTCCTAAAATCACATTGGTTTAAACCGCTCAAATCTGTGGATTTGAAATATCTCACAGGGAAAGTGACCATGCTGTTGGCCCTGGCCTCGGCCCGGCGAGTGTCAGAATTGGCGGCGTTTGTCTCAAAAAAGCCCATATCTGATTGTCCATTCGGACAGGGCAGAGCTGCGGACTCATCCCCAGTTTCTCCCTAAGGTGGTGTCAGTGTTTCACCCGAACCAGCTTATTGTGGTGCCTGCGGCTACTAGGGACTTGGAGGACTCCAAGTTGCTAGATGTTGTCAGGGCCCTGAAAATATAGTTTCCAGGACGGCTGGAGTCAGGAAAACTGACTTGCTGTTATCCTGTATGCACCCAACAAACTGGGTGCTCTTGCTTCTAAGCAGACGATTGCTAGTTGGATGTGTAGTACAATTCAGCTTGCACATTCTGTGGCAGGCCTGCCACAGCCAAAATATGTAAATGCCCATTCCACAAGGAAGGTGGGCTCATCTTGGGCGGCTGCCCGAGGGGTCTCGGCTTTACAACTTTGCCGAGCTGATACTTGGTCAGGGGCACACCCTGACTGAGGAGGACCTGGAGTTCTCTCATTCGGTGCTGCAGAGTCATCCGCACTCTCCCGCCCGTTTGGGAGCTTTGGTATAATCCCCATGGTCCTGACGGAGTCCCCAGCATCCACTTAGGACGTCAGAGAAAATAAGAATTTACTTACCGATAATTCTATTTCTCGTAGTCCGTAGTGGATGCTGGGCGCCCATCCCAAGTGCGGATTGTCTGCAATACTTGTACATAGTTATTGTTACAAAAATCGGGTTATTATTGTTGTGAGCCATCTTTTCAGATGCTCCGCTGTTATCATGCTGTTAACTGGGTTCAGATCACAGGTTGTACAGTGTGATTGGTGTGGCTGGTATGAGTCTTACCCGGGATTCAAAATCCTTCCTTATTGTGTACGCTCGTCCGGGCACAGTATCCTAACTGAGGCTTGGAGGAGGGTCATAGGGGGAGGAGCCAGTGCACACCACCTGATCCTAAAGCTTTTACTTTTGTGCCCTGTCTCCTGCGGAGCCGCTAAACCCCATGGTCCTGACGGAGTCCCCAGCATCCACTACGGACTACGAGAATTAGAATTATCGGTAAGTAAATTCTTATTTAAATGACAAGTTCACTCACCCTGATGTTACTCTTATTTGCTGGAGTGAAGAAGATTGGGGCAGATGTATTAACCTGGAGAAGGCATAAGGAAGTGATAAACCAGTGATATGTGCAAGGTGATAAAGGCACCAGCCAATCAGCTCAATATGTAAATTAACAGTTAGGAGCTGATTGGCTGCTGCCTTTATCACTGGTTTATCACTTCCTTATGCCTTCTCCAGGTTAATACATCTGCCCCATTGTTAGGAAGAAGACCTTTAATCCTGTAGCAGTAATCTGGCCGCCTGTGTTCCCACCTTTATTCTGTATCGCTTGTTCCAATTTTGGTATGGTAATTATTATTTTTATTGTCTCTTAGTTACAAGCCACAAGAAGCTGGACTTGCCTTTGGACAGTGAGCTCATAGAGAGAGGTATACCATTGTAGTGCACGGCAGACCTTATGTCCCAGTGTGAATACAGCATGTGAGAATAGGTGTGTTATATTGTAATTGTAATGCCACCTATGAGATCCTACTGTCATTGCCGTCCGCTTGTCACTCGTCCATTCCTAATGAGTTGATGAGCCGCCTCATCGGGAATATTGGTTTAGCTGCTCTACAATCTGCATTCATATATTCTGTAAAGTGTATGGTCTAGCAGTAACAAACTGGTCTGCTACAGGGATTCTACAGAACGCTACTAAAGGTGTGTACACACGGTGAGACTTGGGCTAAACCCCGATTCTCACTGTGCGATAGGGACTACGTCTGTATCACAAGCATAGATGACTGTGCTTGCGATACTATGGGGCTAATTTAGAACTGATCGCTGCCGTGCGTTTTCGGACAGCGGGCAATCGGGTCTGAACTGTGCATGTGCCGGCGCATGCCAGAGTTACGTTCAGCATCTAGCCCAGCGATCCCCTCTGCCTGATTGACAGGCAGAGGCCTTCGCAAGGCAGGCCAGCGGGGTGGGGTCGCGTACCGGGCAACGCAGGGCGCGATGGCTGCTTGACGCGACATGCAGCCGCTTCGACCTGGAGAGCGAGGGGTAGCTCCCTGCCAGCGCGCAGGAGCTGCGCTCATAGGGAGCTACTCTATGTACAAAAGCATCGCTTCCGTGCGATGCTTTTGTACCTGTGCGGGGATGGATGACCAAGACTTGCAGGGCAGACTAGCCCTGTGCTGCGTGTCCCCCCCGCATGTCTGTGAAAGTGATCGGAGATGTGCTAAATTTAGCACATCTATGATCAAGTCTGAATTACTCCCTATGTACGATTTTGGCTAAGTGTCCGTTTTGACTATCTTTTCTACGAGATGGTCAAAATTGGCTTGTGATACCGACCTCGCAGGACCGCGCATCAGGATCGCAAGGTGACTTTCACCTTGCGATCTGCACTAACTTTCCTTACGATTTTGACTATATAGTCAAAATCGTAAGAAAAAAATCTCATGGTGTGTACACACCTTTACACTTCCTAGATCACTAATTATGTCTCTCTTATGTCTTCCCTGCAGTAACTAATGAATACAACGACTCTTTAATATTCAACCCCGAGGAGCAAAAAATGTTTTTCAGTGTGCGAGAGCCCATCGCAAATCGTGTATTTTCCAGTATTTATCAGCGTGGTTTTACCTCCAAGTAAGTGTTGGCTGCGCTGAGCTGCCTTTTTTTGCTGTCCTGCAATCAGATAGTCGCCGCCTACAGGGGGAGTGTAAAATCGCTGTGCAAGTGTGCGATCCTATGTGTTGCAGAGCTGCGCAAAATCAGTTTGTGCAGTCTCTGCGCAGCCCAGGACTGACTTATCCAGTGCGATAGAATCCTGCTGATCGGGCCCGGAGCTGACGTCAGACACCCTCCCTGAAAACGCTAGAGCCTGCCTGCGTTTTTCCGGACACTCCCAGAAAATGGTCATTTGCCGCCCAAAACGGCCTCTTCCTGTCAATCACCTTGCGGAAGCCCGTGCGCATGTATCCTTCGCACCATCCTGTCACTGACCGCCAATGCCCGTTGTAGCTGTCCGACGCGAAAACGCACAGCAGCGATCAGATCTGAATTGGGCTCTTTGTCTAAACTGAAGGGTTGTAGAGATGTGATCATGTTGAAGTTATGTGCAATTCATTACTGAAAGGATTAATATTTTGGCGTTTTGCCTTTGATCTGTAGATTCTTATGGGTATGGTAACAGATGTAGACAGTAATCCGAAGCGTGCCATCTGCATATGTATGAGATATAAATCCTTTTAGAAAAGAATAAATAGAATATATCAAATAAAAATAAAGCCTTTTTTACACGGTTACCAGCGCTTTCTATTATTTATTTATTTTTTATTCTGATTTATGGGCTGAGTATTCCCTAATTGAAAGCTGCGGCAACTGTGTAGGTATTTGGTTGGCGCCAGGAGTTTCTCATTATACAATTCATTACTGAAAGGATTAATTATTTTGGCGTTTTGCCTTTGATCTGTAGATTCTTTTGGGTATGGAAACAGATGTAGGCAGTAATCCGAAGCGTGCCATCTGCATTCTACTAAAGGGAAAAACTTTTCATCACCTTTAGTTGATTAACACATGAACGTCACTGGTGACTGATATTCCGACCGGCAATGAAATACCAGATATTACTCCCATGAAACAGTAATGCTTTGCTGTTATATCCTCCATATAAGACTTCTTACAGCTGTGCAAGTTACACTGTAATGCTTATTTTGATCCTAGAACTGGAAATTTGTATAGAAATGTACAGTTTTTCAGCCGCACATGCTGTGGGACAACTTATCCAGGAAGACCATTTATTTTATTTTATGGATCATCATGGCCTCAATAGAGTATTAAAAATAACTTTCAACTGTGCTTAGGTGCAGTTATAGGGTATGGTAACTTTTATGGAGATGTTAGACGCTCTCTTGTATATTGGAGTTTTCATTTTGGGGTTACCCGTGAAGATGGCTTGATAAAATGCCGTCTAACAGCCTTTGTTTTTTGTAGGGTGAGTGTGCGCTCGCGGTGTTGGGATGCTTGCATGGTTGTCGATGGCGGGACGTCTTTTGAGTTCAACGACGGAGCGGTCGTGGCGATAGCCATGGAGGGTGACGACGCCCTACGTACTGTGCTGCTGGACGAATGAAGACAATGCTAGAGACCGAGAGGAGCTCCTACTTCAGGAAAGCATTTAATGCTGCCAGACCTCCAATTCCTTCCCCATTTCTCCCTTATTCTCAGGACACTAATAATGTGTAGGGACGATTGTGGATTCTGGGCGTTCTGTTACAGCTGTGGGGGTGGAAGGGGGGGGGGGGGGGGTCGTCCCCCTGTGCAAGACAATGAATTAATCCTGGAAGAAAATGTGGATTGAAATGACTTTTGCTGTTAAACAGAATTGCAGATGTGTTGCAAACTGTGAAGCTCAGACCTAGCTCAAGCACATATGGGGCTGAGATCCCGACAGCCGGTATATCATATTCCGGGGCGGAGACGGGGGCTGTCTGGCTTTCTCCACTGCTGTCACTTTCTACTAGCCATGCTGATGCCAATCCAACATGATTAAATGGAACCCTCATTCTGGGGACTGTTGTACATTTGTAAAAAAAAAAAAAAAGACAGATCATTGCCACATCTAATGCAATTTTGATAGCTTGGTTCTTCTGCATCAAGCTCCTTTTAGCTGTTTAAATTTGCTTTTTCTTGTTTTCTAGCAAAAACAATTATTAGACTTTGGGGCGGTTGTACTAACTGACTTGTACTTCTGTTTAATTCTTGCTTTTCACTATAAATACACATATGAAAAACGATTTGTTTATTTGTACGTGATGTGAAGTTTTCTGTAATATCCTTTCATAATGTTTGTTCCCTTCTCCCCCGCAGTAAAGGGGGTCTGTTGAGATTTATGTACACAAGTACTTTCCTCTTCATGAACCCCTGCTTCTGATTACTGAATATCCTAAGGCAGTGGTTCCCAAACACGGTCCTCAAGGCACCCAAACAGTCCAGGTTTTAGGTATATCCATTCTTGAGCACAAGGGACTTAATTAGCGCCTCAGTCAATGTGGTTATACCATCTGTGCTTAAGCATGGATATAACTAACCCCGGGCCTGTTGTGGTGTCTTCAGGATTGCATTTGGGAAGCATTGTCCCAAGCAGTTCACCTGATTTAATACTAGACCCAGTAAATTAGAGTTGCACCACATACATCTTTCTTTCAGCTGTATGCCAAATTCAGGAACTAGATAATCGGGAATTGGCATCATTCCCTGGTTACAATGATTTATTTAGGAAAGCACATATGACGTGTAGCTGACATGACGGTGAGTAAGAGTTCTCTGAACTGTCGTGGAAACAGGTATTTCTTTTTCATCCACTAGGGCAGTGGTTCCCAAACATTTTTGAATCGCTTCGATCTAGAGTATCAGAATGTTTTTCACGGCACCCCTAGGCCAAAACTTCTTTATTGAGAGATTTAGAATAAATATTAAATGAAGTAAATTGTGTTTATATGTCAATTGGTTCAATTGTGTGGTGTGGGACAGGATTTGCTTCTGTTTGTCCACATATTGTATGATTGTCAGCCACCAGCACTGGTTTTGCCTATTACACTGATCATAAATAATTAAAATTTGTCCTGAACAACCAATCCAAGGCACCGTCCTGAGGCACCCCAGGGTGCCTAGGCACACCACTGCACTAGGGGTCACTGGAGTACTCTTGGGATATGGACGGGGCATTAAAGATTTTTACCATTCTTTTTCCTTCCACAGTCCCTTCCCAGCTAACTAAGGAGCTTAGGTCCGGGTCTGTGTGCTGCTGATAGCAGCAGAGGCTTGTCGGCGCTCAGTAGAGGAGCCCCGTCATAGACCTAAATCAGCTTTAGCTGCAAACTGGAGCTGGACAGAGCTTGCCAGAGAAGTACAGAGGTAAGGTGCGGCTAGACAGCTCACACTGCTGCCGCTCCGTTATGCCAGTTGTTTCTATGGAAGCGGGGCGGTCAGCTCATACTGCCGCCCCGCCAGGTGGGGAGACTTAATGTTTTACTCGTATTCATCATGTCCCTAATCGCTCGCTGCCCAGCCGTGGTCAGCCACGCTGCCACCGCTGAGCGCCCACCTCTCTCCAGCTTGTGCGGTCAGCTTCCATGGGCACTTGTCTCCCTCTGGCTGCCCGCCGCTCTGTCACTGCTGCGGGCCGCCCGCAGCTATCTGTCAGCATGCTCAATGGTCGCGGACAGCTCCACGCTGCTGGCGAGGACCCCCTTGTCTCTGCTCCTTTGCTATGCCTTTCAGGGGGAGACAGCAGATTACACACACAGTTAGCTGCCACTGGCTGCCCGTCACCGCTAGCCAGGGCTTCCTGCACCAGGAAGCCCCGCGGCTCTTCTACACATATAGCGATGGGGGAAATGTATAGTGTCAACATGTAGGTGGATGAATATTTTTCCCAAGTGAAAACTATATTAGTGACACAGACGCGGGTGGGTGGCCCTGTCTGCACCACCGACATATGACTGGGTAAAAAATTGCATGCATATCAGAAAGGGGTGTGTGTGTGTATACGTATATATATATATATATATATATATATATATAATTTCTCTGACGTCCTAGTGGATGCTGGTGACTCCGTAAGGACCATGGGGAATAGCGGCTCCGCAGGAGACTGGGCACAAATAGAAAGCTTTAGGACTACCTGGTGTGCACTGGCTCCTCCCCCCATGACCCTCCCCCAAGCCTCGGTTAGATTTTTGTGCCCGACCGAGCTGGGTGCAATCTAGGGGGCTCTCCTGAGCTTCTTAGAAGAAAGTTAGTTTTAGGTTTTTTATTTTCAGTGAGACCTGCTGGCAACAGGCTCACTGCATCGAGGGACTAAGGGGAGAAGAAGCGAACCTGCCTGCTTGCAGCCAGCTTGGGCTTCTTAGGCTACTGGACACCATTAGCTCCAGAGGGATCGAACACAGGCCCAGCCTCGGAGTCCGGTCCCAGAGCCGCGCCGCCGGCCCCCTTACAGAGCCAGAAGCAAGAAGAGGTCCGGAAAATCGGCGGCAGAAGACATCAGTCTTCATCAAGGTAGCGCACAGCACTGCAGCTGTGCGCCATTGCTCCTCATGCACACCTCACACTGCGGTCACGGATGGGTGCAGGGCGCTGGGGGGGGGCGCCCTGAGCAGCAATATTAACACCTTGGCTGGCAAAAAAACATCACATATAACCCCCAGGGCTATATGGATGTACATTAACCCCTGCCAGATTTTACAAAAAAGCGGGAGAAAAGTCAGCTGAAAAGGGGGCGGAGCTATCTCTCTCAGCACACTGGCGCCATTTTCCATCACAGCTCCGCTGGAAGGACGTCTCCCTGACTCTCCCCTGCAGTCCTGCACTACAGAAAAGGGTCAAAAAGAGAGGGGGGGCACTATTTAGGCGCAGTATTACATATAACAGCAGCTATAAGGGAAAACACTCTATATAGTGATATCCCTGTGTATATATAGCGCTCTGGTGTGTGCTGGCATACTCTCCCTCTGTCTCCCCAAAGGGCTAGTGGGGTCCTGTCCTCTTTCAGAGCATTCCCGGTGTGTGTGCTGTGTGTCGGTATGGCTGTGTCGACATGTATGAAGAGGAAAATGATGTGGAGGCGGAGCAATTGCCTGTAGTGGAGATGTCACCCCCTAGGGAGTCGACACCTGAGTGGATGGGCTTATGGAAGGAATTACGTGAAAGTGTCAACTCTTTACATAAGAAGTTTGATGACATGGGACAGCCGGCTTCTCAGCTTGTGCCTGTCCAGGCGTCTCAAAGGCCATCAGGGGCTCTAAAACGCCCGCTACCTCAGATGGCAGATAGAGACGTCGACACGGATACTGACTCCAGTGTCGACGACGAGGAGACAAATGTAACTTCCAGTAGGGCCACACGTTACATGATTGAGGCAATGAAAAATGTTTTACACATTTCTGATAATACCACAGGTACCACTAAAAAGGGTATTATGTTTGGTGAGAAAAAACTACCTGTAGTTTTTCCTGCATCTGAGGAATTAAATGAAGTGTGTGATGAAGCGTGGGTTTCCCCTGATAAAAAACTGATAATTCCTAAGAGGTTATTGGCAGTGTACCCTTTCCCGCCAGAGGATAGGGCACGTTGGGAAACACCCCCTAGGGTGGATAAAGCACTCACACGCTTGTCCAAACAGGTGACACTTCCGTCTCCGGATACGGCCACCCTTAAGGAACCTGCTGACAGAAAGCAGGAGACTATACTAAAGTGTATATACACACACACTGGTGTTATACTGCGACCAGCGATCGCCTCAGCCTGGATGTGCAGTGCTGGGGTGGCTTGGTCAGACTCCCTGACAGAAAATATTGATACCCTGGATAGGGACAGTATATTACTGACTGTAGAGCATTTAAAAGATGCATTTTTATACATGCGTGATGCACAGAGGGATATTTGCCGGCTGGCATCAAGAATAAGTGCTATGTCCATTTCCGCCAGGAGAGGGTTATGGACTCGGCAGTGGTCAGGTGATGCCGATTCTAAAAGGCATATGGAAGTATTGCCTTATAAAGGGGAGGAGTTATTTGGGGTAGGTCTGTCGGACCTGGTTTCCACGGCAACTGCTGGGAAATCCACGTTTTTTACCCCAGGTCGCCTCTCAGCAAAAGAAGACATCGTATTATCATGCGCAGTCCTTTCGGCCCCATAAGGGCAAGCGGGCAAAAGGCTCCTCTTTTCTGCCCCGTGGCAAAGGGAGAGGAAAAAGGCTGCAGCAAACAGCTAGTTCCCAGGAACAGAAGTCCTCCCCCGCTTCCGCCAAGTCCTCAGCATGACGCTGGGGCTCTACAGGTGGACTCAGGTACGGTGGGGGCCCGTCTCAAGAATTTCAGCGCACAGTGGGCTCGCTCACAAGTAGATCCCTGGATCCTTCAGGTAGTATCTCAGGGGTACAAATTGGAATTCGAGACGTCTCCCCCTCGCCGTTTCCTAAAGTCTGCCTTACCGACAACTCCCTCCGACAGGGAGGCGGTATTAGAAGCTATTCACAAGCTGTATTCCCAGCAGGTGATAACCAAGGTACCCCTCCTGCAACAAGGAAAGGGGTATTATTCCACAATGTTTGTGGTACCGAAGCCGGACGGCTCGGTGAGACCCATTTTAAATCTAAAGTCATTGAACACTTGCATAAAGAAGTTCAAATTCAAGATGGAGTCACTCAGAGCGGTTATCTCGAGCCTGGAGGAAGGGGATTATATGGTGTCACTGGACATCAAGGATGCTTACCTGCATGTCCCAATTTACCCTTCTCACCAAGGGTACCTCAGGTTTGTGGTACAGAACTGCCACTATCAGTTCCAAACGCTGCCGTTTGGATTGTCCACGGCACCAAGGATCTTTACCAAGGTAATGGCCGAAATGATGATACTCCTTCGAAGGAAGGGAGTTTTAATTATCCCGTACTTGGACGATCTCCTGATAAGGGCGAGATCCAGGGAACAGTTGGTAGTCGGGGTCACTATCTCAAGAAGTGTTACGACAGCACGGTTGGATTCTCAATATTCCAAAATCACAGCTGATCCCGACGACACGGCTTCTGTTCCTAGGGATGATTCTGGACACAGTCCAGAAAAAGGTATTTCTCCCGGAGGAGAAAGCCAGGGAGTTATCCGATCTAGTCAGAAACCTCCTAAAACCGGGTCAAGTATCGGTGCTTCAATGCACAAGGGTCCTGGGAAAAATGGTGGCTTCTTACGAAGCAATTCCATTCGGCAGATTCCACGCAAGAACTTTCCAGTGGGACCTGCTGGACAAATGGTCCGGATCGCATCTTCAGATGCATCAGCGGATAACCCTGTCACCAAGGACAAGGGTGTCTCTCCTGTGGTGGTTGCAGAGTGCTCATCTGTTAGAGGGCCGCAGATTCGGCATTCAGGACTGGGTCCTGGTGACGACGGATGCCAGCCTTTGAGGCTGGGGAGCAGTCACACAGGGAAGAAATTTCCAGGGATTGTGGTCAAACCTGGAGACCTCACTTCACATAAATATCCTGGAGCTAAGGGCCATTTACAATGCCCTAAGCCAAGTGAGACCTCTGCTTCAGGACCAGCCGGTGTTGATCCAGTCGGACAACATCACGGCGGTCGCCCACGTAAACAGACAGGGCGGCACAAGAAGCAGGAGGGCGATGGCAGAAGCTGCAAGGATTCTCCGATGGGCGGAAAATCATGTGATAGCACTGTCAGCAGTGTTTATTCCGGGTGTGGACAACTGGGAAGCAGACTTCCTCAGCAGACACGACCTCCACCCGGGAGAGTGGGGACTTCACCCGGAAGTCTTCCACATGATTATAAGCCGTTGGGAAAAACCAAAGGTGGACATGATGGCGTCCCGCCTCAACAAAAAACTAAAAAGTTATTGCGCCAGGTCAAGGGACCCTCAGGCGATAGCTGTGGACGCTCTGGTAACGCCGTGGGTGTACCAGTCGGTTTATGTGTTCCCTCCTCTGCCTCTCATACCCAAGGTACTGAGAATTATAAGACGGAGAGGAGTAAGAACTATTCTCGTGGCTCCGGATTGGCCAAGAAGGACTTGGTACCCGGAACTTCAAGAGATGCTCACAGAGGACCCGTGGCCTCTACCTCTAAGAAGGGACCTGCTCCAGCAGGGACCCTGTCTGTTCCAAGACTTACCGCGGCTGCGTTTGACGGCATGGCGGTTGAACGCCGGATCCTGAAGGAAAAAGGCATTCCAGAGGAAGTCATCCCTACTTTGATAAAAGCCAGAAAGGATGTAACCGCAAAGCATTATCACCGCATTTGGCGAAAATATGTTGCGTGGTGTGAGGCCAGGAAGTACCCCAACGGAGGAATTTCAACTTGGTCGATTCCTGCATTTCCTGCAAACAGGAGTGTCTATGGGCCTCAAATTGGGATCCATTAAGGTTCAGATTTCGGCCCTGTCGATTTTCTTCCAGAAAGAACTGGCTTCAGTTCCTGAAGTTCAGACGTTTGTCAAGGGAGTGCTGCATATACAGCCTCCTTTTGTGCCTCCAGTGGCACCTTGGGATCTCAATGTAGTTTTGGGGTTCCTAAAATCACATTGGTTTGAACCACTTAAATCGGTGGATTTAAAATATCTCACGTGGAAAGTGGTCATGCTGTTGGCCCTGGCTTCGGCCAGGCGCGTGTCGGAATTGGCGGCTTTATCCTGTAAAAGTCCTTATCTGATTTTCCAATCGGACAGGGCGGAATTGAGGACTCGTCCTCAGTTTCTCCCTAAGGTGGTTTCAGCATTTCACCTGAACCAGCCTATTGTGGTGCCTGCAGCTACGAAAGACTTGGAGGACTCCAAGTTGCTGGACGTTGTCAGGGCCCTGAAAATATGTTTCCAGGACGGCTGGAGTCAGAAAATCTGACTCGCTGTTTATCCTGTACGCACCCAACAAGCTGGGTGCTCCTGCTTCTAAGCAGACTATTGCTCGCTGGATTTGTAGTACAATTCAGCTTGCGCATTCTGTGGCAGGCCTGCCACAGCCAAAATCTGTAAAAGCCCACTCCACAAGGAAGGTGGGTTCATCTTGGGCGGCTGTCCGAGGGGTCTCGGCTTTACAACTTTGCCGAGCTGCTACTTGGTCAGGGTCAAATACTTTTGTAAAATTTTACAAATTTGACACTCTGGCTGAGGAGGACCTGGAGTTTTCTCATTCGGTGCTGCAGAGTCATCCGCACTCTCCCGCCCGTTTGGGAGCTTTGGTATAATCCCCATGGTCCTTACGGAGTCCCCAGCATCCACTAGGACGTCAGAGAAAAATAAGAATTTACTTACCGATAATTCTATTTCTCGTAGTCCGTAGTGGATGCTGGGCGCCCATCCCAAGTGCGGATTGTCTGCAATACTTGTACATAGTTATTGTTAACTAATTGGGTTCTTGTTGTGAGCCATCTATTCAGAGGCTCCTCTGTTATCATGCTGTTAACTGGGTTCAGATCACAAGTTGTACGGTGTGATTGGTGTGGCTGGTATGAGTCTTACCCGGGATTCATAAATCCTTCTTTATTGTGTACGCTCGTCCGGGCACAGTATCCTAACTGAGGCTTGGAGGAGGGTCATGGGGGGAGGAGCCAGTGCACACCAGGTAGTCCTAAAGCTTTCTATTTGTGCCCAGTCTCCTGTGGAGCCGCTATTCCCCATGGTCCTTACGGAGTCCCCAGCATCCACTACGGACTACGAGAAATAGAATTATCGGTAAGTAAATTCTTATTTTATATATATATATATATATATAAAAACAGGCAGTAACAACATACAAAAGTAAACATTCTTACCTTTATACATAAGTAAAACCACCACGTGCATTGTCCTCCGTTCGCCTGACGGACGGACTTCCGGTTTCGTCATCATTCAGAGGCAACACTGTCAGAGGTGACGTATACCGGTGTGACTACACCATCACCATAGTAACATAACAACACAGTAACAAGAGAATGTGATGTTTCTACATGATATTTACCATAAACAAATATTCAAGTCACTTTGATTGATAGCGACTGGTAGGAAGTCTTAATAATCCACATAATGCAGTCATAAAAACTTAATAAACAACTATATAAAAAGGAGTTGTGGCCATGCTATTACATGAAGCTGACAAGAGACAAGGTTTCATTGAGACCATGTGGGGCCACGGTGTTGAGCCGGTGTATCCACCGTTCCTCCTTCTGCAGTAAAACCCTATGTCTGTCCCCTCCACGTTTAGAAAAAGGAACTTGTTCCAACATTTTATAACGCAAAGCTGCCAATGTGTGATTGTATAACTTAAAATGTTTTGCTACAGACTGATCTATATTTTTGCCTTCCAAAATTTGCTTGATGGCGCTTCTGTGCTGAGACATACGTTCTTTGAAAAGACATGTGGTCTTGCCAATATAATAAAGACCACAAGGGCATTTTATACAGTAAATTACAAACTTGCTTGTACAGGTAAGTACCTGCCGGATTTTGATTTTAACACCCGTATGTGGATGGAGGATGTAATCTCCTGTCTCCAAACACAGACATGTGGTGCAGCCAGTACATTTATAGTTACCTGGCTTTCTTTTCAAAAAAGTACCGTCATTAATGTCACCCAGCTGAGATATATCATTATGAACCACTAAATCCCTTATGTTGCTACCCCTTTTGTAACAAGGGAGAAGCCTACTAGAATTTATACTGGAGAGGTCCGGGTCTGCCTGTATTACCGGCCAGATTCTTTTGGCCGTCTGAGTGAGCTTCCGGCTAGCTGTGGTATATGTGGAAACGCATATAACTGCCTTATCCAATGATTTTTTTATTGCTAGCTTTATCTGCTGGTATCTTAGGTTCTAACATAGCTCTTGCCCTAGCTGTTTGCAGCAAATTATTGCTATAACCCCTCTCCAAGAATCTTTGAGTCATGTTATCCATTTGTTTGGATTCTTCTATAGAGTCACTGCAAATTCTGCGTACTCTAAGATACTGAGAATAGGGGAGCCCTATATATATATAGAAACACAGTATGAGCGCAAACAACAAGGTAAAAGCTTATATATATATATATATATATATATATATATATATGTATGTATGTCCCGTGGAACTACAAGTCCAAGAATGGACAAGAAACAGTGTTCCTCAAACTCACTGACAGCCAATATTATTTGGTAGAGGAGACTTGTCAGTGCGCACTCCTGGGACTTCCAGCTGTCGCTTCCCCAATGTTACCCGATCCCGGACGGGTGGTAGTCCTGCCAAGAGATTAAAGAAGCAGGGAGCGCCAATAGTGCATTAAAAAAGTACAACAATTTTATTTTAAAAATCCAGATCGGTCACAAGTATAAACCCGTACCATAAAAGGCGGTCAAACCACCGCTCGTATAACCAGCATATAATTTACCCCACTGTGCAAACCAGCATTCTCAGTTCCAAATCCAAAATGTCAGACCACGCCCATACGCGTTTCGTCATTCAACTTCGTCAGTAGGCTTGGTCTTTGTTATTCACAGCAGTCGTATCAATGCTTAAAGTTGGATGTTTGTCCTTGCATTCCCTTTAGCAAAATTGCATGCATATCAGAAAGGGCTATGTGTGTGTGTGTGTGTATGTATGTATGTATGTATATATATATATATATATATATATATATATATATATATATATATATATATATATATATATATATATATATATATATATATAATGTATGTGTATATATGTATATATAAAATTATACTCTAGGCGCTTCATCTTGCCCTACAGGCGCTCTTCACACCGTCGAATCCCCTGCACGCGTTAGAGAGCCGCTGGGCGGTAGGGAGGGTCCCCAGTGAGGAAAGTGATGAAGAGATGGGGGAAAGTAGTGGAGGGGGTGGACACCAGAAGCAGAGGCGACCAGACATAGATACAGTGGGTAGGATGGCCGGAGGGACTCACCGTTGGGGCTGTGGGCGGCTGCTGCAGGCTGGTAAACAGTCCAGTATCCAGAGGCAGTCTGTGCTACTATTACACACATTTCCTATCCTCCCCCCCCCCCCCCCCATCCTGCTCGTGGAGCGCGGTGCCCGAAAAGGGGGCATGGCCTAATGTAAAAGGGGCGCGTGGCCTCACGGGTATTTCTTTTTCATCCACTAGGGGTCACTGGAGTACTCTTGGGATATAAACGGTTTCCGCAGGAACAAGGCACTGAATATTCAAATTTAGAACTCTCCTCCCCTCCATATCCCAGAGTACCTCAGTGTTTTTTCTGTGCTCCTCGTAGCAACAAGGCTGGTGTGGAGTTCTCCACACTTCTTTTGGATATTTTTATTTTTAATATTTTTTCTCACTTTTACTTTTTTACATCAGCACATCCCTTCCCAGCTTCTGTAAAAACGTGGGTCCGGGATAGTGCCGCTGCACGGAGGCAGCGCATGGCGTGTCGGTCCTCACAAAGAGCACACTCACAGCCACACGCAGCTCACTCACTGCTGCTACAGCTGGACGGCGCTTACAGATAGAAGCCCCATCATAGCTATCGCTACTGGAGTCAGGTATACTGGGGGGACGGGGCGGTCAGCGCACGCTGCTGCCCCGCTGTGTGGGGACACTGTTCACAGAAGCTGCGCCCGCACCCACCTCTCCTTACAGGCCAGCCGCTCCGTCAACCGCTCCGATCAGCGCCGCGCCTCCACCGCTGGGACCCGCCGGCCGCCGCTCTCCGCTGCACCATTGCAGCACTCCCTGCTCCCCGGCAACTCCCTCTCAGACAGCGGAACACACGGGGGGAGCAGAAGGGGGGGGAAGCATTAGCGGACGGCTGCAAACGGGTGACATTAATGAAATAGGCTGTTAAGCCTATATTAACGGGTTGGCTGCATTTGTTAGATATTCTGCACTAGAGGCATGGCAGCCATTTTAACCATGCTTCCTGTCTTCCTGTTGTGATTCCAGAACATTCCTGTACTACATCTCTACTCCACCGGAGGCGCAGGGGTGTTAGTGGGAATTTGGGATCAGATTTCATACGGACTGGCCATGTGTACTGCACTTGGCCAGATGTGTGTGTGTGTGTATATGTATATATATGTATATGTATGTATGTGTATATATATAAGAGACACCTTCGTACTATTTTACTGAGTCGTGCAAGTTGTCTGTCTTTGTGTATTGTCTGTCTGCATAATGAGTAAGGCACCAGAAAAAACAAAAAAGCAGTTTCCCTGCCATGTCTGTGGGAGTGTGTTGCCGGATGGATATACCACATGTACAGTATGTTTTGTGGATTCAGCTACGAATAGGATTTCTGCTCCAGTTTCAAAGCAGGTTTCATCCCCGGACCCGCCATGGGCTATGCTAGCGGATGTCATGGCTGGATTGCAATCAGAATTGGCCGCCGCTCGACAAGAGCGGGAAGCGGCAAGAACTGAGTCTAGGGTGAGGCCGCTAGCACTACCGGAGGGGTCGCAGCCTTGCCTAAAGTCCAAGTCCGTTTTGGGTAGTAGGGATAAATTTTATTTGTCTTATGATTTACCTGTTTCTGCTATGTTGCATTCTGACGTTTCTATGCCAGACCTCACTGCGCCAGATGACGGTGAGGAGGGCGAGGTGGACCAGCAGTCAGATAGTGAAGATTTTGACAGCCCAGGCATTGATAATCTCATCAGAGTGCTGCGTCAGTCTCTGAAGTTTACAGAAACTGAGGAGCCTCTGACAAATAATGAAGTCGTCTTTGATAAACGACAGAGGACTCCAATGTGTTTTCCTGTTTCGGAATCTCTTAATAAGATGTTACTGGAAACCAGAAAGAATCCGGATAAACTGTTTTCTATACCTCGCAGATTTAAGTCTAGTTACCCGTTTCCAGAGTCTGTGACAGCTACATGGGAGAATCCGCCATTGGTGGATTCGTCTGTGTCTAAACTTACGAAGAAATTAACCATACCAGTACCAACTGCTACTACGCTTAAAGACCCTTCGGACCGTAAAATAGAAGCTATGCTAAAATCCATGTATATAGCGGCAGGAGAGTTGCTTAGACCTGGGTTGGTTGGCATTTGGGTAACTAAGGCACTCATGGTATGGATAACAGAGCTCAAGTCTGCCCTACAATGACGATCACCTTACACTTCTCGCTGATCAAATCAGGGAAGCTGCTGATTATCTAGGTACAGCTTCTACTGACTTCTGTCAGCTCACTTCTTGCCTTTCATCGTCGCTAGTTACAGCACGACGAGCACTCTGGCTGCGCTCTTGGCAAGCGGAGGTCAAAAGGGGTATAGAGGCGTTACCTTACGGTGGCGAGAAATTGTTTGGTCCTGAATTGGACAAATGGATTGCTGAGGCCACGGGAGGTAAGTCTGTTTTCTTGCCATTGCCTCCAACGGTACCTAGACGGAAATACTCGGGCCCGGCGTTCAAATCCTTTTGGCCTCAGCCCTTTCGAGGCCGTGGTAGAGGACCAGCCACGCCCGGTAGACTAGGTCGGGGGCGTGGTTTCCAACAAACCAACGCCAGTCGTCAAGACGCTAAGGTCACCGACAAGCCAATGGCAATGACGGACTCCCAGCCCATCTCGGATCTCCAATTGTGGGAGCACGCCTTCAGATGTTCCATTTGGCGTGGTTCCAGACGTCCACAGATGGGTGGATCCACAATTTAGTGCTAAAAGGTTACAAAATAGAATTCGACTGTCTCCCGCCACTGCGGTTTTTCAAGACAGGACTGCCTGTGTCGGACGACACAAGGGCGGTTCTGCAAATTGCCATTCAGTCTCTGCTGGAGTCAGCAGTTTTCATTCCGGTCCCTGTACAACAACGAGGTCAGGGTTATTATTCCAGTCTGTTTGTGGTACCAAAGCCGGATGGCTCGGTCAGACCAATATTGAACTTAAAGGGCCTCAATCAGTACGTCCCTTACTACAGATTAAAGATGGAATCTCTGCGCTCAGTAATTGCAGGTTTAGAGCCGCAGGAATTCATGATTGCGCTGGATCTCAAGGATGCATACTTACACATTCTGATTTGGCCACCTCATCAGAGGTTCTTGCGGTTTGCCATATGGCAGAACGATTACCAGTTTCAGGCTCTACCGTTTGGCCTCTCGTCAGCGCCTCGGGTATTCACCAAAGTTATGTCTGTGATGATAGCTCATCTCAGATCACTGGGAGTGATAATAGTTCCGTACTTGGACGATCTGCTCATCAAAGCTCCGTCTCAACAGATGCTCCTCCAACAGGTGTTGCTGACGTACAATGTACTAGTTCAGCACGGTTGGATTGTCAACTTCAAGAAATCACATCTAATTCCGTCTCAACGACTTCAATTCCTGGGCATGATTCTCGATACGGTAAATCAAAGAATTTACCTACCGAAACAGAAGGTACAGATTATTTGTCATCTGGTACACTTAGTGCTCAAGCCACGCACAGTCTCGGTACATTTGTGCATTCGCCTCTTAGGCACAATGGTGGCGGCATTCGAAGCGCTTCAGTTCTGAAGATTTCACTCACGTCCTTTTCAACTGGATGTGCTCGCACAGTGGTCGGTCTCGCATCTGCAGATTCACCAGAGGGTGAGGTTGTCTCCACGGGCCAGAGTAATTCTGCTTTGGTGGCTCAAGGTACACAATCTAACCGCAGGAAAACGGTTCGGTTCCTGGAATTGGATAATTCTAACAACGGACGCGAGTCTCAGAGGTTTGGGAGCTGTAGTTCAAAATTGTCAGCTCCAAGGTCTCTGGGCGGATCACGAAAGATTGCTGTCTATAAATGTCCTGCAATTTACAATGTGCTACGACAAGCAGTGCACATGCTTCAGTCGCAGACTGTCCAGGTGCAGTCAGACAACACGACGTTGGTCGCGTACATCAACAAACAAGGAGGAACGAGAAGCCGCATGGCCATGCGGGAAGTAGCTCGAATCCTCAGTTGGGCCGAGAATCACCACGTGATTTTGTCGGCAGTGTTCATTCCGGGAGTGGACAACTGGGAGGCGGATTATCTCAGCCGTCTGGATTTTCATCCAGGAGAATGGGCATTAAATCCAGAGGTGTTTCACATGTTGGTCCAGAGGTGGGGTTACCCTCAAGTGGACCGGATGGCTTCTTGCCACAATCACCAAACGCCCCAGTATGTGTCCAGGACGCGAGATCCAAAGGCAGTGGCGGTGAATGCTCTCACAATCGCGTGGCCGTACAGCCTCGTGTATCTGTTTCCACCGTTTCCGCTGCTCCCTCTGTTGCTAAAACGGATCAAAAGAGAGTCCGTCACAGTCCTACTAGTGGGACTCATTGGCCTCGGAGAGCTTGGTTCTCGGATCTCCGCGCACTACTCGCAAACGATCCTTGGCCGCTCCCACTACGTCCGGACCTGTTACAACATGGTCCGTTCCTTTACCCCGATTTAGCGCGACTGCGTTTGACGGGGTGGCTGTTGAGACCGCCCTCTTAAGAAGAGAGGGCATTCCAGAATCGGTTATACCAACCATGTTACGAGCTAGGAAGCCGGTTACGGCCTCTCATTATTACAGAATTTGGCGTGCCTATATAGGTTGGTGTGAAGCTCGGAAGTTTCCGACTTCATCTTTCAAGTTCTCCCGTCTTTTGTTATTTCTACAGACGGGGTTAGATGGCGGACTGCATTTATCTACACTAAAGGTGCAGGTATCTGCTTTGTCTATTTACTTTCAAAGACGATTGGCTCTATTGCCGTCTGTACACACTTTTCTGCAAGGTGTACTCAGAGTACAGCCTCCATTCATTCCACCTACAGCGCCATGTGACTTGAATTTGGTTTTAGATTTCTTACAGTCTTCATATTTTGAACCCTTACAACAAGTGGATATTAAGTTTCTCACTTGGAAAACCATTTTTCTGCTGGCCTTCGCTTCGGCAAGGCGTGTTTCAGATTTGGGTGCCTTGTCATGCAAGCCACCGTATTTAGTGTTTCATGATGACAGAGCGGAACTTCGTACGAATCCCGCTTTCTTACCAAAGGTAGTGTCATCTTTTCACATCAATCAACCAATAGTAGTTACTGTGTTAACGGGACATTCTGGAACTATGGATGTGGTACGCGCATTACGCGTTTATGTATCCCGAACGTCTACAGTTCGTAAGACGGACACGTTGTTTGTTCTCTATGATGCTGCCAAGATGGGTTGGCCAGCTTCTAAGCAGACCTTATCCAGATGGATAAAACTGACCATACGTCAGGCTTACCTTCATGCTAGGTTACAGCCGCCTACATCAGTAACAGCTCATTCCACACGTTCTGTGGGAACTTCGTGGGCAGCTGGTCGTGGAGCTTCTACGACGCAGCTTTGCCGTGCGGCTACATGGTCTTCAGTGCACACATTTGTGCGCTTTTACAAGTTTGATATGTTTGCGGCATCAACATCTAGCTTTGGCCGCCTAGTGATACAGGTGCCAAACAGCTCTCCCACCCACGGGGGAAGCTTTGGTACGTCCCAAGAGTACTCCAGTGACCCCTAGTGGATGAGAAAGAAAATAGGATTTTGGTACTTACCAGGTAAATCCTTTTCTTTGAATCCATAGGGGGCACTGGACGCCCACCCAGAGCAGTTTTACCTGGTTTGCGGTAAGTTCAGGGGATCTTATGGTAACACATTCTCACCGACTGGTTCAAGTTTCAAGGACTATCGGTTATTGTGCCAACTGTTTAGTTGTCAGTCACGTTATGTGTCAACTTTATTGTTGTCCGTTCTGTTATATGTAATTCTCCATTGTCAACCTCTCTATCGCTCCTGTTCGGCTCAGTAAAAAACACTGAGGTACTCTGGGATATGGAGGGGAGGTTAGTTCTAAATTTGAATATTCAGTGCCTTGTTCCTGCAGAAACCGTCCATATCCCAAGAGTACTCCAGTGCCCCCTATGGATTCAAAGAAAAGGATTTTCCTGGTAAGTAACAAAATCCTATTTTTCTCTCTCGCTCCGGGGGTGTTTCCAGCTTGCCTAAAGATGCTGGCAGCCCCCGGATACTGGAGTGTGTGTGGCGGCTCTTCTCTGTGACAGTAGGCGAGTGCTGCCAGAGATGACGTCACTGCAGCACTCGGCTCCTGTCACAGCAGGAGAGCTGACAGCTGGATGTGCATGGAGGAGGCTGCGGGTGTGTGTACGTGGCGCAGGGAGGGCTATGAAAGCCTTCTCCTTCACCACCCTCCTAATGTCTATGCCTGTGGTGGCAGCAGCTGTTGTTCCCCCGGCGCTGCGGCCGGGGAGTCGGAGTTACTGAAACAGAGCGTTCAGCACATGAGAATGAAGAATGTTACTTCAGCAGTATTATAAATAAAAAAATTATATTTATATATATATATATATAAATTATACTTTTTTATTTATAATACTGCTGAAGTAACATTCTTCATTCTCATGTGCTGAACGCTCTGTTTGAGTAGGTCTGGGTCATCCCTGACAAGATGATTTCAAACCCTCAAGAGGATTCCGATTATTCTATCCGCGGCGGGAAAAGAATAAACAAAGTGGGCGTCACTCCCTGTTCTGCACAGGTCTCTGTCCTAAAGCCAGCGGATCATATGTAGGAAGCTACGTTATGTTCTAGTTATGTGTCCACGCGTACGTCAGTTAGACCTGCCATTACATGCGCATGGGGAGTAGTAGTATTCAAAAATGGTCAGTTGCCTGGTCATCCGTTATAGATACCCTGGGGCGAGATGGGATACTCCTTACGTTGGGTCATATCAAGGATGCTGCAGCATGCTTTCGTGTGATTGTAAAGGATAGAGGACTCTTGGGTTCGTGGGCCGATTCCATGGCGGTCTCGGCTAGGAGGACGTTGTGGATTCACCAATGGAATGCTGAGGCTGACTCTGAGAAGATATGGAGTCTCTTCCCGATGACGATGAAGCCTGGTGATGGCCTAGTTAATTTGATCTCTGCAGATGCCGCTGGTAAGTCTACCTTCTGGGCCTATGTTCCCTCACAACGGATGATGACGCACAATTGTCGGATGCAGTCATGTCGGCCCAATAGATACGGGTTCCCCTTTTTTCTTTGCAGGTAGAGCAAGGAAAAAAGGGAAGAGGTCGTCAGCCTCTTCAAGGTCACAGGAGCAGAAATCATCCTCTGTTTCTGCCAGATCCACCGCATGACGCTGAGACTCTCTTGCGGGAGCCCACACTGGAACGGACTTGGACCCGTGGGTTTTACGAATAGTGTCCCAAGGGTTCATGCTGGAGTTTCCAGGCGTTTTCTCTCACCAATTCTTCATTATTACCTATTCTCCTCCGGACGGGGAGGTAATATGTGACACAACACAAGAGTTGTGTCAGGATCAGGTCCTGGTCCTTGTGTACCCTGTCAAAGTCGAAAAATATCATGATTCACATGCCTTGTACTAACCCCATGCACATGCCCGCTGCGCGTGCACACGCTCTGCCGTGCGTACGCATATTTGCACTTTGCGTAATGGAGCTTCTACAGTTGTGCGCTTTGGCGCGTGGTATGCGCATTTACGGTGGAGTTTGTGAGCTTGTAGCGTGCGACTCGATCGTAACATATTAACCTCATATAGTGCATTTTGTAGGTAATGTTCCCCTAGACAATGACAGCGAGTATGTTTAGTTTAAGCTGTTCCTGAATAGAGAGATTCCTCTTCACATGATAGGAAGGGTCAGATAAAGATTGGATGGTGGTGTTTAGTATCCAGCTGTAGGGTATTTTGAGGGTAACATTTTGGTGTTAGTTAGGAAGGGATCGCTCGCTCCTGCGTATAGATATGTACAGTAGTATGTTTTGAACATTAAATGTATTTGCTGATAATTCCACATGCGGGGGGAATCCAGAGGATGCCTCCCACCAGAGTAGTTGGGGAAAGACACAGCCCACCTGTTCAAACCCACCTATGACCTTTGCTGTAATGTAGAGACACATCCCTGTGTCCAATGAACAATAAGATTACAGGTACCATTGTATTGTGAATGTATGTTGTGTTTATAAAGACCACTGTTGCCTGTCCAGCCTCATGTCTCTGAAGGCTTTCTACCTGAATAGCTGAGGGCTGGATTCCAGATCGCGCATGCGAAAGATTCCCCACGTATGTATATTTCTCTGTAGCCATTGTTCGCCACTGTTAGCCTTTGGTCATGTTATTTCTCTGTTATTCTGTTAGATTCTTATGTTAGTTTATAGTGTATAAATTGTACTGTTTTATCTTTTAAATATACTCGTTTCCACGGCAGTGTTAGAGCTGCTGGGGCTTTGAAACTAACTGGTCGTTGTATTCACATTTCTGCAAGGGGCTGTCTGAGTGTCTCAAATCGCTCTAACAGCATACACATTATTAAGTACTTTATTAAGGTTTTCAGTATAAGCATATCCTTACAGTATGTTTAACATAAGAAGGTTTAAAGGTTATCAACTGTGTGTGCGCCCGCTGTGTATTCCGTACGCTATATGCGTACCACGTGCGAAGTCTTTGTACGCAAATAGCGTACAAAGTGCGTAGCACGTGCACGTGGTCTGGCGGCCATTACGGCTCCAAGGTGATTGTATATAGCTTTATGTTTAATGGTAATATTATTGACATTATCAACCCTGTCACAATAGGGAGTAGACTGTTATTCAAGCTTCTTCGTGCTCCCGAAGCCAGACGGCTAGGTCAGACCAATCCTAAAGCTGACATCCCTTAATTTCTATTTAAAGAAATTCAAATCCAAGATGGAATCTCTCAGGGCAGTGAGATCCAATCTGAAAAAAAGAATAAAGGAGTTCTAATTACATTTTCCTCCGCATTAGATTTACTTGAGGTTTGCTATTCAGGATGTTCGTTACTAATTTCACCAGGGTGATGGCGGTAATGATGGTTCTCCTTCTCTAGTACGGAGTCACATTTATCCCGTACTGGGATGGTCTCCTGATAACGGCGAGATCAAGAAACCAGTTGGTGCAAAACGTTGCACTCTCCCTGACAGTTCTTCAACAACAGGGTTGGCTCCTGCACTTGCCAGAATCACTGATGGCCCATCGACGCGGTTGTCGGTTTTGGGAATAATACTAGATACTACAGAGAGTTTTTTCTTCCAGTGGGAAAGGCTCTGGAGATCCAGAGTCTGGTCATAAGACCAGCTGGAGTGTCAATCCATCAATACATTAGAAAGGATGGTTGCGGCCTACAAAGCCATTCAGTTGGCAGGTTCCTTGCCAAGGTGTTCTAGTGGGTCCTGTTGGACAAGGGGTCCGGTTCCCACCTACACATGCACTGGAAGATAATCCTGTTGTCAAAAGCCAGGATTTTGCTCCTGTGGTGGCTCCACACCTTGCACTTACTAGAGAAACGCAGGTTCAGGATGCAAGTCTCTGAGGCTGGGGAGCTGTCACCCAAGAGAAAAGCTTCCAAGAAAAATGCTAAAGTCGGGACGCCTGCCTTCACATGAATATGCTGGAATTGAGAGCCATTTACAACGGCCTTCAATAGGTGGTACATCTTCTTCAAGATCACCCCGTGCAGATCCAGTTGGATAAGGTAACAGCAAGGCGGAACAAAAAGCAGAGCGGAAATGGCAGAGGTGACGAAGATCCTCCTCTGGGCAAAAAAATATGTAAGGGCTCTGTCGGCAATTTTCATTCCGGTGGACAACTGGGAAGCATGCTTCCTCAGCAGACACGATCTACGTCCGGGAGAGTGGGACCTCCACCAAGAAGTCTTCGCAGAGGTGACAAGTCTTTGGGGAGTTCCTCCAGTAGACAGGATGACTTCTCGTCTCAATGAGAAGCTTCAGAAAAATTGTTCCAGGTGAAGAGACCCTCAGCAATAGCAGTAGATGCTCTGGTTACCCAGTGGTTATTCCGGTCAGTGTATTCCTTCCACTTCCACTGATCCCAAAAGTTCTCGGGATAATAAGAACAACGGTTCGGGCAATTTTCACTGCCCCAGACTGGCCAAGGAGGGCTTGGTTCCCAGATCTTCAGGAGTTGATCATTAAAAGATCCTGGGCCTTTTCCTCTTCGCGAGGACCTACTACGGTAGGTACCATGCGTGTACCTAGACTTGCCGCAGCTACATTTGACGGCATGACTGTTAAGCGCCGAATTTTACCCCGAAAGGGTATTCCCAAGAAAGTCATCCCCACTCTTATTCAGGCCAGGAAAGGAGTAACGTCTAAACATTACCACCGTTTTTTGGAGAAAATGTGTGTCTTGGTGTGAATCCAAGAACGTTTCAACGGAAGTGTTTCAGTTAGGGCGTTTTTCTCCGTTTCCTACAGGCTGGGGGAAATGCAGACTGCAGTTGGACTCCATTATAGTCCAGTTTTCAGCATTGGCAATTTTCTTTCTGAAACCATTTAGCTTCCCTTCTGGAAGCTCAGATTTGCGTGAAAAACGTGTTGCACGTCCAACCTTCATTTGTGCCTCCAGGGGCACCTTGGGATCGTAATATGGTGTTGCAGTTCCTTCAATCACATTGGTTTACACCTTTCCGGAAGGTGGAGTTGAAATTCCTCACTTGGAAAGTGGTCATCCTATTGGCCTTGGCATCTGCAAGGCGGGTGTCTGAGTTAGCGGCCTTGTCTCACAAGAGCCCTTATTTGATCTTCCAGGAAGATAGAGCTGAATTGAGGACACGTCAGCAATTTCTACCGAAGGTGATTTCCTCTTTCCACATCATCCGACCTATTATGGTGCCTGAGGCTTCAGACGCCTTCGCTCAGGCAAAATCTCTGGATGTTGTCAGAGCTTTGAAGATTTATGTCGCCAGAACGGCCCAGATTAGGAAAACAGCGGCTCTGTATGTCCTGTATGCTCCTAACAAGGTTGGGTGTCCTGCTTCCTTGCAGATCATTGCATGCTGGATCTGGAACACCATTCAGCACGCTCATTCCATGGCTTGATTGCTGTTACCGGTATCGGTGAAAGCCCATTCTACTAGAAAGGTGGGCTCATCCTGTGCGGCTGTCCGGGGGCTCTCGGCATTGCAACTTTGCAGAGCAGCTACTTGGTCGGGGTCAAACACATTTGCAAAGTTCTACAAGTTTGACACCTTGGCCGATGAAGACCTTAAGTTTGGTCAATCGGTGCTGCAGAATCACCTGCACTCTCCCGCCCATTCTAGAGCTTTGGTATAAACACTGTGGTTCTTGAAGTGACCCCAGCATCCTCTAGGACGTATGAGAAAATAGGATTTTAATACCTACCGGTAAATCCTTTTCTCTTAGTCCGTAGAGGATGCTGGGCGCCCGTTCCAGTGCGTACTGTATCTGCAGTTATTGGCTGTGGTTTCACACAGGTTGTGTTACGGTTTTTGTCAGCATAGTGCTGAATTTTCTTCATGCCGTTGGCTTGTGTTCTATTGAATGCCACGTTCTGCGGCAAGCTTGAGGTGTGAGCTGGCAAGATGCTCACCGTGGTTTAACAATAAATCCTTTTCCTCGAAATGTCCATCTCCCTGGGCACAGTTTCCTTAAACTGAAGTCTGGAGGAGGGGCATATAGAGAGGAGCCAGGTCACACCCTTTGAAAGTCTTAAAGTGCCCATGTCTCCTGCAGATCCCGTCTATACCCCATGGTTCTTGAAGTGACCCCAGCATACTCTACTGACTAAGAGAAAAGGATTTACCGGTAGGTATTAAAATCCTATTTTTCTGCTGCGGGCTCCACAGGGAATAACATCAGGTGTGGCACCAACCTAACCTAAACAGCCCAGATGACTTGTTTGCTTCATTGAAGGGGTTTAAGGTTTGGCTGCAGAACAACGTTAATGGATACTGAACGATAATTCTCTCACCATGTCACAGCATTTCTTTCCTAATAGGAGAGGAGGGGTGAGTTGTGGGATCATTTTCCCCTCTGAAGCACATGTGGATGGCCAATTGTTTGAGATCTGACATAGTAGTTGCTATATATATCATGGTCTTATCACTCCCAGGTTCTATGTGATTTTCTGAGACTGCATTTTGTATCATCCACTAGGTGGCAGTACGTAACTTTCTTGAAGAATAGCTCTGCACCTGTCCTGCACAATTATACACCAATAGACTCCATTCCATGGTGCTTACAGGACATTCTGGTTGTATGTGGGGACCAAGTGCCCTATTGGGTCCATACATATTGGGCATTCCCAACCTCAGTCCTCAAGGTTTTGGTCATATCCAGGCTTCAGTGCAGATGATTAAATCAAAATAACTGAGGTACTAATTATGTCACCTGTGCTTAAGCATGGATATCCTTAACACCAGTACTGTTAGAGTGCCTTGTGGAGCGAGTTTGGGAGCCACTGCTATTGGTGCTTCTATAACTTTGTATGTGCACATGTACCGCTGTAATGGAACTGTCCAACTGGTGGTTGCCCGCTATTTCCATATGTAGTAAAGGGTCAGTACAAACTGCTGCATGCGCCTCCTGCATCTTTGGTCAGGACAAACACTAGCGACTTTCCTCCAGGCAATTTATTTAGCATAAACTAATCTTGCTATGACCGCAGCAGAAGTTTGGTGTTTCTGTAATTGGATCCACAGTTATAAGACTCAGACATAATGATATGGGCCCTCATTCCGAGTTGTTCGCTCGCAAGCTGCTTTTAGCAGCTTTGCACACGCTAAGCCGCCGCCTACTGGGAGTGAATCTTAGCTTCTCAAAATTGCGACCGACGGATTCGCAATATTGCGAATAGACCTCTCTTAGCAGTTTCTGAGTAGCACGAGACTTACTCTGCCATTGCGATCAGTTCAGTCAGCTTCGTTCCTGGTTTGACGTCACAAACACACCCAGCGTTCGCCCAGACACTCCCCCGTTTCTCCAGACACTCCCGCGTTTTTCCCAGAAACGGCAGCGTTTTTTCGCACACACCCATAAAACGGCCAGTTTCCGCTCAAAAACACCCACTTCCTGTCAATCACATTACGATCACCAGAACGAAGAAAAATCCTCGTAATGCCGTGAGTAAAATACCTAACTACATTGCAAATTTACTTGGCGCAGTCGCACTGCGGACATCGCGCATGCGCAGTAAGCGGAAAATCGCAAAATAACGAAAATCGGCAACGAGCGATCAACTCGGATTGACCACCATGGTTCCTTAGGTGATTGTTCTCCCCTTGTCAGCAGTTTATATCCAGTAACTCTTTTTTATATCCAGTCATTTTTGTACCGTGAATGGTACAGGGCACAGCCTTCTTTCCTGTGCCCAATCCAGGTGCCTGCTGTTAGTGTTCCTGCTAGAGGTGTGGGTACGGTATCCAGATGAAATTACACTGCTCAAAAAAATAAAGGGAACACTAAAATAACACATCCTAGATCTGAATGTATGAAATATTCTTATTAAATACTTTGTTCTTTACATAGTTGAATGTGCTGACAACAAAATCACACAAAAATTATCAATGGAAATCAAATTTATTAACCCATGGAGATCTGGATTTGGAGTCACCCTCAAAATGAAAGTGGAAAAACACACTACAGGCTGATCCAACTTTGATGTAATGTCCTTAAAACAAGTCAAAATGAGGCTCAGTAGTGTGTGTGGCCTCCACGTGCCTGTATGACCTCCCTACAACCCACACAAGTGGCTCAGGTAGTGCAGCTCATCCAGGATGGCACATCAATGCGAGCTGTGGCAAGAAGGTTTGCTGTGTCTGTCAGCGTAGTGTCCAGAGCATGGAGGCGCTACCAGGTGCCAGGCCAGTACATCAGGAGACATGGAGGAGGCCGTAGGAGGGCAACAACCCAGCAGCAGGACCGCTACCTCTGCCTTTGTGCAAGGAGGTACAGGAGGAGCACTGCCAGAGCCCTGCAAAATAACCTCCAGCAAGCCACAAATGTGCATGTGTAAACTCAAACGATCAGAAACAGACTCCATGAGGGTGGTATGAGGGCCCGACGCCCACAGGTGGGGGTTGTGCTTACATCCCAACACCGTGCAGGACGTTTGGCATTTGTCAGAGAACACCAAGATTGGCAAATTCGCCACTGGCGCCCTGTGCTCTTCACAGATGAAAGCAGGTTCTCACTGAGCACATGTGACAGACGTGACAGAGTCTGGAGACGCCAAGGAGAACGTTCTGCTGCCTGCAACATCCTCCAGCATGACCGGTTTGGCAGTGGGTCAGTAATGGTGTGGGGTGGCATTTCTTTGGGGGGCCGCACAGCCCTCCATGTGCTCGCCAGAGGTAGCCCGACTACCATTAGGTACCGAGATGAGATCCTCAGAACCCTTGTGAGACCATATGCTGGTGCGGTTGGCCCTGGGTTCCTCCTAATGCAAGACAATGCTAGACCTCATGTGGCTGGAATGTGTCAGCAGTTCCTGCAAGACGAAGGCATTGATGCTATGGACTGGCCCGCCCGTTCCCCAGACCTGAATGCAATTGAGCACATCTGGGACATCATGTCTCGCTCCATCCACCAATGCCACGTTGCACCAACTATAGAGGTAAAACTAACTGGTCTATAGTACCCAGGATGATTTTTAGAACCCTTTTTAAATAATGGCACTACCTCAGCTATACGCCAATCCATCGGTACCATACCCAATTTAATGGACCTATAGAAAATCAAGTATAAAGGTCTTGCAAGCTGTGCCTTAAGCTCCATAATAACCCTCAGATGAAAACCATTTGGGGCCGGTGATTTATTAATCTTTATGTTGCTTAGTCTCTCCAGGACTATTTCCTCACTTAAACAAGCATCTAGCCAAGAATCATTACCTTCACTGTCGTTATGCACTACTAACACCGTCTGATCCTCCCTGGTGAAAAAAAGCTGTTCAGTATATCCGCTTTTATTTTGTCATCGTTTCCAAGGCTCACAGTTCATCTTTTAATGGGCCTATGTTCTATTTCTTTAACCCTTTAATGTTTATGTATTTATAAAACTCTTTGGGATTGGCTTTATTCTCTATAGCAATTTGTTTTTCGTTTACAATTGTAGCTGCCCTTATTACTTTTTTGCATCTTTTATTGCATTCTTTGTAATACTGGAATGACTCCTCCCCTCCATTAGTTTTAAATGCTTTAAAAGAACACCTCTTTTTAGCCATTGCTTCTTTGACATCCTTATTAAGCCACATTGATTTGAGTCTATTACTCTTGTGTTTACTGCCCAAGGGTATGAATTTGTGAATATTGCTATCAAGCAACCCTTTTAAAGCATCCCACATTTCCGATGTGTCTTTACCATGAAACAAAACTTCCCAGTCAATGTCGTTTAGCATATTGAAGTTAGCTTTTCTAAAGTTGAATGTTTTTGTTGATTCCTTATAGCTATGTTTCTTGAAACTGATGCTAAATGTGATCATATAGTGATCACTGTTTCCCAAGGTCTCCCCAACTGTAATGTTTGATATAATGTCCACATTATTGGTAATAACTTGGTCCAGAACATTATTACCTCTGGTTGGGTCCTCGACTAATTGAGACAAGTATTGATCCTTTAATGTGTTTAGAATCCTGCTGCTCCTAATTTTTACACATGAATCGTTACTCCAGTTTATACCCGGATAGTTAAAAATCCCCTAACACTAGGATGTCCCCCATTCCCGCAGCTTTTTCAATTTGCTGTGAGAGCAGTTCCTCGTCACGTATGCTAATATCTGGTTGCTTGTAGCACGTGACAATGACTAGTTTCTTTATTTCAGTGCCCCCACTAGTGATCTCAACCCATAGTGATTCCACATTATCACCAGTCCCCTCGTAAATAACATATATTAAGTTTGGTTTTAGAGATGGTTTTACATAGAGACATACCCCTCCTCCCCTTTTGGTAGCCCTGTCCCTCCTGAGAAGTGAATATCCCTCCAAATTAGTAACCCAGTCGTGAGAGTCGTCCCACCATGTTTCCGTAATACCTATAATATTATACTGATTTTTTGATACATGCCATTCCAATTCCCCCATTTTACCTGATAGGCTTCTTTTCGCAAGCATGTGCAGACCAGTAGGGACCATATGGTAGCACTGATCCCAAGTTTTGAATGACCAGCTAAACTACAGGAATAATTTATTAAACTCAATAAAACAGGAGATAAAGGGAAAGTCTCATATCAGCACATCCCTAGGCATACAATGCTAGCAAACTCAATGTGATATTAGAATATTACTAGAGATGTGCACAGGACCATTTTTGCTGGATTTGGAATTGGCCCTGAATCGTCATCCGGCTTTGTATTTGGTTTTTGCCAAACGGCCGTGACTGGTTTTGTTTTTTTGTTTTCAAAAATTGACAGACTAAAATCACATAATTTGGGCCTTTTTTTTGTTCCATGGGGGGATTCAGACCTGATCCTAGATGTGCTAAAGTTAGCACATTTATGATCAGATTATCTGACATGCGGGGGGACGCCCAGCACAGGGCTAGTATGCCCCACATGTTAGGCGCCCGCATGAGACCCGCAGCCATTTTTGTGATAGCATCGGCTGCGTGTGATGTCATGCAGCTGCCCCGACTACGCCCCCTGTTTCTCCGTTGCCGCCCCTGTTTTAAAGTCTTGTTCCCGCAATACTCCATCTCCGTCTTTGAAATGGAGCGTTGCCTCCCCACACCCCCCGTGACCATCTCTGCCTCATAGACAGGCAGAAGCAATCACATTTTCTGTAGGGCGCCGTAGAAAATGCAGGAGCATGCGCAGGATCCCACATCTTCTTAGCAATTTTTACAGTTGGACCGCTTATTGCGATTGCGATCCAACCTGAATCAGGCTCTATTTGTAAAATATAAAATATACATCACAATATTAGACGCCACTAAGTGAGCAAAACTGCCGGCAAATGGCAGTAATAAAATTTTTCTCATGTAATAATTTTAAGTCACATTTCCCTTAGGTCACTCATGTAAAAGACAAGGGCTTCAAACCAGAAATAACCAGTCTTAGCTGGTCTGGTGGGGTGTGTGAAGTCATGCTGTGATGTCATAATGGAAACTGCCTATGTCAGGGCTATGCTGTTGCTGTCTCTTGCATATGCTTTCAGAGGCCTGGCACGGCATAGCACACTGGTAGAAGGTTAGTGACTGGACAAAGATAAGAGCAGCTTATTTTGAATCGTCGGCAGACATTTAGCATGACTATTATAATATATGACTTACGACCTTTGGGATAGCATAGAATTGGATAAAAACAAAATCTCACACCTACTGATCATGGCTACATCTGAGGGAAACGTGCACCCTCGACGCAGCTATGCGCACCTGTGCCTAGCCATGTCGAGTTGCGGCATTTGCCGCCCCCATCCATGTGAATGGGGCACACACATGTCTTAGATGTCCAGACGTACGCGGTGCGGTCGCAACTAACAAGGCGCAATCGCATTAAGATGTAGCCACAACGAGAATGGCTACATTTGTACAGTTGTAATTCCTGTTAGCGTCAGAAATGAATGCTATGGTGGTTATGACTGTCCCCATCCCCCCTCACTCCCACTCAGGGAGTGAGGGGGGAGGGGGACAGTCATAACCCATAGGGGTACAAGGGAAACCACCGGTGGGCCCTACTGCCTGGGGGCCCACTTCCTTGTCTATGGATCAGGTCCTGTCTGTGCACTTGAATTGTACATTATACATATTATCTACAGTGCATTGCAGTTATTAATCTGGTACATTATCATGCATGCACTAGCAGTATTTACTATATATATTTCTCTATCGTCCTAGTGGATGCTGGGGTTCCTGAAAGGACCATGGGGAATAGCGGCTCCGCAGGAGACAGGGCACAAAAAGTAAAGCTTTAGGATCAGGTGGTGTGCACTGGCTCCTCCCCCTATGACCCTCCTCCAAGCCTCAGTTAGATTTTTGTGCCCGGCCGAGAAGGGTGCAATCTAGGTGGCTCTCCTAAAGAGCTGCTTAGAAAAGTTTAGCTTAGGTTTTTTATTTTACAGTGAGTCCTGCTGGCAACAGGATCACTGCAACGAGGGACTTAGGGGAGAAGAAGTGAACTCACCTGCGTGCAGGATGGATTGGCTTCTTTGGCTACTGGACATTAGCTCCAGAGGGACGATCACAGGTACAGCCTGGATGGTCACCGGAGCCTCGCCGCCGGCCCCCTTGCAGATGCTGAAACAAGAAGAAGGTCCAGAATCAGCGGCATGAAGACTCCTCAGTCTTCTTAAGGTAGCGCACAGCACTGCAGCTGTGCGCCATTTCCTCTCAGCACACTTCACACGGCAGTCACTGAGGGTGCAGGGCGCTGGAAGGGGGGCGCCCTGGGAGGCAATGAAAACCTAATTTTGGCTAAAAATACCTCACATATAGCCTCCGGGGGCTATATGGAGATATTTAACCCCTGCCAGAATCCGTTAAGAGCGGGAGACGAGGCCGCCGAAAAAGGGGCGGGGCCTATCTCCTCAGCACACAGCGCCATTTTCCCTCACAGAAAGGCTGGAGGGAAGGCTCCCAGGCTCTCCCCTGCACTGCACTACAGAAACAGGGTTAAAACAGAGAGGGGGGGCACTAATTTGGCGTTAGAAATATATAAAAAAGATGCTATAAGGGAAAACACTTATATAAGGTTGTCCCTATATAATTATAGCGTTTTTGGTGTGTGCTGGCAAACTCTCCCTCTGTCTCTCCAAAGGGCTAGTAGGTCCTGTCCTCTATCAGAGCATTCCCTGTGTGTGTGCTGTGTGTCGGTACGTGTGTGTCGACATGTATGAGGACGATGTTGGTGAGGAGGCGGAGCAATTGCCTGTAATGGTGATGTCACTCTCTAGGGAGTCGACACCGGAATGGATGGCTTATTTAGGGAATTACGTGATAATGTCAACACGCGGCAAGGTCGGTTGACGACATGAGACGGCCGACAAACAATTAGTACCGGTCCAGACGTCTCAAAAACACCGTCAGGGGTTTTAAAACGCCCGTTTACTTTAGTCGGTCGACACAGACAGGGACACTGAATCCAGTGTCGACGGTGAATAAACAAACGTATTCCTTATTAGGGCCACACGTTAAGGGCAATGAAGGAGGTGTTACATATTTCTGATACTACAAGTACCACAAAAGAGGGTATTATGTGGGATGTGAAAAAACTACCGTAGTTTTTCCTGAATCAGATAAATTAAATGAAGTGTGTGATGATGCGTGGGTTCCCCCCGATAGAAAATATGGGCGGTATACCCTTTCCCGCCAGAAGTTAGGGCGCGTTGGGAAACACCCCTTAGGGTGGATAAGGCGCTCACACGCTTATCAGAACAAGTGGCGGTACCGTCTATAGATAGGGCCGTCCTCAAGGAGCCAGCTGACAGGAGGCTGGAAAATATCATAAAAAGTATATACACACATACTGGTGTTATACTGCGACCAGCGATCGCCTCAGCCTGGATGTGCAGAGCTGGGGTGGCTTGGTCGGATTCCCTGACTAAAAATATTGATACCCTTGACAGGGACAGTATTTTATTGACTATAGAGCATTTAAAGGATGCATTTCTATATATGCGAGATGCACAGAGGGATATTTGCACTCTGGCATCAAGAGTAAGTGCGATGTCCATATCTGCCAGAAGATGTTTATGGACACGACAGTGGTCAGGTGATGCAGATTCCAAACGGCACAAAGGTGTATTGCCGTATAAAGGAAGAGGAGTTATTTGGGGTCGGTCCATCGGACCTGGTGGCCACGGCAACTGCTGGAAAATCCACAGTTTTTTACCCTAAGTCACATCTCTGCAGAAAAAGACACCGTCTTTTCAGCTTCAGTCCTTTCGTCCCTATAAGAGTCATATCTGCCCAGGGATAGAGGAAAGGGAAGAAGACTGCAGCAGGCAGCCCATTCCCAGGAACAGAAGCGTTCCACCGTTTCTGACAAGCTCTCAGCATGACGCTGAGACCGTACAGGACCCCTGGATCCTACAAGTAGTATTCCAGGGGTACAGTTTGGAATGTCGAGACGTTTCCCCTGCGCAGGCTCCTGAAGTCTGCTTTACCAAGGTCTCCCTCCGACAAGGAGGCAGTATGGGAAAAAATTCACGAGCTGTATTCCCAGCAGGTGAAAATTAAATTACCCCTCCTACAACAAGAAAAGGGGTATTATTCCACACTATATTGTGGTACTGAAGCCAGAAGGCTAGGTGAGACCTATTCTAAATCTAAAAAAAATTGAACACTTACAAAGGTTCAAATCAAGATGGAGTCACTCAGAGCAGTGATAACGAACCGGGAAGAAGGGGACTATATGGTGTCCCGAGACATCAGGGATGCTTACCTCCATGTCCCAAATTTGCTCTTATCACTAAGGGTACCTCAGGTTCGTGGTACAGAACTGTCACTATCAGTTTCAGACGCTGCCGTTTGGATTGTCCACGGCACCCCGGGTCTTTACCAAGGTAATGGCCGAAATGATGGTTCTTCTTCGAAGAAAAGGCGTCTTAATTATCCCTTACTTGGACGATCTCCTGATAAGGGCAAAGTCCAGGGAACAGTTTGAGGTCGGAGTAGCACTATCTCGGATACTGTTACAACAGCAGGGGTGGATTCTAAATATTCCAAAATCGCTGCTGATCCCGACAACAAGTCTCCTGTGCTTAGGGATGATTCTGGACACAGTCCAGAAAAAGGTGTTTCTCCCGGAAGAGAAAGCCAGGGAGTTATCCGAGCTAGTCAGGAACCTCCTAAAATCAGTGCATCATTGCACAAGGGCCATGGTAAAAAAATGGTGACTTCCTTCGAAGCAATTCCAGTCGGCAGATTTCATGCAAGAACTTTTCAGTGGGATCTGCTGGACAAATGGTCCGGATCGCATCTTCAGATGCATCAGCGGATAACCCTATATCCAAGGACAAGGGTGTCTCTCCTGTGGTGGTTACAGAGTGCTCATCTTCTAGAGGGCCGCAGATTCGGCATTCAGTTTTGGATGTTGGTGACCACGGAGGCCAGCCCGAGAGGCTGGGGAGCAGTCACACAAGGAAAAAATTTCCAGGGAGTGTGATCAAGTCTGGAGACTTTTCTCCACATAAATATAGCTAAGGGTAAATTTATAATGCTCTAAGCTTAGCAAGACCTCTGCTTCAAGGTCAGCCGGTATTGATCCAGTGGGATAAAACATCACGGCAGTCGCCCACGTAAATAGACAGGGCGGCACAAGAAGCAGGAGGGCAGTGGCAAAAACTGCAAGGACTTTTCGCTGGGCGGAAAATCATGTGATAGCACTGTCAGCAGTGTTTCATTCCGGGAATGGAAACTGGGAAGCAGACTTCCTCAGTAGGCACGACCTCCACCCGGCAGAGTGGGAACTTCATGGGGAAGTTTTCCACATGATTGTAAACCGTTGGGAATTACCAAAGGTGGACATGATGGCGTCCCGTCTGAACAAAAAACGGGACAGGTATTGCGCCAGGTTAAGAGACCCTCAGGCAATAGCTGTGGACGTTCTGGTAACACCGTGGGTGTACCAGTCGGTGTATGTGTTCCATCCTCTGCTTTTCATACCTAAGGTACTGAGAATTATAAGACGTAGAGGAGTAAGAACTATACTCATGGCTCCGGATTGGCCAAGAAGGACTTGGTACCCGGAACTTCAAGAGATGCTCACAGAGGACTTATGGCCTCTGCCGCTAAGAAGGGACTTGTTTCAGCAAGTACCATGTCTGTTCCAAGACTTACCGCAGCTGCGTTTGACGGCATGGCGGTGGAACGCCGGATCCTAAGGGAAAAGGCATTCAGGAAGAGGTCATTCCTACCCTGGTCAAAGCCAGAAAGGAGGTGACCGCACAACATTATCACCACATATGGCGAAAATATGTTGCGTGGTGTGAGGCCAGGAAGGCCCCACGAAGAAATTTCAACTCGGTCGATTCCTGCATTTCCTGCAAACAGGAGTGTCTATGGGCCTCAAATTGGGGTCCATTAAGGTTCAAATTTCGGCCCTGTCGATTTTTCTTCCAGAAAGAATTGGCTTCAGTTCCTGAAGTCCAGAAGTTTGTCAAGGGAGTATTGCATATACAACCCCCTTTTGTGCCTCCAGTGGCACTGTGGGATCTCAACGTAGTTCTGGGATTCCTCAAAACACATTGGTTTAAAACCAGTCAAATCTGTGGATTTGAAGCATCTCACATGAAAAGTGAACATGCTCTTGGACCTGGCCTGGACCAGGCGAGTGTCAAATTGGTGGTTTTTTTCTCAAAAAAGCCCATATCTGTTTGTCCATTCGGACAGGGCAGAGCTGCGGACTCGTCCCCAGTTCTCTCCCTAAGGTGGTGTCAGTGTTTCACCTGAACCAGTTTATTGTGGTGTCTTGCGCCTACTAGGGACTTGGAGGACTCCAAGTTGCTAGATGTGGTCAGGGCCCTGAAAATATAGGTTCCAGGACGGCTGGAGTCAGGAAAACTGACTTGCTGTTATCCTGTATGCACCCAACAAACTGGGTGCTCTTGCTTCTAAGCAGACTTTTGCTAGTTGGATGTGTAATACAATTCAGCTTGCACATTCTGTGGCAGGCCTGCCACAGCCAAAATATGTAAATGCCCATTCCACAAGGAAGGTGGGCTCATCTTGGGCGGCTGCCCGAGGGGTCTCGGCTTTACAACTTTGCCGAGCGGCTATTTAGTCAGGGGCAAACACGTTTGTAAAATCCTACAAATTTGATAACCTGGCTAAGGAGGACCTGGAGTTCTCTCATTCGGTGCTGCAGAGTCATCCGCACTCTCCCGCCCGTTTGGGAGCTTTGGTATAATCCCCATGGTCCTTTCAGGAACCCCAGCATCCACTAGGACGATAGAGAAAATAAGAATTTACTTACCGATAATTCTATTTCTCGGAGTCCGTAGTGGATGCTGGGCGCCCATCCCAAGTGCGGATTATCTGCAATACTTGTACATAGTTACAAAAATCGGGTTATTATTGTTGTGAGCCATCTTTCAGAGGCTCCGCTGTTATCATACTGTTAACTGGGTTCAGATCACAGGTTGTACAGTGTGATTGGTGTGGCTGGTATGAGTCTTACCCGGGATTCATAAATCCTTCCTTATTGTGTACGCTCGTCCGGGCACAGTATCCTAACTGAGGCTTGGAGGAGGGTCATAGGGGGAGGAGCCAGTGCACACCACCTGATCCTAAAGCTTTACTTTTTGTGCCCTGTCTCCTGCGGAGCCGCTATTCCCCATGGTCCTTTCAGGAACCCCAGCATCCACTACGGACTCCGAGAAATAGAATTATCGGTAAGTAAATTCTTATTTTATCATGGGCCCTATACCATGTTAGCCAAGCCTCTGTGGCAGCAGGCCACACCCCTAAGCATGGGCCTTTACCTCTGCATTCCCCCGGTGGGCTCTCCATGCCCCACTCATTTCTTGCTCTCTTTTTTCACTCTCTCACCATTGACGTATAGGTGCGTTTTTCTCCTGCCGGGTAAATAGGTCAAAATATCAGATTTGAGGTGACAGATGGGAAGACTGGGTTAGGCAAGGTTAGTTGGTGGGCGGGTGGTCTGGGCAAACCAGGGACGTGTAGGCAGGAGCCTGTCATTAATGATTAAAATAATATAAAAAGGATACTTATGACACATACTGTATTCTGTGTCATAAGTATCTCCTTTATATTAATCTAATCATTATCCATGTTTAAAAGTTTTTGGGAGGCACCGATCGTGGATTGTGAATGGGGAAGGGTGTGGGAGCGGGGGGCGGGGCCTAGCCATGGGCATTAAAAGTCCATTGGAAATGCATGGGAAAGCGGCACCATTAGAGGTGCTGCTTTCATACAGGGACGTGCTTTCAACCCATGAAAGCACGCCCCTGTCAGTGAGGCCACAGTGATTGGCCAGAGGATCCGTCACTGGATCCACTGCCATCACTATATGGGTGCGCGGAGGTGTGGGCATCGGTGGCAGTGAGAGTATTAGTGGCACTGCCATTCTGCAGAGTTTGGCAGCGGAGCAGTACCAATTTCAAAAATGGCACCTCAGCGTAATTTTTTAAATTCAAGATGGCAACCACGAGCCAATCACGGCTCGCTGCGTCATCACACCGACCCCTCCGACTGACTTATAAAAGTCAGCACGAGGCATCGGCGTCAGTCCGACGGCGGAAGAGCTCCTGAAGAAAGAAGACGCTGGAAGTCTTGGATGGGCGGCAGCCATGCAAACGAGCTTAAAGGCCGCCGCTCCCAGGTGAAGACCCTGACTAATAAACTTTTTTTTAAAGACGGAGTGGTGTTTTTATTTTAATATTTGTTTTACAGGTGGACTGCAGGTGCCAGTGGGCCCTTTATGTCCGGACATGCTGGCACTTGTGGTTCTCCAAGTGCTATGCAAAAGAGCTCAACAGCCACCATCCACCAGGTGAAGACGCTGGAAGCCCCGGGAAGGCGGCAGCCATCCAAAAGAACTTAAAGGCCGCTGCCTCCCAGGTGAAGACGCCGGAGAAAGACGCCGGAAGCCCTGGGAAGGCGGCGGCCCCCCAGGTGAAGACGGCGGAAGCTCTGGAGAGGCAGTGGCCATGCAAAAGTGCTTAAATGCCGCCGTCCCCAGGTGAAGACCCTGACTAATAAAAAAAAAATTAAAGACGGTGTGGTGTTTTTATTTTAATATTTTCTTTACAGGTGCCAGGGGGCCCTTTATGTCCGGACATGCTGGCAATTGTGGTTCTCCAAGTGCTATGCAAAAGAGCTTAACAGCCGCCGCCCACCAGGTGAAGAAACTGGAAGCCCTGGGAAGGTGGCAGCCATGCTAAAGAACGTAAAGGCTGCCGCCCCCAGGTGAAGACCCTGACTAATAAACTTTTTTCTTAAAGACGGTGTGGTGTTTTTAAAGAAAAGGAAGACAAAGAAGAAGTAGTAGTAGAACAAAAATAGGCTACATTTTGCTTCAAATAAAAATAGACATTTATTTTTTAAATATATTTTGCTTGAAGTTGTCTTAATAAATAAATTCTCTCAAAAGGTGAAGAAATGACACATATTTAGGGAGACAAATATATTAGGAGAGTTTAGAACCATGCGTTGTTTATTCTACACAAGAGAGTACCATGTGAGGCAGCCATTTTGGGTCCACTATATAGATTACACTGTGCAATAAGTAAAACATGGCAGTAAGCCATACAAAGGTAAAATGAAAAGCAACTAACAGGACACCTAGTTTGCAGATTACACAGTAAGGAAAATGGTCTTACCCTATAATTGCTTTTAGATATCTTTCTCCTTTATCACTATTTTAAAGTGAGCTGAGGGGAAAATAACAATACAGGGTCCAGTTACATTATAAAATAATAAAAAAAAATTCTCTGACCAAAAAATAAAAATGTATAATAATTCTCCAACACTCTGAAGATGGTAAGCTCATACTGTGAATTGCATAAAATATTTCTATGAACCCCACTTAATCACTGTTACACACTGGTTCTCACTGAGCAGAGGTTGAGATGAGAGGGGTGTTATTCGGCAGGATCACTGGAAGTGTTGTGGATCTCTGATAATCTCAGGTCTCTGAGGAGTTAAGTGAAAAATTACTGTCTCCCACAGTAATGCTCTAAGACATTGACAAGATGCCGCCGCATTTATGTGCAGGATTTAGGTCAGCAGCCATCTTGGTACAGGGAGTGAAGCCTTCCTGAGGGAACAGTATGGAATCTGCGCAGTAGCGCTCTCCCCTTTCAACACTTTTTATATACAAATAGGATAATAATGCTAAAACTCCCACATAGTCATCTAAATGGGATGTAGTCACCATCCCGGCGGTCAGCATACCACCACCGGGATCCCGGCCACAGAATGCTGTCAGTGGGGCGGAGGACTATTCCCACTAGTTGGTGTCCATGACACCCATAGAGAGGGAATACAACCTGTGGTGAGCGCAGCAAGCCACCAAGCTCGCAGCGTGAAGCCCGCAGCAAGGGGCTTCGTTTTGCTTGCCCCTATGCTGGCAGTCAGGACCCCGTCGTCGGTATGCTGACCACCAGGATCCCGGCCGCCGGTCAACAACGCATCTGAATTATTACTTGTGCCTGGTGTAGGATTTTCAAATATGTGTAGTTTACTGTATACAAGGATATAAAACCTTAAAGGAACTGAGATCTAAGGTGTATTACATGTAGTTATAAAAATAAGTTTATTTTATGGCAGTAGTTTCCATACAGGGGGCCGTGAGACCCTGGGGTTCCTTGGGAAGGGGGGGATAGGGGAGGCCTTGTAGTGGTGCCGTAGTTTGGTGGTCCATGAACAACTCAAATTGCTTATACTGAATTTAATTGGCAAAACCAGTCCTTCACCACATAACTGAACCTAAGGTTGACATATTATAAACACAATTTACTTCATTTTATATTTTTTTCTAAATTTCTCACTAAGAAACTATGGTCTTGGGGTGCCGTGACAGAAATTCTGAAACTCTAGGGCAGGGATGTCAAACTCGCAGCTCCTACCGCATCCTTTTGTGGCCCGCGAGCAGGGTTCCTTTTGCGGCCCAACCACCTTGCTTGCAGCGAGGGCAGGAGAGCACAGCGCACACCTCTCTTGCTCCCCAGTCCAATCTCCGGCGATGGCACGGGTATCTTAAATCAGGTGCCGGTCCGTGTTCACGGACCAGCAGCCAATCAGGAGCAGTGCCAGAGTCTTTGCTTTCTATGTACAGTGCCATCTTCCCAAAGAAATCACCATGAAGACGGCGCCACTGACACTGGCTACAGCACAGGCATACTGGGGAGGGGTAGCAAACTGGGGCTTCTGCCAGGCCCCTCCAGCAGCCCCTTTAACAATGCTCATCTTTTGTCATTTTTATAACAACATGGTGACGACACTGTAACAAAGAGATTTTTAACCGTTTACATCTCACGGCACACTGAACAAGATTTAAGTATTGCCAAGGCACATTCAAATATAATGGTGATGCATGGTGCAGTTGCATGTCCTATGATGTAATGTTGCAGCTTCTCCATAGGTAACGCCTGAGCCACATCTGGGAAAGCCAGAAGAGCCCAACACTGCCCGGGTCCAAAATAAGAACTGGCTCTGCAACCACTAAACTCACCAGTATTGATCGTTCCAGGGCCTCAGTAACGGCAAAACACTGACGGGCCTGGATGTGCTTCTATGGCGGCACACCTGGAGACTGCTCAGGGCACACTAGTTTTCATCGTTTTGTCCTTAAATGAGGTTATCATTGAAACACTGGAACCGTAATAAACAACATAACAACAGTGGAAACTGGGTTCACACAAAGCCTTACATAGCCAAAGATAAATAGGGACACCCTACAATAAAAATATATACACATAATAAAACTGTAAGGCTTGTGTCTGTACATAGACATTTTTTTATTGAGAATTATACTTCTAGGGACTGTTTATGGACATTGGAGACAAAAAAAAGAGAAATTTAGACTGTGTCTGTACGTTCTGGCATCACACAAAAACTATTGTATGAATTTATATCACATTTTCACTGTTGTATAGCTTAGTGACCTAGAAAAGGACTGAGGTATGTATGGTCTCGATCTAACATCAGGGAGAGGAACAATAAATGAACAACCAGATGCTTGCAGTGTGCAGGCTCCTCAAGTCCAAAAAGGATGCGGTTACAATACCAGCGCTGGCATCATGAACACTGACTAGCCCGCCAGTTGGCATGCCGAGCAACAGGGACTATTCCCATAGAGTGGGATAGAACCTGTGGCAAGTGCAATGAGCCCGCAAGGGTCTTTGTTGTGCTGGCCGAAACCCCCCCTGCTGGCCATCTGACAGACGGAATCCCAGCGTCGGTATGGTGACCGCCAGTCTCCCAACCACCGGTCACCCAATACCAACCTGTCCAAAATGACTATACAGTATGCTGGCTATAACAGAAACCTGGCTCACACAATCAGACACTGCCTCCCCTGCAGCACTGTCACATGGTGGCCTCCACTTCACACACACCCCCAGGCCTGGTAACCTCAAAGGAGGGGGTGTTGGAATATTACTGTCCAAATCTTACACGCACATCGTTTTACCACCTGTTCCCTCACTCACATTTACATCCTTTGAAGTACACTCTATTAGGATTTTCACCCCTTTCTCTCTGCGTGTTGCAGCTATCTATCGCCCACCTGGGCAACCCAAAAAGTTTCTGGAAGATTTTTCTGCTTGGCTCCCTCACTTTCTATCCTCTGACATCTCCACCATAATTATGGGTGATTTCAATCTCTCTATTGACAGTCCACAATCTCCCCATGCCTCTAAACTACTCTCTCTAACCTCCTCTCTTGGCCTCTCCCAATGGACTGACTCCCCTATTCATCAGGAGGGCCACTGCCTTGATCTTGTATTCACCAGACTATGCTCTGTTTCTGAAATCACTAACACTCTTTTCCCTCTCTCAGATCATAACCTTATCACATGCATGCTCTCCTCCATTACTTCAAACTCCATGTCCCTAAAGTCTACAGAGACTGCTGTGTCACACCTTAACCAAACTCTAGTAACAGCACTTGATGAAGTGGCTCCAGCTACCCATCACACTCCACGTAGACTTAGATGTCAACCGTGGCACTCTAAATACACTAGACACTTACAAAAACTCTCACGAAAAGTTGAACGCCAGTGGCGTAAATCTCGTAGTTCAAGTGACTTTCTCACATATAAGACCACCTACCACTCTTATCGTAATGCTCTGGACACTGCCAAACAAACATATTTTCAATCTCTCATCTCTGCTCAAGCCTCTAACCCCAAGCGACTTTTTAATACATTTAAATCACTTCTTGTCCCTCCCTCACCTAACCCACCAGCCACTGTCAGTGCGTAAGATCTTGCTTCCTATTTCAAGGACAAGATTGACAAGATCTGAAATGAAATGGTATGCTCTTCCACAGCAAGTGACCTGCTCAATTCCCTGCCTGAACCCTCTAACACCTTCTCTTCCTTTGATCCTACAAATGAAGATGAAGTATCTGCACTCTTTTCATCTGCCTACTCTAATACCTCTCCCCTTGACTCTATACCCTCACAAATTAGTGAAGCTCTGTCTACTGTGCTCATCCCAACCTTAAAGAAAATCTGTAATCTCTCCCTGTCTACTGGTATCTTTCCTTCTCTATACAAGCATGCAGTGATTACTCCCATTCTGAAAAAACAAAACTCTGACCCGAACTCTCTCTCTAACTACCGTCCCATCTCTCAGCTCCCATGCCCCTCCAAGCTACTGGAGAGACTTGCCTACACTCGCCTCACACACTTTCTTAACTCACACAGCCTACTGGACCCACTTCAGTCAGGATTTCGTGCCCAACACTCCACAGAGACAGCACTGACTAAGGTAGTGAATGATTTGGTCACTGCTAAATCTAAAGGGCATTACTCTCTACTTATTCTCCTTGATCTCTCTGCTGCTTTTGACACTGTTGACCACTCTCTTCTCATACAAACACTACAATCCCTAGGTATTCAGGACACAGCCCTTTCTTGGTTCTCATCCTACCTATCTAATCGCTCCAGTGTTCGTTTCTCTGATTCCACCTCTCCTTCGCTACCTCTCTCAGTTGGAGTACCGCAAGGCTCTGTCCTAGGTCCTCTGCTTTTCTCTATCTATACTACATCTCTTGGCAAACTAATCAACTCTTTCGGATTTCAGTACCATCTGTATGCGGATGATACTCAAATCTACCTATCCTCCCCTGATTTGTCACCATCTGTATTGGGACGTGTCACTTGAATGCCTTTCTGCCATTTCATCTTGGATGACATCTCGCCACCTCAAACTTAATATTTCCAAAACAGAATGAATTATATTTCCACCGGCCAATAGTAGTTTCCAACCTGATATCTCTATCACTGTTGAGAACTCTGCAATCACCCCTACCCCACAAGCTCGCTGCCTAGGTGTCATTCTTGACTCTGAACTGTCCTTTGTTACCCACATTCAATCTGTCTCAAGATCATGTTACATACATCTAAGAAACATATCCAAAATATGCCCTTATCTTACACAAGACACAGCAAAAACTCTAATCCATGCTCTCATTATCTCCCGCATTGATTATTGTAATAGTCTCCTGACCGGTCTTCCCAAACATAGGCTCTCACCACTACAATCCATTTTGAATGCAGCTGCGAGGCTAATCTTCCTTGCCAGACGTTCATCGTCTGCAGATCCGCTCTGTCAGTCCCTCCATTGGTTACCGGTATTCTACCGTATTAAATATAAAATACTTTTACTCACATACAAGGCTATTAACCAAACTGCACCAACATACATCTCTTCACTCATCTCAAAATATCTCCCTACCCGACCTCTCCACTCTGCACAAGATCTACGTCTCTCATCCACACGCATTACTTGTTCACACTCAAAATTACAGGACTTTATCCGGGCTTCACCCACTCTGTGGAATGCCCTCCCACGCACAGTAAGACTCGCCTCTAGTCTCCAAATCTTTAAATGTTCCCTGAAAACTCACCTCTTCAGACAAGCCTATCAAATTCCAGACCCACCCACATAACCTTCAGTGCTTCCCTATCTAATTACATCCTCTGTAGAGTATTCATAACATCACATATCTTGTCTTTCTTTAGTCTCACACCCTCCTGACACTTGGATAACTTTGTGGGGTATCATCATACAACCCATTAAGAACCTAGCAATCTGGTGGACCATTATGCAATAGGTAGCATCTATCCGTGTGTATCTATGCCTATTTCCCTATAGATTGTAAGCTTGCGAGCAGGGCCTGTCTATTTTTACCCAGTTTTGTTCTATTACTGTTGTTCTAATTGTAAAGCGCAACGGAATATGCTGCGCTATATAAGAAACTGTTAATAAATAAATAAATAATAAATACAGTATGAGTGGAATTATTACACTCACTTAGTGCAGTTGGACTTCCAGCATATAGCACTGCACTGACGGTGTTCCGGTCATGCTTCTGCAGACCTTGACTCTGCCCAGGTTATACTTTTTTCAGCTAGAATGCTGTCCAATCTGATTTTGAATGCATTTACAGAGTCCGCCATTATTACCTTCTCCGGCAGGGAGTTCCAAATCTTTATTGCCCTGAAGAACCCTTTCCTACGTTTTGTATGGAATTTTCTCTCCTCTAACCTCAGTGAGTGTCCATGTGTCCTATACAGAGTTCTATTAATAAACAAATCCCCTGCTAACTCCTTGTAATGACCCTTTACATATTTGAAGATATTAATAATATCTCCTCTTAGACGCCTCTTTTCTAGAGTATACATATTTAACATAGTTAGCCTTTCCTCGTACTCCAGTGTCTCTAACCCTTTAATCAGTTTAGTAGCACGCCTTTGAACTCTTTCGATTTCTGCAATATCTTTTTTATAATATGGTGCCAAAAACTGAACACAATATTCCAGATGCGGACGTACCAATGATTTGTACAGCGGCATGATTACATCCTGGTCCCTGGTTTCAATACCCCGTTTTATGCAAGCAAGGACTTTACTTGTCTTCTTCACTGCATTTTGACACTGTACTGTTATTGAGTGTATTATCTATGAGGACCCCCAAATCTTTTTCCACTACTGATACCCCTATATTTTTCCCATTAAGTGAATAGGATGCAAGTTTGTTTTTAATCCCAAAATGCATAGCTTTGCATTTTTCAATATTGAACCTCATTCCCCATTTAGACACCCAAAATTCAAGTTTAAATAAGTCATTCTGTAGAGACTCCACATCTATTTCTGAATTAATTACCTTACACAGTTTAGTATCATCTGCAAAGATTGATACTATGCTTCCCAGGCCTATTCCTAGGTCATTAATACATATATTGAACAGTATCGGACCAAATATGGACCCTTGTGGTATACCGCTGACTACTAGTGCCCAGCTGGAGAACATCTCATTGACCACTACTCGTTGTACCCTGTTATCCAGCCAATTACCTATCCATGTACAAACAGTGTATCCTAGGCCAAGTTCCCTTAATTTGACGATCAGTCTCTTGTGAGGCACTGTATTGAAGGCTTTTGCAAAATCTAAATAGACCACATCCACTGCTTTTCCCTGGTTAAGATTATCGCTCACTTCGTCGTAGAAGCTAATTAAGTTAGTTTGACATGATCTGTCCCTCACAAACCCATGCTAACTCCTGCTAATAAACTTAGTATTCCGCAGATAATCCTCTATGCTATCCCTCAAAATTCCTTCCAATATTTTACCCACTATAGAGGTTAAACTAACTGGTCTATAGTACCCAGGATGATTTTTAGAACCCTTTTTAAATAATGGCACTACCTCAGCTATACGCCAATCCATCGGTACCATACCCGATTTAATGGAACTATAGAAAATCAAGTATAAGGGTCTTGCAAGCTGTGCCTTAAGCTCCATAATAACCCTCGGATGAAAACCATTTGGTCCCGGTGATTTATTAATCTTTATGTTGCTTAGTCTCTCCAAGACTATTTCCTCACTTAAACAAGCATCTAGCCAAGAATCATTACCTTCACTGTCGTTATACACTACTAACACCGTCTGATCCTCCCTGGTGAAAAAAAAGCTGTTCAGTATATCCGCTTTTATTTTGTCATCGTTTCCAAGGCTCACAGTTCATCTTTTAATGGGCCTATGTTCTATTTCTTTAACCCTTTAATGTTTATGTATTTATAAAACTCTTTGGGATTGGCTTTATTCTCTATAGCAATTTGTTTTTCATTTACAATTGCAGCTGCCCTTATTACTTTTTTGCATCTTTTATTGCATTCTTTGTAATACTGGAATGACTCCTCCCCTCCATTAGTTTTAAATGCTTTAAAAGAACACCTCTTTTTAGCCATTGCTTCTTTGACATCCTTATTAAGCCACATTGATTTGAGTCTATTACTCTTGCGTTTACTGCCCAAGGGTATGAATTTGTGAATATTGCTATCAAGCAACCCTTTTAAAGCATCCCACATTTCCGATGTGTCTTTACCATGAAACAAAACTTCCCAGTCAATGTTGTTTAGTGCCTGTCTCAGCATATTGAAGTTAGCTTTTCTAAAGTAGAATGTTTTTGTTGATTCCTTATAGCTATGTTTCTTAAAACTGATGCTGAATGTGATCATATAGTGATCACTGTTTCCCAAGGTCTCCCCAACACTAGGATGTCTCCCATTCCCGTAGCTTTTTCAATTTGCTGTGAGAGCAGTTCCTCGTCACGTATGCTAATATCTGGTTGCTTGTAGCACGTGCCAATGACTAGTTTCTTTATTTCAGTGCCCCCACTAGTGATCTCAACCCATAGTGATTCCACATTATCACCAGTCCCCTCGTAAATAACATATATTAAGTTTGGTTTTAGAGATGGTTTTACAAAGAGACATACCCCTCCTCCCATTTTGGTAGCCCTGTCCCTCCTGAGAAGTGAATATCCCTCCAAATTAGTAACCCAGTCGTGAGAGTCGTCCCACCACGTTTCTGTAATACCTATAATATCATACTGATTTTTTGATACATGCCATTCCAATTCCCCCATTTTACCTGATAGGCTTCTTGCTTTCGCAAGCAGACATTTTATGTTAATATTTCCTTTGCCCTTTTGCTTTAATGGTAACTTACCATTATTTACAAGTACCTTTCTAGAATTACTCTTACCGACTGATATTCTATTCTCTACCTTACCCCCCATCAGGGGTTAAGGTGCAATCAGTGAGATTGCTGGATTATTCAGGGAGTTTGGTAGATTGCTTCTATTTCAGGGAGTCTCCTGCAGAATGAGGGAGCGTAGGCAAGTATGTTTATACCAACAGAATAATGTACAAAAAGACAGCAAAGTACATGTACAGTAGTTTAATTTGGACCACATGGCCTGCCTGGTAGTGGTATCACATCCTATAGCAACAATATTAACACAAGGCCCCAAAGGTCAAAGCGCAACAAAAAAACATTACACTTAAGTCAAGTAATCGGTCAGGCAGAGATGTACCTCTCTGCCGGTAACCTCAGGGTACCATGTGTAAAATGTGGCACTGGTGCTCCCGAACTGTGCCATGTGGATCGCAAAACTGGATATATGCATCTAGCTCCTCCTGTGGAATGCAACAACATCTAATGCAGCTACCAGTTTGCAAGCAACATCAGTGCACATGTGCAGACCAGTAGGGACCATATGGTAGCACTGATCCCAAGTTTTGAATGAACAGCTAAACTACAGGAATAATTTATTAAACTCAATAAAACAGGAGTTAAAGAGAAAGTCTCATATCAGCACATCCCTATGCATACAATGCTAGCAAACTCAATGTGGTATTAGAATATTACTAGAGATGTGCACAGGACCATTTTTGCTGGATTTGGAATTGGCCCTGATTCGTCATCCGGCTTTGTATTTGGTTTTTGCCAAACTGCCGTGACTGGTTTTGTTTTTTTGTTTTCAAAAATCACATAATTTGGGCCTTTTTTTTGTACCCTGGGGGTGATTCAGACCTGATCCTAGAGGTGCTAAATTTAGCACATTTATGATCAGATTCTCTGACATGCGGGGGAACGCCCAGCACAGGGCTAGTATGCCCCACATGTTAGGCGCCCGCATGAGACCCACAGCCATTTTTGTGATAGCATCGGCTGCGTGTGATGTCATGCAGCTGCCGCGACTACGCCCCCTGTTTCTCCGTTGCCGCCCCTGTTTTGAAGTCTCGTCCCTGCAATACTCCATCTCCGTCTTTGAAATGGAGCATTGCCTCCCCCCCGTGACCATCTCTGCCTCATAGACAGGCAGAAGCAATCGCATTTTCTGTGGGGCGCCGTAGAAAATGCAGGCGCATGCGCAGGATGGGCCCTGCGCAGGATCCCGGATCCTCTTAGCAATTTTTACCGTTGGATCGCTTATTGCGATTGCGATCCAACCTGAATCAGGCTCTATTTGTAAAATATAAAATAAACATCACAATATTAAATGCCACTAAGTGAGCAAAACTGACGGCAAATGGCAGTAATAACATTTTTCTCATGTAATAATTTTAAGTCACATTTCCCTTAGGTCAATCATGTAAAAGACAAGGGCCTCAAACCAAAAATCACCAGTCTTAGCCGGTCTGGTGGGGTGTGTGAGGTCATGCTGATGTCATAATGGAAACTGCCTATGTCAGGGCTATGCTGTTGCTGTCTCTTGCATATGCTTTCAGAGGCCTGGCACGGCATAGCACACTGGTAGAAGGTTAGTGACTGGACAAAGATAAGAGCAGCTTATTTTGAATCGTCGGCAGATGTTTAGCATGACTATTATAATATAAGACTTACGACCTTGGGGATAGCATAGTATTGGATAAAAACAAAATCTCACACCTACTGGGACAGTGCCATTACTTAACATCCACAAGCGGCTGCAAATGGGCCATTGGAGACATATGAAGGGTGCTTTACCCTCTCTCTCTGCCTGCCTAAATCCCCGTGTACCAGTGTTGCACGCTGATTCATTTTTATTAATATGTAGAGATGTAAGAGAATTAAATTGTGCTTTAATCATTACCTTTGTTTTTATCCAATACTATATACAGATGTAGCCATGCTGATCATGGCTACATCTGAGGGAAACGTGCACCCTCGACGCAATATGCGCTCCTGTGCCTAGCTATGTCGAGTTGCGGCATTTGCCGCCCCCATCCATGTGAATGGGGCACACACATGTCTTAGATGTCCAGACGTACGCGGTGCGGTCGCGACTAACAAGGCGCAATCGCCTTAAGATGTAGCCACAACGAGAATGGCTACATTTGTACAGTTGTAATTCCTGTTAGCGTCAGAAATGAATGCTATGGTGGTTATGACTGTCCCCCTCCCCCCTCATTCCCACTCAGGGAGTGAGGGGGGAGGGGGACAGTCATAACTCATAGGGGTACAGGGGAAGCCACCGGTGGGCCCTACTGCCGGGGGGCCCACCTCCTCGTCTATGGATCAGGTCCCGTCTGTGCACTTGAATTGTACATTATACATATTATCTACAGTGCATTGCAGTTATTAATCTGGTACATTATCATGCATGCACTAGCAGTATTTACTATATATATTTATCATGGGCCTATACCATGTTAGCCAAGCCTCTGTGGCAGCAGGCCACACCCCTAAGCATGGGCCTTTACCTCTGCATTGCCCCGGTGGGCTCTCCATGCCCCACTTATTTCTTGCTCTCTTTTTTCACTCTCTCACCATTGACGTATAGGTGCGTTTTTCTCCTGCCGGGTAAATAGGTCAAAATATCAGATTTGAGGTGACAGATGGGAAGACTGGGTTAGGCAAGGTTAGTTGGTGGGCGGGTGGTCTGGGCAAACCAGGGACGTGCAGTCAGGGAAGGCAGGGGAGGCAGTGCCTCCCTTGTCATTAATGATTAAAGTAATATAAAGAAGATTCTTATGACACATACTGTATTCTGTGTCATAAGTATCTCATTTATATTAATCTAATCATTATCCCTGTTTAAATGTGTTTGGGAGGCACCGATCGTGGTGCCTCCCATTGTGAATGGGGAAGGGTGTGGGAGCGTGGGGCGGGGGCCTAGCCATGGGCATTAAAAGTCCATTGGAAATGCATGGGAAAGCGGCACCATTAGAGGTGCTGCTTTCATACAGGGACGTGCTTTCAACCCATGAAAGCACGCCCCTGTCAGTGAGGCCACAGTGATTGGCCAGAGGATCCGTCACTGGATCCGCTGCCATCACTATATGGGTGCGCGGAGGTGTGGGCATTGGTGGCAGTGAGAGTATTAGTGGCACTGCCATTCTGCAGAGTTTGGCAGCGGAGCAGTACCAATTTAAAAAATTGCACCTCAGCGTAATTTTTTAAATTCAAGATGGCAACCACGAGCCAATCACGGCTCGCTGCGTCATCACCCCGGCCCCTCCGGCTGACTTATATAAGTCAGCACGAGGCATAGGCGTCAGTCCGACGGCGGAAGAGCTCCTGAAGAAAGAAGACGCTGGAAGTCCTGGATGGGCGGCAGCCATGCAAACGAGCTTAAAGGCCGCCGCCCCCAGGTGAAGACCCTGAATAATAAACTTTTTTTAAAGATGGTGTGGTGTTTTTATTTTAATATTTTCTTTACAGGTGGACTATAGGTGCCAGCGGGCCCTTTATGTCCGGACATGCTGGCACTTGTGGTTCTCCAAGTGCTATGCAAAAGAGCTTAACGGCTGCCGCCCACCAGGTGAAGACGCTGGAAGCCCTGGGAAGGCGGCAGCCATGCAAAAGAGCTTAAAGGCCGCTGCCTCCCCGGTGAAGACGCCGGAAGCCCTGGGGAGGTGGCAGCCCCCCAGGTGAAGGCGTCGGAAGCCCTGGAGAGGTGGCAGCCATGCAAAAAAGCTTAAAGGCCGCCGCCGCCAGGTGAAGACCCTGACTAATAAACTTTTTTTTAAAGACGGAGTGGTGTTTTTATTTTAATATTTTTTTTACAGGTGGACTACAGGTGCCAGTGGCCCTTTATGTCCGGACATGCTGGCACTTGTGGTTCTCCAAGTGCTATGCAAAAAAAGCTTAACAGCCACCGTCCACCAGGTGAAGACGCTGGAAGAGCCGAGAAGGCGGCAGCCATGCAAAAGAGCTTAAAGGCCGCTGCCTCCTAAGTGAAGACGCCGGAGAAAGACGACGGAAGCCCTGGGGAGGCGGCGGCCCCCCAGGTGAAGACGGCGGAAGCCCTGGAGAGGCAGTAGCCATGCAAAAGTGCTTAAATGCCGCCGTCCCCAGGTGAAGACCCTGACTAATAAAAAAAAAAATTAAAGACGGTGTGGTGTTTTTATTTTAATATTTTCTTTACAGGTGCCAGGGGGCCCTTTATGTCCGGACATGCTGGCAATTGTGGTTCTCCAAGTGCTATGCAAAAGAGCTTAACAGCCGCCGCCCACCAGGTGAAGAAGCTGGAAGCCCTGGGAAGGCGGCAGCTATGCTAAAGAACTTAAAGGCTGCCGCCCCCAGGTGAAGACCCTGACTAATAAACTTTTTTCTTAAAGACGGTGTGGTGTTTTTAAAGAAGAGGAAGACGAAGAAGAAGAAGAAGAAGAAGAAGAAGTAGTAGTAGAACAAAAAAGGCTACATTTTGCTTAAAATAAAAATAGACATTTATTTTTTAAATATATTTTGCTTGAAGTTGTCTTAATAAATAAATTCTCTCAAAAGGTGAAGAAATGACACATACTTAGGGAGACAAATATATTAGGAGAGTTTAGAACCATGCATTGTTTATTCTACACAAGAGAGTACCATGTGAGGCAGCCATTTTGGGTCCACTACATAGATTACACTGTGCTATAAGTAAAACATGGCAGTAAGCCATACAAAGGTAAAATGAAAAGCAACTAACAGGACACCTAGTTTGCAGATTACACAGTAAGGAAAATGGTCTTACTCTATAATTGCTTTTAGATATCTTTCTCCTTTATAACTATTTTAAAGTGAGCTGAGGGGAAAATAACAATACAGGGTCTAGTTACATTATAAAATAATTAAAGAAAATTATCTGACCAAAAAATAAAAATGTATAATAATTCTCCAACACTCTGAAGATGGTAAGCTCATACTGTGAATTGCATAAAATATTTCTATGAACCCCACTTAATCACTGTTACACACTGGTTCTCACTGAGCAGAGGTTGAGATGAGAGGGGTGTTATTCGGCAGGATCACTGGAAGTGTTGTGGATCTCTGATAATCTCAGGTCTCTGAGGAGTTAAGTGAAAAATTACTGTCTCCCACAGTAATGCTCTAAGACAGTGGTTTCCAAACTTTTTTGAATCACGGCACCCTAGAGCAGCGGTGGCCAACCTGTGGCTCTTGAGCCACATGCGGCTCTTTCTTTCTTCAAATGTGGCTCCGAGTCCTAACACACAAAGTCACATGCCCACAACAGATCCGGTAACCACTGCTCTCCATAAAAACACGCAGCAGCACTACGGGGACTTAGAACTGAGGGAGCCAGATACTAGAGATGAGATACCCACCAGCAAACAGAGTACACATAAGGGGCTGCTGCAATGGCATGAATTGGGGGAAGCTGAAGTGACACATGAGGGTGCTGGCTGAAGTGACAGGAGGGTGCTGGCTGAAGTGACAGGAGGGTGCTGGTTGGAGTGACAAGAGGGTGCTGGTTGGAGTGACAAGAGGGTGCTGGCTGAAGTGACAAGAGGGTGCTGGTTGGAGTGACAAGAGGGTGCTGGCTGGAGTGACAAGAGGGTGCTGGCTGAAGTGACAGGAGGGTGCTGGCTGAAGTGACAGGAGGGTGCTGGCTGAAGTGACAGGAGGGTGCTGGTTGGAGTGACAAGAGGGTGCTGGTTGGAGTGACAAGAGGGTGCTGGCTGAAGTGACAAGAGGGTGCTGGTTGAAGTGACACATGGGGGAGCTGAAGTGTATTATGTGAATCTGGATTTTTCAATATATTTTATGTGGATCTGGCTTTTACAATTATTTTATGTGGAAGTGGCTTTTTCAATGTATTTTATGCATGTGCGCCTTCGGCTCGATGTTGGCTCTTTGACGTACCTAACAATTTTTTTTAGGCTCTTTGTCTCTGACTGGTTGGCCACCCCTGCCCTAGAGTATCAAAAAAAAATTCACGGCACCCCTAGGCCAAAAACTTCTTACTGAAAAATTTAGAAAGAAATATTAAATTAAGTAAATTGTATTTATTTGTCATCCTTAGGCTCAATTGTGTGGTGAGGGACAGGATTTGCTTATGTTTGTCCCCATATTTTATGACTGATAGCCACCAGCACTACTTTTGCCTATTATATTGACCATAAATAATTTGAATTGGTCTTGGACCACCAATCCAGGGCACCCCCGCAAGTGTCCCGAGGCACCCCAGGGAGCAGTGCCAGATTAAGGTTCAGAAGGGCCTGGAGCTGAAAGTTTTCAAAGGCCTATTGTGTGCCGCCACATAGTGTGTGACAAATAGTGTGTGTGCGCGCTGTGACTGGTTATCTGTGGGCATGACCACTGCTATTAACAGGGAGTGTTGGGTGTGGCTAGCACCAAGGAGGAAAAGATAGTGCCAACATTCAACAATCTCAATCTCCCTATCTCACTCCCCTCTTCATTTATATGAATTGTGAAAAGTGAGAGCCTACCAGTGGACAAAGGGACAAACCCTTGTTGACGTGACCCTAATATGACAAAAAAGTCCCAAAAAATCCTTCCATATGTCTGTATGCATTTTATTGGTATCACTCCAATATCTTGATTTTCCTGTACAAAGCTTCACTATAGCCCCCATTTATCAAGCCTTGGAGAGTGATAAATTGCACAGTGATAAAGTACAGAATACACAGCTGAAAGGTAGCACAATACAAAACATGTAGGCCCCGATGTATCAAGCCTTGGAGAGTGATAAATAGCACAGTGATAAAGTACCAGCCAATCAGCTCCTAACTGTCATGCTACAGGCTGTGTTTGCAAAATGACAGTTAGGAGCTGGTTGGCTGGTACTTTATCACTATGCTATTTATCACTCTTCAAGGCTTGATACATAGGGGCCTACATGTTTTGTATTATGCTACCTTTCAGCTGTGTATTTTGTACTTTGCCTTTCACCCCCTTTATCTGTATGTGCTGCTTTATGCTGTCATCCCTCTCCCTATATGTATGTCCTCCATTGTGTTGTTTAGGGAGCAGCTTCCACTGTCGCCGTGGGTGTTAGGTGCTGTCTTCCACTTCTGTGTGTGTGCTGCAGCCTGTCCCTCCTCTGGTGCTCCACTATCCGCTCACACATCTCGGCTCCCTGAAGCAGAGGGCCTCCCGCTCCCACATAAACTCTCCCTGCAACAAAGGGCTGCTGAAATTCACATTATAGCACACAGAATGAGCCGAAATTCACATTGTAGCACACTGAATGAGCCGAAATTCACATTATAGCACACTGAATGAGCCGAAATTCACATTGTAGCACACTGACTGAGCCGAAATTCACATTGTAGCACACTGACTGAGCCGAAATTCACATTGTAGCACACTGAATGAGCCGAAATTCACATTGTAGCACACTGAATGAGCCGAAATTCACATTATAGCACACTGAATGAGCCGAAATTCACATTATAGCACACTGAATGAGCCGAAATTCACATTGTAGCACACTGAATGAGCCGAAATTCACATTATAGCACACTGAATGAGCCGAAATTCACATTGTAGCACACTGAATGAGCCGAAATTCACATTATAGCACACTGAATGAGCCGAAATTCACATTGTAGCACACTGAATGAGCCGAAATTCACATTATAGCACACTGAATGAGCCGAAATTCACATTGTAGCACACTGAATGAGCCGAAATTCACATTATAGCACACTGAATGAGCCGAAATTCACATTGTAGCACAATGAATGAGCCGAAATTCACATTATTGCACACTGAATGAGCCGAAATTCACATTATAGCACACTGAATGAGCCGAAATTCACATTATAGCACACTGAATGAGCCGAAATTCACATTGTAGCACACTGAATGAGCCGAAATTCACATTGTAGCACACTGAATTAGCCGAAATTCACATTATAGCACACTGAATGAGCCGAAATTCACATTATAGCACACTGAATGAGCCGAAATTCACATTATAGCACACTGAATGAGCCGAAATTCACATTATAGCACACTGAATGAGCCGAAATTCACATTGTAGCACACTGAATTAGCCGAAACTCACACTGTAGCACACTGAATGAGCCAAAACTCACATTGTAGCACACTGAGCGAGCCGAAATTCACATTATAGCACACTGAATGAGCTGACAACAGGGAGAGAGAGAGTGACGACAGGGAGAGAGAGTGACGACAGGGAGAGAGAGAGTGACGACAGGGAGAGAGAGAGTGAGGACAGTGACGACAGGGAGAGAGAGTGACGACAGGGAGAGAGTGATGACAGTGACGACAGGGAGAGAGTGATGACAGTGACGACAGGGAGAGAGAGTGACGACAGGGAGAGAGAGTGACGACAGTGATGACAGGGAGAGAGAGTGATGACAGGGAGAGAGAGTGATGACAGTGACGACAGGGAGAGAGAGTGACGACAGTGACGACAGGGAGAGAGAGTGATGACAGGGAGAGAGAGTGACGACAGTGATGACAGGGAGAGAGAGTGACAACAGGGAGAGAGAGTGACGACAGGGAGAGAGTGATGACAGTGACGACAGGGAGAGAGAGTGACGACAGTGACGACAGGGAGAGAGAGTCACGTCAGGGAGAGTGACGACAGTGATGACAGGGAGAGAGAGTGACGACGGAGAGTGACGACAGGGAGAGAGAGTGATGACAGGGAGAAAGAGTGACGACAGGGAGAGGGGTGACAGCAGGGTAACATTACCTCATTTGTTGCTGGTGGCTGGCAGCGGTGAGCGGTTGGCTGCTGGCGGCGGCTGGTGGCATGCGGTGAGCGGCTGGCGACGGTGGGCGGCTGGTGGTGAGCAGATATAGTACAGTCCAGGCAAGCAGCGGCACTTGGAGACTGGCACAGCAAATACTTGTAAACAACAGTGAGTTGAATGCATTACATCAAAACAGAATCCAACGTTTTGGGGCATTGTCACCCCTTTGTCAAGGTGAAGAATGCAAGAAGTGACTGTTGTTTACAAGTATTTGCTTTGCCAGTCTCCAAGTGCCGCTGCTTGCCTGGACTGTACTGTATGATTACTTTCAGAGGGCACCGGAGCACATTACTTCAAACAGGTTGTATTAAAGCATCCTCAACGATGCGTGTACCAACGTTTCGGGCCCATAGCCCCTTTGTCAAGGTGAGTATTTGTCAAGGTGAGATACTGGAACATTGGTACACGCATCGTTGGGGATGCTTTAATACAACCTGTTTGTTGTTTGACCTGGAGTGCCGCTGTTTATTTCGTATTTATCCCAACTATTTTACGAAGGGCACCTGGGCATTTCTACCAGAGTTAATGGGAGTGCAGGACTATATAAAAAATAAAAATATATATATATATATATATATATATATATATATATATATTTATATTTTTTTATTATTATTTCTGCATATCTATAAATATTTATATATGCTTATATATGTAAATATTATGAATATTATGAAGAAAACATATATATATCTTTAGCTTTTTAACTAACAGTGCCTCTTTATGACACATTACTGTATAAGAGTAGCAGCGGCTAGCAGGTGAAAGGTTTGACCCCTCTACTCTTTTACATGGATCCCTACCTGCAGCCGCCAACCACCTTCACGGATCTGTTGCATAGGACTGCCAGCCGGCCAGCCCTGGGATGTGTTCATTACACGGTGCAGTGTTGGCGGGGCGGGACCTCTGTGATGCTGTTGCTCGCTGTGATGACATGTGATGCAGAGCAAGCAGCGAGTCACAGTGCCTATGCGGCGCAGGGAGAGACGGGAAAGCCTTCCAGTGCTTCCACCGCCGCCATAGGAAAACCATCTATGCTGCTAGCGGCATTTGACCCATCGCATCGGCGCCGGGGGCCGGGAGTGTCTTGTTTGTTAAGGCCGAAGGGGGAGGAGCTCGGTATGCTGCAGGCTGCAGATGAAGGAAATTTTATTTCCTGTCTACTGCAGCACAGAGCTCTGCAGATGCAGTGGGCCTATTTTGGAGGGTGGGCCTGGAGCTGCAGCTCCATCAGCCCCATTATTAATCCGGCCCTGCCAGGGAGCCACGGCACACAGTTTGGGAACCACTGCTCTAAGACATTGACAAGATGCCGCCGCATTTATGTGCAGGATTTAGGTCAGCAGCCATCTTGGTACAGGGAGTGAAGCCTTCCTGAGGGAACAGTATGGAATCTGCGCAGTAGCGCTCTCCCCTTTCAACACTTTTTATATACAGATAGGATAATAATGCTAAAACTCCCACATAGTCATCTAAATGGGATGTAGTCACCATCCCGGCGGTCAGCATACCACCACCGGGATCCCGGCCACAGAATGCCGTCAGTGGGGCGGAGGACTATTCCCACTAGTTGGTGTCCATGACACCCATAGAGAGGGAATACAACCTGTGGTGAGCGCAGCAAGCCACCAAGCTCGCAGCGTGAAGCCCGCAGCAAGGGGCTTCGTTTTGCTTGCCCCTCTCCCGGCATGCTGGCAGTCAGGACCCCGTCATCGGTATGCTGACCACCAGGATTCCGGCCGCCGGTCAACAACGCATCTGAATTATTACTTGTGCCTGGTGTAGGATTTTCAAATATGTGTAGTTTACTGTATACAAGGATATAAAACCTTAAAGGAACTGAGATCTAAGGTGTATTACATGTAGTTATAAAAATAAGTTTATTTTATGGCAGTAGTTTCCATACAGGGGGCCTTGAGACCCTGGGGTTCCTTGGGAAAGGTGGGAAGGGGGGGATAGGGGAGGCCTTGTAGTGGTGCCGTAGTTTGGTGGTCCATGAATAATTCAAATTGCTTATACTGAATTTAATCGGCAAAACCAGTCCTTCACCACATAACTGAACCTAAGGTTGACATATTATAAACACTATTTACTTCATTTTATATTTTTTTCTAAATTTCTCACTAAGAAACTATGGTCTTGGGGTGCCGTGACAGAAATTCTGAAACTCTAGGGCAGGGGTGTCAAACTCGCAGCTCCCACCGCATCCTTTTGTGGCCCGTGGGCAGGGGTCCTTTTGCGGCCCAACCACCTTGCTTGCAGCGAGGGCAGGAGAGCACAGCGCACACCTCTCTTGCTCCCCAGTCCGGTCTACGGCGATGTCACGGGTATCTTAAATCAGGTGCCGGTCCGTGTTCATGGACCAGAAGCCAATCAGGAGCAGTGCCAGAGTCTTTGCTTTCTATGTGCAGTGCCATCTTCCCAAAGAAATCACCATGAAGACGGCGCCACTGACACTGGCTACAGCACAGGCATACTGGGGAGGGGTAGCAAACTGGGGCTTCTGACAGGCCCCTCCAGCAGCCCCTCTACCAATGCTCGTCTTTTGTTGTTTTTATAACAACATGGTGACGACACTGCAGCAAAGAGATTTTCAACCGTTTACATCTCGCGGCACACTGAACAAGATTTAAGTATTGCCAAGGCACATTCAAATATAATGGTGATGCATTGTGCTGTTGCATGTCCTATGATGTCATGTTACAGCTTCTCCATAGGTAATGCCTGAGCCACATCTGAGAAAGCCAGATAAGCCCAACACTGCCCGGGTCCAAAATAAGAACTGGCTCTGCAACCACTAAACCCACCAGGGTCTCAGTAACAGCAAAACACTGACGAGCCTGGATGTGCTTCTATGGCGGCACACCTGGAGACTGCTCAGGGCACACTAGTTTTCATCGTTTTGTCCTTAAATGAGGTTATCATTGAAACACTGGAACAGTAATAAACAACATAACAACAGTGGAAATTGGGTTCACACAAAGCCTTACATAGCCAAAGATAAATAGGGACACCCTACAATAAAAATATATACACATAATAAAACTGTAAGGGTTGTGTCTGTACATAGACATTTTTTTATTGAGAATTATACTTCTAGGGACTGTTTATGGACCATGGAGGCAAAAAAAAGAGAAATTTAGACTGTGTCTGTACGTTCTGGCATCACACAAAAACTATTGTATGAATTTATATCACATTTTCACTGTTGTATAGCTTAGTGACCTAGAAAAGGACTGAGGTATGTATGGTCTCGATCTAACATCAGGGAGAGGAACAATAAATGAACAAACAGATGCTTGCAGTGTGCAGGCTCCTCAAGTCCAAAAAGGATGTGGTTACAATACCAGCGCTGGCATCATGAACACTGACTAGCCCGCCAGTTGGCATGCCGAGCAACAGGGACTATTCCCATAGAGTGGGATAGAACCTGTGGCAAGTGCAATGAGCCCGCAAGGGTCTTTGTTGTGCTGGCCGAAACCCCCCCTGCTGGCCATCTGACAGACGGAATCCCAGCGTCGGTATGGTGACCGCCAGTCTCCCAACCACCGGTCACCCAATACCAACCTGTCCAAAATGACTATACAGTATGCTGGCTATAACAGAAACCTGGCTCACACAATCAGACACTGCCTCCCCTGCAGCACTGTCACATGGTGGCCTCCACTTCACACACACCCCCAGGCCTGGTAACCTCAAAGGAGGGGGTGTTGGAATATTACTGTCCAAATCTTACACGCACATCGTTTTACCACCTGTTCCCTCACTCACATTTACATCCTTTGAAGTACACTCTATTAGGATTTTCACCCCTTTCTCTCTGCGTGTTGCAGCTATCTATCGCCCACCTGGGCAACCCAAAAAGTTTCTGGAAGATTTTTCTGCTTGGCTCCCTCACTTTCTATCCTCTGACATCTCCACCATCATTATGTGTGATTTCAATCTCTCTATTGACAGTCCACAATCTCCCCATGCCTCTAAACTACTCTCTCTAACCTCCTCTCTTGGCCTCTCCCAATGGACTGACTCCCCTACTCATCAGGAGGGCCACTGCCTTGATCTTGTATTCACCAGACTATGCTCTGTTTCTGAAATCACTAACACTCTTTTCCCTCTCTCAGATCATAACCTTATCACATGCATGCTCTCCTCCATTACTTCAAACTCCATGTCCCTAAAGTCTACAGAGACTGCTGTGTCACACCTTAACCAAACTCTAGTAACAGCACTTGATGAAGTGGCTCCAGTTACCCATCACACTCCACGTAGACTTAGATGTCAACCGTGGCACTCTAAATACACTAGACACTTTAAAACTCTCACGAAAAGTTGAACGCCAGTGGCGTAAATCTCGTAGTTCAAGTGACTTTCTCACATATAAGACCACCTACCACTCTTATCGTAATGCTCTGGACACTGCCAAACAAACATATTTTCAATCTCTCATCTCTGCTCAAGCCTCTAACCCCAAGCGACTTTTTAATACATTTAAATCACTTCTTGTCCCTCCCTCACCTAACCCACCAGCCACTGTCAGTGCGCAAGATCTTGCTTCCTATTTCAAGGACAAGATTGACAAGATCTGAAATGAAATGGTATGCTCTTCCACAGCAAGTGACCTGCTCAATTCTCTGCCTGAACCCTCTAACACCTTCTCTTCCTTTGATCCTACAAATGAAGATGAAGTATCTGCACTCTTTTCATCTGCCTACTCTAATACCTCTCCCCTTGACTCTATACCCTCACAAATTAGTAAAGCTCTGTCTACTGTGCTCATCCCAACCTTAACGAAAATCTGTAATCTCTCCCTGTCTACTGGTATCTTTCCTTCTCTATACAAGCATGCAGTGATTACTCCCATTCTGAAATAAAAAAACTCTGACCCGAACTCTCTCTCTGACTACCATCCCATCTCTCAGCTCCCATGCCCCTCCAAGCTACTGGAGAGACTTGCCTACACTCGCCTCACACACTTTCTTAACTCACACAGCCTACTGGACCCACTTCAGTCAGGATTTCGTGCCCAACACTCCACAGAGACAGCACTGACTAAGGTAGTGAATGATTTGGTCACTGCTAAATCTAAAGGGCATTACTCTCTACTTATTCTCCTTGATCTCTCTGCTGCTTTTGACACTGTTGACCACTCTCTTCTCATACAAACACTACAATCCCTAGGTATTCAGGACACAGCCCTTTCTTGGTTCTCATCCTACCTATCTAATCGCTCCAGTGTTCGTTTCTCTGATTCCACCTCTCCTTCGCTACCTCTCTCAGTTGGAGTACCGCAAGGCTCTGTCCTAGGTCCTCTGCTTTTCTCTATCTATACTACATCTCTTGGCAAACTAATCAACTCTTTCGGATTTCAGTACCATCTGTATGCGGATGATACTCAAATCTACCTATCCTCCCCTGATTTGTCACCATCTGTATTGGGACGTGTCACTGAATGCCTTTCTGCCATTTCATCTTGGATGACATCTCGCCACCTCAAACTTAATATTTCCAAAACAGAATTAATTATATTTCCACCGGCCAATAGTAGTTTCCAACCTGATATCTCTATCACTGTTGAGAACTCTGCAATCACCCCTACCCCACAAGCTCGCTGCCTAGGTGTCATTCTTGACTCTGAACTGTCCTTTGTTACCCACATTCAATCTGTCTCAAGATCATGTTACATACATCTAAGAAACATATCCAAAATACGCCCTTATCTTACACAAGACACAGCAAAAACTCTAATCCATGCTCTCATTATCTCCCGCATTGATTATTGTAATAGTCTCCTGACCGGTCTTCCCAAACATAGGCTCTCACCACTACAATCCATTTTGAATGCAGCTGCGAGGCTAATCTTCCTTGCCAGACGTTCATCGTCTGCAGATCCGCTCTGTCAGTCCCTCCATTGGTTACCGGTATTCTACCGTATTAAATATAAAATACTTTTACTCACATACAAGGCTATTAACCAAACTGCACCAACATACATCTCTTCACTCATCTCAAAATATCTCCCTACCCGACCTCTCCACTCTGCACAAGATCTACGTCTCTCATCCACACGCATTACTTGTTCACACTCAAAATTACAGGACTTTATCCGAGCTTCACCCACTCTGTGGAATGCCCTCCCACGCACAGTAAGACTCGCCTCTAGTCTCCAAATCTTTAAATGTTCCCTGAAAACTCACCTCTTCAGACAAGCCTATCAAATTCCAGACCCACCCACATAACCTTCAGTGCTTCCCTATCTAATTACATCCTCTGTAGAGTATTCATAACATCACATATCTTGTCTTTCTTTAGTCTCACACCCTCCTGACACTTGGATAACTTTGTGGGGTATCATCATACAACCCATTAAGAACCTAGCAATCTGGTGGACCATTATGCAATAGGTAGCATCTATCCGTGTGTATCTATGCCTATTTCCCTATAGATTGTAAGCTTGCGAGCAGGGCCTGTCTATTTTTACCCAGTTTTGTTCTATTACTGTTGTTCTAATTGTAAAGCGCAACGGAATATGCTGCGCTATATAAGAAACTGTTAATAAATAAATAAATAATAAATACAGTATGAGTGGAATTATTACACTCACTTAGTGCAGTTGGACTTCCAGCATATAGCACTGCACTGACGGTGTTCCGGTCATGCTTCTGCAGACCTTGACTCTGCACAGGTTATACTTTTTTCAGCCTGAATGCTGTCCAATCTGATTTTGAATGCATTTACAGAGTCCGCCATTATTACCTTCTCCGGCAGGGAGTTCCAAATCTTTATTGCCCTGAAGAACCCTTTCCTACGTTTTGTATGGAATTTTCTCTCCTCTAACCTCAGTGAGTGTCCATGTGTCCTATACAGAGTTCTATTAATAAACAAATCCCCTGCTAACTCCTTGTAATGACCCTTTACATATTTGAAGATATTAATAATAATATCTCCTCTTAGACGCCTCTTTTCTAGAGTATATATATTTAACATAGTTAGCCTTTCCTCGTACTCCAGTGTCTCTAACCCTTTAATCAGTTTAGTAGCACGCCTTTGAACTCTTTCGAGTTCTGCAATATCTTTTTTATAATATGGTGCAAAAACTGAACACAATATTCCAGATGCGGATGTACCAATGATTTGTACAGCGGCATGATTACATCCTGGTCCCTGGTTTCAATACCCCGTTTTATGCAAGCAAGGACTTTACTTGTCTTCTTCACTGCATTTTGACACTCTACTGTTATTGAGTGTATTATCTATGAGAACCCCCAAATCTTTTTCCACTACTGATACCCCTATATTTTTCCCATTAAGTGAATAGGATGCAAGTTTGTTTTTAATCCCAAAATGCATAGCTTTGCATTTTTCAATATTGAACCTCATTCCCCATTTAGACACCCAAAATTCAAGTTTAAATAAGTCATTCTGTAGAGACTCCACATCTATTTCTGAATTAATTACCTTACACAGTTTAGTATCATCTGCAAAGATTGATACTATGCTTCCCAGGCCTATTCCTAGGTCATTAATACATATATTGAACAGTATCGGACCAAATATGGACCCTTGTGGTATACCGCTGACTACTAGTGCCCAGCTGGAGAACATCTCATTGACCACTACACGTTGTACCCTGTTATCCAGCCAATTACCTATCCATGTACAAACAGTGTATCCTAGGCCAAGTTCCCTTAATTTGATGATCAGTCTCTTGTGAGGCACTGTATTGAAGGCTTTTGCAAAATCTAAATAGACCACATCCACTGCTTTTCCCTGGTTAAGATTATCGCTCACTTCGTCGTAGAAGCTAATTAAGTTAGTTTGACATGATCTGTCCCTCACAAACCCATGCTAACTCCTGCTAATAAACTTGGTATTCCGCAGATAATCCTCTATGCTATCCCTCAAAATTCCTTCCAATATTTTACCCACTATAGAGGTTAAACTAACTGGTCTATAGTACCCAGGATGATTTTTAGAACCCTTTTTAAATAATGGCACTACCTCAGCTATACGCCAATCCATCGGTACCATACCCGATTTAATGGAACTATAGAAAATCAAGTATAAGGGTCTTGCAAGCTGTGCCTTAAGCTCCATAATAACCCTCGGATAAAAAACATTTGGTCCCGGTGATTTATTAATCTTTATGTTGCTTAGTCTCTCCAGGACTATTTCCTCACTTAAACAAGCAACTAGCCAAGAATCATTACCTTCACTGTCGTTATACACTACTAACACCGTCTGATCCTCCCTGGTGAAAAAAAGCTGTTCAGTATATCCGCTTTTATTTTGTCATCATTTCCAAGGCTCACAGTTCATCTTTTAATGGGCCTATGTTCTATTTCTTTAACCCTTTAATGTTTATGTATTTATAAAACTCTTTGGGATTGGCTTTATTCTCTATAGCAATTTGTTTTTCATTTACAATTGTAGCTGCCCTTATTACTTTTTTGCATCTTTTATTGCATTCTTTGTAATACTGGAATGACTCCTCCCCTCCATTAGTTTTAAATGCTTTAAAAGAACACCTCTTTTTAGCCATTGCTTCTTTGACATCCTTATTAAGCCACATTGATTTGAGTCTATTACTCTTGCGTTTACTGCCCAAGGGTATGAATTTGTGAATATTGCTATCAAGCAACCCTTTTAAAGCATCCCACATTTCCGATGTGTCTTTACCATGAAACAAAACTTTCCAGTCAATGTTGTTTAGTGCCTGTCTCAGCATATTGAAGTTAGCTTTTCTAAAGTTTAATGTTTTTGTTGATTCCTTATAGCTATGTTTCTTAAAACTGATGCTGAATGTGATCATATAGTGATCACTGTTTCCCAAGGTCTCCCCAACACTAGGATGTCTCCCATTCCCGTAGCTTTTTCAATTTGCTGTGAGAACAGTTCCTCGTCACGTATGCTAATATCTGGTTGCTTGTAGCACGTGCCAATGACTAGTTTCTTTATTTCAGTGCCCCCACTAGTGATCTCAACCCATAGTGATTCCACATTATCACCAGTCCCCTCGTAAATAACATATATTAAGTTTGGTTTTAGAGATGGTTTTACAAAGAGACATACCCCTCCTCCCATTTTGGTAGCCCTGTCCCTCCTGAGAAGTGGATATCCCTCCAAATTAGTAACCCAGTCGTGAGAGTCGTCCCACCACGTTTCCGTAATACCTATAATATCATACTGATTTTTTGATACATGCCATTCCAATTCCCCCATTTTACCTGATAGGCTTCTTGCTTTCGCAAGCAGACATTTTATGTTAATATTTCCTTTGCCCTTTTGCTTTAATGGTAACTTACCATTATTTACAAGTACCTTTCTAGAATTACTCTTACCGACTGATATTCTATTCTCTACCTTACCCCCCATCAGGGGTTAAGGTGCAATCAGTGAGATTGCTGGATTATTCAGGGAGTTTGGTAGATTGCTTCTATTTCAGGGAGTCTCCTGCAGAATGAGGGAGCGTAGGCAAGTATGTTTATACCAACAGAATAATGTACAAAAAGACAGCAAAGTACATGTACAGTAGTTTAAATTGGACCACATGGCCTGCCTGGTAGTGGTATCACATCCTATAGCAACAATATTAACACAAGGCCCCAAAGGTCAAAGCGCAACAAAAAAACATTACACTTAAGTCAAGTAATCGGTCAGGCAGAGATGTACCTCTCTGCCGGTAACCTCAGGGTACCATGTGTAAAATGTGGCACTGGTGCTCCCGAACTGTGCCATGTGGATCGCAAAACTGGATATATGCATCTAGCTCCTCCTGTGGAATGCAACAACATCTAATGCAGCTACCAGTTTGCAAGCAACATCAGTGCACATGTGCAGACCAGTAGGGACCATATGGTAGCACTGATCCCAAGTTTTGAATGAACAGCTAAACTACAGGAATAATTTATTAAACTCAATAAAACAGGAGTTAAAGAGAAAGTCTCATATCAGCACATCCCTATGCATACAATGCTAGCAAACTCAATGTGGTATTAGAATATTACTAGAGATGTGCACAGGACCATTTTTGCTGGATTTGGAATTGGCCCTGATTCGTCATCCGGCTTTGTATTTGGTTTTTGCCAAACTGCCGTGACTGGTTTTGTTTTTTTGTTTTCAAAAATCACATAATTTGGGCCTTTTTTTTGTTCCCTGGGGGTGATTCAGACCTGATCCTAGAGGTGCTAAATTTAGCACATTTATGATCAGATTCTCTGACATGCGGGGGAACGCCCAGCACAGGGCTAGTATGCCCCACATGTTAGGCGCCCGCATGAGACCCACAGCCATTTTTGTGATAGCATCGGCTGCGTGTGATGTCATGCAGCTGCCGCGACTACGCCCCCTGTTTCTCCGTTGCCGCCCCTGTTTTGAAGTCTCGTCCCTGCAATACTCCATCTCCGTCTTTGAAATGGAGCATTGCCTCCCCCCCGTGACCATCTCTGCCTCATAGACAGGCAGAAGCAATCGCATTTTCTGTGGGGCGCCGTAGAAAATGCAGGCGCATGCGCAGGATGGGCCCTGCGCAGGATCCCGGATCCTCTTAGCAATTTTTACCGTTGGATCGCTTATTGCGATTGCGATCCAACCTGAATCAGGCTCTATTTGTAAAATATAAAATAAACATCACAATATTAAATGCCACTAAGTGAGCAAAACTGACGGCAAATGGCAGTAATAAAATTTTTCTCATGTAATAATTTTAAGTCACATTTCCCTTAGGTCAATCATGTAAAAGACAAGGGCCTCAAACCAGAAATCACCAGTCTTAGCCGGTCTGGTGGGGTGTGTGAGGTCATGCTGATGTCATAATGGAAACTGCCTATGTCAGGGCTATGCTGTTGCTGTCTCTTGCATATGCTTTCAGAGGCCTGGCACGGCATAGCACACTGGTAGAAGGTTAGTGACTGGACAAAGATAAGAGCAGCTTATTTTGAATCGTCGGCAGATGTTTAGCATGACTATTATAATATATGACTTACGACCTTGGGGATAGCATAGTATTGGATAAAAACAAAATCTCACACCTACTGGGACAGTGCCATTACTTAACATCCACAAGCGGCTGCAAATGGGCCATTGGAGACATATGAAGGGTGCTTTACACTCTCTCTCTCTCTCTGCCTGCCTAAATCCCAGTGTACCAGTGTTGCACGCTGATTCATTTTTATTAACATGTAGAGATGTAAGAGAATTAAATTGTGCTTTAATCATTACTTTTATTTTTATCCAATACTATATACAGATGTAGCCATGCTGATCATGGCTACTTCTGAGGGAAACGTGCACCCTCGACGCAATATGCGCTCCTGTGCCTAGCTATGTCGAGTTGCGGCATTTGCCACCCCCATCCATGTGAATGGGGCACACACATGTCTTAGATGTCCAGACGTACGCGGTGCGGTCGCGACTAACAAGGCGCAATCGCCTTAAGATGTAGCCACAACGAGAATGGCTACATTTGTACAGTTGTAATTCCTGTTAGCGTCAGAAATGAATGCTATGGTGGTTATGACTGTCCCCCTCCCCCCTCATTCCCACTCAGGGAGTGAGGGGGGAGGGGGACAGTCATAACTCATAGGGGTACAGGGGAAGCCACCGGTGGGCCCTACTGCCGGGGGGCCCACCTCCTCGTCTATGGATCAGGTCCCGTCTGTGCACTTGAATTGTACATTATACATATTATCTACAGTGCATTGCAGTTATTAATCTGGTACATTATCATGCATGCACTAGCAGTATTTACTATATATATTTATCATGGGCCTGTACCATGTTAGCCAAGCCTCTGTGGCAGCAGGCCACACCCCTAAGCATGGGCCTTTACCTCTGCATTGCCCCGGTGGGCTCTCCATGCCCCACTTATTTCTTGCTCTCTTTTTTCACTCTCTCACCATTGACGTATAGGTGCGTTTTTCTCCTGCCGGGTAAATAGGTCAAAATATCAGATTTGAGGTGACAGATGGGAAGACTGGGTTAGGCAAGGTTAGTTGGTGGGCGGGTGGTCTGGGCAAACCAGGGACGTGCAGTCAGGGAAGGCAGGGGAGGCAGTGCCTCCCTTGTCATTAATGATTAAAATAATATAAAGAAGATTCTTATGACACATACTGTATTCTGTGTCATAAGTATCTCCTTTATATTAATCTAATCATTATCCCTGTTAAAATGTGTTTGGGAGGCACCGATCGTGGTGCCTCCCATTGTGAATGGGGAAGGGTGTGGGAGCGTGGGGCGGGGGCCTAGCCATGGGCATTAAAAGTCCATTGGAAATGCATGGGAAAGCGGAACCATTAGAGGTGCTGCTTTCATACAGGGACGTGCTTTCAACCCATGAAAGCACGCCCCTGTCAGTGAGGCCACAGTGATTGGCCAGAGGATCCGTCACTGGATCCGCTGCCATCACTATATGGGTGCGCGGAGGTGTGGGCATTGGTGGCAGTGAGAGTATTAGTGGCACTGCCATTCTGCAGAGTTTGGCAGCGGAGCAGTACCAATTTAAAAAATTGCACCTCAGCGTAATTTTTTAAATTCAAGATGGCAACCACGAGCCAATCACGGCTCGCTGCGTCATCACCCCGGCCCCTCCGGCTGACTTATATAAGTCAGCACGAGGCATCGGCATCAGTCCGACGGCGGAAGAGCTCCTGAAGAAAGAAGACGCTGGAAGTCCTGGATGGGCGGCAGCCATGCAAACGAGCTTAAAGGCCGCCGCCCCCAGGTGAAGACCCTGAATAATAAACTTTTTTTTAAAGATGGTGTGGTGTTTTTATTTTAATATTTTCTTTACAGGTGGACTATAGGTGCCAGCGGGCCCTTTATGTCCGGACATGCTGGCACTTGTGGTTCTCCAAGTGCTATGCAAAAGAGCTTAACGGCTGCCGCCCACCAGGTGAAGACGCTGGAAGCCCTGGGAAGGCGGCAGCCATGCAAAAGAGCTTAAAGGCCGCTACCTCCCCGGTGAAGACGCCGGAAGCCCTGGGGAGGTGGCAGCCCCCCAGGTGAAGGCGTCGGAAGCCCTGGAGAGGCGGCAGCCATGCAAAAAAGCTTAAAGGCCGCCGCCGCCAGGTGAAGACCCTGACTAATAAACTTTTTTTTAAAGACGGAGTGGTGTTTTTATTTTAATATTTTTTTTACAGGTGGACTACAGGTGCCAGTGGCCCTTTATGTCCGGACATGCTGGCACTTGTGGTTCTCCAAGTGCTATGCAAAAAAAGCTTAACAGCCACCGTCCACCAGGTGAAGACGCTGGAAGAGCCGAGAAGGCGGCAGCCATGCAAAAGAGCTTAAAGGCCGCTGCCTCCTAAGTGAAGACGCCGGAGAAAGACGACGGAAGCCCTGGGGAGGCGGCGGCCCCCCAGGTGAAGACGGCGGAAGCCCTGGAGAGGCAGTAGCCATGCAAAAGTGCTTAAATGCCGCCGTCCCCAGGTGAAGACCCTGACTAATAAAAAAAAAATTAAAGACGGTGTGGTGTTTTTATTTTAATATTTTCTTTACAGGTGCCAGGGGGCCCTTTATGTCCGGACATGCTGGCAATTGTGGTTCTCCAAGTGCTATGCAAAAGAGCTTAACAGCTGCCACCCACCAGGTGAAGAAGCTGGAAGCCCTGGGAAGGCGGCAGCTATGCTAAAGAACTTAAAGGCTGCCGCCCCCAGGTGAAGACCCTGACTAATAAACTTTTTTCTTAAAGACGGTGTGGTGTTTTTAAAGAAGAGGAAGACGAAGAAGAAGAAGAAGAAGAAGAAGTAGTAGTAGAACAAAAAAGGCTACATTTTGCTTAAAATAAAAATAGACATTTATTTTTTAAATATATTTTGCTTGAAGTTGTCTTAATAAATAAATTCTCTCAAAAGGTGAAGAAATGACACATACTTAGGGAGACAAATATATTAGGAGAGTTTAGAACCATGCATTGTTTATTCTACACAAGAGAGTACCATGTGAGGCAGCCATTTTGGGTCCACTACATAAATTACACTGTGCTATAAGTAAAACATGGCAGTAAGCCATACAAAGGTAAAATGAAAAGCAACTAACAGGACACCTAGTTTGCAGATTACACAGTAAGGAAAATGGTCTTACTCTATAATTGCTTTTAGATATCTTTCTCCTTTATAACTATTTTAAAGTGAGCTGAGGGGAAAATAACAATACAGGGTCCAGTTACATTATAAAATAGATAAAAAAAATTATCTGACCAAAAAATAAAAATGTATAATAATTCTCCAACACTCTGAAGATGGTAAGCTCATACTGTGAATTGCATAAAATATTTCTATGAACCCCACTTAATCACTGTTACACACTGGTTCTCACTGAGCGGAGGTTGAGATGAGAGGGGTGTTATTCGGCAGGATCACTGGAAGTGTTGTGGATCTCTGATAATCTCAGGTCTCTGAGGAGTTAAGTGAAAAATTACTGTCTCCCACAGTAATGCTCTAAGACATTGACAAGATGCCGCCGCATTTATGTGCAGGATTTAGGTCAGCAGCCATCTTGGTACAGGGAGTGAAGCCTTCCTGAGGGAACAGTATGGAATCTGCGCAGTAGCGCTCTCCCCTTTCAACACTTTTTATATACAGATAGGATAATAATGCTAAAACTCCCACATAGTCATCTAAATGGGATGTAGTCACCATCCCGGCGGTCAGCATACCACCACCGGGATCCCGGTCACAGAATGCCGTCAGTGGGGCGGAGGACTATTCCCACTAGTTGGTGTCCATGACACCCATAGAGAGGGAATACAACCTGTGGTGAGCGCAGCAAGCCACCAAGCTCGCAGCGTGAAGCCCGCAGCAAGGGGCTTCGTTTTGCTTGCCCCTCTCCCGGCATGCTGGCAGTCGGATTCCGGCCGCCGGTCAACAACGCATCTGAATTATTACTTGTGCCTGGTGTAGGATTTTCAAATATGTGTAGTTTACTGTATACAAGGATATAAAACCTTAAAGGAACTGAGATCTAAGGTGTATTACATGTAGTTATAAAAATAAGTTTATTTTATGGCAGTAGTTTCCATACAGGGGGCCTTGAGACCCTGGGGTTCCTTGGGAAAGGTGGGAAGGGGGGGATAGGGGAGGCCTTGTAGTGGTGCCGTAGTTTGGTGGTCCATGAACAATTCAAATTGCTTATACTGAATTTAATCGGCAAAACCAGTCCTTCACCACATAACTGAACCTAAGGTTGACATATTATAAACACTATTTACTTCATTTTATATTTTTTTCTAAATTTCTCACTAAGAAACTATGGTCTTGGGGTGCCGTGACAGAAATTCTGAAACTCTAGGGCAGGGGTGTCAAACTCGCAGCTCCCACCGCATCCTTTTGTGGCCCGTGGGCAGGGGTCCTTTTGCGGCCCAACCACCTTGCTTGCAGCGAGGGCAGGAGAGCACAGCGCACACCTCTCTTGCTCCCCAGTCCGGTCTACGGCGATGTCACGGGTATCTTAAATCAGGTGCCGGTCCGTGTTCATGGACCAGAAGCCAATCAGGAGCAGTGCCAGAGTCTTTGCTTTCTATGTGCAGTGCCATCTTCCCAAAGAAATCACCATGAAGACGGCGCCACTGACACTGGCTACAGCACAGGAATACTGGGGAGGGGTAGCAAACTGGGGCTTCTGACAGGCCCCTCCTCTACCAATGCTCGTCTTTTGTTGTTTTTATAACAACATGGTGACGACACTGCAGCAAAGAGATTTTCAACCGTTTACATCTCGCGGCACAATGAACAAGATTTAAGTATTGCCAAGGCACATTCAAATATAATGGTGATGCATGGTGCAGTTGCATGTCCTATGATGTCATGTTACAGCTTCTCCATAGGTAATGCCTGAGCCACATCTGAGAAAGCCAGAAGAGCCCAACACTGCCCGGGTCCAAAATAAGAACTGGCTCTGCAACCACTAAACCCACCAGGGTCTCAGTAACAGCAAAACACTGACGGGCCTGGATGTGCTTCTATGGCAGCACACCTGGAGACTGCTCAGGGCACACTAGTTTTCATCGTTTTGTCCTTAAATGAGGTTATCATTGAAACACTGGAACAGTAATAAACAACATAACAACAGTGGAAATTGGGTTCACACAAAGCCTTACATAGCCAAAGATAAATAGGGACACCCTACAATAAAAATATATACACATAATAAAACTGTAAGGGTTGTGTCTGTACATAGACATTTTTTTATTGAGAATTATACTTCTAGGGACTGTTTATGGACCATGGAGGCAAAAAAAAGAGAAATTTAGACTGTGTCTGTACGTTCTGGCATCACACAAAAACTATTGTATGAATTTATATCACATTTTCACTGTTGTATAGCTTAGTGACCTAGAAAAGGACTGAAGTATGTATGGTCTCGATCTAACATCAGGGAGAGGAACAATAAATGAACAAACAGATGCTTGCAGTGTGCAGGCTCCTCAAGTCCAAAAAGGATGCGGTTACAATACCAGCGCTGGCATCATGAACACTGACTAGCCCGCCAGTTGGCATGCCGAGCAACAGGGACTATTCCCATAGAGTGGGATAGAACCTGTGGCAAGCGCAATGAGCCCACAAGGGTCTTTGTTGTGCTGGCCGAACCCCCCCCTGCTGGCCATCTGACAGACGGAATCCCAGCGTCGGTATGGTGACCGCCAGTCTCCCAACCACCGGTCACCCAATACCAACCTGTCCAAAATGACTATACAGTATGCTGGCTATAACAGAAACCTGGCTCACACAATCAGACACTGCCTCCCCTGCAGCACTGTCACATGGTGGCCTCCACTTCACACACACCCCCAGGCCTGGTAACCTCAAAGGAGGGGGTGTTGGAATATTACTGTCCAAATCTTACACGCACATCGTTTTACCACCTGTTCCCTCACTCACATTTACATCCTTTGAAGTACACTCTATTAGGATTTTCACCCCTTTCTCTCTGTGTGTTGCAGCTATCTATCGCCCACCTGGGCAACCCAAAAAGTTTCTGGAAGATTTTTCTGCTTGGCTCCCTCACTTTCTATCCTCTGACATCTCCACCATCATTATGGGTGATTTCAATCTCTCTATTGACAGTCCACAATCTCCCCATGCCTCTAAACTACTCTCTCTAACCTCCTCTCTTGGCCTCTCCCAATGGACTGACTCCCCTACTCATCAGGAGGGCCACTGCCTTGATCTTGTATTCACCAGACTATGCTCTGTTTCTGAAATCACTAACACTCTTTTCCCTCTCTCAGATCATAACCTTATCACATGCATGCTCTCCTCCATTACTTCAAACTCCATGTCCCTAAAGTCTACAGAGACTGCTGTGTCACACCTTAACCAAACTCTAGTAACAGCACTTGATGAAGTGGCTCCAGCTACCCATCACACTCCACGTAGACTTAGATGTCAACCGTGGCACTCTAAATACACTAGACACTTACAAAAACTCTCACGAAAAGTTGAACGCCAGTGGCGTAAATCTCGTAGTTCAAGTGACTTTCTCACATATAAGACCACCTACCACTCTTATCGTAATGCTCTGGACACTGCCAAACAAACATATTTTCAATCTCTCATCTCTGCTCAAGCCTCTAACCCCAAGCGACTTTTTAATACATTTAAATCACTTCTTGTCCCTCCCTCACCTAACCCACCAGCCACTGTCAGTGCGCAAATCTTGCTTCCTATTTCAAGGACAAGATTGACAAGATCTGAAATGAAATGGTATGCTCTTCCACAGCAAGTGACCTGCTCAATTCTCTGCCTGAACCCTCTAACACCTTCTCTTCCTTTGATCCTACAAATGAAGATGAAGTATCTGCACTCTTTTCATCTGCCTACTCTAATACCTCTCCCCTTGACTCTATACCCTCACAAATTAGTAAAGCTCTGTCTACTGTGCTCATCCCAACCTTAACAAAAATCTGTAATCTCTCCCTGTCTACTGGTATCTTTCCTTCTCTATACAAGCATGCAGTGATTACTCCCATTCTGAAAAAACAAAACTCTGACCCGAACTCTCTCTCTAACTACCGTCCCATCTCTCAGCTCCCATGCCCCTCCAAGCTACTGGAGAGACTTGCCTACACTCGCCTCACACACTTTCTTAACTCACACAGCCTACTGGACCCACTTCAGTCAGGATTTCGTGCCCAACACTCCACAGAGACAGCACTGACTAAGGTAGTGAATGATTTGGTCACTGCTAAATCTAAAGGGCATTACTCTCTACTTATTCTCCTTGATCTCTCAGCTGCTTTTGACACTGTTGACCACTCTCTTCTCATACAAACACTACAATCCCTAGGTATTCAGGACACAGCCCTTTCTTGGTTCTCATCCTACCTATCTAATCGCTCCAGTGTTCGTTTCTCTGATTCCACCTCTCCTTCGCTACCTCTCTCAGTTGGAGTACCGCAAGGCTCTGTCCTAGGTCCTCTGCTTTTCTCTATCTATACTACATCTCTTGGCAAACTAATCAACTCTTTCGGATTTCAGTACCATCTGTATGCGGATGATACTCAAATCTACCTATCCTCCCCTGATTTGTCACCATCTGTATTGGGACGTGTCACTGAATGCCTTTCTGCCATTTCATCTTGGATGACATCTCGCCACCTCAAACTTAATATTTCCAAAACAGAATTAATTATATTTCCACCGGCCAATAGTAGTTTCCAACCTGATATCTCTATCACTGTTGAGAACTCTGCAATCACCCCTACCCCACAAGCTCGCTGCCTAGGTGTCATTCTTGACTCTGAACTGTCCTTTCTTACCCACATTCAATCTGTCTCAAGATCATGTTACATACATCTAAGAAACATATCCAAAATACACCCTTATCTTACACAAGACACAGCAAAAACTCTAATCCATGCTCTCATTATCTCCCGCATTGATTATTGTAATAGTCTCCTGACCGGTCTTCCCAAACATAGGCTCTCACCACTACAATCCATTTTGAATGCAGCTGCGAGGCTAATCTTCCTTGCCAGACGTTCATCGTCTGCAGATCCGCTCTGTCAGTCCCTCCATTGGTTACCGGTATTCTACCGTATTAAATATAAAATACTTTTACTCACATACAAGGCTATTAACCAAACTGCACCAACATACATCTCTTCACTCATCTCAAAATATCTCCCTACCCGACCTCTCCACTCTGCACAAGATCTACGTCTCTCATCCACACGCATTACTTGTTCACACTCAAAATTACAGGACTTTATCCGGGCTTCACCCACTCTGTGGAATGCCCTCCCATGCACAGTAAGACTCGCCTCTAGTCTCCAAATCTTTAAATGTTCCCTGAAAACTCACCTCTTCAGACAAGCCTATCAAATTCCAGACCCACCCACATAACCTTCAGTGCTTCCCTATCTAATTACATCCTCTGTAGAGTATTCATAACATCACATATCTTGTCTTTCTTTAGTCTCACACCCTCCTGACACTTGGATAACTTTGTGGGGTATCATCATACAACCCATTAAGAACCTAGCAATCTGGTGGACCATTATGCAATAGGTAGCATCTATCCGTGTGTATCTATGCCTATTTCCCTATAGATTGTAAGCTTGCGAGCAGGGCCTGTCTATTTTTACCCAGTTTTGTTCTATTACTGTTGTTCTAATTGTAAAGCGCAACGGAATATGCTGCGCTATATAAGAAACTGTTAATAAATAAATAAATAATAAATACAGTATGAGTGGAATTATTACACTCACTTAGTGCAGTTGGACTTCCAGCATATAGCACTGCACTGACGGTGTTCCGGTCATGCTTCTGCAGACCTTGACTCTGCCCAGGTTATACTTTTTTCAGCTAGAATGCTGTCCAATCTGATTTTGAATGCATTTACAGAGTCCGCCATTATTACCTTCTCCGGCAGGGAGTTCCAAATCTTTATTGCCCTGAAGAACCCTTTCCTACGTTTTGTATGGAATTTTCTCTCCTCTAACCTCAGTGAGTGTCCATGTGTCCTATACAGAGTTCTATTAATAAACAAATCCCCTGCTAACTCCTTGTAATGACCCTTTACATATTTGAAGATATTAATAATATCTCCTCTTAGACGCCTCTTTTCTAGAGTATACATATTTAACATAGTTAGCCTTTCCTCGTACTCCAGTGTCTCTAACCCTTTAATCAGTTTAGTAGCACGCCTTTGAACTCTTTCGAGTTCTGCAATATCTTTTTTATAATATGGTGCCAAAAACTGAACACAATATTCCAGATGCGGACGTACCAATGATTTGTACAGCGGCATGATTACATCCTGGTCCCTGGTTTCAATACCCCGTTTTATGCAAGCAAGGACTTTACTTGTCTTCTTCACTGCATTTTGACACTGTACTGTTATTGAGTGTATTATCTATGAGAACCCCCAAATCTTTTTCCACTACTGATACCCCTATATTTTTCCCATTAAGTGAATAGGATGCAAGTTTGTTTTTAATCCCAAAATGCATAGCTTTGCATTTTTCAATATTGAACCTCATTCCCCATTTAGACACCCAAAATTCAAGTTTAAATAAGTCATTCTGTAGAGACTCCACATCTATTTCTGAATTAATTACCTTACACAGTTTAGTATCATCTGCAAAGATTGATACTATGCTTCCCAGGCCTATTCCTAGGTCATTAATACATATATTGAACAGTATCGGACCAAATATGGACCCTTGTGGTATACCGCTGACTACTAGTGCCCAGCTGGAGAACATCTCATTGACCACTACTCGTTGTACCCTGTTATCCAGCCAATTACCTATCCATGTACAAACAGTGTATCCTAGGCCAAGTTCCCTTAATTTGATGATCAGTCTCTTGTGAGGCACTGTATTGAAGGCTTTTGCAAAATCTAAATAGACCACATCCACTGCTTTTCCCTGGTTAAGATTATCGCTCACTTCGTCATAGAAGCTAATTAAGTTAGTTTGACATGATCTGTCCCTCACAAACCCATGCTAACTCCTGCTAATAAACTTAGTATTCCGCAGATAATCCTCTATGCTATCCCTCAAAATTCCTTCCAATATTTTACCCACTGTAGAGGTTAAACTAACTGGTCTATAGTACCCAGGATGATTTTTAGAACCCTTTTTAAATAATGGCACTACCTCAGCTATACGCCAATCCATCGGTACCATACCCGATTTAATGGAACTATAGAAAATCAAGTATAAGGGTCTTGCAAGCTGTGCCTTAAGCTCCATAATAACCCTCGGATGAAAACCATTTGGTCCCGGTGATTTATTAATCTTTATGTTGCTTAGTCTCTCCAGGACTATTTCCTCACTTAAACAAGCATCTAGCCAAGAATCATTACCTTCACTGTCGTTATGCACTACTAACACCGTCTGATCCTCCCTGGTGAAAAAAAGCTGTTCAGTATATCCGCTTTTATTTTGTCATCGTTTCCAAGGCTCACAGTTCATCTTTTAATGGGCCTATTTTAACCCTTTAATGTTTATGTATTTATAAAACTCTTTGGGATTGGCTTTATTCTCTATAGCAATTTGTTTTTCATTTACAATTGTAGCTGCCCTTATTACTTTTTTGCATCTTTTATTGCATTCTTTGTAATACTGGAATGACTCCTCCCCTCCATTAGTTTTAAATGCTTTAAAAGAACACCTCTTTTTAGCCATTGCTTCTTTGACATGCTTATTAAGCCACATTGATTTGAGTCTATTACTCTTGCGTTTACTGCCCAAGGGTATGAATTTGTGAATATTGCTATCAAGCAACCCTTTTAAAGCATCCCACATTTCCGATGTGTCTTTACCATGAAACAAAACTTTCCAGTCAATGTTGTTTAGTGCCTGTCTCAGCATATTGAAGTTAGCTTTTCTAAAGTTTAATGTTTTTGTTGATTCCTTATAGCTATGTTTCTTAAAACTGATGCTGAATGTGATCATATAGTGATCACTGTTTCCCAAGGTCTCCCCAACACTAGGATGTCTCCCATTCCCGTAGCTTTTTCAATTTGCTGTGAGAGCAGTTCCTCGTCACGTATGCTAATATCTGGTTGCTTGTAGCACGTGCCAATGACTAGTTTCTTTATTTCAGTGCCCCCACTAGTGATCTCAACCCATAGTGATTCCACATTATCACCAGTCCCCTCGTAAATAACATATATTAAGTTTGGTTTTAGAGATGGTTTTACAAAGAGACATACCCCTCCTCCCATTTTGGTAGCCCTGTCCCTCCTGAGAAGTGAATATCCCTCCAAATTAGTAACCCAGTCGTGAGAGTCGTCCCACCATGTTTCCGTAATACCTATAATATCATACTGATTTTTTGATACATGCCATTCCAATTCCCCCATTTTACCTGATAGGCTTCTTGCTTTCGCAAGCAGACATTTTATGTTAATATTTCCTTTGCCCTTTTGCTTTAATGGTAACTTACCATTATTTACAAGTACCTTTCTAGAATTACTCTTACCGACTGATATTCTATTCTCTACCTTACCCCCCATCAGGGGTTAAGGTGCAATCAGTGAGATTGCTGGATTATTCAGGGAGTTTAATAGATTGCTTCTATTTCAGGGAGTCTCCTGCAGAATGAGGGAGCGTAGGCAAGTATGTTTATACCAACAGAATAATGTACAAAAAGACAGCAAAGTACATGTACAGTAGTTTAATTTGGACCACATGGCCTGCCTGGTAGTGGTATCACATCCTATAGCAACAATATTAACACAAGGCCCCAAAGGTCAAAGCGCAACAAAAAAACATTACACTTAAGTCAAGTAATCGGTCAGGCAGAGATGTACCTCTCTGCCGGTAACCTCAGGGTACCATGTGTAAAATGTGGCACTGGTGCTCCCGAACTGTGCCATGTGGATCGCAAAACTGGATATATGCATCTAGCTCCTCCTGTGGAATGCAACAACATCTAATGCAGCTACCAGTTTGCAAGCAACATCAGTGCACATGTGCAGACCAGTAGGGACCATATGGTAGCACTGATCCCAAGTTTTGAATGAACAGCTAAACTACAGGAATAATTTATTAAACTCAATAAAACAGGAGTTAAAGAGAAAGTCTCATATCAGCACATCCCTATGCATACAATGCTAGCAAACTCAATGTGGTGTTAGAATATTACTAGAGATGTGCACAGGACCATTTTTGCTGGATTTGGAATTGGCCCTGATTCGTCATCCGGCTTTGTATTTGGTTTTTGCCAAACTGCCGTGACTGGTTTTGTTTTTTTGTTTTCAAAAATCACATAATTTGGGCCTTTTTTTTGTTCCCTGGGGGTGATTCAGACCTGATCCTAGAGGTGCTAAATTTAGCACATTTATGATTAGATTCTCTGACATGCGGGGGAACGCCCAGCACAGGGCTAGTATGCCCCACATGTTAGGCGCCCGCATGAGACCCACAGCCATTTTTGTGATAGCATCGGCTGCGTGTGATGTCATGCAGCTGCCGCGACTACGCCCCCTGTTTCTCCGTTGCCGCCCCTGTTTTGAAGTCTCGTCCCTGCAATACTCCATCTCCGTCTTTGAAATGGAGCATTGCCTCCCCCCGTGACCATCTCTGCCTCATAGACAGGCAGAAGCAATCGCATTTTCTGTGGGGCGCCGTAGAAAATGCAGGCGCATGCGCAGGATGGGCCCTGCGCAGGATCCCGGATCCTCTTAGCAATTTTTACCGTTGGATCGCTTATTGCGATTGCGATCCAACCTGAATCAGGCTCTATTTGTAAAATATAAAATAAACATCACAATATTAAATGCCACTAAGTGAGCAAAACTGACGGCAAATGGCAGTAATAAAATTTTTCTCATGTAATAATTTTAAGTCACATTTCCCTTAGGTCAATCATGTAAAAGACAAGGGCCTCAAACCAGAAATCACCAGTCTTTGCCGGTCTGGTGGGGTGTGTGAGGTCATGCAGTGATGTCATAATGGAAACTGCCTATGTCAGGGCTATGCTGTTGCTGTCTCTTGCATATGCTTTCAGAGGCCTGGCACGGCATAGCACACTGGTAGAAGGTTAGTGACTGGACAAAGATAAGAGCAGCTTATTTTGAATCGTCGGCAGATGTTTAGCATGACTATTATAATATAAGACTTACGACCTTGGGGATAGCATAGTATTGGATAAAAACAAAATCTCACACCTACTGGGACAGTGCCATTACTTAACATCCACAAGCGGCTGCAAATGGGCCATTGGAGACATATGAAGGGTGCTTTACCCTCTCTCTCTCTCTCTCTCTGCCTGCCTAAATCCCAGTGTACCAGTGTTGCACGCTGATCCATTTTTATTAATATGTAGAGATGTAAGAGAATTAAATTGTGCTTTAATCATTACCTTTGTTTTTATCCAATACTATATACAGATGTAGCCATGCTGATCATGGCTACATCTGAGGGAAACGTGCACCCTCGACGCAATATGCGCTCCTGTGCCTAGCTATGTCGAGTTGCGGCATTTGCCGCCCCCATCCATGTGAATGGGGCACACACATGTCTTAGATGTCCAGACGTACGCGGTGTGGTCGCGACTAACAAGGCGCAATCGCCTTAAGATGTAGCCACAACGAGAATGGCTACATTTGTACAGTTATAATTCCTGTTAGCGTCAGAAATGAATGCTATGGTGGTTATGACTGTCCCCCTCCCCCCTCATTCCCACTCAGGGAGTGAGGGGGGAGGGGGACAGTCATAACTCATAGGGGTACAGGGGAAGCCACCGGTGGGCCCTACTGCCTGGGGGCCCACCTCCTCGTCTATGGATCAGGTCCCGTCTGTGCACTTGAATTGTACATTATACATATTATCTACAGTGCATTGCGGTTATTAATCTGGTACATTATCATGCATGCACTAGCAGTATTTACTATATATATTTATCATGGGCCTATACCATGTTATCCAAGCCTCTGTGGCAGCAGGCCACACCCATAAGCATGGACCTTTACCTCTGCATTGCCCCGGTGGGCTCTCCATGCCCCACTTATTTCTTGCTCTCTTTTTTCACTCTCTCACCATTGACGTATAGGTGCGTTTTTCTCCTGCCGGGTAAATAGGTCAAAATATCAGATTTGAGGTGACAGATGGGAAGACTGGGTTAGGCAAGGTTAGTTGGTGGGCGGGTGGTCTGGGCAAACCAGGGACGTGCAGTCAGGAAAGGCAGGGGAGGCAGTGCCTCCCTTGTCATTAATGATTAAAATAATATAAAGAAGATTCTTATGACACATACTGTATTCTGTGTCATAAGTATCTCCTTTATATTAATCTAATCATTATCCCTGTTTAAATGTGTTTGGGAGGCACCGATCGTGGTGCCTCCCATTGTGAATGGGGAAGGGTGTGGGAGCGTGGGGCGGGGGCCTAGCCATGGGCATTAAAAGTCCATTGGAAATGCATGGGAAAGCAGCACCATTAGAGGTGCTGCTTTCATACAGGGACGTGCTTTCAACCCATGAAAGCACGCCCCTGTCAGTGAGGCCACAGTGATTGGCCAGAGGATCCGTCACTGGATCCGCTGCCATCACTATATGGGTGCGCGGAGGTGTGGGCATTGGTGGCAGTGAGAGTATTAATGGCACTGCCATTCTGCAGAGTTTGGCAGCGGAGCAATACCAATTTAAAAAATTGCACCTCAGCGTAATTATTTAAATTCAAGATGGCAACCACGAGCCAATCACGGCTCGCTGCGTCATCACCCCGGCCCCTCCGGCTGACTTATATAAGTCAGCACGAGGCATCGGCGTCAGTCCGACGGCGGAAGAGCTCCTGAAGAAAGAAGACGCTGGAAGTCCTGGATGGGCGGCAGCCATGCAAACGAGCTTAAAGGCCGCCGCCCCTAGGTGAAGACCCTGAATAATAAACTTTTTTTTAAAGATGGTGTGGTGTTTTTATTTTAATATTTTCTTTACAGGTGGACTACAGGTGCCAGCGGGCCCTTTATGTCCGGACATGCTGGCACTTGTGGTTCTCCAAGTGCTATGCAAAAGAGCTTAACGGCTGCCGCCCACCAGGTGAAGACGCTGGAAGCCCTGGGAAGGCGGCAGCCATGCAAAAGAGCTTAAAGGCCGCTGCCTCCCCGGTGAAGACGCCGGAAGCCCTGGGGAGGTGGCAGCCCCCCAGGTGAAGGCGTCGGAAGCCCTGGAGAGGCGGCAGCCATGCAAAAAAGCTTAAAGGCCGCCGCCGCCAGGTGAAGACCCTGACTAATAAACTTTTTTTAAAGACGGAGTGGTGTTTTTATTTTAATATTTTTTTTACAGGTGGACTACAGGTGCCAGTGGCCCTTTATGTCCGGACATGCTGGCACTTGTGGTTCTCCAAGTGCTATGCAAAAAAAGCTTAACAGCCACCGTCCACCAGGTGAAGACGCTGGAAGAGCCGGGAAGGCGGCAGCCATGCAAAAGAGCTTAAAGGCCGCTGCCTCCTAAGTGAAGACGCCGGAGAAAGACGCCGGAAGCCCTGGGGAGGCGGCGGCCCCCCAGGTGAAGACGGCGGAAGCCCTGGAGAGGCAGTAGCCATGCAAAAGTGCTTAAATGCCGCCGTCCCCAGGTGAAGACCCTGACTAATAAAAAATTTTTTAAAGACGGTGTGGTGTTTTTATTTTAATATTTTCTTTACAGGTGCCAGGGGGCCCTTTATGTCCGGACATGCTGGCAATTGTGGTTCTCCAAGTGCTATGCAAAACAGCCGCCGCCCACCAGGTGAAGAAGCTGGAAGCCCTGGGAAGGCGGCAGCTATGCTAAAGAACTTAAAGGCTGCCGCCCCCAGGTGAAGACCCTGACTAATAAACTTTTTTCTTAAAGACGGTGTGGTGTTTTTAAAGAAGAGGAAGAAGAAGAAGAAGAAGAAGAAGAAGAAGAAGTAGTAGTAGAACAAAAAAGGCTACATTTTGCTTAAAATAAAAATAGACATTTATTTTTTAAATATATTTTGCTTGAAGTTGTCTTAATAAATAAATTCTCTCAAAAGGTGAAGAAATGACACATACTTAGGGAGACAAATATATTAGGAGAGTTTAGAACCATGCATTGTTTATTCTACACAAGAGAGTACCATGTGAGGCAGCCATTTTGGGTCCACTACATAGATTACACTGTGCTATAAGTAAAACATGGCAGTAAGCCATACAAAGGTAAAATGAAAAGCAACTAACAGGACACCTAGTTTGCAGATTACACAGTAAGGAAAATGGTCTTACTCTATAATTGCTTTTAGATATCTTTCTCCTTTATAACTATTTTAAAGTGAGCTGGGGGGAAAATAACAATACAGGGTCCAGTTACATTATAAAATAATAAAAAAAAAATTATCTGACCAAAAAATAAAAATGTATAATAATTCTCCAACACTCTGAAGATGGTAAGCTCATACTGTGAATTGCATAAAATATTTCTATGAACCCCACTTAATCACTGTTACACACTGGTTCTCACTGAGCGGAGGTTGAGATGAGAGGGGTGTTATTCGGCAGGATCACTGGAAGTGTTGTGGATCTCTGATAATCTCAGGTCTCTGAGGAGTTAAGTGAAAAATTACTGTCTCCCACAGTAATGCTCTAAGACATTGACAAGATGCCGCCGCATTTATGTGCAGGATTTAGGTCAGCAGCCATCTTGGTACAGGGAGTGAAGCCTTCCTGAGGGAACAGTATGGAATCTGCGCAGTAGCGCTCTCCCCTTTCAACACTTTTTATATACAGATAGGATAATAATGCTAAAACTCCCACATAGTCATCTAAATGGGATGTAGTCACCATCCCGGCGGTCAGCATACCACCACCGGGATCCCGGCCACAGAATGCCGTCAGTGGGGCGGAGGACTATTCCCACTAGTTGGTGTCCATGACACCCATAGAGAGGGAATACAACCTGTGGTGAGCGCAGCAAGCCACCAAGCTCGCAGCGTGAAGCCCGCAGCAAGGGGCTTCGTTTTGCTTGCCCCTCTCCCGGCATGCTGGCAGTCAGGACCCCGTCATCGGTATGCTGACCACCAGGATTCCGGCCGCCGGTCAACAACGCATCTGAATTATTACTTGTGCCTGGTGTAGGATTTTCAAATATGTGTAGTTTACTGTATACAAGGATATAAAACCTTAAAGGAACTGAGATCTAAGGTGTATTACATGTAGTTATAAAAATAAGTTTATTTTATGGCAGTAGTTTCCATACAGGGGGCCTTGAGACCCTGGGGTTCCTTGGGAAAGGTGGGAAGGGGGGGATAGGGGAGGCCTTGTAGTGGTGCCGTAGTTTGGTGGTCCATGAACAATTCAAATTGCTTATACTGAATTTAATCGGCAAAACCAGTCCTTCACCACATAACTGAACCTAAGGTTGACATATTATAAACACTATTTACTTCATTTTATATTTTTTTCTAAATTTCTCACTAAGAAACTATGGTCTTGGGGTGCCGTGACAGAAATTCTGAAACTCTAGGGCAGGGGTGTCAAACTCGCAGCTCCCACCGCATCCTTTTGTGGCCCGTGGGCAGGGGTCCTTTTGCGGCCCAACCACCTTGCTTGCAGCGAGGGCAGGAGAGCACAGCGCACACCTCTCTTGCTCCCCAGTCCGGTCTACGGCGATGTCACGGGTATCTTAAATCAGGTGCCGGTCCGTGTTCATGGACCAGAAGCCAATCAGGAGCAGTGCCAGAGTCTTTGCTTTCTATGTGCAGTGCCATCTTCCCAAAGAAATCACCATGAAGACGGCGCCACTGACACTGGCTACAGCACAGGCATACTGGGGAGGGGTAGCAAACTGGGGCTTCTGACAGGCCCCTCCAGCAGCCCCTCTACCAATGCTCGTCTTTTGTTGTTTTTATAACAACATGGTGACGACACTGCAGCAAAGAGATTTTCAACCGTTTACATCTCGCGGCACACTGAACAAGATTTAAGTATTGCCAAGGCACATTCAAATATAATGGTGATGCATGGTGCAGTTGCATGTCCTATGATGTCATGTTACAGCTTCTCCATAGGTAATGCCTGAGCCACATCTGAGAAAGCCAGAAGAGCCCAACACTGCCCGGGTCCAAAATAAGAACTGGCTCTGCAACCACTAAACCCACCAGGGTCTCAGTAACAGCAAAACACTGACGGGCCTGGATGTGCTTCTATGGCGGCACACCTGGAGACTGCTCAGGGCACACTAGTTTTCATCGTTTTGTCCTTAAATGAGGTTATCATTGAAACACTGGAACAGTAATAAACAACATAACAACAGTGGAAATTGGGTTCACACAAAGCCTTACATAGCCAAAGATAAATAGGGACACCCTACAATAAAAATATATACATATAATAAAACTGTAAGGGTTGTGTCTGTACATAGACATTTTTTTATTGAGAATTATACTTCTAGGGACTGTTTATGGACCATGGAGACAAAAAAAAAGTGAAATTTAGACTGTGTCTGTACGTTCTGGCATCACACAAAAACTACTGTATGAATTTATATCACATTTTCACTGTTGTATAGCTTAGTGACCTAGAAAAGGACTGAGGTATGTATGGTCTCGATCTAACATCAGGGAGAGGAACAATAAATGAACAACCAGATGCTTGCAGTGTGCAGGCTCCTCAAGTCCAAAAAGGATGCGGTTACAATACCAGCGCTGGCATCATGAACACTGACTAGCCCGCCAGTTGGCATGCCGAGCAACAGGGACTATTCCCATAGAGTGGGATAGAACCTGTGGCAAGTGCAATGAGCCCGCAAGGGTCTTTGTTGTGCTGGCCGAAACCCCCCCTGCTGGCCATCTGACAGACGGAATCCCAGCGTCGGTATGGTGACCGCCAGTCTCCCAACCACCGGTCACCCAATACCAACCTGTCCAAAATGACTATACAGTATGCTGGCTATAACAGAAACCTGGCTCACACAATCAGACACTGCCTCCCCTGCAGCACTGTCACATGGTGGCCTCCACTTCACACACACCCCCAGGCCTGGTAACCTCAAAGGAGGGGGTGTTGGAATATTACTGTCCAAATCTTACACGCACATCGTTTTACCACCTGTTCCCTCACTCACATTTACATCCTTTGAAGTACACTCTATTAGGATTTTCACCCCTTTCTCTCTGCGTGTTGCAGCTATCTATCGCCCACCTGGGCAACCCAAAAAGTTTCTGGAAGATTTTTCTGCTTGGCTCCCTCACTTTCTATCCTCTGACATCTCCACCATCATTATGGGTGATTTCAATCTCTCTATTGACAGTCCACAATCTCCCCATGCCTCTAAACTACTCTCTCTAACCTCCTCTCTTGGCCTCTCCCAATGGATTGACTCCCCTACTCATCAGGAGGGCCACTGCCTTGATCTTGTATTCACCAGACTATGCTCTGTTTCTGAAATCACTAACACTCTTTTCCCTCTCTCAGATCATAACCTTATCACATGCATGCTCTCCTCCATTACTTCAAACTCCATGTCCCTAAAGTCTACAGAGACTGCTGTGTCACACCTTAACCAAACTCTAGTAACAGCACTTGATGAAGTGGCTCCAGCTACCCATCACACTCCACGTAGACTTAGATGTCAACCGTGGCACTCTAAATACACTAGACACTTACAAAAACTCTCACGAAAAGTTGAACGCCAGTGGCGTAAATCTCATAGTTCAAGTGACTTTCTCACATATAAGACCACCTACCACTCTTATCGTAATGCTCTGGACACTGCCAAACAAACATATTTTCAATCTCTCATCTCTGCTCAAGCCTCTAACCCCAAGCGACTTTTTAATACATTTAAATCACTTCTTGTCCCTCCCTCACCTAACCCACCAGCCACTGTCAGTGCGCAAGATCTTGCTTCCTATTTCAAGGACAAGATTGACAAGATCTGAAATGAAATGGTATGCTCTTCCACAGCAAGTGACCTGCTCAATTCCCTGCCTGAACCCTCTAACACCTTCTCTTCCTTTGATCCTACAAATGAAGATGAAGTATCTGCACTCTTTTCATCTGCCTACTCTAATACCTCTCCCCTTGACTCTATACCCTCACAAATTAGTAAAGCTCTGTCTACTGTGCTCATCCCAACCTTAACGAAAATCTGTAATCTCTCCCTGTCTATTGGTATCTTTCCTTCTCTATACAAGCATGCAGTGATTACTCCCATTCTGAAAAAACAAAACTCTGACCCGAACTCTCTCTCTAACTACCGTCCCATCTCTCAGCTCCCATGCCCCTCCAAGCTACTGGAGAGACTTGCCTACACTCGCCTCACACACTTTTTGTCACCATCTGTATTGGGACGTGTCACTGAATGCCTTTCTGCCATTTTATCTTGGATGACATCTCGCCACCTCAAACTTAATATTTCCAAAACAGAATTAATTATATTTCCACCGGCCAATAGTAGTTTCCAACCTGATATCTCTATCACTGTTGAGAACTCTGCAATCACCCCTACCCCACAAGCTCGCTGCCTAGGTGTCATTCTTGACTCTGAACTGTCCTTTGTTACCCACATTCAATCTGTCTCAAGATCATGTTACATACATCTAAGAAACATATCCAAAATACGCCCTTATCTTACACAAGACACAGCAAAAACTCTAATCCATGCTCTCATTATCTCCCGCATTGATTATTGTAATAGTCTCCTGACCGGTCTTCCCAAACATAGGCTCTCACCACTACAATCCATTTTGAATGCAGCTGCGAGGCTAATCTTCCTTGCCAGACGTTCATCGTCTGCAGATCCGCTCTGTCAGTCCCTCCATTGGTTACCGGTATTCTACCGTATTAAATATAAAATACTTTTATTCACATACAAGGCTATTAACCAAACTGCACCAACATACATCTCTTCACTCATCTCAAAATATCTCCCTACCCGACCTCTCCACTCTGCACAAGATCTACGTCTCTCATCCACACGCATTACTTGTTCACACTCAAAATTACAGGACTTTATCCGGGCTTCACCCACTCTGTGGAATGCCCTCCCACGCACAGTAAGACTCGCCTCTAGTCTCCAAATCTTTAAATGTTCCCTGAAAACTCACCTCTTCAGACAAGCCTATCAAATTCCAGACCCACCCACATAACCTTCAGTGCTTCCCTATCTAATTACATCCTCTGTAGAGTATTCATAACATCACATATCTTGTCTTTCTTTAGTCTCACACCCTCCTGACACTTGGATAACTTTGTGGGGTATCATCATACAACCCATTAAGAACCTAGCAATCTGGTGGACCATTATGCAATAGGTAGCATCTATCCGTGTGTATCTATGCCTATTTCCCTATAGATTGTAAGCTTGCGAGCAGGGCCTGTCTATTTTTACCCAGTTTTGTTCTATTACTGTTGTTCTAATTGTAAAGCGCAACGGAATATGCTGCGCTATATAAGAAACTGTTAATAAATAAATAAATAATAAATACAGTATGAGTGGAATTATTACACTCACTTAGTGCAGTTGGACTTCCAGCATATAGCACTGCACTGACGGTGTTCCGGTCATGCTTCTGCAGACCTTGACTCTGCCCAGGTTATACTTTTTTCAGCTAGAATGCTGTCCAATCTGATTTTGAATGCATTTACAGAGTCCGCCATTATTACCTTCTCCGGCAGGGAGTTCCAAATCTTTATTGCCCTGAAGAACCCCTTCCTACATTTTGTATGGAATTTTCTCTCCTCTAACCTCAGTGAGTGTCTATGTGTCCTATACAGAGTTCTATTAATAAACAAATCCCCTGCTAACTCCTTGTAATGACCCTTTACATATTTGAAGATATTAATAATATCTCCTCTTAGACGCCTCTTTTCTAGAGTATACATATTTAACATAGTTAGCCTTTCCTCATACTCCAGTGTCTCTAACCCTTTAATCAGTTTAGTAGCACGCCTTTGAACTCTTTCGAGTTCTGCAATATCTTTTTTATAATATGGTGCCAAAAACTGAACACAATATTCCAGATGCGGACGTACCAATGATTTGTACAGCGGCATGATTACATCCTGGTCCCTGGTTTCAATACCCCGTTTTATGCAAGCAAGGACTTTACTTGTCTTCTTCACTGCATTTTGACACTGTACTGTTATTGAGTGTATTATCTATGAGAACCCCCAAATCTTTTTCCACTACTGATACCCCTATATTTTCCCCATTAAGTGAATAGGATGCAAGTTTGTTTTTAATCCCAAAATGCATAGCTTTGCATTTTTCAATATTGAACCTCATTCCCCATTTAGACACCCAAAATTCAAGTTTAAATAAGTCATTCTGTAGAGACTCCACATCTATTTCTGAATTAATTACCTTACACAGTTTAGTATCATCTGCAAAGATTGATACTATGCTTCCCAGGCCTATTCCTAGGTCATTAATACATATATTGAACAGTATCGGACCAAATATGGACCCTTGTGGTATACCGCTGACTACTAGTGCCCAGCTGGAGAACATCTCATTGACCACTACTCGTTGTACCCTGTTATCCAGCCAATTACCTATCCATGTACAAACAGTGTATCCTAGGCCAAGTTCCCTTAATTTGATGATCAGTCTCTTGTGAGGCACTGTATTGAAGGCTTTTGCAAAATCTAAATAGACCACATCCACTGCTTTTCCCTGGTTAAGATTATCGCTCACTTCGTCGTAGAAGCTAATTAAGTTAGTTTGACATGATCTGTCCCTCACAAACCCATGCTAACTCCTGCTAATAAACTTAGTATTCCGCAGATAATCCTCTATGCTATCCCTCAAAATTCCTTCCAATATTTTACCCACTATAGAGGTTAAACTAACTGGTCTATAGTACCCAGGATGATTTTTAGAACCCTTTTTAAATAATGGCACTACCTCAGCTATACGCCAATCCATCGGTACCATACCCGATTTAATGGAACTATAGAAAATCAAGTATAAGGGTCTTGCAAGCTGTGCCTTAAGCTCCATAATAACCCTCAGATGAAAACCATTTGGTCCCGGTGATTTATTAATCTTTATGTTGCTTAGTCTCTCCAGGACTATTTCCTCACTTAAACAAGCATCTAGCCAAGAATCATTACCTTCACTGTCGTTATGCACTACTAACACCGTCTGATCCTCCCTGGTGAAAAAAAGCTGTTCAGTATATCCGCTTTTATTTTGTCATCGTTTCCAAGGCTCACAGTTCATCTTTTAATGGGCCTATGTTCTATTTCTTTAACCCTTTAATGTTTATGTATTTATAAAACTCTTTGGGATTGGCTTTATTCTCTATAGCAATTTGTTTTTCATTTACAATTGTAGCTGCCCTTATTACTTTTTTGCATCTTTTATTGCATTCTTTGTAATACTGGAATGACTCCTCCCCTCCATTAGTTTTAAATGCTTTAAAAGAACACCTCTTTTTAGCCATTGCTTCTTTGACATCCTTATTAAGCCACATTGATTTGAGTCTATTACTCTTGCGTTTACTGCCCAAGGGTATGAATTTGTGAATATTGCTATCAAGCAACCCTTTTAAAGCATCTCACATTTCCGATGTGTCTTTACCATGAAACAAAACTTCCCAGTCAATGTTGTTTAGTGCCTGTCTCAGCATATTGAAGTTAGCTTTTCTAAAGTTGAATGTTTTTGTTGATTCCTTATAGCTATGTTTCTTAAAACTGATGCTGAATGTGATCATATAGTGATCACTGTTTCCCAAGGTCTCCCCAACACTAGGATGTCTCCCATTCCCGCAGCTTTTTCAATTTGCTGTGAGAGCAGTTCCTCGTCACGTATGCTAATATCTGGTTGCTTGTAGCACGTGCCAATGACTAGTTTCTTTATTTCAGTGCCCCCACTAGTGATCTCAACCCATAGTGATTCCACTTTATCACCAGTCCCCTCGTAAATAACATATATTAAGTTTGGTTTTAGAGATGGTTTTACAAAGAGACATACCCCTCCTCCCATTTTGGTAGCCCTGTCCCTCCTGAGAAGTGAATATCCCTCCAAATTAGTAACCCAGTCGTGAGAGTCGTCCCACCACGTTTCCGTAATACCTATAATATCATACTGATTTTTTGATACATGCCATTCCAATTCCCCCATTTTACCTGATAGGCTTCTTGCTTTCGCAAGCAGACATTTTATGTTAATATTTCCTTTGCCCTTTTGCTTTAATGGTAACTTACCATTATTTACAAGTACCTTTCTAGAATTACTCTTACCGACTGATATTCTATTCTCTACCTTACCCCCCATCAGGGGTTAAGGTGCAATCAGTGAGATTGCTGGATTATTCAGGGAGTTTGGTAGATTGCTTCTATTTCAGGGAGTCTCCTGCAGAATGAGGGAGCATAGGCAAGTATGTTTATACCAACAGAATAATGTACAAAAAGACAGCAAACTACATGTACAGTAGTTTAATTTGGACCACATGGCCTGCCTGGTAGTGGTATCACATGCTATAGCAACAATATTAACACAAGGCCCCAAAGGTCAAAGCGCAACAAAAAAACATTACACTTAAGTCAAGTAATCGGTCAGGCAGAGATGTACCTCTCTGCCGGTAACCTCAGGGTACCATGTGTAAAATGTGGCACTGGTGCTCCCGAACTGTGCCATGTGGATCGCAAAACTGGATATATGCATCTAGCTCCTCCTGTGGAATGCAACAACATCTAATGCAGCTACCAGTTTGCAAGCAACATCAGTGCACATCTGCAGACCAGTAGGGACCATACGGTAGCACTGATCCCAAGTTTTGAATGAACAGCTAAACTACAGGAATAATTTATTAAACTCAATAAAACAGGAGTTAAAGAGAAAGTCTCATATCAGCACATCCCTATGCATACAATGCTAGCAAACTCAATGTGGTATTAGAATATTACTAGAGATGTGCACAGGACCATTTTTGCTGGATTTGGAATTGGCCCTGATTCGTCATCCGGCTTTGTATTTGGTTTTTGCCAAACTGCCGTGACTGGTTTTGTTTTTTTGTTTTCAAAAATCACATAATTTGGGCCTTTTTTTTGTTCCCTGGGGGTGATTCAGACCTGATCTTAGAGGTGCTAAATTTAGCACATTTATGATCAGATTCTCTGACATGCGGGGGAACGCCCAGCACAGGGCTAGTATGCCCCACATGTTAGGCGCCCGCATGAGACCCACAGCCATTTTTGTGATAGCATCGGCTGCGTGTGATGTCATGCAGCTGCCGTGACTACGCCCCCTGTTTCTCCGTTGCCGCCCCTGTTTTGAAGTCTCGTCCCTGCAATACTCCATCTCCGTCTTTGAAATGGAGCATTGCCTCCCCCCCGTGACCATCTCTGCCTCATAGACAGGCAGAAGCAATCGCATTTTCTGTGGGGCGCCGTAGAAAATGCAGGCGCATGCGCAGGATGGGCCCTGCGCAGGATCCCGGATCCTCTTAGCAATTTTTACCATTGGATCGCTTATTGCGATTGCGATCCAACCTGAATCAGGCTCTATTTGTAAAATATAAAATAAACATCACAATATTAAATGCCACTAAGTGAGCAAAACTGACGGCAAATGGCAGTAATAAAATTTTTCTCATGTAATAATTTTAAGTCACATTTCCCTTAGGTCAATCATGTAAAAGACAAGGGCCTCAAACCAGAAATCACCAGTCTTTGCCGGTCTGGTGGGGTGTGTGAGGTCATGCTGATGTCATAATGGAAACTGCCTATGTCAGGGCTATGCTGTTGCTGTCTCTTGCATATGCTTTCAGAGGCCTGGCACGGCATAGCACACTGGTAGAAGGTTAGTGACTGGACAAAGATAAGAGCAGCTTATTTTGAATCGTCGGCAGATGTTTAGCATGACTATTATAATATAAGACTTACGACCTTGGGGATAGCATAGTATTGGATAAAAACAAAATCTCACACCTACTGGGACAGTGCCATTACTTAACATCCACAAGCGGCTGCAAATGGGCCATTGGAGACATATGAAGGGTGCTTTACCCTCTCTCTCTCTGCCTGCCTAAATCCCAGTGTACCAGTGTTGCACGCTGATTAATTTTTATTAATATGTAGAGATGTAAGAGAATTAAATTGTGCTTTAATCATTACCTTTGTTTTTATCCAATACTATATACAGATGTAGCCATGCTGATCATGGCTACATCTGAGGGAAACGTGCACCCTCGACGCAATATGCGCTCCTGTGCCTAGCTATGTCGAGTTGCGGCATTTGCCGCCCCTCATCCATGTGAATGGGGCACACACATGTCTTAGATGTCCAGACGTACGCGGTGCGGTCGCGACTAATAAGTTGCAATCGCCTTAAGATGTAGCCACAACGAGAATGGCTACACTTGTACAGTTGTAATTCCTGTTAGCGTCAGAAATGAATGCTATGGTGGTTATGACTGTCCCCCTCCCCCCTCATTCCCACTCAGGGAGTGAGGGGGGAGGGGGACAGTCATAACTCATAGGGGTACAGGGGAAGCCACCGGTGGGCCCTACTGCCTGGGGGCCCACCTCCTCGTCTATGGATCAGGTCCCGTCTGTGCACTTGAATTGTACATTATACATATTATCTACAGTGCATTGCAGTTATTAATCTGGTACATTATCATGCATGCACTAGCAGTATTTACTATATATATTTATCATGGGCCTATACCATGTTAGCCAAGCCTCTGTGGCAGCAGGCCACACCCCTAAGCATGGGCCTTTACGTCTGCATTGCCCCGGTGGGCTCTCCATGCCCCACTTATTTCTTGCTCTCTTTTTTCACTCTCTCACCATTGACGTATAGGTGCGTTTTCTCCTGCAGGGTAAATAGGTCAAAATATCAGATTTGAGGTGACAGATGGGAAGACTGGGTTAGGCAAGGTTAGTTGGTGGGCGGGTGGTCTGGGCAAACCAGGGACGTGCAGTCAGGGAAGGCAGGGGAGGCAGTGCCTCCCTTGTCATTAATGATTAAAATAATATAAAGAAGATTCTTATGACACATACTGTATTCTGTGTCATAAGTATCTCCTTTATATTAATCTAATCATTATCCCTGTTTAAATGTGTTTGGGAGGCACCGATCGTGGTGCCTCCCATTGTGAATGGGGAAGGGTGTGGGAGCGTGGGGCGGGGGCCTAGCCATGGGCATTAAAAGTCCATTGGAAATGCATGGGAAAGCGGCACCATTAGAGGTGCTGCTTTCATACAGGGACGTGCTTTCAACCCATGAAAGCACGCCCCTGTCAGTGAGGCCACAGTGATTGGCCAGAGGATCCGTCACTGGATCCGCTGCCATCACTATATGGGTGCGCAGAGGTGTGGGCATTGGTGGCAGTGAGAGTATTAGTGGCACTGCCATTCTGCAGAGTTTGGCAGCGGAGCAGTACCAATTTAAAAAATTGCACCTCAGCGTAATTTTTTAAATTCAAGATGGCAACCACGAGCCAATCACGGCTCGCTGCGTCATCACCCCGGCCCCTCCGGCTGACTTATATAAGTCAGCACGAGGCATCGGCGTCAGTCCGACGGCGGAAGAGCTCCTGAAGAAAGAAGACGCTGGAAGTCCTGGATGGGCGGCAGCCATGCAAACGAGCTTAAAGGCCGCCGCCCCCAGGTGAAGACCCTGAATAATAAACTTTTTTTTAAAGATGGTGTGGTGTTTTTATTTTAATATTTTCTTTACAGGTGGACTACAGGTGCCAGCGGGCCCTTTATGTCCGGACATGCTGGCACTTGTGGTTCTCCAAGTGCTATGCAAAAGAGCTTAACGGCTGCCGCCCACCAGGTGAAGATGCTGGAAGCCCTGGGAAGGCGGCAGCCGTGCAAAAGAGCTTAAAGGCCGCTGCCTCCCCTGCGAAGACGCCGGAAGCCCTGGGGAGGTGGCAGCCCCCCAGGTGAAGGCGTCGGAAGCCCTGGAGAGGCGTCAGCCATGCAAAAAAGCTTAAAGGCCGCCGCCAGGTGAAGACCCTGACTAATAAACTTTTTTTTAAAGACGGAGTGGTGTTTTTATTTTAATATTTTTTTTACAGGTGGACTACAGGTGCCAGTGGCCCTTTATGTCCGGACATGCTGGCACTTGTGGTTCTCCAAGTGCTATGCAAAAAAAGCTTAACAGCCACCGTCCACCAGGTGAAGACGCTGGAAGAGCCGGGAAGGTGGCAGCCATGCAAAAGAGCTTAAAGGCCGCTGCCTTCTAAGTGAAGACGCCGGAGAAAGACGACGGAAGCCCTGGGGAGGCGGCGGCCCCCCAGGTGAAGACGGCGGAAGCCCTGGAGAGGCAGTAGCCATGCAAAAGTGCTTAAATGCCGCCGTCCCCAGGTGAAGACCCTGACTAATAAAAAAAAATTTAAAGACGGTGTGGTGTTTTTATTTTAATATTTTCTTTACAGGTGCCAGGGGGCCCTTTATGTCCGGACATGCTGGCAATTGTGGTTCTCCAAGTGCTATGCAAAAGAGCTTAACAGCCGCCGCCCACCAGGTGAAGAAGCTGGAAGCCCTGGGAAGGCGGCAGCTATGCTAAAGAACTTAAAGGCTGCCGCCCCCAGGTGAAGACCCTGACTAATAAACTTTTTTCTTAAAGACGGTGTGGTGTTTTTAAAGAAGAGGAAGAGGAAGAAGAAGAAGAAGAAGAAGAAGAAGAAGAAGTAGTAGTAGAACAAAAAAGGCTACATTTTGCTTAAAATAAAAATAGACATTTATTTTTTAAATATATTTTGCTTGAAGTTGTCTTAATAAATAAATTCTCTCAAAAGGTGAAGAAATGACACATACTTAGGGAGACAAATATATTAGGAGAGTTTAGAACCATGCATTGTTTATTCTACACAAGAGAGTACCATGTGAGGCAGCCATTTTGGGTCCACTACATAGATTACACTGTGCTATAAGTAAAACATGGCAGTAAGCCATACAAAGGTAAAATGAAAAGCAACTAACAGGCCACCTAGTTTGCAGATTACACAGTAAGGAAAATGGTCTTACTCTATAATTGCTTTTAGATATCTTTCTCCTTTATAACTATTTTAAAGTGAGCTGAGGGGAAAATAACAATACAGGGTCCAGTTACATTATAAAATAATAAAAAAAAATTCTCTGACCAAAAAATAAAAATGTATAATAATTCTCCAACACTCTGAAGATGGTAAGCTCATACTGTGAATTGCATAAAATATTTCTATGAACCCCACTTAATCACTGTTATACACTGGTTCTCACTGAGCGGAGGTTGAGATGAGAGGGGTGTTATTCGGCAGGATCACTGGAAGTGTTGTGGATCTCTGATAATCTCAGGTCTCTGAGGAGTTAAGTGAAAAATTACTGTCTCCCACAGTAATGCTCTAAGACATTGACAAGATGCCGCCGCATTTATGTGCAGGATTTAGATCAGCAGCCATCTTGGTACAGGGAGTGAAGCCTTCCTGAGGGAACAGTATGGAATCTGCGCAGTAGCGCTCTCCCCTTTCAACACTTTTTATATACAGATAGGATAATAATGCTAAAACTCCCACATAGTCATCTAAATGGGATGTAGTCACCATCCCGGCGGTCAGCATACCACCACCGGGATCCCGGCCACAGAATGCCGTCAGTGGGGCGGAGGACTATTCCCACTAGTTGGTGTCCATGACACCCATAGAGAGCGAATACAACCTGTGGTGAGCACAGCAAGCCACCAAGCTCGCAGCGTGAAGCCCACAGCAAGGGGCTTCGTTTTGCTTGCCCCTCTCACGGCATGCTGGCAGTCAGGACCCCGTCATCGGTATGCTGACCACCAGGATTCCGGCCGCCGGTCAACAACGCATCTGAATTATTACTTGTGCCTGGTGTAGGATTTTCAAATATGTGTAGTTTACTGTATACAAGGATATAAAACCTTAAAGGAACTGAGATCTAAGGTGTATTACATGTAGTTATAAAAATAAGTTTATTTTATGGCAGTAGTTTCCATACAGGGGGCCTTGAGACCCTGGGGTTCCTTGGGAAAGGTGGGAAGGGGGGGATAGGGGAGGCCTTGTAGTGGTGCCGTAGTTTGGTGGTCCATGAACAATTCAAATTGCTTATACTGAATTTAATCGGCAAAACCAGTCCTTCACCACATAACTGAACCTAAGGTTGACATATTATAAACACTATTTACTTCATTTTATATTTTTTTCTAAATTTCTCACTAAGAAACTATGGTCTTGGGGTGCCGTGACAGAAATTCTGAAACTCTAGGGCAGGGGTGTCAAACTCGCAGCTCCCACCGCATCCTTTTGTGGCCCGTGGGCAGGGGTCCTTTTGCGGCCCAACCACCTTGCTTGCAGCGAGGGCAGGAGAGCACAGCGCACACCTCTCTTGCTCCCCAGTCCGGTCTACGGCGATGTCACGGGTATCTTAAATCAGGTGCCGGTCCGTGTTCATGGACCAGAAGCCAATCAGGAGCAGTGCCAGAGTCTTTGCTTTCTATGTGCAGTGCCATCTTCCCAAAGAAATCACCATGAAGACGGCGCCACTGACACTGGCTACAGCACAGGCATACTGGGGAGGGGTAGCAAACTGGGGCTTCTGACAGGCCCCTCCAGCAGCCCCTCTACCAATGCTCGTCTTTTGTTGTTTTTATAACAACATGGTGACGACACTGCAGCAAAGAGATTTTCAACCGTTTACATCTCGCGGCACACTGAACAAGATTTAAGTATTGCCAAGGCACATTCAAATATAATGGTGATGCATGGTGCTGTTGCATGTCCTATGATGTCATGTTACAGCTTCTCCATAGGTAATGCCTGAGCCACATCTGAGAAAGCCAGATAAGCCCAACACTGCCCGGGTCCAAAATAAGAACTGGCTCTGCAACCACTAAACCCACCAGGGTCTCAGTAACAGCAAAACACTGACGAGCCTGGATGTGCTTCTATGGCGGCACACCTGGAGACTGCTCAGGGCACACTAGTTTTCATCGTTTTGTCCTTAAATGAGGTTATCATTGAAACACTGGAACAGTAATAAACAACATAACAACAGTGGAAATTGGGTTCACACAAAGCCTTACATAGCCAAAGATAAATAGGGACACCCTACAATAAAAATATATACACATAATAAAACTGTAAGGGTTGTGTCTGTACATAGACATTTTTTTATTGAGAATTATACTTCTAGGGACTGTTTATGGACCATGGAGGCAAAAAAAAGAGAAATTTAGACTGTGTCTGTACGTTCTGGCATCACACAAAAACTATTGTATGAATTTATATCACATTTTCACTGTTGTATAGCTTAGTGACCTAGAAAAGGACTGAGGTATGTATGGTCTCGATCTAACATCAGGGAGAGGAACAATAAATGAACAAACAGATGCTTGCAGTGTGCAGGCTCCTCAAGTCCAAAAAGGATGTGGTTACAATACCAGCGCTGGCATCATGAACACTGACTAGCCCGCCAGTTGGCATGCCGAGCAACAGGGACTATTCCCATAGAGTGGGATAGAACCTGTGGCAAGTGCAATGAGCCCGCAAGGGTCTTTGTTGTGCTGGCCGAAACCCCCCCTGCTGGCCATCTGACAGACGGAATCCCAGCGTCGGTATGGTGACCGCCAGTCTCCCAACCACCGGTCACCCAATACCAACCTGTCCAAAATGACTATACAGTATGCTGGCTATAACAGAAACCTGGCTCACACAATCAGACACTGCCTCCCCTGCAGCACTGTCACATGGTGGCCTCCACTTCACACACACCCCCAGGCCTGGTAACCTCAAAGGAGGGGGTGTTGGAATATTACTGTCCAAATCTTACACGCACATCGTTTTACCACCTGTTCCCTCACTCACATTTACATCCTTTGAAGTACACTCTATTAGGATTTTCACCCCTTTCTCTCTGCGTGTTGCAGCTATCTATCGCCCACCTGGGCAACCCAAAAAGTTTCTGGAAGATTTTTCAGCTTGGCTCCCTCACTTTCTATCCTCTGACATCTCCACCATCATTATGTGTGATTTCAATCTCTCTATTGACAGTCCACAATCTCCCCATGCCTCTAAACTACTCTCTCTAACCTCCTCTCTTGGCCTCTCCCAATGGACTGACTCCCCTACTCATCAGGAGGGCCACTGCCTTGATCTTGTATTCACCAGACTATGCTCTGTTTCTGAAATCACTAACACTCTTTTCCCTCTCTCAGATCATAACCTTATCACATGCATGCTCTCCTCCATTACTTCAAACTCCATGTCCCTAAAGTCTACAGAGACTGCTGTGTCACACCTTAACCAAACTCTAGTAACAGCACTTGATGAAGTGGCTCCAGTTACCCATCACACTCCACGTAGACTTAGATGTCAACCGTGGCACTCTAAATACACTAGACACTTTAAAACTCTCACGAAAAGTTGAACGCCAGTGGCGTAAATCTCGTAGTTCAAGTGACTTTCTCACATATAAGACCACCTACCACTCTTATCGTAATGCTCTGGACACTGCCAAACAAACATATTTTCAATCTCTCATCTCTGCTCAAGCCTCTAACCCCAAGCGACTTTTTAATACATTTAAATCACTTCTTGTCCCTCCCTCACCTAACCCACCAGCCACTGTCAGTGCGCAAGATCTTGCTTCCTATTTCAAGGACAAGATTGACAAGATCTGAAATGAAATGGTATGCTCTTCCACAGCAAGTGACCTGCTCAATTCTCTGCCTGAACCCTCTAACACCTTCTCTTCCTTTGATCCTACAAATGAAGATGAAGTATCTGCACTCTTTTCATCTGCCTACTCTAATACCTCTCCCCTTGACTCTATACCCTCACAAATTAGTAAAGCTCTGTCTACTGTGCTCATCCCAACCTTAACGAAAATCTGTAATCTCTCCCTGTCTACTGGTATCTTTCCTTCTCTATACAAGCATGCAGTGATTACTCCCATTCTGAAATAAAAAAACTCTGACCCGAACTCTCTCTCTGACTACCATCCCATCTCTCAGCTCCCATGCCCCTCCAAGCTACTGGAGAGACTTGCCTACACTCGCCTCACACACTTTCTTAACTCACACAGCCTACTGGACCCACTTCAGTCAGGATTTCGTGCCCAACACTCCACAGAGACAGCACTGACTAAGGTAGTGAATGATTTGGTCACTGCTAAATCTAAAGGGCATTACTCTCTACTTATTCTCCTTGATCTCTCTGCTGCTTTTGACACTGTTGACCACTCTCTTCTCATACAAACACTACAATCCCTAGGTATTCAGGACACAGCCCTTTCTTGGTTCTCATCCTACCTATCTAATCGCTCCAGTGTTCGTTTCTCTGATTCCACCTCTCCTTCGCTACCTCTCTCAGTTGGAGTACCGCAAGGCTCTGTCCTAGGTCCTCTGCTTTTCTCTATCTATACTACATCTCTTGGCAAACTAATCAACTCTTTCGGATTTCAGTACCATCTGTATGCGGATGATACTCAAATCTACCTATCCTCCCCTGATTTGTCACCATCTGTATTGGGACGTGTCACTGAATGCCTTTCTGCCATTTCATCTTGGATGACATCTCGCCACCTCAAACTTAATATTTCCAAAACAGAATTAATTATATTTCCACCGGCCAATAGTAGTTTCCAACCTGATATCTCTATCACTGTTGAGAACTCTGCAATCACCCCTACCCCACAAGCTCGCTGCCTAGGTGTCATTCTTGACTCTGAACTGTCCTTTGTTACCCACATTCAATCTGTCTCAAGATCATGTTACATACATCTAAGAAACATATCCAAAATACGCCCTTATCTTACACAAGACACAGCAAAAACTCTAATCCATGCTCTCATTATCTCCCGCATTGATTATTGTAATAGTCTCCTGACCGGTCTTCCCAAACATAGGCTCTCACCACTACAATCCATTTTGAATGCAGCTGCGAGGCTAATCTTCCTTGCCAGACGTTCATCGTCTGCAGATCCGCTCTGTCAGTCCCTCCATTGGTTACCGGTATTCTACCGTATTAAATATAAAATACTTTTACTCACATACAAGGCTATTAACCAAACTGCACCAACATACATCTCTTCACTCATCTCAAAATATCTCCCTACCCGACCTCTCCACTCTGCACAAGATCTACGTCTCTCATCCACACGCATTACTTGTTCACACTCAAAATTACAGGACTTTATCCGAGCTTCACCCACTCTGTGGAATGCCCTCCCACGCACAGTAAGACTCGCCTCTAGTCTCCAAATCTTTAAATGTTCCCTGAAAACTCACCTCTTCAGACAAGCCTATCAAATTCCAGACCCACCCACATAACCTTCAGTGCTTCCCTATCTAATTACATCCTCTGTAGAGTATTCATAACATCACATATCTTGTCTTTCTTTAGTCTCACACCCTCCTGACACTTGGATAACTTTGTGGGGTATCATCATACAACCCATTAAGAACCTAGCAATCTGGTGGACCATTATGCAATAGGTAGCATCTATCCGTGTGTATCTATGCCTATTTCCCTATAGATTGTAAGCTTGCGAGCAGGGCCTGTCTATTTTTACCCAGTTTTGTTCTATTACTGTTGTTCTAATTGTAAAGCGCAACGGAATATGCTGCGCTATATAAGAAACTGTTAATAAATAAATAAATAATAAATACAGTATGAGTGGAATTATTACACTCACTTAGTGCAGTTGGACTTCCAGCATATAGCACTGCACTGACGGTGTTCCGGTCATGCTTCTGCAGACCTTGACTCTGCCCAGGTTATACTTTTTTCAGCTAGAATGCTGTCCAATCTGATTTTGAATGCATTTACAGAGTCCGCCATTATTACCTTCTCCGGCAGGGAGTTCCAAATCTTTATTGCCCTGAAGAACCCTTTCCTACGTTTTGTATGGAATTTTCTCTCCTCTAACCTCAGTTAGTGTCCATGTGTCCTATACAGAGTTCTATTAATAAACAAATCCCCTGCTAACTCCTTGTAATGACCCTTTACATATTTGAAGATATTAATAATAATATCTCCTCTTAGACGCCTCTTTTCTAGAGTATATATATTTAACATAGTTAGCCTTTCCTCGTACTCCAGTGTCTCTAACCCTTTAATCAGTTTAGTAGCACGCCTTTGAACTCTTTCGAGTTCTGCAATATCTTTTTTATAATATGGTGCAAAAACTGAACACAATATTCCAGATGCGGATGTACCAATGATTTGTACAGCGGCATGATTACATCCTGGTCCCTGGTTTCAATACCCCGTTTTATGCAAGCAAGGACTTTACTTGTCTTCTTCACTGCATTTTGACACTCTACTGTTATTGAGTGTATTATCTATGAGAACCCCCAAATCTTTTTCCACTACTGATACCCCTATATTTTTCCCATTAAGTGAATAGGATGCAAGTTTGTTTTTAATCCCAAAATGCATAGCTTTGCATTTTTCAATATTGAACCTCATTCCCCATTTAGACACCCAAAATTCAAGTTTAAATAAGTCATTCTGTAGAGACTCCACATCTATTTCTGAATTAATTACCTTACACAGTTTAGTATCATCTGCAAAGATTGATACTATGCTTCCCAGGCCTATTCCTAGGTCATTAATACATATATTGAACAGTATCGGACCAAATATGGACCCTTGTGGTATACCGCTGACTACTAGTGCCCAGCTGGAGAACATCTCATTGACCACTACACGTTGTACCCTGTTATCCAGCCAATTACCTATCCATGTACAAACAGTGTATCCTAGGCCAAGTTCCCTTAATTTGATGATCAGTCTCTTGTGAGGCACTGTATTGAAGGCTTTTGCAAAATCTAAATAGACCACATCCACTGCTTTTCCCTGGTTAAGATTATCGCTCACTTCGTCGTAGAAGCTAATTAAGTTAGTTTGACATGATCTGTCCCTCACAAACCCATGCTAACTCCTGCTAATAAACTTGGTATTCCGCAGATAATCCTCTATGCTATCCCTCAAAATTCCTTCCAATATTTTACCCACTATAGAGGTTAAACTAACTGGTCTATAGTACCCAGGATGATTTTTAGAACCCTTTTTAAATAATGGCACTACCTCAGCTATACGCCAATCCATCGGTACCATACCCGATTTAATGGAACTATAGAAAATCAAGTATAAGGGTCTTGCAAGCTGTGCCTTAAGCTCCATAATAACCCTCGGATAAAAAACATTTGGTCCCGGTGATTTATTAATCTTTATGTTGCTTAGTCTCTCCAGGACTATTTCCTCACTTAAACAAGCAACTAGCCAAGAATCATTACCTTCACTGTCGTTATACACTACTAACACCGTCTGATCCTCCCTGGTGAAAAAAAGCTGTTCAGTATATCCGCTTTTATTTTGTCATCATTTCCAAGGCTCACAGTTCATCTTTTAATGGGCCTATGTTCTATTTCTTTAACCCTTTAATGTTTATGTATTTATAAAACTCTTTGGGATTGGCTTTATTCTCTATAGCAATTTGTTTTTCATTTACAATTGTAGCTGCCCTTATTACTTTTTTGCATCTTTTATTGCATTCTTTGTAATACTGGAATGACTCCTCCCCTCCATTAGTTTTAAATGCTTTAAAAGAACACCTCTTTTTAGCCATTGCTTCTTTGACATCCTTATTAAGCCACATTGATTTGAGTCTATTACTCTTGCGTTTACTGCCCAAGGGTATGAATTTGTGAATATTGCTATCAAGCAACCCTTTTAAAGCATCCCACATTTCCGATGTGTCTTTACCATGAAACAAAACTTTCCAGTCAATGTTGTTTAGTGCCTGTCTCAGCATATTGAAGTTAGCTTTTCTAAAGTTTAATGTTTTTGTTGATTCCTTATAGCTATGTTTCTTAAAACTGATGCTGAATGTGATCATATAGTGATCACTGTTTCCCAAGGTCTCCCCAACACTAGGATGTCTCCCATTCCCGTAGCTTTTTCAATTTGCTGTGAGAACAGTTCCTCGTCACGTATGCTAATATCTGGTTGCTTGTAGCACGTGCCAATGACTAGTTTCTTTATTTCAGTGCCCCCACTAGTGATCTCAACCCATAGTGATTCCACATTATCACCAGTCCCCTCGTAAATAACATATATTAAGTTTGGTTTTAGAGATGGTTTTACAAAGAGACATACCCCTCCTCCCATTTTGGTAGCCCTGTCCCTCCTGAGAAGTGAATATCCCTCCAAATTAGTAACCCAGTCGTGAGAGTCGTCCCACCACGTTTCCGTAATACCTATAATATCATACTGATTTTTTGATACATGCCATTCCAATTCCCCCATTTTACCTGATAGGCTTCTTGCTTTCGCAAGCAGACATTTTATGTTAATATTTCCTTTGCCCTTTTGCTTTAATGGTAACTTACCATTATTTACAAGTACCTTTCTAGAATTACTCTTACCGACTGATATTCTATTCTCTACCTTACCCCCCATCAGGGGTTAAGGTGCAATCAGTGAGATTGCTGGATTATTCAGGGAGTTTGGTAGATTGCTTCTATTTCAGGGAGTCTCCTGCAGAATGAGGGAGCGTAGGCAAGTATGTTTATACCAACAGAATAATGTACAAAAAGACAGCAAAGTACATGTACAGTAGTTTAAATTGGACCACATGGCCTGCCTGGTAGTGGTATCACATCCTATAGCAACAATATTAACACAAGGCCCCAAAGGTCAAAGCGCAACAAAAAAACATTACACTTAAGTCAAGTAATCGGTCAGGCAGAGATGTACCTCTCTGCCGGTAACCTCAGGGTACCATGTGTAAAATGTGGCACTGGTGCTCCCGAACTGTGCCATGTGGATCGCAAAACTGGATATATGCATCTAGCTCCTCCTGTGGAATGCAACAACATCTAATGCAGCTACCAGTTTGCAAGCAACATCAGTGCACATGTGCAGACCAGTAGGGACCATATGGTAGCACTGATCCCAAGTTTTGAATGAACAGCTAAACTACAGGAATAATTTATTAAACTCAATAAAACAGGAGTTAAAGAGAAAGTCTCATATCAGCACATCCCTATGCATACAATGCTAGCAAACTCAATGTGGTATTAGAATATTACTAGAGATGTGCACAGGACCATTTTTGCTGGATTTGGAATTGGCCCTGATTCGTCATCCGGCTTTGTATTTGGTTTTTGCCAAACTGCCGTGACTGGTTTTGTTTTTTTGTTTTCAAAAATCACATAATTTGGGCCTTTTTTTTGTTCCCTGGGGGTGATTCAGACCTGATCCTAGAGGTGCTAAATTTAGCACATTTATGATCAGATTCTCTGACATGCGGGGGAACGCCCAGCACAGGGCTAGTATGCCCCACATGTTAGGCGCCCGCATGAGACCCACAGCCATTTTTGTGATAGCATCGGCTGCGTGTGATGTCATGCAGCTGCCGCGACTACGCCCCCTGTTTCTCCGTTGCCGCCCCTGTTTTGAAGTCTCGTCCCTGCAATACTCCATCTCCGTCTTTGAAATGGAGCATTGCCTCCCCCCCGTGACCATCTCTGCCTCATAGACAGGCAGAAGCAATCGCATTTTCTGTGGGGCGCCGTAGAAAATGCAGGCGCATGCGCAGGATGGGCCCTGCGCAGGATCCCGGATCCTCTTAGCAATTTTTACCGTTGGATCGCTTATTGCGATTGCGATCCAACCTGAATCAGGCTCTATTTGTAAAATATAAAATAAACATCACAATATTAAATGCCACTAAGTGAGCAAAACTGACGGCAAATGGCAGTAATAAAATTTTTCTCATGTAATAATTTTAAGTCACATTTCCCTTAGGTCAATCATGTAAAAGACAAGGGCCTCAAACCAGAAATCACCAGTCTTAGCCGGTCTGGTGGGGTGTGTGAGGTCATGCTGATGTCATAATGGAAACTGCCTATGTCAGGGCTATGCTGTTGCTGTCTCTTGCATATGCTTTCAGAGGCCTGGCACGGCATAGCACACTGGTAGAAGGTTAGTGACTGGACAAAGATAAGAGCAGCTTATTTTGAATCGTCGGCAGATGTTTAGCATGACTATTATAATATATGACTTACGACCTTGGGGATAGCATAGTATTGGATAAAAACAAAATCTCACACCTACTGGGACAGTGCCATTACTTAACATCCACAAGCGGCTGCAAATGGGCCATTGGAGACATATGATGGGTGCTTTACACTCTCTCTCTCTCTCTGCCTGCCTAAATCCCAGTGTACCAGTGTTGCACGCTGATTCATTTTTATTAATATGTAGAGATGTAAGAGAATTAAATTGTGCTTTAATCATTACTTTTATTTTTATCCAATACTATATACAGATGTAGCCATGCTGATCATGGCTACTTCTGAGGGAAACGTGCACCCTCGACGCAATATGCGCTCCTGTGCCTAGCTATGTCGAGTTGCGGCATTTGCCACCCCCATCCATGTGAATGGGGCACACACATGTCTTAGATGTCCAGACGTACGCGGTGCGGTCGCGACTAACAAGGCGCAATCGCCTTAAGATGTAGCCACAACGAGAATGGCTACATTTGTACAGTTGTAATTCCTGTTAGCGTCAGAAATGAATGCTATGGTGGTTATGACTGTCCCCCTCCCCCCTCATTCCCACTCAGGGAGTGAGGGGGGAGGGGGACAGTCATAACTCATAGGGGTACAGGGGAAGCCACCGGTGGGCCCTACTGCCGGGGGGCCCACCTCCTCGTCTATGGATCAGGTCCCGTCTGTGCACTTGAATTGTACATTATACATATTATCTACAGTGCATTGCAGTTATTAATCTGGTACATTATCATGCATGCACTAGCAGTATTTACTATATATATTTATCATGGGCCTGTACCATGTTAGCCAAGCCTCTGTGGCAGCAGGCCACACCCCTAAGCATGGGCCTTTACCTCTGCATTGCCCCGGTGGGCTCTCCATGCCCCACTTATTTCTTGCTCTCTTTTTTCACTCTCTCACCATTGACGTATAGGTGCGTTTTTCTCCTGCCGGGTAAATAGGTCAAAATATCAGATTTGAGGTGACAGATGGGAAGACTGGGTTAGGCAAGGTTAGTTGGTGGGCGGGTGGTCTGGGCAAACCAGGGACGTGCAGTCAGGGAAGGCAGGGGAGGCAGTGCCTCCCTTGTCATTAATGATTAAAATAATATAAAGAAGATTCTTATGACACATACTGTATTCTGTGTCATAAGTATCTCCTTTATATTAATCTAATCATTATCCCTGTTAAAATGTGTTTGGGAGGCACCGATCGTGGTGCCTCCCATTGTGAATGGGGAAGGGTGTGGGAGCGTGGGGCGGGGGCCTAGCCATGGGCATTAAAAGTCCATTGGAAATGCATGGGAAAGCGGCACCATTAGAGGTGCTGCTTTCATACAGGGACGTGCTTTCAACCCATGAAAGCACGCCCCTGTCAGTGAGGCCACAGTGATTGGCCAGAGGATCCGTCACTGGATCCGCTGCCATCACTATATGGGTGCGCGGAGGTGTGGGCATTGGTGGCAGTGAGAGTATTAGTGGCACTGCCATTCTGCAGAGTTTGGCAGCGGAGCAGTACCAATTTAAAAAATTGCACCTCAGCGTAATTTTTTAAATTCAAGATGGCAACCACGAGCCAATCACGGCTCGCTGCGTCATCACCCCGGCCCCTCCGGCTGACTTATATAAGTCAGCACGAGGCATCGGCATCAGTCCGACGGCGGAAGAGCTCCTGAAGAAAGAAGACGCTGGAAGTCCTGGATGGGCGGCAGCCATGCAAACGAGCTTAAAGGCCGCCGCCCCCAGGTGAAGACCCTGAATAATAAACTTTTTTTTAAAGATGGTGTGGTGTTTTTATTTTAATATTTTCTTTACAGGTGGACTATAGGTGCCAGCGGGCCCTTTATGTCCGGACATGCTGGCACTTGTGGTTCTCCAAGTGCTATGCAAAAGAGCTTAACGGCTGCCGCCCACCAGGTGAAGACGCTGGAAGCCCTGGGAAGGCGGCAGCCATGCAAAAGAGCTTAAAGGCCGCTACCTCCCCGGTGAAGACGCCGGAAGCCCTGGGGAGGTGGCAGCCCCCCAGGTGAAGGCGTCGGAAGCCCTGGAGAGGCGGCAGCCATGCAAAAAAGCTTAAAGGCCGCCGCCGCCAGGTGAAGACCCTGACTAATAAACTTTTTTTTAAAGACGGAGTGGTGTTTTTATTTTAATATTTTTTTTACAGGTGGACTACAGGTGCCAGTGGCCCTTTATGTCCGGACATGCTGGCACTTGTGGTTCTCCAAGTGCTATGCAAAAAAAGCTTAACAGCCACCGTCCACCAGGTGAAGACGCTGGAAGAGCCGAGAAGGCGGCAGCCATGCAAAAGAGCTTAAAGGCCGCTGCCTCCTAAGTGAAGACGCCGGAGAAAGACGACGGAAGCCCTGGGGAGGCGGCGGCCCCCCAGGTGAAGACGGCGGAAGCCCTGGAGAGGCAGTAGCCATGCAAAAGTGCTTAAATGCCGCCGTCCCCAGGTGAAGACCCTGACTAATAAAAAAAAAATTAAAGACGGTGTGGTGTTTTTATTTTAATATTTTCTTTACAGGTGCCAGGGGGCCCTTTATGTCCGGACATGCTGGCAATTGTGGTTCTCCAAGTGCTATGCAAAAGAGCTTAACAGCTGCCACCCACCAGGTGAAGAAGCTGGAAGCCCTGGGAAGGCGGCAGCTATGCTAAAGAACTTAAAGGCTGCCGCCCCCAGGTGAAGACCCTGACTAATAAACTTTTTTCTTAAAGACGGTGTGGTGTTTTTAAAGAAGAGGAAGACGAAGAAGAAGAAGAAGAAGAAGAAGTAGTAGTAGAACAAAAAAGGCTACATTTTGCTTAAAATAAAAATAGACATTTATTTTTTAAATATATTTTGCTTGAAGTTGTCTTAATAAATAAATTCTCTCAAAAGGTGAAGAAATGACACATACTTAGGGAGACAAATATATTAGGAGAGTTTAGAACCATGCATTGTTTATTCTACACAAGAGAGTACCATGTGAGGCAGCCATTTTGGGTCCACTACATAGATTACACTGTTCTATAAGTAAAACATGGCAGTAAGCCATACAAAGGTAAAATGAAAAGCAACTAACAGGACACCTAGTTTGCAGATTACACAGTAAGGAAAATGGTCTTACTCTATAATTGCTTTTAGATATCTTTCTCCTTTATAACTATTTTAAAGTGAGCTGAGGGGAAAATAACAATACAGGGTCCAGTTACATTATAAAATAGATAAAAAAAATTCTCTGACCAAAAAATAAAAATGTATAATAATTCTCCAACACTCTGAAGATGGTAAGCTCATACTGTGAATTGCATAAAATATTTCTATGAACCCCACTTAATCACTGTTACACACTGGTTCTCACTGAGCGGAGGTTGAGATGAGAGGGGTGTTATTCGGCAGGATCACTGGAAGTGTTGTGGATCTCTGATAATCTCAGGTCTCTGAGGAGTTAAGTGAAAAATTACTGTCTCCCACAGTAATGCTCTAAGACATTGACAAGATGCCGCCGCATTTATGTGCAGGATTTAGGTCAGCAGCCATCTTGGTACAGGGAGTGAAGCCTTCCTGAGGGAACAGTATGGAATCTGCGCAGTAGCGCTCTCCCCTTTCAACACTTTTTATATACAGATAGGATAATAATGCTAAAACTCCCACATAGTCATCTAAATGGGATGTAGTCACCATCCCGGCGGTCAGCATACCACCACCGGGATCCCGGTCACAGAATGCCGTCAGTGGGGCGGAGGACTATTCCCACTAGTTGGTGTCCATGACACCCATAGAGAGGGAATACAACCTGTGGTGAGCGCAGCAAGCCACCAAGCTCGCAGCGTGAAGCCCGCAGCAAGGGGCTTCGTTTTGCTTGCCCCTCTCCCGGCATGCTGGCAGTCGGATTCCGGCCGCCGGTCAACAACGCATCTGAATTATTACTTGTGCCTGGTGTAGGATTTTCAAATATGTGTAGTTTACTGTATACAAGGATATAAAACCTTAAAGGAACTGAGATCTAAGGTGTATTACATGTAGTTATAAAAATAAGTTTATTTTATGGCAGTAGTTTCCATACAGGGGGCCTTGAGACCCTGGGGTTCCTTGGGAAAGGTGGGAAGGGGGGGATAGGGGAGGCCTTGTAGTGGTGCCGTAGTTTGGTGGTCCATGAACAATTCAAATTGCTTATACTGAATTTAATCGGCAAAACCAGTCCTTCACCACATAACTGAACCTAAGGTTGACATATTATAAACACTATTTACTTCATTTTATATTTTTTTCTAAATTTCTCACTAAGAAACTATGGTCTTGGGGTGCCGTGACAGAAATTCTGAAACTCTAGGGCAGGGGTGTCAAACTCGCAGCTCCCACCGCATCCTTTTGTGGCCCGTGGGCAGGGGTCCTTTTGCGGCCCAACCACCTTGCTTGCAGCGAGGGCAGGAGAGCACAGCGCACACCTCTCTTGCTCCCCAGTCCGGTCTACGGCGATGTCACGGGTATCTTAAATCAGGTGCCGGTCCGTGTTCATGGACCAGAAGCCAATCAGGAGCAGTGCCAGAGTCTTTGCTTTCTATGTGCAGTGCCATCTTCCCAAAGAAATCACCATGAAGACGGCGCCACTGACACTGGCTACAGCACAGGAATACTGGGGAGGGGTAGCAAACTGGGGCTTCTGACAGGCCCCTCCAGCAGCCCCTCTACCAATGCTCGTCTTTTGTTGTTTTTATAACAACATGGTGACGACACTGCAGCAAAGAGATTTTCAACCGTTTACATCTCGCGGCACAATGAACAAGATTTAAGTATTGCCAAGGCACATTCAAATATAATGGTGATGCATGGTGCAGTTGCATGTCCTATGATGTCATGTTACAGCTTCTCCATAGGTAATGCCTGAGCCACATCTGAGAAAGCCAGAAGAGCCCAACACTGCCCGGGTCCAAAATAAGAACTGGCTCTGCAACCACTAAACCCACCAGGGTCTCAGTAACAGCAAAACACTGACGGGCCTGGATGTGCTTCTATGGCAGCACACCTGGAGACTGCTCAGGGCACACTAGTTTTCATCGTTTTGTCCTTAAATGAGGTTATCATTGAAACACTGGAACAGTAATAAACAACATAACAACAGTGGAAATTGGGTTCACACAAAGCCTTACATAGCCAAAGATAAATAGGGACACCCTACAATAAAAATATATACACATAATAAAACTGTAAGGGTTGTGTCTGTACATAGACATTTTTTTATTGAGAATTATACTTCTAGGGACTGTTTATGGACCATGGAGGCAAAAAAAAGAGAAATTTAGACTGTGTCTGTACGTTCTGGCATCACACAAAAACTATTGTATGAATTTATATCACATTTTCACTGTTGTATAGCTTAGTGACCTAGAAAAGGACTGAAGTATGTATGGTCTCGATCTAACATCAGGGAGAGGAACAATAAATGAACAAACAGATGCTTGCAGTGTGCAGGCTCCTCAAGTCCAAAAAGGATGCGGTTACAATACCAGCGCTGGCATCATGAACACTGACTAGCCCGCCAGTTGGCATGCCGAGCAACAGGGACTATTCCCATAGAGTGGGATAGAACCTGTGGCAAGCGCAATGAGCCCACAAGGGTCTTTGTTGTGCTGGCCGAAACCCCCCCTGCTGGCCATCTGACAGACGGAATCCCAGCGTCGGTATGGTGACCGCCAGTCTCCCAACCACCGGTCACCCAATACCAACCTGTCCAAAATGACTATACAGTATGCTGGCTATAACAGAAACCTGGCTCACACAATCAGACACTGCCTCCCCTGCAGCACTGTCACATGGTGGCCTCCACTTCACACACACCCCCAGGCCTGGTAACCTCAAAGGAGGGGGTGTTGAAATATTACTGTCCAAATCTTACACGCACATCGTTTTACCACCTGTTCCCTCACTCACATTTACATCCTTTGAAGTACACTCTATTAGGATTTTCACCCCTTTCTCTCTGCGTGTTGCAGCTATCTATCGCCCACCTGGGCAACCCAAAAAGTTTCTGGAAGATTTTTCTGCTTGGCTCCCTCACTTTCTATCCTCTGACATCTCCACCATCATTATGGGTGATTTCAATCTCTCTATTGACAGTCCACAATCTCCCCATGCCTCTAAACTACTCTCTCTAACCTCCTCTCTTGGCCTCTCCCAATGGACTGACTCCCCTACTCATCAGGAGGGCCACTGCCTTGATCTTGTATTCACCAGACTATGCTCTGTTTCTGAAATCACTAACACTCTTTTCCCTCTCTCAGATCATAACCTTATCACATGCATGCTCTCCTCCATTACTTCAAACTCCATGTCCCTAAAGTCTACAGAGACTGCTGTGTCACACCTTAACCAAACTCTAGTAACAGCACTTGATGAAGTGGCTCCAGCTACCCATCACACTCCACGTAGACTTAGATGTCAACCGTGGCACTCTAAATACACTAGACACTTACAAAAACTCTCACGAAAAGTTGAACGCCAGTGGCGTAAATCTCGTAGTTCAAGTGACTTTCTCACATATAAGACCACCTACCACTCTTATCGTAATGCTCTGGACACTGCCAAACAAACATATTTTCAATCTCTCATCTCTGCTCAAGCCTCTAACCCCAAGCGACTTTTTAATACATTTAAATCACTTCTTGTCCCTCCCTCACCTAACCCACCAGCCACTGTCAGTGCGCAAGATCTTGCTTCCTATTTCAAGGACAAGATTGACAAGATCTGAAATGAAATGGTATGCTCTTCCACAGCAAGTGACCTGCTCAATTCTCTGCCTGAACCCTCTAACACCTTCTCTTCCTTTGATCCTACAAATGAAGATGAAGTATCTGCACTCTTTTCATCTGCCTACTCTAATACCTCTCCCCTTGACTCTATACCCTCACAAATTAGTAAAGCTCTGTCTACTGTGCTCATCCCAACCTTAACAAAAATCTGTAATCTCTCCCTGTCTACTGGTATCTTTCCTTCTCTATACAAGCATGCAGTGATTACTCCCATTCTGAAAAAACAAAACTCTGACCCGAACTCTCTCTCTAACTACCGTCCCATCTCTCAGCTCCCATGCCCCTCCAAGCTACTGGAGAGACTTGCCTACACTCGCCTCACACACTTTCTTAACTCACACAGCCTACTGGACCCACTTCAGTCAGGATTTCGTGCCCAACACTCCACAGAGACAGCACTGACTAAGGTAGTGAATGATTTGGTCACTGCTAAATCTAAAGGGCATTACTCTCTACTTATTCTCCTTGATCTCTCAGCTGCTTTTGACACTGTTGACCACTCTCTTCTCATACAAACACTACAATCCCTAGGTATTCAGGACACAGCCCTTTCTTGGTTCTCATCCTACCTATCTAATCGCTCCAGTGTTCGTTTCTCTGATTCCACCTCTCCTTCGCTACCTCTCTCAGTTGGAGTACCGCAAGGCTCTGTCCTAGGTCCTCTGCTTTTCTCTATCTATACTACATCTCTTGGCAAACTAATCAACTCTTTCGGATTTCAGTACCATCTGTATGCGGATGATACTCAAATCTACCTATCCTCCCCTGATTTGTCACCATCTGTATTGGGACGTGTCACTGAATGCCTTTCTGCCATTTCATCTTGGATGACATCTCGCCACCTCAAACTTAATATTTCCAAAACAGAATTAATTATATTTCCACCGGCCAATAGTAGTTTCCAACCTGATATCTCTATCACTGTTGAGAACTCTGCAATCACCCCTACCCCACAAGCTCGCTGCCTAGGTGTCATTCTTGACTCTGAACTGTCCTTTCTTACCCACATTCAATCTGTCTCAAGATCATGTTACATACATCTAAGAAACATATCCAAAATACACCCTTATCTTACACAAGACACAGCAAAAACTCTAATCCATGCTCTCATTATCTCCCGCATTGATTATTGTAATAGTCTCCTGACCGGTCTTCCCAAACATAGGCTCTCACCACTACAATCCATTTTGAATGCAGCTGCGAGGCTAATCTTCCTTGCCAGACGTTCATCGTCTGCAGATCCGCTCTGTCAGTCCCTCCATTGGTTACCGGTATTCTACCGTATTAAATATAAAATACTTTTACTCACATACAAGGCTATTAACCAAACTGCACCAACATACATCTCTTCACTCATCTCAAAATATCTCCCTACCCGACCTCTCCACTCTGCACAAGATCTACGTCTCTCATCCACACGCATTACTTGTTCACACTCAAAATTACAGGACTTTATCCGGGCTTCACCCACTCTGTGGAATGCCCTCCCATGCACAGTAAGACTCGCCTCTAGTCTCCAAATCTTTAAATGTTCCCTGAAAACTCACCTCTTCAGACAAGCCTATCAAATTCCAGACCCACCCACATAACCTTCAGTGCTTCCCTATCTAATTACATCCTCTGTAGAGTATTCATAACATCACATATCTTGTCTTTCTTTAGTCTCACACCCTCCTGACACTTGGATAACTTTGTGGGGTATCATCATACAACCCATTAAGAACCTAGCAATCTGGTGGACCATTATGCAATAGGTAGCATCTATCCGTGTGTATCTATGCCTATTTCCCTATAGATTGTAAGCTTGCGAGCAGGGCCTGTCTATTTTTACCCAGTTTTGTTCTATTACTGTTGTTCTAATTGTAAAGCGCAACGGAATATGCTGCGCTATATAAGAAACTGTTAATAAATAAATAAATAATAAATACAGTATGAGTGGAATTATTACACTCACTTAGTGCAGTTGGACTTCCAGCATATAGCACTGCACTGACGGTGTTCCGGTCATGCTTCTGCAGACCTTGACTCTGCCCAGGTTATACTTTTTTCAGCTAGAATGCTGTCCAATCTGATTTTGAATGCATTTACAGAGTCCGCCATTATTACCTTCTCCGGCAGGGAGTTCCAAATCTTTATTGCCCTGAAGAACCCTTTCCTACGTTTTGTATGGAATTTTCTCTCCTCTAACCTCAGTGAGTGTCCATGTGTCCTATACAGAGTTCTATTAATAAACAAATCCCCTGCTAACTCCTTGTAATGACCCTTTACATATTTGAAGATATTAATAATATCTCCTCTTAGACGCCTCTTTTCTAGAGTATACATATTTAACATAGTTAGCCTTTCCTCGTACTCCAGTGTCTCTAACCCTTTAATCAGTTTAGTAGCACGCCTTTGAACTCTTTCGAGTTCTGCAATATCTTTTTTATAATATGGTGCCAAAAACTGAACACAATATTCCAGATGCGGACGTACCAATGATTTGTACAGCGGCATGATTACATCCTGGTCCCTGGTTTCAATACCCCGTTTTATGCAAGCAAGGACTTTACTTGTCTTCTTCACTGCATTTTGACACTGTACTGTTATTGAGTGTATTATCTATGAGAACCCCCAAATCTTTTTCCACTACTGATACCCCTATATTTTTCCCATTAAGTGAATAGGATGCAAGTTTGTTTTTAATCCCAAAATGCATAGCTTTGCATTTTTCAATATTGAACCTCATTCCCCATTTAGACACCCAAAATTCAAGTTTAAATAAGTCATTCTGTAGAGACTCCACATCTATTTCTGAATTAATTACCTTACACAGTTTAGTATCATCTGCAAAGATTGATACTATGCTTCCCAGGCCTATTCCTAGGTCATTAATACATATATTGAACAGTATCGGACCAAATATGGACCCTTGTGGTATACCGCTGACTACTAGTGCCCAGCTGGAGAACATTTCATTGACCACTACTCGTTGTACCCTGTTATCCAGCCAATTACCTATCCATGTACAAACAGTGTATCCTAGGCCAAGTTCCCTTAATTTGATGATCAGTCTCTTGTGAGGCACTGTATTGAAGGCTTTTGCAAAATCTAAATAGACCACATCCACTGCTTTTCCCTGGTTAAGATTATCGCTCACTTCGTCATAGAAGCTAATTAAGTTAGTTTGACATGATCTGTCCCTCACAAACCCATGCTACCTCCTGCTAATAAACTTAGTATTCCGCAGATAATCCTCTATGCTATCCCTCAAAATTCCTTCCAATATTTTACCCACTGTAGAGGTTAAACTAACTGGTCTATAGTACCCAGGATGATTTTTAGAACCCTTTTTAAATAATGGCACTACCTCAGCTATACGCCAATCCATCGGTACCATACCCGATTTAATGGAACTATAGAAAATCAAGTATAAGGGTCTTGCAAGCTGTGCCTTAAGCTCCATAATAACCCTCGGATGAAAACCATTTGGTCCCGGTGATTTATTAATCTTTATGTTGCTTAGTCTCTCCAGGACTATTTCCTCACTTAAACAAGCATCTAGCCAAGAATCATTACCTTCACTGTCGTTATGCACTACTAACACCGTCTGATCCTCCCTGGTGAAAAAAAGCTGTTCAGTATATCCGCTTTTATTTTGTCATCGTTTCCAAGGCTCACAGTTCATCTTTTAATGGGCCTATTTTAACCCTTTAATGTTTATGTATTTATAAAACTCTTTGGGATTGGCTTTATTCTCTATAGCAATTTGTTTTTCATTTACAATTGTAGCTGCCCTTATTACTTTTTTGCATCTTTTATTGCATTCTTTGTAATACTGGAATGACTCCTCCCCTCCATTAGTTTTAAATGCTTTAAAAGAACACCTCTTTTTAGCCATTGCTTCTTTGACATGCTTATTAAGCCACATTGATTTGAGTCTATTACTCTTGCGTTTACTGCCCAAGGGTATGAATTTGTGAATATTGCTATCAAGCAACCCTTTTAAAGCATCCCACATTTCCGATGTGTCTTTACCATGAAACAAAACTTTCCAGTCAATGTTGTTTAGTGCCTGTCTCAGCATATTGAAGTTAGCTTTTCTAAAGTTTAATGTTTTTGTTGATTCCTTATAGCTATGTTTCTTAAAACTGATGCTGAATGTGATCATATAGTGATCACTGTTTCCCAAGGTCTCCCCAACACTAGGATGTCTCCCATTCCCGTAGCTTTTTCAATTTGCTGTGAGAGCAGTTCCTCGTCACGTATGCTAATATCTGGTTGCTTGTAGCACGTGCCAATGACTAGTTTCTTTATTTCAGTGCCCCCACTAGTGATCTCAACCCATAGTGATTCCACATTATCACCAGTCCCCTCGTAAATAACATATATTAAGTTTGGTTTTAGAGATGGTTTTACAAAGAGACATACCCCTCCTCCCATTTTGGTAGCCCTGTCCCTCCTGAGAAGTGAATATCCCTCCAAATTAGTAACCCAGTCGTGAGAGTCGTCCCACCATGTTTCCGTAATACCTATAATATCATACTGATTTTTTGATACATGCCATTCCAATTCCCCCATTTTACCTGATAGGCTTCTTGCTTTCGCAAGCAGACATTTTATGTTAATATTTCCTTTGCCCTTTTGCTTTAATGGTAACTTACCATTATTTACAAGTACCTTTCTAGAATTACTCTTACCGACTGATATTCTATTCTCTACCTTACCCCCCATCAGGGGTTAAGGTGCAATCAGTGAGATTGCTGGATTATTCAGGGAGTTTAATAGATTGCTTCTATTTCAGGGAGTCTCCTGCAGAATGAGGGAGCGTAGGCAAGTATGTTTATACCAACAGAATAATGTACAAAAAGACAGCAAAGTACATGTACAGTAGTTTAATTTGGACCACATGGCCTGCCTGGTAGTGGTATCACATCCTATAGCAACAATATTAACACAAGGCCCCAAAGGTCAAAGCGCAACAAAAAAACATTACACTTAAGTCAAGTAATCGGTCAGGCAGAGATGTACCTCTCTGCCGGTAACCTCAGGGTACCATGTGTAAAATGTGGCACTGGTGCTCCCGAACTGTGCCATGTGGATCGCAAAACTGGATATATGCATCTAGCTCCTCCTGTGGAATGCAACAACATCTAATGCAGCTACCAGTTTGCAAGCAACATCAGTGCACATGTGCAGACCAGTAGGGACCATATGGTAGCACTGATCCCAAGTTTTGAATGAACAGCTAAACTACAGGAATAATTTATTAAACTCAATAAAACAGGAGTTAAAGAGAAAGTCTCATATCAGCACATCCCTATGCATACAATGCTAGCAAACTCAATGTGGTGTTAGAATATTACTAGAGATGTGCACAGGACCATTTTTGCTGGATTTGGAATTGGCCCTGATTCGTCATCCGGCTTTGTATTTGGTTTTTGCCAAACTGCCGTGAGTTGGTTTTGTTTTTTTGTTTTCAAAAATCACATAATTAGGGCCTTTTTTTTGTTCCCTGGGGGTGATTCAGACCTGATCCTAGAGGTGCTAAATTTAGCACATTTATGATTAGATTCTCTGACATGCGGGGGAACGCCCAGCACAGGGCTAGTATGCCCCACATGTTAGGCGCCCGCATGAGACCCACAGCCATTTTTGTGATAGCATCGGCTGCGTGTGATGTCATGCAGCTGCCGCGACTACGCCCCCTGTTTCTCCGTTGCCGCCCCTGTTTTGAAGTCTCGTCCCTGCAATACTCCATCTCCGTCTTTGAAATGGAGCATTGCCTCCCCCCGTGACCATCTCTGCCTCATAGACAGGCAGAAGCAATCGCATTTTCTGTGGGGCGCCGTAGAAAATGCAGGCGCATGCGCAGGATGGGCCCTGCGCAGGATCCCGGATCCTCTTAGCAATTTTTACCGTTGGATCGCTTATTGCGATTGCGATCCAACCTGAATCAGGCTCTATTTGTAAAATATAAAATAAACATCACAATATTAAATGCCACAAAGTGAGCAAAACTGACGGCAAATGGCAGTAATAAAATTTTTCTCATGTAATAATTTTAAGTCACATTTCCCTTAGGTCAATCATGTAAAAGACAAGGGCCTCAAACCAGAAATCACCAGTCTTTGCCGGTCTGGTGGGGTGTGTGAGGTCATGCAGTGATGTCATAATGGAAACTGCCTATGTCAGGGCTATGCTGTTGCTGTCTCTTGCATATGCTTTCAGAGGCCTGGCACGGCATAGCACACTGGTAGAAGGTTAGTGACTGGACAAAGATAAGAGCAGCTTATTTTGAATCGTCGGCAGATGTTTAGCATGACTATTATAATATAAGACTTACGACCTTGGGGATAGCATAGTATTGGATAAAAACAAAATCTCACACCTACTGGGACAGTGCCATTACTTAAAATCCACAAGCGGCTGCAAATGGGCCATTGGAGACATATGAAGGGTGCTTTACCCTCTCTCTCTCTCTCTCTCTGCCTGCCTAAATCCCAGTGTACCAGTGTTGCACGCTGATCCATTTTTATTAATATGTAGAGATGTAAGAGAATTAAATTGTGCTTTAATCATTACCTTTGTTTTTATCCAATACTATATACAGATGTAGCCATGCTGATCATGGCTACATCTGAGGGAAACGTGCACCCTCGACGCAATATGCGCTCCTGTGCCTAGCTATGTCGAGTTGCGGCATTTGCCGCCCCCATCCATGTGAATGGGGCACACACATGTCTTAGATGTCCAGACGTACGCGGTGTGGTCGCGACTAACAAGGCGCAATCGCCTTAAGATGTAGCCACAACGAGAATGGCTACATTTGTACAGTTGTAATTCCTGTTAGCGTCAGAAATGAATGCTATGGTGGTTATGACTGTCCCCCTCCCCCCTCATTCCCACTCAGGGAGTGAGGGGGGAGGGGGACAGTCATAACTCATAGGGGTACAGGGGAAGCCACCGGTGGGCCCTACTGCCTGGGGGCCCACCTCCTCGTCTATGGATCAGGTCCCGTCTGTGCACTTGAATTGTACATTATACATATTATCTACAGTGCATTGCGGTTATTAATCTGGTACATTATCATGCATGCACTAGCAGTATTTACTATATATATTTATCATGGGCCTATACCATGTTATCCAAGCCTCTGTGGCAGCAGGCCACACCCATAAGCATGGACCTTTACCTCTGCATTGCCCCGGTGGGCTCTCCATGCCCCACTTATTTCTTGCTCTCTTTTTTCACTCTCTCACCATTGACGTATAGGTGCGTTTTTCTCCTGCCGGGTAAATAGGTCAAAATATCAGATTTGAGGTGACAGATGGGAAGACTGGGTTAGGCAAGGTTAGTTGGTGGGCGGGTGGTCTGGGCAAACCAGGGACGTGCAGTCAGGAAAGGCAGGGGAGGCAGTGCCTCCCTTGTCATTAATGATTAAAATAATATAAAGAAGATTTTTATGACACATACTGTATTCTGTGTCATAAGTATCTCCTTTATATTAATCTAATCATTATCCCTGTTTAAATGTGTTTGGGAGGCACCGATCGTGGTGCCTCCCATTGTGAATGGGGAAGGGTGTGGGAGCGTGGGGCGGGGGCCTAGCCATGGGCATTAAAAGTCCATTGGAAATGCATGGGAAAGCAGCACCATTAGAGGTGCTGCTTTCATACAGGGACGTGCTTTCAACCCATGAAAGCACGCCCCTGTCAGTGAGGCCACAGTGATTGGCCAGAGGATCCGTCACTGGATCCGCTGCCATCACTATATGGGTGCGCGGAGGTGTGGGCATTGGTGGCAGTGAGAGTATTAATGGCACTGCCATTCTGCAGAGTTTGGCAGCGGAGCAATACCAATTTAAAAAATTGCACCTCAGCGTAATTTTTTAAATTCAAGATGGCAACCACGAGCCAATCACGGCTCGCTGCGTCATCACCCCGGCCCCTCCGGCTGACTTATATAAGTCAGCACGAGGCATCGGCATCAGTCCGACGGCGGAAGAGCTCCTGAAGAAAGAAGACGCTGGAAGTCCTGGATGGGTGGCAGCCATGCAAACGAGCTTAAAGGCCGCCGCCCCCAGGTGAAGACCCTGAATAATAAACTTTTTTTTAAAGATGGTGTGGTGTTTTTATTTTAATATTTTCTTTACAGGTGGACTACAGGTGCCAGCGGGCCCTTTATGTCCGGACATGCTGGCACTTGTGGTTCTCCAAGTGCTATGCAAAAGAGCTTAACGGCTGCCGCCCACCAGGTGAAGACGCTGGAAGCCCTGGGAAGGCGGCAGCCATGCAAAAGAGCTTAAAGGCCGCTGCCTCCCCGGTGAAGACGCCGGAAGCCCTGGGGAGGTGGCAGCCCCCCAGGTGAAGGCGTCGGAAGCCCTGGAGAGGCGGCAGCCATGCAAAAAAGCTTAAAGGCCGCCGCCGCCAGGTGAAGACCCTGACTAATAAACTTTTTTTTAAAGACGGAGTGGTGTTTTTATTTTAATATTTTTTTTACAGGTGGACTACAGGTGCCAGTGGCCCTTTATGTCCGGACATGCTGGCACTTGTGGTTCTCCAAGTGCTATGCAAAAAAAGCTTAACAGCCACCGTCCACCAGGTGAAGACGCTGGAAGAGCCGGGAAGGCGGCAGCCATGCAAAAGAGCTTAAAGGCCGCTGCCTCCTAAGTGAAGACGCCGGAGAAAGACGCCGGAAGCCCTGGGGAGGCGGCGGCCCCCCAGGTGAAGACGGCGGAAGCCCTGGAGAGGCAGTAGCCATGCAAAAGTGCTTAAATGCCGCCGTCCCCAGGTGAAGACCCTGACTAATAAAAAAAAATTTAAAGACGGTGTGGTGTTTTTATTTTAATATTTTCTTTACAGGTGCCAGGGGGCCCTTTATGTCCGGACATGCTGGCAATTGTGGTTCTCCAAGTGCTATGCAAAACAGCCGCCGCCCACCAGGTGAAGAAGCTGGAAGCCCTGGGAAGGCGGCAGCTATGCTAAAGAACTTAAAGGCTGCCGCCCCCAGGTGAAGACCCTGACTAATAAACTTTTTTCTTAAAGACGGTGTGGTGTTTTTAAAGAAGAGGAAGAAGAAGAAGAAGAAGAAGAAGAAGAAGAAGAAGTAGTAGTAGAACAAAAAAGGCTACATTTTGCTTAAAATAAAAATAGACATTTATTTTTTAAATATATTTTGCTTGAAGTTGTCTTAATAAATAAATTCTCTCAAAAGGTGAAGAAATGACACATACTTAGGGAGACAAATATATTAGGAGAGTTTAGAACCATGCATTGTTTATTCTACACAAGAGAGTACCATGTGAGGCAGCCATTTTGGGTCCACTACATAGATTACACTGTGCTATAAGTAAAACATGGCAGTAAGCCATACAAAGGTAAAATGAAAAGCAACTAACAGGACACCTAGTTTGCAGATTACACAGTAAGGAAAATGGTCTTACTCTATAATTGCTTTTAGATATCTTTCTCCTTTATAACTATTTTAAAGTGAGCTGGGGGGAAAATAACAATACAGGGTCCAGTTACATTATAAAATAATAAAAAAAAAATTATCTGACCAAAAAATAAAAATGTATAATAATTCTCCAACACTCTGAAGATGGTAAGCTCATACTGTGAATTGCATAAAATATTTCTATGAACCCCACTTAATCACTGTTACACACTGGTTCTCACTGAGCGGAGGTTGAGATGAGAGGGGTGTTATTCGGCAGGATCACTGGAAGTGTTGTGGATCTCTGATAATCTCAGGTCTCTGAGGAGTTAAGTGAAAAATTACTGTCTCCCACAGTAATGCTCTAAGACATTGACAAGATGCCGCCGCATTTATGTGCAGGATTTAGGTCAGCAGCCATCTTGGTACAGGGAGTGAAGCCTTCCTGAGGGAACAGTATGGAATCTGCGCAGTAGCGCTCTCCCCTTTCAACACTTTTTATATACAGATAGGATAATAATGCTAAAACTCCCACATAGTCATCTAAATGGGATGTAGTCACCATCCCGGCGGTCAGCATACCACCACCGGGATCCCGGCCACAGAATGCCGTCAGTGGGGCGGAGGACTATTCCCACTAGTTGGTGTCCATGACACCCATAGAGAGGGAATACAACCTGTGGTGAGCGCAGCAAGCCACCAAGCTCGCAGCGTGAAGCCCGCAGCAAGGGGCTTCGTTTTGCTTGCCCCTCTCCCGGCATGCTGGCAGTCAGGACCCCGTCATCGGTATGCTGACCACCAGGATTCCGGCCGCCGGTCAACAACGCATCTGAATTATTACTTGTGCCTGGTGTAGGATTTTCAAATATGTGTAGTTTACTGTATACAAGGATATAAAACCTTAAAGGAACTGAGATCTAAGGTGTATTACATGTAGTTATAAAAATAAGTTTATTTTATGGCAGTAGTTTCCATACAGGGGGCCTTGAGACCCTGGGGTTCCTTGGGAAAGGTGGGAAGGGGGGGATAGGGGAGGCCTTGTAGTGGTGCCGTAGTTTGGTGGTCCATGAACAATTCAAATTGCTTATACTGAATTTAATCGGCAAAACCAGTCCTTCACCACATAACTGAACCTAAGGTTGACATATTATAAACACTATTTACTTCATTTTATATTTTTTTCTAAATTTCTCACTAAGAAACTATGGTCTTGGGGTGCCGTGACAGAAATTCTGAAACTCTAGGGCAGGGGTGTCAAACTCGCAGCTCCCACCGCATCCTTTTGTGGCCCGTGGGCAGGGGTCCTTTTGCGGCCCAACCACCTTGCTTGCAGCGAGGGCAGGAGAGCACAGCGCACACCTCTCTTGCTCCCCAGTCCGGTCTACGGCGATGTCACGGGTATCTTAAATCAGGTGCCGGTCCGTGTTCATGGACCAGAAGCCAATCAGGAGCAGTGCCAGAGTCTTTGCTTTCTATGTGCAGTGCCATCTTCCCAAAGAAATCACCATGAAGACGGCGCCACTGACACTGGCTACAGCACAGGCATACTGGGGAGGGGTAGCAAACTGGGGCTTCTGACAGGCCCCTCCAGCAGCCCCTCTACCAATGCTCGTCTTTTGTTGTTTTTATAACAACATGGTGACGACACTGCAGCAAAGAGATTTTCAACCGTTTACATCTCGCGGCACACTGAACAAGATTTAAGTATTGCCAAGGCACATTCAAATATAATGGTGATGCATGGTGCAGTTGCATGTCCTATGATGTCATGTTACAGCTTCTCCATAGGTAATGCCTGAGCCACATCTGAGAAAGCCAGAAGAGCCCAACACTGCCCGGGTCCAAAATAAGAACTGGCTCTGCAACCACTAAACCCACCAGGGTCTCAGTAACAGCAAAACACTGACGGGCCTGGATGTGCTTCTATGGCGGCACACCTGGAGACTGCTCAGGGCACACTAGTTTTCATCGTTTTGTCCTTAAATGAGGTTATCATTGAAACACTGGAACAGTAATAAACAACATAACAACAGTGGAAATTGGGTTCACACAAAGCCTTACATAGCCAAAGATAAATAGGGACACCCTACAATAAAAATATATACATATAATAAAACTGTAAGGGTTGTGTCTGTACATAGACATTTTTTTATTGAGAATTATACTTCTAGGGACTGTTTATGGACCATGGAGACAAAAAAAAAGTGAAATTTAGACTGTGTCTGTACGTTCTGGCATCACACAAAAACTACTGTATGAATTTATATCACATTTTCACTGTTGTATAGCTTAGTGACCTAGAAAAGGACTGAGGTATGTATGGTCTCGATCTAACATCAGGGAGAGGAACAATAAATGAACAACCAGATGCTTGCAGTGTGCAGGCTCCTCAAGTCCAAAAAGGATGCGGTTACAATACCAGCGCTGGCATCATGAACACTGACTAGCCCGCCAGTTGGCATGCCGAGCAACAGGGACTATTCCCATAGAGTGGGATAGAACCTGTGGCAAGTGCAATGAGCCCGCAAGGGTCTTTGTTGTGCTGGCTGAAACCCCCCCTGCTGGCCATCTGACAGACGGAATCCCAGCGTCGGTATGGTGACCGCCAGTCTCCCAACCACCGGTCACCCAATACCAACCTGTCCAAAATGACTATACAGTATGCTGGCTATAACAGAAACCTGGCTCACACAATCAGACACTGCCTCCCCTGCAGCACTGTCACATGGTGGCCTCCACTTCACACACACCCCCAGGCCTGGTAACCTCAAAGGAGGGGGTGTTGGAATATTACTGTCCAAATCTTACACGCACATCGTTTTACCACCTGTTCCCTCACTCACATTTACATCCTTTGAAGTACACTCTATTAGGATTTTCACCCCTTTCTCTCTGCGTGTTGCAGCTATCTATCGCCCACCTGGGCAACCCAAAAAGTTTCTGGAAGATTTTTCTGCTTGGCTCCCTCACTTTCTATCCTCTGACATCTCCACCATCATTATGGGTGATTTCAATCTCTCTATTGACAGTCCACAATCTCCCCATGCCTCTAAACTACTCTCTCTAACCTCCTCTCTTGGCCTCTCCCAATGGATTGACTCCCCTACTCATCAGGAGGGCCACTGCCTTGATCTTGTATTCACCAGACTATGCTCTGTTTCTGAAATCACTAACACTCTTTTCCCTCTCTCAGATCATAACCTTATCACATGCATGCTCTCCTCCATTACTTCAAACTCCATGTCCCTAAAGTCTACAGAGACTGCTGTGTCACACCTTAACCAAACTCTAGTAACAGCACTTGATGAAGTGGCTCCAGCTACCCATCACACTCCACGTAGACTTAGATGTCAACCGTGGCACTCTAAATACACTAGACACTTACAAAAACTCTCACGAAAAGTTGAACGCCAGTGGCGTAAATCTCATAGTTCAAGTGACTTTCTCACATATAAGACCACCTACCACTCTTATCGTAATGCTCTGGACACTGCCAAACAAACATATTTTCAATCTCTCATCTCTGCTCAAGCCTCTAACCCCAAGCGACTTTTTAATACATTTAAATCACTTCTTGTCCCTCCCTCACCTAACCCACCAGCCACTGTCAGTGCGCAAGATCTTGCTTCCTATTTCAAGGACAAGATTGACAAGATCTGAAATGAAATGGTATGCTCTTCCACAGCAAGTGACCTGCTCAATTCCCTGCCTGAACCCTCTAACACCTTCTCTTCCTTTGATCCTACAAATGAAGATGAAGTATCTGCACTCTTTTCATCTGCCTACTCTAATACCTCTCCCCTTGACTCTATACCCTCACAAATTAGTAAAGCTCTGTCTACTGTGCTCATCCCAACCTTAACGAAAATCTGTAATCTCTCCCTGTCTATTGGTATCTTTCCTTCTCTATACAAGCATGCAGTGATTACTCCCATTCTGAAAAAACAAAACTCTGACCCGAACTCTCTCTCTAACTACCGTCCCATCTCTCAGCTCCCATGCCCCTCCAAGCTACTGGAGAGACTTGCCTACACTCGCCTCACACACTTTCTTAACTCACACAGCCTACTGGACCCACTTCAGTCAGGATTTCGTGCCCAACACTCCACAGAGACAGCACTGACTAAGGTAGTGAATGATTTGGTCACTGCTAAATCTAAAGGGCATTACTCTCTACTTATTCTCCTTGATCTCTCTGCTGCTTTTGACACTGTTGACCACTCTCTTCTCATACAAACACTACAATCCCTAGGTATTCAGGACACAGCCCTTTCTTGGTTCTCATCCTACCTATCTAATCGCTCCAGTGTTCGTTTCTCTGATTCCACCTCTCCTTCGCTACCTCTCTCAGTTGGAGTACCGCAAGGCTCTGTCCTAGGTCCTCTGCTTTTCTCTATCTATACTACATCTCTTGGCAAACTAATCAACTCTTTCGGATTTCAGTACCATCTGTATGCAGATGATACTCAAATCTACCGATCCTCCCCTGATTTGTCACCATCTGTATTGGGACGTGTCACTGAATGCCTTTCTGCCATTTTATCTTGGATGACATCTCGCCACCTCAAACTTAATATTTCCAAAACAGAATTAATTATATTTCCACCGGCCAATAGTAGTTTCCAACCTGATATCTCTATCACTGTTGAGAACTCTGCAATCACCCCTACCCCACAAGCTCGCTGCCTAGGTGTCATTCTTGACTCTGAACTGTCCTTTGTTACCCACATTCAATCTGTCTCAAGATCATGTTACATACATCTAAGAAACATATCCAAAATACGCCCTTATCTTACACAAGACACAGCAAAAACTCTAATCCATGCTCTCATTATCTCCCGCATTGATTATTGTAATAGTCTCCTGACCGGTCTTCCCAAACATAGGCTCTCACCACTACAATCCATTTTGAATGCAGCTGCGAGGCTAATCTTCCTTGCCAGACGTTCATCGTCTGCAGATCCGCTCTGTCAGTCCCTCCATTGGTTACCGGTATTCTACCGTATTAAATATAAAATACTTTTATTCACATACAAGGCTATTAACCAAACTGCACCAACATACATCTCTTCACTCATCTCAAAATATCTCCCTACCCGACCTCTCCACTCTGCACAAGATCTACGTCTCTCATCCACACGCATTACTTGTTCACACTCAAAATTACAGGACTTTATCCGGGCTTCACCCACTCTGTGGAATGCCCTCCCACGCACAGTAAGACTCGCCTCTAGTCTCCAAATCTTTAAATGTTCCCTGAAAACTCACCTCTTCAGACAAGCCTATCAAATTCCAGACCCACCCACATAACCTTCAGTGCTTCCCTATCTAATTACATCCTCTGTAGAGTATTCATAACATCACATATCTTGTCTTTCTTTAGTCTCACACCCTCCTGACACTTGGATAACTTTGTGGGGTATCATCATACAACCCATTAAGAACCTAGCAATCTGGTGGACCATTATGCAATAGGTAGCATCTATCCGTGTGTATCTATGCCTATTTCCCTATAGATTGTAAGCTTGCGAGCAGGGCCTGTCTATTTTTACCCAGTTTTGTTCTATTACTGTTGTTCTAATTGTAAAGCGCAACGGAATATGCTGCGCTATATAAGAAACTGTTAATAAATAAATAAATAATAAATACAGTATGAGTGGAATTATTACACTCACTTAGTGCAGTTGGACTTCCAGCATATAGCACTGCACTGACGGTGTTCCGGTCATGCTTCTGCAGACCTTGACTCTGCCCAGGTTATACTTTTTTCAGCTAGAATGCTGTCCAATCTGATTTTGAATGCATTTACAGAGTCCGCCATTATTACCTTCTCCGGCAGGGAGTTCCAAATCTTTATTGCCCTGAAGAACCCCTTCCTACATTTTGTATGGAATTTTCTCTCCTCTAACCTCAGTGAGTGTCTATGTGTCCTATACAGAGTTCTATTAATAAACAAATCCCCTGCTAACTCCTTGTAATGACCCTTTACATATTTGAAGATATTAATAATATCTCCTCTTAGACGCCTCTTTTCTAGAGTATACATATTTAACATAGTTAGCCTTTCCTCATACTCCAGTGTCTCTAACCCTTTAATCAGTTTAGTAGCACGCCTTTGAACTCTTTCGAGTTCTGCAATATCTTTTTTATAATATGGTGCCAAAAACTGAACACAATATTCCAGATGCGGACGTACCAATGATTTGTACAGCGGCATGATTACATCCTGGTCCCTGGTTTCAATACCCCGTTTTATGCAAGCAAGGACTTTACTTGTCTTCTTCACTGCATTTTGACACTGTACTGTTATTGAGTGTATTATCTATGAGAACCCCCAAATCTTTTTCCACTACTGATACCCCTATATTTTCCCCATTAAGTGAATAGGATGCAAGTTTGTTTTTAATCCCAAAATGCATAGCTTTGCATTTTTCAATATTGAACCTCATTCCCCATTTAGACACCCAAAATTCAAGTTTAAATAAGTCATTCTGTAGAGACTCCACATCTATTTCTGAATTAATTACCTTACACAGTTTAGTATCATCTGCAAAGATTGATACTATGCTTCCCAGGCCTATTCCTAGGTCATTAATACATATATTGAACAGTATCGGACCAAATATGGACCCTTGTGGTATACCGCTGACTACTAGTGCCCAGCTGGAGAACATCTCATTGACCACTACTCGTTGTACCCTGTTATCCAGCCAATTACCTATCCATGTACAAACAGTGTATCCTAGGCCAAGTTCCCTTAATTTGATGATCAGTCTCTTGTGAGGCACTGTATTGAAGGCTTTTGCAAAATCTAAATAGACCACATCCACTGCTTTTCCCTGGTTAAGATTATCGCTCACTTCGTCGTAGAAGCTAATTAAGTTAGTTTGACATGATCTGTCCCTCACAAACCCATGCTAACTCCTGCTAATAAACTTAGTATTCCGCAGATAATCCTCTATGCTATCCCTCAAAATTCCTTCCAATATTTTACCCACTATAGAGGTTAAACTAACTGGTCTATAGTACCCAGGATGATTTTTAGAACCCTTTTTAAATAATGGCACTACCTCAGCTATACGCCAATCCATCGGTACCATACCCGATTTAATGGAACTATAGAAAATCAAGTATAAGGGTCTTGCAAGCTGTGCCTTAAGCTCCATAATAACCCTCAGATGAAAACCATTTGGTCCCGGTGATTTATTAATCTTTATGTTGCTTAGTCTCTCCAGGACTATTTCCTCACTTAAACAAGCATCTAGCCAAGAATCATTACCTTCACTGTCGTTATGCACTACTAACACCGTCTGATCCTCCCTGGTGAAAAAAAGCTGTTCAGTATATCCGCTTTTATTTTGTCATCGTTTCCAAGGCTCACAGTTCATCTTTTAATGGGCCTATGTTCTATTTCTTTAACCCTTTAATGTTTATGTATTTATAAAACTCTTTGGGATTGGCTTTATTCTCTATAGCAATTTGTTTTTCATTTACAATTGTAGCTGCCCTTATTACTTTTTTGCATCTTTTATTGCATTCTTTGTAATACTGGAATGACTCCTCCCCTCCATTAGTTTTAAATGCTTTAAAAGAACACCTCTTTTTAGCCATTGCTTCTTTGACATCCTTATTAAGCCACATTGATTTGAGTCTATTACTCTTGCGTTTACTGCCCAAGGGTATGAATTTGTGAATATTGCTATCAAGCAACCCTTTTAAAGCATCTCACATTTCCGATGTGTCTTTACCATGAAACAAAACTTCCCAGTCAATGTTGTTTAGTGCCTGTCTCAGCATATTGAAGTTAGCTTTTCTAAAGTTGAATGTTTTTGTTGATTCCTTATAGCTATGTTTCTTAAAACTGATGCTGAATGTGATCATATAGTGATCACTGTTTCCCAAGGTCTCCCCAACACTAGGATGTCTCCCATTCCCGCAGCTTTTTCAATTTGCTGTGAGAGCAGTTCCTCGTCACGTATGCTAATATCTGGTTGCTTGTAGCACGTGCCAATGACTAGTTTCTTTATTTCAGTGCCTCCACTAGTGATCTCAACCCATAGTGATTCCACTTTATCACCAGTCCCCTCGTAAATAACATATATTAAGTTTGGTTTTAGAGATGGTTTTACAAAGAGACATACCCCTCCTCCCATTTTGGTAGCCCTGTCCCTCCTGAGAAGTGAATATCCCTCCAAATTAGTAACCCAGTCGTGAGAGTCGTCCCACCACGTTTCCGTAATACCTATAATATCATACTGATTTTTTGATACATGCCATTCCAATTCCCCCATTTTACCTGATAGGCTTCTTGCTTTCGCAAGCAGACATTTTATGTTAATATTTCCTTTGCCCTTTTGCTTTAATGGTAACTTACCATTATTTACAAGTACCTTTCTAGAATTACTCTTACCGACTGATATTCTATTCTCTACCTTACCCCCCATCAGGGGTTAAGGTGCAATCAGTGAGATTGCTGGATTATTCAGGGAGTTTGGTAGATTGCTTCTATTTCAGGGAGTCTCCTGCAGAATGAGGGAGCGTAGGCAAGTATGTTTATACCAACAGAATAATGTACAAAAAGACAGCAAACTACATGTACAGTAGTTTAATTTGGACCACATGGCCTGCCTGGTAGTGGTATCACATGCTATAGCAACAATATTAACACAAGGCCCCAAAGGTCAAAGCGCAACAAAAAAACATTACACTTAAGTCAAGTAATCGGTCAGGCAGAGATGTACCTCTCTGCCGGTAACCTCAGGGTACCATGTGTAAAATGTGGCACTGGTGCTCCCGAACTGTGCCATGTGGATCGCAAAACTGGATATATGCATCTAGCTCCTCCTGTGGAATGCAACAACATCTAATGCAGCTACCAGTTTGCAAGCAACATCAGTGCACATGTGCAGACCAGTAGGGACCATACGGTAGCACTGATCCCAAGTTTTGAATGAACAGCTAAACTACAGGAATAATTTATTAAACTCAATAAAACAGGAGTTAAAGAGAAAGTCTCATATCAGCACATCCCTATGCATACAATGCTAGCAAACTCAATGTGGTATTAGAATATTACTAGAGATGTGCACAGGACCATTTTTGCTGGATTTGGAATTGGCCCTGATTCGTCATCCGGCTTTGTATTTGGTTTTTGCCAAACTGCCGTGACTGGTTTTGTTTTTTTGTTTTCAAAAATCACATAATTTGGGCCTTTTTTTTGTTCCCTGGGGGTGATTCAGACCTGATCTTAGAGGTGCTAAATTTAGCACATTTATGATCAGATTCTCTGACATGCGGGGGAACGCCCAGCACAGGGCTAGTATGCCCCACATGTTAGGCGCCCGCATGAGACCCACAGCCATTTTTGTGATAGCATCGGCTGCGTGTGATGTCATGCAGCTGCCGTGACTACGCCCCCTGTTTCTCCGTTGCCGCCCCTGTTTTGAAGTCTCGTCCCTGCAATACTCCATCTCCGTCTTTGAAATGGAGCATTGCCTCCCCCCCGTGACCATCTCTGCCTCATAGACAGGCAGAAGCAATCGCATTTTCTGTGGGGCGCCGTAGAAAATGCAGGCGCATGCGCAGGATGGGCCCTGCGCAGGATCCCGGATCCTCTTAGCAATTTTTACCATTGGATCGCTTATTGCGATTGCGATCCAACCTGAATCAGGCTCTATTTGTAAAATATAAAATAAACATCACAATATTAAATGCCACTAAGTGAGCAAAACTGACGGCAAATGGCAGTAATAAAATTTTTCTCATGTAATAATTTTAAGTCACATTTCCCTTAGGTCAATCATGTAAAAGACAAGGGCCTCAAACCAGAAATCACCAGTCTTTGCCGGTCTGGTGGGGTGTGTGAGGTCATGCTGATGTCATAATGGAAACTGCCTATGTCAGGGCTATGCTGTTGCTGTCTCTTGCATATGCTTTCAGAGGCCTGGCACGGCATAGCACACTGGTAGAAGGTTAGTGACTGGACAAAGATAAGAGCAGCTTATTTTGAATCGTCGGCAGATGTTTAGCATGACTATTATAATATAAGACTTACGACCTTGGGGATAGCATAGTATTGGATAAAAACAAAATCTCACACCTACTGGGACAGTGCCATTACTTAACATCCACAAGCGGCTGCAAATGGGCCATTGGAGACATATGAAGGGTGCTTTACCCTCTCTCTCTCTGCCTGCCTAAATCCCAGTGTACCAGTGTTGCACGCTGATTAATTTTTATTAATATGTAGAGATGTAAGAGAATTAAATTGTGCTTTAATCATTACCTTTGTTTTTATCCAATACTATATACAGATGTAGCCATGCTGATCATGGCTACATCTGAGGGAAACGTGCACCCTCGACGCAATATGCGCTCCTGTGCCTAGCTATGTCGAGTTGCGGCATTTGCCGCCCCTCATCCATGTGAATGGGGCACACACATGTCTTAGATGTCCAGACGTACGCGGTGCGGTCGCGACTAATAAGTTGCAATCGCCTTAAGATGTAGCCACAACGAGAATGGCTACACTTGTACAGTTGTAATTCCTGTTAGCGTCAGAAATGAATGCTATGGTGGTTATGACTGTCCCCCTCCCCCCTCATTCCCACTCAGGGAGTGAGGGGGGAGGGGGACAGTCATAACTCATAGGGGTACAGGGGAAGCCACCGGTGGGCCCTACTGCCTGGGGGCCCACCTCCTCGTCTATGGATCAGGTCCCGTCTGTGCACTTGAATTGTACATTATACATATTATCTACAGTGCATTGCAGTTATTAATCTGGTACATTATCATGCATGCACTAGCAGTATTTACTATATATATTTATCATGGGCCTATACCATGTTAGCCAAGCCTCTGTGGCAGCAGGCCACACCCCTAAGCATGGGCCTTTACGTCTGCATTGCCCCGGTGGGCTCTCCATGCCCCACTTATTTCTTGCTCTCTTTTTTCACTCTCTCACCATTGACGTATAGGTGCGTTTTCTCCTGCAGGGTAAATAGGTCAAAATATCAGATTTGAGGTGACAGATGGGAAGACTGGGTTAGGCAAGGTTAGTTGGTGGGCGGGTGGTCTGGGCAAACCAGGGACGTGCAGTCAGGGAAGGCAGGGGAGGCAGTGCCTCCCTTGTCATTAATGATTAAAATAATATAAAGAAGATTCTTATGACACATACTGTATTCTGTGTCATAAGTATCTCCTTTATATTAATCTAATCATTATCCCTGTTTAAATGTGTTTGGGAGGCACCGATCGTGGTGCCTCCCATTGTGAATGGGGAAGGGTGTGGGAGCGTGGGGCGGGGGCCTAGCCATGGGCATTAAAAGTCCATTGGAAATGCATGGGAAAGCGGCACCATTAGAGGTGCTGCTTTCATACAGGGACGTGCTTTCAACCCATGAAAGCACGCCCCTGTCAGTGAGGCCACAGTGATTGGCCAGAGGATCCGTCACTGGATCCGCTGCCATCACTATATGGGTGCGCAGAGGTGTGGGCATTGGTGGCAGTGAGAGTATTAGTGGCACTGCCATTCTGCAGAGTTTGGCAGCGGAGCAGTACCAATTTAAAAAATTGCACCTCAGCGTAATTTTTTAAATTCAAGATGGCAACCACGAGCCAATCACGGCTCGCTGCGTCATCACCCCGGCCCCTCCGGCTGACTTATATAAGTCAGCACGAGGCATCGGCGTCAGTCCGACGGCGGAAGAGCTCCTGAAGAAAGAAGACGCTGGAAGTCCTGGATGGGCGGCAGCCATGCAAACGAGCTTAAAGGCCGCCGCCCCCAGGTGAAGACCCTGAATAATAAACTTTTTTTTAAAGATGGTGTGGTGTTTTTATTTTAATATTTTCTTTACAGGTGGACTACAGGTGCCAGCGGGCCCTTTATGTCCGGACATGCTGGCACTTGTGGTTCTCCAAGTGCTATGCAAAAGAGCTTAACGGCTGCCGCCCACCAGGTGAAGATGCTGGAAGCCCTGGGAAGGCGGCAGCCGTGCAAAAGAGCTTAAAGGCCGCTGCCTCCCCTGCGAAGACGCCGGAAGCCCTGGGGAGGTGGCAGCCCCCCAGGTGAAGGCGTCGGAAGCCCTGGAGAGGCGTCAGCCATGCAAAAAAGCTTAAAGGCCGCCGCCAGGTGAAGACCCTGACTAATAAACTTTTTTTTAAAGACGGAGTGGTGTTTTTATTTTAATATTTTTTTTACAGGTGGACTACAGGTGCCAGTGGCCCTTTATGTCCGGACATGCTGGCACTTGTGGTTCTCCAAGTGCTATGCAAAAAAAGCTTAACAGCCACCGTCCACCAGGTGAAGACGCTGGAAGAGCCGGGAAGGTGGCAGCCATGCAAAAGAGCTTAAAGGCCGCTGCCTTCTAAGTGAAGACGCCGGAGAAAGACGACGGAAGCCCTGGGGAGGCGGCGGCCCCCCAGGTGAAGACGGCGGAAGCCCTGGAGAGGCAGTAGCCATGCAAAAGTGCTTAAATGCCGCCGTCCCCAGGTGAAGACCCTGACTAATAAAAAAAAATTTAAAGACGGTGTGGTGTTTTTATTTTAATATTTTCTTTACAGGTGCCAGGGGGCCCTTTATGTCCGGACATGCTGGCAATTGTGGTTCTCCAAGTGCTATGCAAAAGAGCTTAACAGCCGCCGCCCACCAGGTGAAGAAGCTGGAAGCCCTGGGAAGGCGGCAGCTATGCTAAAGAACTTAAAGGCTGCCGCCCCCAGGTGAAGACCCTGACTAATAAACTTTTTTCTTAAAGACGGTGTGGTGTTTTTAAAGAAGAGGAAGAGGAAGAAGAAGAAGAAGAAGAAGAAGAAGAAGTAGTAGTAGAACAAAAAAGGCTACATTTTGCTTAAAATAAAAATAGACATTTATTTTTTAAATATATTTTGCTTGAAGTTGTCTTAATAAATAAATTCTCTCAAAAGGTGAAGAAATGACACATACTTAGGGAGACAAATATATTAGGAGAGTTTAGAACCATGCATTGTTTATTCTACACAAGAGAGTACCATGTGAGGCAGCCATTTTGGGTCCACTACATAGATTACACTGTGCTATAAGTAAAACATGGCAGTAAGCCATACAAAGGTAAAATGAAAAGCAACTAACAGGCCACCTAGTTTGCAGATTACACAGTAAGGAAAATGGTCTTACTCTATAATTGCTTTTAGATATCTTTCTCCTTTATAACTATTTTAAAGTGAGCTGAGGGGAAAATAACAATACAGGGTCCAGTTACATTATAAAATAATAAAAAAAAATTCTCTGACCAAAAAATAAAAATGTATAATAATTCTCCAACACTCTGAAGATGGTAAGCTCATACTGTGAATTGCATAAAATATTTCTATGAACCCCACTTAATCACTGTTATACACTGGTTCTCACTGAGCGGAGGTTGAGATGAGAGGGGTGTTATTCGGCAGGATCACTGGAAGTGTTGTGGATCTCTGATAATCTCAGGTCTCTGAGGAGTTAAGTGAAAAATTACTGTCTCCCACAGTAATGCTCTAAGACATTGACAAGATGCCGCCGCATTTATGTGCAGGATTTAGATCAGCAGCCATCTTGGTACAGGGAGTGAAGCCTTCCTGAGGGAACAGTATGGAATCTGCGCAGTAGCGCTCTCCCCTTTCAACACTTTTTATATACAGATAGGATAATAATGCTAAAACTCCCACATAGTCATCTAAATGGGATGTAGTCACCATCCCGGCGGTCAGCATACCACCACCGGGATCCCGGCCACAGAATGCCGTCAGTGGGGCGGAGGACTATTCCCACTAGTTGGTGTCCATGACACCCATAGAGAGCGAATACAACCTGTGGTGAGCACAGCAAGCCACCAAGCTCGCAGCGTGAAGCCCACAGCAAGGGGCTTCGTTTTGCTTGCCCCTCTCACGGCATGCTGGCAGTCAGGACCCCGTCATCGGTATGCTGACCACCAGGATTCCGGCCGCCGGTCAACAACGCATCTGAATTATTACTTGTGCCTGGTGTAGGATTTTCAAATATGTGTAGTTTACTGTATACAAGGATATAAAACCTTAAAGGAACTGAGATCTAAGGTGTATTACATGTAGTTATAAAAATAAGTTTATTTTATGGCAGTAGTTTCCATACAGGGGGCCTTGAGACCCTGGGGTTCCTTGGGAAAGGTGGGAAGGGGGGGATAGGGGAGGCCTTGTAGTGGTGCCGTAGTTTGGTGGTCCATGAACAATTCAAATTGCTTATACTGAATTTAATCGGCAAAACCAGTCCTTCACCACATAACTGAACCTAAGGTTGACATATTATAAACACTATTTACTTCATTTTATATTTTTTTCTAAATTTCTCACTAAGAAACTATGGTCTTGGGGTGCCGTGACAGAAATTCTGAAACTCTAGGGCAGGGGTGTCAAACTCGCAGCTCCCACCGCATCCTTTTGTGGCCCGTGGGCAGGGGTCCTTTTGCAGCCCAACCACCTTGCTTGCAGCGAGGGCAGGAGAGCACAGCGCACACCTCTCTTGCTCCCCAGTCCGGTCTACGGCGATGTCACGGGTATCTTAAATCAGGTGCCGGTCCGTGTTCATGGACCAGAAGCCAATCAGGAGCAGTGCCAGAGTCTTTGCTTTCTATGTGCAGTGCCATCTTCCCAAAGAAATCACCATGAAGACGGCGCCACTGACACTGGCTACAGCACAGGCATACTGGGGAGGGGTAGCAAACTGGGGCTTCTGACAGGCCCCTCCAGCAGCCCCTCTACCAATGCTCGTCTTTTGTTGTTTTTATAACAACATGGTGACGACACTGCAGCAAAGAGATTTTCAACCGTTTACATCTCGCGGCACACTGAACAAGATTTAAGTATTGCCAAGGCACATTCAAATATAATGGTGATGCATGGTGCAGTTGCATGTCCTATGATGTCATGTTGCAGCTTCTCCATAGGTAACGCCTGAGCCACATCTGAGAAAGCCAGAAGAGCCCAACACTGCCCGGGTCCAAAATAAGAACTGGCTCTGCAACCACTAAACCCACCAGGGTCTCAGTAACAGCAAAACACTGACGGGCCTGGATGTGCTTCTATGGCGGCACACCTGGAGACTGCTCAGGGCACACTAGTTTTCATCATTTTGTCCTTAAATGAGGTTATCATTGAAACACTGGAACAGTAATAAACAACATAACAACAGTGGAAATTGGGTTCACACAAAGCCTTACATAGCCAAAGATAAATAGGGACACCCTACAATAAAAATATATACACATAATAAAACTGTAAGGGTTGTGTCTGTACATAGACATTTTTTTATTGAGAATTATACTTCTAGGGACTGTTTATGGACCATGGAGGCAAAAAAAAGTGAAATTTAGACTGTGTCTGTACGTTCTGGCATCACACAAAAACTATTGTATGAATTTATATCACATTTTCACTGTTGTATAGCTTAGTGACCTAGAAAAGGACTGAGGTATGTATGGTCTCGATCTAACATCAGGGAGAGGAACAATAAATGAACAACCAGATGCTTGCAGTGTGCAGGCTCCTCAAGTCCAAAAAGGATGCGGTTACAATACCAGCGCTGGCATCATGAACACTGACTAGCCCGCCAGTTGGCATGCCGAGCAACAGGGACTATTCCCATAGAGTGGGATAGAACCTGTGGCAAGTGCAATGAGCCCGCAAGGGTCTTTGTTGTGCTGGCCGAAACCCCCCCTGCTGGCCATCTGACAGACGGAATCCCAGCGTCGTTATGGTGACCGCCAGTCTCCCAACCACCGGTCACCCAATACCAACCTGTCCAAAATGACTATACAGTATGTTGGCTATAACAGAAACCTGGCTCACACAATCAGACACTGCCTCCCCTGCAGCACTGTCACATGGTGGCCTCCACTTCACACACACCCCCAGGCCTGGTAACCTCAAAGGAGGGGGTGTTGGAATATTACTGTCCAAATCTTACACGCACATCGTTTTACCACCTGTTCCCTCACTCACATTTACATCCTTTGAAGTACACTCTATTAGGATTTTCACCCCTTTCTCTCTGCGTGTTGCAGCTATCTATCGCCCACCTGGGCAACCCAAAAAGTTTCTGGAAGATTTTTCTGCTTGGCTCCCTCACTTTCTATCCTCTGACATCTCCACCATAATTATGGGTGATTTCAATCTCTCTATTGACAGTCCACAATCTCCCCATGCCTCTAAACTACTCTCTCTAACCTCCTCTCTTGGCCTCTCCCAATGGACTGACTCCCCTACTCATCAGGAGGGCCACTGCCTTGATCTTGTATTCACCAGACTATGCTCTGTTTCTGAAATCACTAACACTCTTTTCCCTCTCTCAGATCATAACCTTATCACATGCATGCTCTCCTCCATTACTTCAAACTCCATGTCCCTAAAGTCTACAGAGACTGCTGTGTCACACCTTAACCAAACTCTAGTAACAGCACTTGATGAAGTGGCTCCAGCTACCCATCACACTCCACGTAGACTTAGATGTCAACCGTGGCACTCTAAATACACTAGACACTTACAAAAACTCTCACGAAAAGTTGAACGCCAGTGGCGTAAATCTCGTAGTTCAAGTGACTTTCTCACATATAAGACCACCTACCACTCTTATCGTAATGCTCTGGACACTGCCAAACAAACATATTTTCAATCTCTCATCTCTGCTCAAGCCTCTAACCCCAAGCGACTTTTTAATACATTTAAATCACTTCTTGTCCCTCCCTCACCTAACCCACCAGCCACTGTCAGTGCGCAAGATCTTGCTTCCTATTTCAAGGACAAGATTGACAAGATCTGAAATGAAATGGTATGCTCTTCCACAGCAAGTGACCTGCTCAATTCTCTGCCTGAACCCTCTAACACCTTCTCTTCCTTTGATCCTACAAATGAAGATGAAGTATCTGCACTCTTTTCATCTGCCTACTCTAATACCTCTCCCCTTGACTCTATACCCTCACAAATTAGTAAAGCTCTGTCTACTGTGCTCATCCCAACCTTAACGAAAATCTGTAATCTCCCCCTGTCTACTGGTATCTTTCCTTCTCTATACAAGCATGCAGTGATTACTCCCATTCTGAAAAAACAAAACTCTGACCCGAACTCTCTCTCTAACTACCGTCCCATCTCTCAGCTCCCATGCCCCTCCAAGCTACTGGAGAGACTTGCCTACACTCGCCTCACACACTTTCTTAACTCAAACAGCCTACTGGACCCACTTCAGTCAGGATTTCGTGCCCAACACTCCACAGAGTCAGCACTGACTAAGGTAGTGAATGATTTGGTCACTGCTAAATCTAAAGGGCATTACTCTCTACTTATTCTCCTTGATCTCTCTGCTGCTTTTGACACTGTTGACCACTCTCTTCTCATACAAACACTACAATCCCTAGGTATTCAGGACACAGCCCTTTCTTGGTTCTCATCCTACCTATCTAATCGCTCCAGTGTTCGTTTCTCTGATTCCACCTCTCCTTCGCTACCTCTCTCAGTTGGAGTACCGCAAGGCTCTGTCCTAGGTCCTCTGCTTTTCTCTATCTATACTACATCTCTTGGCAAACTAATCAACTCTTTCGGATTTCAGTACCATCTGTATGCGGATGATACTCAAATCTACCTATCCTCCCCTGATTTGTCACCATCTGTATTGGGACGTGTCACTGAATGCCTTTCTGCCATTTCATCTTGGATGACATCTCGCCACCTCAAACTTAATATTTCCAAAACAGAATTAATTATATTTCCACCGGCCAATAGTAGTTTCCAACCTGATATCTCTATCACTGTTGAGAACTCTGCAATCACCCCTACCCCACAAGCTCGCTGCCTAGGTGTCATTCTTGACTCTGAACTGTCCTTTGTTACCCACATTCAATCTGTCTCAAGATCATGTTACATACATCTAAGAAACATATCCAAAATATGCCCTTATCTTACACAAGACACAGCAAAAACTCTAATCCATGCTCTCATTATCTCCCGCATTGATTATTGTAATAGTCTCCTGACCGGTCTTCCCAAACATAGGCTCTCACCACTACAATCCATTTTGAATGCAGCTGCGAGGCTAATCTTCCTTGCCAGACGTTCATCGTCTGCAGATCCGCTCTGTCAGTCCCTCCATTGGTTACCGGTATTCTACCGTATTAAATCTAAAATACTTTTACTCACATACAAGGCTATTAACCAAACTGCACCAACATACATCTCTTCACTCATTTCAAAATATCTCCCTACCCGACCTCTCCACTCTGCACAAGATCTACGTCTCTCATCCACACGCATTACTTGTTCACACTCAAAATTACAGGACTTTATCCGGGCTTCACCCACTCTGTGGAATGCCCTCCCACGCACAGTAAGACTCGCCTCTAGTCTCCAAATCTTTAAATGTTCCCTGAAAACTCACCTCTTCAGACAAGCCTATCAAATTCCAGACCCACCCACATAACCTTCAGTGCTTCCCTATCTAATTACATCCTCTGTAGAGTATTCATAACATCACATATCTTGTCTTTCTTTAGTCTCACACCCTCCTGACACTTGGATAACTTTGTGGGGTATCATCATACAACCCATTAAGAACCTAGCAATCTGGTGGACCATTATGCAATAGGTAGCATCTATCCGTGTGTATCTATGCCTATTTCCCTATAGATTGTAAGCTTGCGAGCAGGGCCTGTCTATTTTTACCCAGTTTTGTTCTATTACTGTTGTTCTAATTGTAAAGCGCAACGGAATATGCTGCGCTATATAAGAAACTGTTAATAAATAAATAAATAATAAATACAGTATGAGTGGAATTATTACACTCACTTAGTGCAGTTGGACTTCCAGCGTATAGCACTGCACTGACGGTGTTCCGGTCATGCTTCTGCAGACCTTGACTCTGCCCAGGTTATACTTTTTTCAGCTAGAATGCTGTCCAATCTGATTTTGAATGCATTTACAGAGTCCGCCATTATTACCTTCTCCGGCAGGGAGTTCCAAATCTTTATTGCCCTGAAGAACCCCTTCCTACGTTTTGTATGGAATTTTCTCTCCTCTAACCTCAGTGAGTGTCCATGTGTCCTATACAGAGTTCTATTAATAAACAAATCCCCTGCTAACTCCTTGTAATGACCCTTTACATATTTGAAGATATTAATAATATCTCCTCTTAGACGCCTCTTTTCTAGAGTATACATATTTAACATAGTTAGCCTTTCCTCGTACTCCAGTGTCTCTAACCCTTTAATCAGTTTAGTAGCACGCCTTTGAACTCTTTCGAGTTCTGCAATATCTTTTTTATAATATGGTGCCAAAAACTGAACACAATATTCCAGATGTGGACGTACCAATGATTTGTACAGCGGCATGATTACATCCTGGTCCCTGGTTTCAATACCCCGTTTTATGCAAGCAAGGACTTTACTTGTCTTCTTCACTGCATTTTGACACTGTACTGTTATTGAGTGTATTATCTATGAGAACCCCCAAATCTTTTTCCACTACTGATACCCCTATATTTTCCCCATTAAGTGAATAGGATGCAAGTTTGTTTTTAATCCCAAAATGCATAGCTTTGCATTTTTCAATATTGAACCTCATTCCCCATTTAGACACCCAAAATTCAAGTTTAAATAAGTCATTCTGTAGAGACTCCACATCTATTTCTGAATTAATTACCTTACACAGTTTAGTATCATCTGCAAAGATTGATACTATGCTTCCCAGGCCTATTCCTAGGTCATTAATACATATATTGAACAGTATCGGACCAAATATGGACCCTTGTGGTATACCGCTGACTACTAGTGCCCAGCTGGAGAACATCTCATTGACCACTACTCGTTGTACCCTGTTATCCAGCCAATTACCTATCCATGTACAAACAGTGTATCCTAGGCCAAGTTCCCTTAATTTGATGATCAGTCTCTTGTGAGGCACTGTATTGAAGGCTTTTGCAAAATCTAAATAGACCACATCCACTGCTTTTCCCTGGTTAAGATTATCGCTCACTTCGTCGTAGAAGCTAATTAAGTTAGTTTGACATGATCTGTCCCTCACAAACCCATGCTAACTCCTGCTAATAAACTTAGTATTCCGCAGATAATCCTCTATGCTATCCCTCAAAATTCCTTCCAATATTTTACCCACTATAGAGGTTAAACTAACTGGTCTATAGTACCCAGGATGATTTTTAGAACCCTTTTTAAATAATGGCACTACCTCAGCTATACGCCAATCCATCGGTACCATACCCGATTTAATGGAACTATAGAAAATCAAGTATAAGGGTCTTGCAAGCTGTGCCTTAAGCTCCATAATAACCCTCGGATGAAAACCATTTGGTCCCGGTGATTTATTAATCTTTATGTTGCTTAGTCTCTCCAGGACTATTTCCTCACTTAAACAAGCATCTAGCCAAGAATCATTACCTTCACTGTCGTTATGCACTACTAACACCGTCTGATCCTGCCTGGTGAAAAAAAGCTGTTCAGTATATCCGCTTTTATTTTGTCATCGTTTCCAAGGCTCACAGTTCATCTTTTAATGGGCCTATGTTCTATTTCTTTAACCCTTTAATGTTTATGTATTTATAAAACTCTTTGGGATTGGCTTTATTCTCTATAGCAATTTGTTTTTCATTTACAATTGTAGCTGCCCTTATTACTTTTTTGCATCTTTTATTGCATTCTTTGTAATACTGGAATGACTCCTCCCCTCCATTAGTTTTAAATGCTTTAAAAGAACACCTCTTTTTAGCCATTGCTTCTTTGACCTCCTTATTAAGCCACATTGATTTGAGTCTATTACTCTTGCGTTTACTGCCCAAGGGTATGAATTTGTGAATATTGCTATCAAGCAACCCTTTTAAAGCATCCCACATTTCCGATGTGTCTTTACCATGAAACAAAACTTCCCAGTCAATGTTGTTTAGTGCCTGTCTCAGCATATTGAAGTTAGCTTTTCTAAAGTTGAATGTTTTTGTTGATTCCTTATAGCTATGTTTCTTAAAACTGATGCTGAATGTGATCATATAGTGATCACTGTTTCCCAAGGTCTCCCCAACACTAGGATGTCTCCCATTCCCGCAGCTTTTTCAATTTGCTGTGAGAGCAGTTCCTCGTCACGTATGCTAATATCTGGTTGCTTGTAGCACGTGCCAATGACTAGTTTCTTTATTTCAGTGCCCCCACTAGTGATCTCAACCCATAGTGATTCCACATTATCACCAGTCCCCTCGTAAATAACATATATTAAGTTTGGTTTTAGAGATGGTTTTACAAAGAGACATACCCCTCCTCCCATTTTGGTAGCCCTGTCCCTCCTGAGAAGTGAATATCCCTCCAAATTAGTAACCCAGTCGTGAGAGTCGTCCCACCACGTTTCCGTAATACCTATAATATCATACTGATTTTTTGATACATGCCATTCCAATTCCCCCATTTTACCTGATAGGCTTCTTGCTTTCGCAAGCAGACATTTTATGTTAATATTTCCTTTGCCCTTTTGCTTTAATGGTAACTTACCATTATTTACAAGTACCTTTCTAGAATTACTCTTACCGACTGATATTCTATTCTCTACCTTACCCCCCATCAGGGGTTAAGGTGCAATCAGTGAGATTGCTGGATTATTCAGGGAGTTTAGTAGATTGCTTCTATTTCAGGGAGTCTCCTGCAGAATGAGGGAGCGTAGGCAAGTATGTTTATACCAACAGAATAATGTACAAAAAGACAGCAAAGTACATGTACAGTAGTTTAATTTGGACCACATGGCCTGCCTGGTAGTGGTATCACATCCTATAGCAACAATATTAACACAAGGCCCCAAAGGTCAAAGCGCAACAAAAAAACATTACACTTAAGTCAAGTAATCGGTCAGGCAGAGATGTACCTCTCTGCCGGTAACCTCAGGGTACCATGTGTAAAATGTGGCACTGGTGCTACCGAACTGTGCCATGTGGATCGCAAAACTGGATATATGCATCTAGCTCCTCCTGTGGAATGCAACAACATCTAATGCAGCTACCAGTTTGCAAGCAACATCAGTGCACATGTGCAGACCAGTAGGGACCATATGGTAGCACTGATCCCAAGTTTTGAATGAACAGCTAAACTACAGGAATAATTTATTAAACTCAATAAAACAGGAGTTAAAGAGAAAGTCTCATATCAGCACATCCCTATGCATACAATGCTAGCAAACTCAATGTGGTATTAGAATATTACTAGAGATGTGCAAAGGACCATTTTTGCTGGATTTGGAATTGGCCCTGATTCGTCATCCGGCTTTGTATTTGGTTTTTGCCAAACTGCCGTGACTGGTTTTGTTTTTTTGTTTTCAAAAATCACATAATTTGGGCCTTTTTTTTGTTCCCTGGGGGTGATTCAGACCTGATCCTAGAGGTGCTAAATTTAGCACATTTATGATCAGATTCTCTGACATGCGGGGGAACGCCCAGCACAGGGCTAGTATGCCCCACATGTTAGGCGCCCGCATGAGACCCACAGCCATTTTTGTGATAGCATCGGCTGCGTGTGATGTCATGCAGCTGCCGCGACTACGCCCCCTGTTTCTCCGTTGCCGCCCCTGTTTTGAAGTCTCGTCCCTGCAATACTCCATCTCCGTCTTTGAAATGGAGCATTGCCTCCCCCCCGTGACCATCTCTGCCTCATAGACAGGCAGAAGCAATCGCATTTTCTGTGGGGCGCCGTAGAAAATGCAGGCGCATGCGCAGGATGGGCCATGCGCAGGATCCCGGATCCTCTTAGCAATTTTTACCGTTGGATCGCTTATTGCGATTGCGATCCAACCTGAATCAGGCTCTATTTGTAAAATATAAAATAAACATCACAATATTAAATGCCACTAAGTGAGCAAAACTGACGGCAAATGGCAGTAATAAAATTTTTCTCATGTAATAATTTTAAGTCACATTTCCCTTAGGTCAATCATGTAAAAGACAAGGGCCTCAAGCCAGAAATCACCAGTCTTTGCCGGTCTGGTGGGGTGTGTGAGGTCATGCTGATGTCATAATGGAAACTGCCTATGTCAGGGCTATGCTGTTGCTGTCTCTTGCATATGCTTTCAGAGGCCTGGCACGGCATAGCACACTGGTAGAAGGTTAGTGACTGGACAAAGATAAGAGCAGCTTATTTTGAATCGTCGGCAGATGTTTAGCATGACTATTATAATATAAGACTTACGACCTTGGGGATAGCATAGTATTGGATAAAAACAAAATCTCACACCTACTGGGACAGTGCCATTACTTAACATCCACAAGCGGCTGCAAATGGGCCATTGGAGACATATGAAGGGTGCTTTACCCTCTCTCTCTCTCTCTGCCTGCCTAAATCCCAGTGTGCCAGTGTTGCACGCTGATCCATTTTTATTAATATGTAGAGATGTAAGAGAATTAAATTGTGCTTTAATCATTACCTTTGTTTTTATCCAATACTATATACAGATGTAGCCATGCTGATCATGGCTACATCTGAGGGAAACGTGCACCCTCGACGCAATATGCGCTCCTGTGCCTAGCTATGTCGAGTTGCGGCATTTGCCGCCCCCATCCATGTGAATGGGGCACACACATGTCTTAGATGTCCAGACGTACGCGGTGCGGTCGCGACTAACAAGGCGCAATCGCCTTAAGATGTAGCCACAACGAGAATGGCTACATTTGTACAGTTGTAATTCCTGTTAGCGTCAGAAATGAATGCTATGGTGGTTATGACTGTCCCCCTCCCCCCTCATTCCCACTCAGGGAGTGAGGGGGGAGGGGGACAGTCATAACTCATAGGGGTACAGGGGAAGCCACCGGTGGGCCCTACTGCCTGGGGGCCCACCTCCTCGTCTATGGATCAGGTCCCGTCTGTGCACTTGAATTGTATATTATACATATTATCTACAGTGCATTGCAGTTATTAATCTGGTACATTATCATGCATGCACTAGCAGTATTTACTATATATATTTATCATGGGCCTATACCATGTTAGCCAAGCCTCTGTGGCAGCAGGCCACACCCATAAGCATGGACCTTTACCTCTGCATTGCCCCGGTGGGCTCTCCATGCCCCACTTATTTCTTGCTCTCTTTTTTCACTCTCTCACCATTGACGTATAGGTGCGTTTTTCTCCTGCCGGGTAAATAGGTCAAAATATCAGATTTGAGGTGACAGATGGGAAGACTGGGTTAGGCAAGGTTAGTTGGTGGGCGGGTGGTCTGGGCAAACCATGGACGTGCAGTCAGGGAAGGCAGGGGAGGCAGTGCCTCCCTTGTCATTAATGATTAAAATAATATAAAGAAGATTCTTATGACACATACTGTATTCTGTGTCATAAGTATCTCCTTTATATTAATCTAATCATTATCCCTGTTTAAATGTGTTTGGGAGGCACCGATCGTGGTGCCTCCCATTGTGAATGGGGAAGGGTGTGGGAGCGTGGGGCGGGGGCCTAGCCATGGGCATTAAAAGTCCATTGGAAATGCATGGGAAAGCGGCACCATTAGAGGTGCTGCTTTCATACAGGGACGTGCTTTCAACCCATGAAAGCACGCCCCTGTCAGTGAGGCCACAGTGATTGGCCAGAGGATCCGTCACTGGATCCGCTGCCATCACTATATGGGTGCGCGGAGGTGTGGGCATTGGTGGCAGTGAGAGTATTAGTGGCACTGCCATTCTGCAGAGTTTGGCAGCGGAGCAGTACCAATTTAAAAAATTGCACCTCAGCGTAATTTTTTAAATTCAAGATGGCAACCACGAGCCAATCACGGCTCGCTGCGTCATCACCCCGGCCCCTCCGGCTGACTTATATAAGTCAGCACGAGGCATCGGCGTCAGTCCGACGGCGGAAGAGCTCCTGAAGAAAGAAGACGCTGGAAGTCCTGGATGGGCGGCAGCCATGCAAACGAGCTTAAAGGCCGCCGCCCCCAGGTGAAGACCCTGAATAATAAACTTTTTTTTAAAGATGGTGTGGTGTTTTTATTTTAATATTTTCTTTACAGGTGGACTACAGGTGCCAGCGGGCCCTTTATGTCCGGATATGCTGGCACTTGTGGTTCTCCAAGTGCTATGCAAAAGAGCTTAACGGCTGCCGCCCACCAGGTGAAGACGCTGGAAGCCCTGGGAAGGCGGCAGCCATGCAAAAGAGCTTAAAGGCCGCTGCCTCCCCGGTGAAGACGCCGGAAGCCCTGGGGAGGTGGCAGCCCCCCAGGTGAAGGCGTCGGAAGCCCTGGAGAGGCGGCAGCCATGCAAAAAAGCTTAAAGGCCGCCGCCGCCAGGTGAAGACCCTGACTAATAAACTTTTTTTTAAAGACGGAGTGGTGTTTTTATTTTAATATTTTTTTTACAGGTGGACTACAGGTGCCAGTGGCCCTTTATGTCCGGACATGCTGGCACTTGTGGTTCTCCAAGTGCTATGCAAAAAAAGCTTAACAGCCACCGTCCACCAGGTGAAGACGCTGGAAGAGCCGGGAAGGTGGCAGCCATGCAAAAGAGCTTAAAGGCCGCTGCCTTCTAAGTGAAGACGCCGGAGAAAGACGACGGAAGCCCTGGGGAGGCGGCGGCCCCCCAGGTGAAGACGGCGGAAGCCCTGGAGAGGCAGTAGCCATGCAAAAGTGCTTAAATGCCGCCGTCCCCAGGTGAAGACCCTGACTAATAAAAAAATTTTTAAAGACGGTGTGGTGTTTTTATTTTAATATTTTCTTTACAGGTGCCAGGGGGCCCTTTATGTCCGGACATGCTGGCAATTGTGGTTCTCCAAGTGCTATGCAAAAGAGCTTAACAGCCGCCGCCCACCAGGTGAAGAAGCTGGAAGCCCTGGGAAGGCGGCAGCTATGCTAAAGAACTATAGAAAATGGTCTTACTCTATAATTGCTTTTAGATATCTTTCTCCTTTATAACTATTTTAAAGTGAGCTGAGGGGAAAATAACAATACAGGGTCCAGTTACATTATAAAATAATAAAAAAAAATTCTCTGACCAAAAAATAAAAATGTATAATAATTCTCCAACACTCTGAAGATGGTACGCTCATACTGTGAATTGCATAAAATATTTCTATGAACCCCACTTAATCACTGTTACACACTGGTTCTCACTGAGCGGAGGTTGAGATGAGAGGGGTGTTATTCGGCAGGATCACTGGAAGTGTTGTGGATCTCTGATAATCTCAGGTCTCTGAGGAGTTAAGTGAAAAATTACTGTCTCCCACAGTAATGCTCTAAGACATTGACAAGATGCCGCCGCATTTATGTGCAGGATTTAGGTCAGCAGCCATCTTGGTACAGGGAGTGAAGCCTTCCTGAGGCAACAGTATGGAATCTGCGCAGTAGCGCTCTCCCCTTTCAACACTTTTTATATACAGATAGGATAATAATGCTAAAACTCCCACATAGTCATCTAAATGGGATGTAGTCACCATCCCGGCGGTCAGCATACCACCACCGGGATCCCGGCCACAGAATGCCGTCAGTGGGGCGGAGGACTATTCCCACTAGTTGGTGTCCATGACACCCATAGAGAGGGAATACAACCTGTGGTGAGCGCAGCAAGCCACCAAGCTCGCAGCGTGAAGCCCGCAGCAAGGGGCTTCGTTTTGCTTGCCCCTCTCCCGGCATGCTGGCAGTCAGGACCCCGTCATCGGTATGCTGACCACCAGGATTCCGGCCGCCGGTCAACAACGCATCTGAATTATTACTTGTGCCTGGTGTAGGATTTTCAAATATGTGTAGTTTACTGTATACAAGGATATAAAACCTTAAAGGAACTGAGATCTAAGGTGTATTACATGTAGTTATAAAAATAAGTTTATTTTATGGCAGTAGTTTCCATACAGGGGGCCTTGAGACCCTGGGGTTCCTTGGGAAAGGTGGGAAGGGGGGGATAGGGGAGGCCTTGTAGTGGTGCCGTAGTTTGGTGGTCCATGAACAATTCAAATTGCTTATACTGAATTTAATCGGCAAAACCAGTCCTTCACCACATAACTGAACCTAAGGTTGACATATTATAAACACTATTTACTTCATTTTATATTTTTTTCTAAATTTCTCACTAAGAAACTATGGACTTGGGGTGCCGTGACAGAAATTCTGATACTCTAGGGCAGGGGTGTCAAACTCGCAGCTCCCACCGCATCCTTTTGTGGCCCGTGGTCCATTTGCGGCCCAACCACCTTGCTTGCAGCGAGGGCAGGAGAGCACAGCGCACACCTCTCTTGCTCCCCAGTCCAGTCTACGGCGATGTCACGGGTATCTTAAATCAGGTGCCAGTCCGTGTTCATGGACCAGAAGCCAATCAGGAGCAGTGCTTTCTATGTGCAGTGCCATCTTCCCAAAGAAATCACCATGAAGACGGCGCCACTGACACTGGCTACAGCACAGGCATACTGGGGAGGGGTAGCAAACTGGGGCTTCTGACAGGCCCCTCCAGCAGCCCCTCTACCAATGCTCGTCTTTTGTTGTTTTTATAACAACATGGTGACGACACTGCAGCAAAGAGATTTTCAACCGTTTACATCTCGCGGCACACTGAACAAGATTTAAGTATTGCCAAGGCACATTCAAATATAATGGTGATGCATGGTGCAGTTGCATGTCCTATGATGTCATGTTACAGCTTCTCCATAGGTAATGCCTGAGCCACATCTGAGAAAGCCAGAAGAGCCCAACACTGCCCGGGTCCAAAATAAGAACTGGCTCTGCAACCACTAAACCCACCAGGGTCTCAGTAACAGCAAAACACTGACGGGCCTGGATGTGCTTCTATGGCGGCACACCTGGAGACTGCTCAGGGCACACTAGTTTTCATCGTTTTGTCCTTAAATGAGGTTATCATTGAAACACTGGAACAGTAATAAACAACATAACAACAGTGGAAATTGGGTTCACACAAAGCCTTACATAGCCAAAGATAAATAGGGACACCCTACAATAAAAATATATACACATAATAAAACTGTAAGGGTTGTGTCTGTACATAGACATTTTTTTATTGAGAATTATACTTCTAGGGACTGTTTATGGACCATGGAGGCAAAAAAAAGAGAAATTTAGACTGTGTCTGTACGTTCTGGCATCACACAAAAACTACTGTATGAATTTATATCACATTTTCACTGTTGTATAGCTTAGTGACCTAGAAAAGGACTGAGGTATGTATGGTCTCGATCTAACATCAGGGAGAGGAACAATAAATTAACAACCAGATGCTTGCAGTGTGCAGGCTCCTCAAGTCCAAAAGGATGCGGTTACAATACCAGCGCTGGCATCATGAACACTGACTAGCCCGCCAGTTGGCATGCCGAGCAACAGGGACTATTCCCATAGAGTGAGATAGAACCTGTGGCAAGTGCAATGAGCCCGCAAGGGTCTTTGTTGTGCTGGCCGAAACCCCCCCTGCTGGCCATCTGACAGACGGAATCCCAGCGTCGGTATGGTGACCGCCAGTTTCCCAACCACCGGTCACCCAATACCAACCTGTCCAAAATGACTATACAGTATGCTGGCTATAACAGAAACCTGGCTCACACAATCAGACACTGCCTCCCCTGCAGCACTGTCACATGGTGGCCTCCACTTCACACACCCCCCCAGGCCTGGTAACCTCAAAGGAGGGGGTGTTGGAATATTACTGTCCAAATCTTACACGCACATCGTTTTACCACCTGTTCCCTCACTCACATTTACATCCTTTGAAGTACACTCTATTAGGATTTTCACCCCTTTCTCTCTGCGTGTTGCAGCTATCTATCGCCCACCTGGGCAACCCAAAAAGTTTCTGGAAGATTTTTCTGCTTGGCTCCCTCACTTTCTATCCTCTGACATCTCCACCATCATTATGGGTGATTTCAATCTCTCTATTGACAGTCCACAATCTCCCCATGCCTCTAAACTACTCTCTCTAACCTCCTCTCTTGGCCTCTCCCAATGGACTGACTCCCCTACTCATCAGGAGGGCCACTGCCTTGATCTTGTATTCACCAGACTATGCTCTGTTTCTGAAATCACTAACACTCTTTTCCCTCTCTCAGATCATAACCTTATCACATGCATGCTCTCCTCCCTTACTTCAAACTCCATGTCCCTAAAGTCTACAGAGACTGCTGTGTCACACCTTAACCAAACTCTAGTAACAGCACTTGATGAAGTGGCTCCAGCTACCCATCACACTCCACGTAGACTTAGATGTCAACCGTGGCACTCTAAATACACTAGACACTTACAAAAACTCTCACGAAAAGTTGAACGTCAGTGGCGTAAATCTCGTAGTTCAAGTGACTTTCTCACATATAAGACCACCTACCACTCTTATCGTAATGCTCTGGACACTGCCAAACAAACATATTTTCAATCTCTCATCTCTGCTCAAGCCTCTAACCCCAAGCGACTTTTTAATACATTTAAATCACTTCTTGTCCCTCCTTCACCTAACCCACCAGCCACTGTCAGTGCGCAAGATCTTGCTTCCTATTTCAAGGACAAGATTGACAAGATCTGAAATGAAATGGTATGCTCTTCCACAGCAAGTGACCTGCTCAATTCCCTGCCTGAACCCTCTAACACCTTCTCTTCCTTTGATCCTACAAATGAAGATGAAGTATCTGCACTCTTTTCATCTGCCTACTCTAATACCTCTCCCCTTGACTCTATACCCTCACAAATTAGTAAAGCTCTGTCTACTGTGCTCATCCCAACCTTAACGAAAATCTGTAATCTCTCCCTGTCTACTGGTATCTTTCCTTCTCTATACAAGCATGCAGTGATTACTCCCATTCTGAAAAAACAAAACTCTGACCCGAACTCTCTCTCTAACTACCGTCCCATCTCTCAGCTCCCATGCCCCTCCAAGCTACTGGAGAGACTTGCCTACACTCGCCTCACACACTTTCTTAACTCACACAGCCTACTGGACCCACTTCAGTCAGGATTTCGTGCCCAACACTCCACAGAGACAGCACTGACTAAGGTAGTGAATGATTTGGTCACTGCTAAATCTAAAGGGCATTACTCTCTACTTATTCTCATTGATCTCTCTGCTGCTTTTGACACTGTTGACCACTCTCTTCTCATACAAACACTACAATCCCTAGGTATTCAGGACACAGCCCTTTCTTGGTTCTCATCCTACCTATCTAATCGCTCCAGTGTTCGTTTCTCTGATTCCACCTCTCCTTCGCTACCTCTCTCAGTTGGAGTACCGCAAGGCTCTGTCCTAGGTCCTCTGCTTTTCTCTATCTATACTACATCTCTTGGCAAACTAATCAACTCTTTCGGATTTCAGTACCATCTGTATGCGGATGATACTCAAATCTACCTATCCTCCCCTGATTTGTCACCATCTGTATTGGGACGTGTCACTGAATGCCTTTCTGCCATTTCATCTTGGATGACATCTCGCCACCTCAAACTTAATATTTCCAAAACAGAATTAATTATATTTCCACCGGCCAATAGTAGTTTCCAACCTGATATCTCTATCACTGTTGAGAACTCTGCAATCACCCCTACCCCACAAGCTCGCTGCCTAGGTGTCATTCTTGACTCTGAACTGTCCTTTGTTACCCACATTCAATCTGTCTCAAGATCATGTTACATACATCTAAGAAACATATCCAAAATATGCCCTTATCTTACACAAGACACAGCAAAAACTCTAATCCATGCTCTCATTATCTCCCGCATTGATTATTGTAATAGTCTCCTGACCGGTCTTCCCAAACATAGGCTCTCACCACTACAATCCATTTTGAATGCAGCTGCGAGGCTAATCTTCCTTGCCAGACGTTCATCGTCTGCAGATCCGCTCTGTCAGTCCCTCCATTGGTTACCGGTATTCTACCGTATTAAATATAAAATACTTTTACTCACATACAAGGCTATTAACCAAACTGCACCAACATACATCTCTTCACTCATCTCAAAATATCTCCCTACCCGACCTCTCCACTCTGCACAAGATCTACGTCTCTCATCCACACGCATTACTTGTTCACACTCAAAATTACAGGACTTTATCCGGGCTTCACCCACTCTGTGGAATGCCCTCCCACGCACAGTAAGACTCGCCTCTAGTCTCCAAATCTTTAAATGTTCCCTGAAAACTCACCTCTTCAGACAAGCCTATCAAATTCCAGACCCACCCACATAACCTTCAGTGCTTCCCTATCTAATTACATCCTCTGTAGAGTATTCATAACATCACATATCTTGTCTTTCTTTAGTCTCACACCCTCCTGACACTTGGATAACTTTGTGGGGTATCATCATACAACCCATTAAGAACCTAGCAATCTGGTGGACCATTATGCAATAGGTAGCATCTATCCGTGTGTATCTATGCCTATTTCCCTATAGATTGTAAGCTTGCGAGCAGGGCCTGTCTATTTTTACCCAGTTTTGTTCTATTACTGTTGTTCTAATTGTAAAGCGCAACGGAATATGCTGCGCTATATAAGAAACTGTTAATAAATAAATAAATAATAAATACAGTATGAGTAGAATTATTACACTCACTTAGTGCAGTTGGACTTCCAGCGTATAGCACTGCACTGACGGTGTTCCGGTCATGCTTCTGCAGACCTTGACTCTGCCCAGGTTATACTTTTTTCAGCTAGAATGCTGTCCAATCTGATTTTGAATGCATTTACAGAGTCCGCCATTATTACCTTCTCCGGCAGGGAGTTCCAAATCTTTATTGCCCTGAAGAACCCCTTCCTACGTTTTGTATGGAATTTTCTCTCCTCTAACCTCAGTGAGTGTCCATGTGTCCTATACAGAGTTCTATTAATAAACAAATCCCCTGCTAACTCCTTGTAATGACCCTTTACATATTTGAAGATATTAATAATATCTCCTCTTAGACGCCTCTTTTCTAGAGTATACATATTTAACATAGTTAGCCTTTCCTCGTACTCCAGTGTCTCTAACCCTTTAATCAGTTTAGTAGCACGCCTTTGAACTCTTTCGAGTTCTGCAATATCTTTTTTATAATATGGTGCCAAAAACTGAACACAATATTCCAGATGCGGACGTACCAATGATTTGTACAGCGGCATGATTACATCCTGGTCCCTGGTTTCAATACCCCGTTTTATGCAAGCAAGGACTTTACTTGTCTTCTTCACTGCATTTTGACACTGTACTGTTATTGAGTGTATTATCTATGAGAACCCCCAAATCTTTTTCCACTACTGATACCCCTATATTTTCCCCATTAAGTGAATAGGATGCAAGTTTGTTTTTAATCCCAAAATGCATAGCTTTGCATTTTTCAATATTGAACCTCATTCCCCATTTAGACACCCAAAATTCAAGTTTAAATAAGTCATTCTGTAGAGACTCCACATCTATTTCTGAATTAATTACCTTACACAGTTTAGTATCATCTGCAAAGATTGATACTATGCTTCCCAGGCCTATTCCTAGGTCATTAATACATATATTGAACAGTATCGGACCAAATATGGACCCTTGTGGTATACCGCTGACTACTAGTGCCCAGCTGGAGAACATCTCATTGACCACTACTCGTTGTACCCTGTTATCCAGCCAATTACCTATCCATGCACAAACAGTGTATCCTAGGCCAAGTTCCCTTAATTTGATGATCAGTCTCTTGTGAGGCACTGTATTGAAGGCTTTTGCAAAATCTAAATAGACCACATCCACTGCTTTTCCCTGGTTAAGATTATCGCTCACTTCGTCGTAGAAGCTAATTAAGTTAGTTTGACATGATCTGTCCCTCACAAACCCATGCTAACTCCTGCTAATAAACTTAGTATTCCGCAGATAATCCTCTATGCTATCCCTCAAAATTCCTTCCAATATTTTACCCACTATAGAGGTTAAACTAACTGGTCTATAGTACCCAGGATGATTTTTAGAACCCTTTTTAAATAATGGCACTACCTCAGCTATACGCCAATCCATCTGTACCATACCCGATTTAATGGAACTATAGAAAATCAAGTATAAGGGTCTTGCAAGCTGTGCCTTAAGCTCCATAATAACCCTCGGATGAAAACCATTTGGTCCCGGTGATTTATTAATCTTTATGTTGCTTAGTCTCTCCAGGACTATTTCCTCACTTAAACAAGCATCTAGCCAAGAATCATTACCTTCACTGTCGTTATGCACTACTAACACCGTCTGATCCTCCCTGGTGAAAAAAAGCTGTTCAGTATATCCGCTTTTATTTTGTCATCGTTTCCAAGGCTCACAGTTCATCTTTTAATGGGCCTATGTTCTATTTCTTTAACCCTTTAATGTTTATGTATTTATAAAACTCTTTGGGATTGGCTTTATTCTCTATAGCAATTTGTTTTTCATTTACAATTGTAGCTGCCCTTATTACTTTTTTTGCATCTTTTATTGCATTCTTTGTAATACTGGAATGACTCCTCCCCTCCATTAGTTTTAAATGCTTTAAAAGAACACCTCTTTTTAGCCATTGCTTCTTTGACATCCTTATTAAGCCACATTGATTTGAGTCTATTACTCTTGCGTTTACTGCCCAAGGGTATGAATTTGTGAATATTGCTATCAAGCAACCCTTTTAAAGCATCCCACATTTCCGATGTGTCTTTACCATGAAACAAAACTTCCCAGTCAATGTTGTTTAGTGCCTGTCTCAGCATATTGAAGTTAGCTTTTCTAAAGTTGAATGTTTTTGTTGATTCCTTATAGCTATGTTTCTTAAAACTGATGCTGAATGTGATCATATAGTGATCACTGTTTCCCAAGGTCTCCCAACACTAGGATGTCTCCCATTCCCGCAGCTTTTTCAATTTGCTGTGAGAGCAGTTCCTCGTCACGTATGCTAATATCTGGTTGCTTGTAGCACGTGCCAATGACTAGTTTCTTTATTTCAGTGCCCCCACTAGTGATCTCAACCCATAGTGATTCCCCATTATCACCAGTCCCCTCGTAAATAACATATATTAAGTTTGGTTTTAGAGATGGTTTTACAAAGAGACATACCCCTCCTCCCATTTTGGTAGCCCTGTCCCTCCTGAGAAGTGAATATCCCTCCAAATTAGTAACCCAGTCGTGAGAGTCGTCCCACCACGTTTCCGTAATACCTATAATATCATACTGATTTTTTGATACATGCCATTCCAATTCCCCCATTTTACCTGATAGGCTTCTTGCTTTCGAAAGCAGACATTTTATGTTAATATTTCCTTTGCCCTTTTGCTTTAATGGTAACTTACCATTATTTACAAGTACCTTTCTAGAATTACTCTTACCGACTGATATTCTATTCTCTACCTTACCCCCCATCAGGGGTTAAGGTGCAATCAGTGAGATTGCTGGATTATTCAGGGAGTTTGGTAGATTGCTTCTATTTCAGGGAGTCTCCTGCAGAATGAGGGAGCGTAGGCAAGTATGGTTATACCAACAGAATAATGTACAAAAAGACAGCAAAGTACATGTACAGTAGTTTAATTTGGACCACATGGCCTGCCTGGTAGTGGTATCACATCCTATAGCAACAATATTAACACAAGGCCCCAAAGGTCAAAGCGCAACAAAAAAACATTACACTTAAGTCAAGTAATCGGTCAGGCAGAGATGTACCTCTCTGCCGGTAACCTCAGGGTACCATGTGTAAAATGTGGCACTGGTGCTCCCGAACTGTGCCATGTGGATCGCAAAACTGGATATATGCATCTAGCTCCTCCTGTGGAATGCAGCTACCAGTTTGCAAGCAACATCAGTGCACATGTGCAGACCAGTAGGGACCATATGGTAGCACTGATCCTGTTTTGAATGAACAGCTAAACTACAGGAATAATTTATTAAACTCAATAAAACAGGAGTTAAAGAGAAAGTCTCATATCAGCTAGAGATGAGCGGGTTCGGTTCCTCGGAATCCGAACCCGCCCGAACTTCATGTTTTTTTACACGTGTAACCCTATTCTCAGGGGTAGTAATTCTTAGTATATGATACCCTTAATTTTGTGCCTCCACCCAAGTCATTTAAATATTCACTATATATGAATTAGATTAAGGGTGGACTTGGGACACCCTGTAAATAGTTATATATATATATATATATAGTAATTAAATTAAATATCCTTTACAGTATATTATACTTTTACTTTACAGTTTTACCTTGGGACCTCTGAAAGCTTCCTCCCGACATGCAGGAATCGAACATACAGGTAAGTAACATTTTAGGCCAAAGTCATTTTATATTTTTACTTATAAGCATTAATGAAATATCATTTAGACATATCTTGTTCTAAAGTTATCTATTTCATAACCAATTCATACAGGTAATTACATTAAATGCATTAATACATATAATATAACATCAATGGTAATATACATCATATAACTCTAATTATCTCTATCAAGACCTTGCTCGTTATAATAAATGTATAGAGTATATATATATATATATATATATATATATATATATAGGTCCCACTCCTGAATAGAGTCTGAATGTATAGCTGACTATATACAACTGATAACCTTGAAAATTCTTGACACGCAGTCTGGTAGACCTGTAGTATGCAATTACTTCCTGAATACTATTTTATTCCGGCTGGATATTTATGAGCTCATTAATAATCAGTTTCCAAGGGTACAAGAATATCACAGCTAAGGCTCTTGAATAGCAATTTCCAGTAGAACTTTGTAGCAGTGTAAAGTGAGTGACTAAGGCTGTCGGTGAGATCTGTTTAAATGACTTCCATATAAACTACATTGTATCTTTTCTGTACTTTGTATCCTTTAAACACTACACTTGATGGAATACTGCTACATTAAATATAAAGAGTATCCTTTCTTTCTAGCCTGAGTTGTTGAAGCTAGTGAGCTAGTGATCCTGTGCAAATCTCCTGCTAAATTCTTCCTATGTCGAATGGTAGGTCTATAGTACACTCCCACTGTGGTGAGGTAGTTCAGTATATTATTTGAGGGAGTAATGGGAACCTTGCTTTTAATAGAATCATTTTAGAATGGTAATAAATGGTTCCAGGAGCTTTAAATATGTAGTAGCATTCAGTCCCGGATATCATAAAATAGTGGATGCACCCCTGTTGTGTCTATAAATTGTTTCTACAGTGAAAAGGTGCACAGTATAAATCACTACAGACCTCAGATGTCTTCTATGAATGCCTCCTGACATTCACTCTTTCATGCCTGGTAGCTCCGCCCACACAGCATTTCATTGGTGGGCAGTGGATCGGCGTTAGGGTTAACCAGGAGTATCGGTTGTCTTGAAGGTAGATAGTGGTGACGGCTTCTTCACATCTCACCTCTTCCGCTGTCGGCCGCTCACCACCTGAAGCGCTGGTGACAGCTTTCCGGCTCTCTCGCTGATCCCCTCTCGATGCGCCGGTAACAGCTCCCCCGGCTCTAGGCGGCTCCTGTCTTCAGACGATCACCTTGTGATGCACCGGTAACCGCTCCCCCGGCTCGCTGCTCTCGGCGGCTCTTGTCTTCAGTCGCTCACCTCTCCTGGCGCCGGTAACAGCTCCCCCGGCTCTTGGCGGCACCTTTCTGCAGCCGCTCACCTCGCGATGCGCCGGTAACAGCTCCCCCGGCTCGCTGCTCTCAGCGGCTCCTGTCTTCAGCCGCTCACCTCACGATGCGCCAGTCACCGCTCCCCCGGCTCGCTGCTCTCGGCGGCTATTGTCTTCAGCCGCTCACCTCTCCTGGCGCCGGTAACAGCTTCCCCGGCTATTGGCGGCTCCTTTCTTCAGCCGCTCACCTTGCGATGCGCCGGTAACAGCTCCTCCGGCTCGCTGCTCTCAGCGGCTCCTGTCTTCAGCCGCTTATCTTTGGTGCTTCGGTGTGCTATCGCTCGCTAGAGCCCTCACACCATCTCCGCTGCGCCGCCAATGCTTACAGCACAGCTCTATGAGGCGGGCAGGGAGAGGCATAAGTTACTCCCTCGGAGGTGCACACACCAGTCCCGTTCAGCGCTACAGATCCTCCTTTTATACAGGAGCCCCAGGGGCCACGAGAGCGGTATCGTCCTCGTGAGTACTGACTCTTTTCCCGCCGACAGCACGAGCCCTGTACATTGTTCCTCGTGCCCTATTAAGGGCTGTGGTAGTACCTTACAATAGGTATTTTATAGAGTGGCTATTCAGTCCATGAACAACGAACCATTAAATATATATATATATAGACAGATATATACATAGGTACACTATCCACTGACCAAGATCAATGAAAGACTTATTATTTAGCAATTAATAAGTACAATATCCCCCACAATAACTCAAGACTTATTCCTATTTTACCTCATCCCTATGCACAGCTCTATGGAGATTAACATAAGGAACACCACTATACCCACGGACAAGTAGATATATACACATAATGCTAGACAACAGGCACTATGGATATACCCAGGTATACCTTGGGTTCTTTATTTTTCTTAGTTTTATCCCTGTTGGGGAGGTATGATTATTAACATGGCTACATTTCTCCCCCTGGGGATCAGAATTTCTTAGTAACTCTAAATTCAGATCACCATTTAATTAAATATATGGATGGGTTGATTTCCCTCATATCCAAAGTAGGGCCAAGTATATACAAAGCTAGGATAAACTACTCTAGGTTCACTACAGGAGTGCCCAAGCTGATCATAGGTGAGTATCATAGGAGGTCTACGTTCCCTTGGAGGTCTGGTGTTTTCTTCTATTTCGTCAATACTTGGCGTAATAGGTAGTTCACTCTCATGTCGATAAGAGGGAGAGATATCCTCCCATGAAGGATCATGTGGTTCACATATATTCCATGTTTCAAGGGAAGAGTGTTGATAGTTGTTACTCAAGTCACTTATAGAATCAGATGGTTGAGAATGATTGACTACTGGTTCAGATAGATCCCTACAGAGAACAGGTTGACCCGTTGTATAGAAGAATCCCTGGTCTCTCCTCTCTGGATCAGAACAGTACGATGATGGATACTCTGGGGAATGGGGGATACTTGAATGGTCAGCTACTTTAGGATACACTCTATCCTCTTCTATCGGGAAAGAAATATCTTGACTTATAGGCAACAAATGTTGGCGGTGGTACGTTAATATAGGCCCCTCTTTATCTTCCGGTACCAGCTGATAAACCGGAATATCAGGTAATTGTTTAAGCACTCGATAAGGGATTTCTTTCCACCGGTTAGATAATTTTTGTCTTCTAGGAGTCCCTAACCGCCTTAATAGAACTCGATCACCAGGAAGTAATAAGTGCTCCTTAACTTTAGCATCATACCGCTGTTTATTCTTTTCACCATGCTTTTCAGATGCTCTTTTAGCAATTTCATGAGCAGCTAGTAATTCTTTCCTCAAATTGTTGATATAAGTATTATAAGTAGACAACTTGGAAGTGGTACGAGAGAGGCCCAAAGAAACATCTATGGGTAGTCGGGCTTCTCTTCCAAACATTAGTGCATAAGGGGAGTACCCAGTGGAGTCATTCCGAGTACAATTGTAGGCATGAACAAGTTGATTAATAAATCGTTTCCATTGTATTTTTTTCTTGGGATCCAAGGTTCCTAACATATCTAATAGAGTTCTATTGAACCGTTCTGGTTGGGGATCCCCCTGGGGATGATATGGTGAGGTTCGGGACTTCTTTATTCCGCAACAAAGGCACAGTTCTTTAATTAACTTGCTTTCGAAGTCTCTTCCCTGATCAGTATGGATGCGAGCTGGGAGCCCATAATGTACAAAGAAATGATCCCAAAGAGTTTTAGCTACGGTCAATGCTTTTTGATCCCGGGTGACATAGGCTTGGGCGTAGCGTGTGAAATGATCAGTGATTACCAGAATATTACTTTCTCTCCCATTGGGCCCTTCTAAGGATAAAAAGTCAATGCAGACCAATTCCATAGGTCCAGAACTACGTAAATTGACCATTAGTGCTGTGGGAGTGGGTAACTTCTTTCTAAGAACACAATTTTTACAAGTTTTACAATAATAGTCAATATCCTTACTCATATATGGCCAATATACTCTCTCTTGTATTAGATGTAATGTTTTATCCACCCCCAAATGTCCATGTTTGTCATGCAGAGAATAGAGGACCTTAGGAATATGCATGGTTGGGAGAACCAGCTGATACTTATGGTGCCCCTCTTTGGTAAGGGTTTTTTGCAAAGTATTCCTTGTTTGAACACTAATCGTTTTTTTTCTCGTAACAAAACTTTGCTCTTGGAAGAAAGATTACACCCCAGAGATCTTTCAGAGTTCCTTAGATATTCCATTACAATAGCAATATCAGGGTCCTGGGATTGGTCTTCTCTCATTTGCTCTTTAGAAATGGTAGGTAAGTCTTCCAACTCAGGAGTATTAATCCAACAATACATGGAAGGAATAGAGGCATCAGTGGCTCCCACCGAGTGTACTGCTCCTGAAGAATTGCTAGGTAGCAATTTAATTTGATGGCACAACCCTTGCAGTGCGGGAGCGGGTATTTCCACCCATTCATCGTTTGAACTTACACAAGGAGGATGGGGTAATCTGGATAGGGCATCAGCATCGATATTCTGCTTTCCAGGTTTGTATTTCAAAGAAAACTGGTAATTGGACAGAGCGGCTAACAACCTATGTCCAGTGGCATCCAATTTGGCAGTTGTATTAATGTTGGTCAAAGGGTTATTGTCTGTAATCACAGTGAAGTGCACACCATATAGATAATCGTGGAACTTATCCACTACCGCCCACTTAAGGGCTAAATACTCTAATTTATGTACCGCATAGTTCCTTTCACTGGTGGACAGGCCCCTGCTGACATAAGCTATGGGTTTTAACACATCTTCATGTTGTTGGTATAATACTCCCCCGATCCCATCAAATGAAGCATCGATATGTAGCTCATAGGGAAGTTCAGGATTAGCATATGCTAGAACAGGAGAATGCGTTAGAAGATATTTCAATTGATCAAAGGCCTCATCACAAGCCTGCGTCCATCGAGTACCGAAAACCTCTTTTGGCTTATGATAGTCTTTCAAGTTTCTCTCAGGCTGCTTCAGTCGCCCATGAGTGCGGGAAGGGTATCCCTTTGTTAATTCAGTTAACGGACGGGCAATTCTAGAATACTGTGGCACAAACCTCCGATAGTACCCGCAGAATCCCAGAAAAGATCGAAGGTCTTTCAAAGTATTTGGTCTCGGCCAATTCTGTACAGCTGATACTTTATCTGGATCAGTAGAAATTCCATCTCTACTAACAACATGGCCCAGGTATTTCACGGTGGTTTGACAAAATTTGCATTTATCGACAGACAACTTCAATCCCCTTTTCTGTAATCTGTCCAAAACTTTTAACAGTCTATGGTTATGTTCTTCCAGATTTCGTCCAAATACAATAAGATCATCTAAATAAACTAGTACTTCCCTATAACACATGTCCCCTACCGTTTGTTCCATGGTCCTTTGAAAGGTGGCTGGGGCTCCTTTTATCCCCTGGGGCATCTTTAGAAACTCAAAAAATCCAATGGGACAAATGAAAGCTGTCTTAGGTCGGTCGTCAGGATGCATTGGTATCTGGTAGTAGCCACTCCGCATATCCAAAACAGAGAACCATTTACTACCTTGTAAACAGTCCAAAGCTTCCTCAACTTTGGGGACAGTATACTGATCGGGAATAGTACGATGGTTTAATGTACGGTAGTCCACACATAATCTAATGTCTCCATTCTTCTTCCTGGCTACTACTATAGGAGAGGCATAAGGACTATCGGAGTCGGCAATAACTTGATTTTCCAGCAAACCCTTTAAATGTTGCCTGACGTCGTCAAAATCTGCCGGAGCCAAACGACGCGATCGTTCTCTAAATGGGGTCTCATTAGTCATATGTATGCGATGTTCAATTCCAATAGCAGTTCCCAAATCCCAGTTACTTAAAGAGAAAACGGGCTTCCTGTGCCTTAACTGCGAAATTAATCGGTCTTTCTGATCCACCGATATATCACTATTCTGAAAACACTCTGCTATTTTATCAATAAATTCAGAGTCAATGTTACCAGCATTAACCGGTAGCAATGAGGGAGTTGGGTCACATTCTACTTTGTTTACATTAAAAGAATCTAAATTAGAGATACCAGGGAGTACTGAGGTATATTTATCTTGTTGGTCCAAACACCAGTTAGATAGCATTTTAAATAAATTTGAATTAGTACCGACAATCACCGACACTATTCCTTTATCCCCAGGGGAGTCAGGGCACACTAGTGCCAGAAACGGTAAGGGGTCTTGATATCCAGATGGCTGTTGGGGAAACTCTATCTGAGTAGTAACATATCCCAAATAGGGATATTTCTGCTCACTTAATCCCCAAATAGTTAATCCATCGAATGGCATTAAGGGAACTTCTGATAAATATTGATAATACCAACTCTCAAAAATAATGGACACTTGAGATCCACTATCAAGTAAAGCGGTACACAAATGTCCATTAATCAAAACATGCATCAAAGGAGCCTGTCCCATCATTCCCTCTGGAATGAGAGTAGGCCACTGGGTACTCCCCATTTTGCAAACAATTATGGGTTGGGAGTCGGTGCGGGGTTCATCGACATCCCTTCTACGTTTTCCGACTGTTCCTGTTGACGTCTATCCGGTGTAGCTGAGAGTGAAGAGAACATTCTTCCCTGATTACATTCAAAGGACCTATGTCCTAATTGTCCACATTTAAAGCAGGTGATATTAGAATTATCCACTGATCTCCGGTTAAATCCTCTACCCCGGCCAGGAGGGGAAACTCTTGACGCTGCATTTGGAGTGTGTTGTAGAGAAATTAATTGATCTAATTTCTTGTTTTGTTCCTCTATTAACTTGAGTAATTGCTCATTTACTGACGTAACATCCACAGTAGGAGCAATTATTTTAACTCGTTTTAAATTCTTCTCTCGGTTTTCGATCTGTACTTCTTCCACTTTTACTTCTTTTATCAATTCTCCTAAAGTAGGAGCAGGCTCCCTTGGCAGACTACACCTTAAACGTTGAGCTACTGGGTTAGTAGTAAGAGCCCCTCTCAAGATGTGTTTCAATCGCCTCTCATCAATTTCCTGGGGATTAATCCCTCCTTTATCCAGAAGCTTGTAGAGAATTTTATCTAATCGATAAATGTAATTGGTAAGCGTCTCATTAGGCTCTTGGTAAGTTTGATTTAATCTAGATAGAATGTCCCCTACATCTTCCACAGTCCCAAATGAATAGTCCAAGGCTTCAAAATAATTTTTCAAAGTAGCTTGAGTGTTACTTCTCCTGGTGGCATGAATTATTCCCATGGCGGGTCCCCTCAAACTCTCCACAATTCTTTGTTTTTTTATGTGCTCGGGGCATCTCCACTCCTCTGAATGTTGTACCGCCGCCTCTCGCCATACATCATAGCTCTCTTCTCCTGTGGGAACTGGTGTTACCCCTGAAAAGATCCTTAATCTCCGATACCCCCCTTCATAATGCCATCGTTCAAAATGACTAACCACTTTATCCATTACATTTTCCACTTGAGGATCTATTTTACCCTTATCTAATAATTCTTCTTCGGAAGTATTACTGTTATTGGGGTAACATCCTGCATTTGTACTCTCAATTTTACTATCCTCTTGCATTAAGGTCTTCTGCCCCCCATCTACATACTTATCCACTGGCCACATTATTTTCCATTTCTTACCAGGGGCTTTGTCAATTAAAATATTAGCTGGTATTACAGATGCATCTAATGTATTGTCATTACTAAGTAGAATGGCACATATGTCATCATTAATTCCTTTCCATTTATCTACAATATAGGGTTGTTTTATTCCATACATTTTCTTAACTTCACTTACAATATCTTCATCTATTATTTCCATAAAATTTCCCAAAATGCTTAAACTTTTCTGTGCATCTACACCTTTGCTTCTACACCAGCTAAATATATCTTCTCCCTTTATAAACTCCATTTCTATCTATTTGTTCAAATCTCAGCCTTAGTGCCTCCAAATGTAACCCTATTCTCAGGGGTAGTAATTCTTAGTATATGATACCCTTAATTTTGTGCCTCCACCCAAGTCATTTAAATATTCACTATATATGAATTAGATTAAGGGTGGACTTGGGACACCCTGTAAATAGTTATATATATATATATATATATATATATATATATATATATAGTAATTAAATTAAATATCCTTTACAGTATATTATACTTTTACTTTACAGTTTTACCTTGGGACCTCTGAAAGCTTCCTCCCGACATGCAGGAATCGAACATACAGGTAAGTAACATTTTAGGCCAAAGTCATTTTATATTTTTACTTATAAGCATTAATGAAATATCATTTAGACATATCTTGTTCTAAAGTTATCTATTTCATAACCAATTCATACAGGTAATTACATTAAATGCATTAATACATATAATATAACATCAATGGTAATATACATCATATAACTCTAATTATCTCTATCAAGACCTTGCTCGTTATAATAAATGTATAGAGTATATATATATATATATATATATATAGGTCCCACTCCTGAATAGAGTCTGAATGTATAGCTGACTATATACAACTGATAACCTTGAAAATTCTTGACACGCAGTCTGGTAGACCTGTAGTATGCAATTACTTCCTGAATACTATTTTATTCCGGCTGGATATTTATGAGCTCATTAATAATCAGTTTCCAAGGGTACAAGAATATCACAGCTAAGGCTCTTGAATAGCAATTTCCAGTAGAACTTTGTAGCAGTGTAAAGTGAGTGACTAAGGCTGTCGGTGAGATCTGTTTAAATGACTTCCATATAAACTACATTGTATCTTTTCTGTACTTTGTATCCTTTAAACACTACACTTGATGGAATACTGCTACATTAAATATAAAGAGTATCCTTTCTTTCTAGCCTCAGTTGTTGAAGCTAGTGAGCTAGTGATCCTGTGCAAATCTCCTGCTAAATTCTTCCTATGTCGAATGGTAGGTGTATAGTACACTCCCACTGTGGTGAGGTAGTTCAGTATATTATTTGAGGGAGTAATGGGAACCTTGCTTTTAATAGAATCATTTTAGAATGGTAATAAATGGTTCCAGGAGCTTTAAATATGTAGTAGCATTCAGTCCCGGATATCATAAAATAGTGGATGCACCCCTGTTGTGTCTATAAATTGTTTCTACAGTGAAAAGGTGCACAGTATAAATCACTACAGACCTCAGATGTCTTCTATGAATGCCTCCTGACATTCACTCTTTCATGCCTGGTAGCTCCGCCCACACAGCATTTCATTGGTGGGCAGTGGATCGGCGTTAGGGTTAACCAGGAGTATCGGTTGTCTTGAAGGTAGATAGTGGTGACGGCTTCTTCACATCTCACCTCTTCCGCTGTCGGCCGCTCACCACCTGAAGCGCTGGTGACAGCTTTCCGGCTCTCTCGCTGATCCCCTCTCGATGCGCCGGTAACAGCTCCCCCGGCTCTAGGCGGCTCCTGTCTTCAGACGATCACCTTGTGATGCACCGGTAACCGCTCCCCCGGCTCGCTGCTCTCGGCGGCTCTTGTCTTCAGTCGCTCACCTCTCCTGGCGCCGGTAACAGCTCCCCCGGCTCTTGGCGGCACCTTTCTGCAGCCGCTCACCTCGCGATGCGCCGGTAACAGCTCCCCCGGCTCGCTGCTCTCAGCGGCTCCTGTCTTCAGCCGCTCACCTCACGATGCGCCGGTCACCGCTCCCCCGGCTCGCTGCTCTCGGCGGCTATTGTCTTCAGCCGCTCACCTCTCCTGGCGCCGGTAACAGCTTCCCCGGCTATTGGCGGCTCCTTTCTTCAGCCGCTCACCTTGCGATGCGCCGGTAACAGCTCCCCCGGCTCGCTGCTCTCAGCGGCTCCTGTCTTCAGCCGCTTATCTTTGGTGCTTCGGTGTGCTATCGCTCGCTAGAGCCCTCACACCATCTCCGCTGCGCCGCCAATGCTTACAGCACAGCTCTATGAGGCGGGCAGGGAGAGGCATAAGTTACTCCCTCGGAGGTGCACACACCAGTCCCGTTCAGCGCTACAGATCCTCCTTTTATACAGGAGCCCCAGGGGCCACGAGAGCGGTATCGTCCTCGTGAGTACTGACTCTTTTCCCGCCGACAGCACGAGCCCTGTACATTGTTCCTCGTGCCCTATTAAGGGCTGTGGTAGTACCTTACAATAGGTATTTTATAGAGTGGCTATTCAGTCCATGAACAACGAACCATTAAATATATATATATAGACAGATATATACATAGGTACACTATCCACTGACCAAGATCAATGAAAGACTTATTATTTAGCAATTAATAAGTACAATATCCCCCACAATAACTCAAGACTTATTCCTATTTTACCTCATCCCTATGCACAGCTCTATGGAGATTAACATAAGGAACACCACTATACCCACGGACAAGTAGATATATACACGTAATGCTAGACAACAGGCACTATGGATATACCCAGGTATACCTTGGGTTCTTTATTTTTCTTAGTTTTATCCCTGTTGGGGAGGTATGATTATTAACATGGCTACACACGGGTCCGAGCGACTCGGATCTTCCCGCCTTGCTCGGTTAACCCGAGCGCGCCCGAACGTCATCATCACGCTGTCGGATTCTCGCGAGGCTCGGATTCTATCGCGAGACTCGGATTCTATATAAGGAGCCGCGCGTCGCCGCCATTTTTCACACGTGCATTGAGATTCATAGGGAGAGGACGTGTCTGGCGTCCTCTCCGTTTATAGAGATTCGAGAAGAGAGTGAGACAGAGAGAGACACAGTAGTGATTTGGGGAGCATTAGGAGGAGTACTACTACTACTAGTACTTGCTGAAGTGATAGAGAGAGATAGTGTGACTGTATTATCTGACTTGTGGGGGAGACACTGACAGTGGGGAGCAGTTAGAGTCTGAGAGCAGGACTCAGGACTCAGGAGTACATATAACGTACAGTGCACACTTTTGCTGCCAGAGTGCCAGCCACACTGCCATTGTTTGTGACCACACTGACCACCAGTATAATATATATTGTGATTGTCTGCTTAGGACTCAGGAGTACTACTTGCAAGTTGCTGATAGTGTGACCAGTGACCTGACCACCAGTTTAATAAATCACCACCAGTTTATGAGTTTAATATATATTATATATATATATAATTGTATATAATATATATATAATATTGTATACCACCTAGCACCTACCCGTGTTTTTTTTTTTTCTTTCTTCTTTATACATACTACTATAGTAGCTTACTGTAGCAGTCTGCGGTGCTGCTGAGCTGACAGTGTCCAGCAGGTCGGTCATCAGTCATTACATAATAAATATATAATATATACCTGTCCGGCTGCAGTACTAGTGATATTATATATACATATATATTGATTTCATCTCATTATCATCCAGTCTATATTAGCAGCAGACACAGTACGTTAGTCCACGGCTGTAGCTACCTCTGTGTCGGCACTCGGCAGTCCATCCATAATTGTATACCACCTACCCGTGGTTGTTGTTTTTTTCTTTCTTCTTTATACATACTACTATAGTAGCTTACTGTAGCAGTCTGCGGTGCTGCTGAGCTGACAGTGTCCAGCAGGTCCGTCATCAGTCATTACATAATAAATATATAATATATACCTGTCCGGCTGCAGTACTAGTGATATTATATATACATATATATTGATTTCATCTCATTATCATCCAGTCTATATTAGCAGCAGACACAGTACGTTAGTCCACGGCTGTAGCTACCTCTGTGTCGGCACTCGGCAGTCCATCCATAATTGTATACCACCTACCCGTGGTTGTTGTTTTTTTCTTTCTTCTTTATACATACTACTATAGTAGCTTACTGTAGCAGTCTGCGGTGCTGCTGAGCTGACAGTGTCCAGCAGGTCCGTCATCAGTCATTACATAATAAATATATAATATATACCTGTCCGGCTGCAGTACTAGTGATATTATATATACATATATATTGATTTCATCTCATTATCATCCAGTCTATATTAGCAGCAGACACAGTACGTTAGTCCACGGCTGTAGCTACCTCTGTGTCGGCACTCGGCAGTCCATCCATAATTGTATACCACCTACCCGTGGTTGTTGTTTTTTTCTTTCTTCTTTATACATACTACTATAGTAGCTTACTGTAGCAGTCTGCGGTGCTGCTGAGCTGACAGTGTCCAGCAGGTCCGTCATCAGTCATTACATAATAAATATATAATATATACCTGTCCGGCTGCAGTACTAGTGATATTATATATACATATATATTGATTTCATCTCATTATCATCCAGTCTATATTAGCAGCAGACACAGTACGTTAGTCCACGGCTGTAGCTACCTCTGTGTCGGCACTCGGCAGTCCATCCATAATTGTATACCACCTACCCGTGGTTGTTGTTTTTTTCTTTCTTCTTTATACATACTACTATAGTAGCTTACTGTAGCAGTCTGCGGTGCTGCTGAGCTGACAGTGTCCAGCAGGTCCGTCATCAGTCATCACATAATAAATATATAATATATACCTGTCCGGCTGCAGTACTAGTGATATTATATATACATATATGTTTGATTTCATCTCATTATCATCCAGTCTATATTATCAGCAGACACAGTACGTTAGTCCACGGCTGTAGCTACCTCTGTGTCGGCACTCGGCAGTCCATCCATAATTGTATACCACCTACCCGTGGTTGTTGTTTTTTTCTTTCTTCTTTATACATACTACTATAGTAGCTTACTGTAGCAGCCTGCGGTGCTGCTGAGCTGACAGTGTCCAGCAGGTCCGTCATCAGTCATTACATAATAAATATATAATATATACCTGTCCGTCTGCAGTACTAGTGATATTATATATACATATATATTGATTTCATCTCATTATCATCCAGTCTATATTAGCAGCAGACACAGTACGTTAGTCCACGGCTGTAGCTACCTCTGTGTCGGCACTCGGCAGTCCATCCATAATTGTATACCACCTACCCGTGGTTGTTGTTTTTTTCTTTCTTCTTTATACATACTACTATAGTAGCTTACTGTAGCAGTCTGCGGTGCTGCTGAGCTGACAGTGTCCAGCAGGTCCGTCATCAGTCATTACATAATAAATATATAATATATACCTGTCCGGCTGCAGTACTAGTGATATTATATATACATATATATTGATTTCATCTCATTATCATCCAGTCTATATTAGCAGCAGACACAGTACGTTAGTCCACGGCTGTAGCTACCTCTGTGTCGGCACTCGGCAGTCCATCCATAATTGTATACCATCTACCCGTGGTTGTTGTTTTTTTCTTTCTTCTTTATACATACTACTATAGTAGCTTACTGTAGCAGTCTGCGGTGCTGCTGAGCTGACAGTGTCCAGCAGGTCCGTCATCAGTCATTACATAATAAATATATAATATATACCTGTCCGGCTGCAGTACTAGTGATATTATATATACATATATATTGATTTCATCTCATTATCATCCAGTCTATATTATCAGCAGACACAGTACGTTAGTCCACGGCTGTAGCTACCTCTGTGTCGGCACTCGGCAGTCCATCCATAATTGTATACCACCTACCCGTGGTTGTTGTTTTTTTCTTTCTTCTTTATACATACTACTATAGTAGCTTACTGTAGCAGCCTGCGGTGCTGCTGAGCTGACAGTGTCCAGCAGGTCCGTCATCAGTCATTACATAATAAATATATAATATATACCTGTCCGTCTGCAGTACTAGTGATATTATATATACATATATATTGATTTCATCTCATTATCATCCAGTCTATATTAGCAGCAGACACAGTACGTTAGTCCACGGCTGTAGCTACCTCTGTGTCGGCACTCGGCAGTCCATCCATAATTGTATACCACCTACCCGTGGTTGTTGTTTTTTTCTTTCTTCTTTATACATACTACTATAGTAGCTTACTGTAGCAGTCTGCGGTGCTGCTGAACTGACAGTGTCCAGCAGGTCCGTCATCAGTCATTACATAATAAATATATAATATATACCTGTTCGGCTGCAGTACTAGTGATATTATATATACATATATATTGATTTAATCTCATTATCATCCAGTCTATATTATCAGCAGACACAGTACGTTAGTCCACGGCTGTAGCTACCTCTGTGTCGGCACTCGGCAGTCCATCCATAATTGTATACCACCTACCCGTGGTTGTTGTTTTTTTCTTTCTTCTTTATACATACTACTATAGTAGCTTACTGTAGCAGTCTGCGGTGCTGCTGAGCTGACAGTGTCCAGCAGGTCCGTCATCAGTCATTACATAATAAATATATAATATATACCTGTCCGGCTGCAGTACTAGTGATATTATATATACATATATATTGATTTCATCTCATTATCATCCAGTCTATATTAGCAGCAGACACAGTACGTTAGTCCACGGCTGTAGCTACCTCTGTGTCGGCACTCGGCAGTCCATCCATAATTGTATACCATCTACCCGTGGTTGTTGTTTTTTTCTTTCTTCTTTATACATACTACTATAGTAGCTTACTGTAGCAGTCTGCGGTGCTGCTGAGCTGACAGTGTCCAGCAGGTCCGTCATCAGTCATTACATAATAAATATATAATATATACCTGTCCGGCTGCAGTACTAGTGATATTATATATACATATATATTGATTTCATCTCATTATCATCCAGTCTATATTATCAGCAGACACAGTACGTTAGTCCACGGCTGTAGCTACCTCTGTGTCGGCACTCGGCAGTCCATCCATAATTGTATACCACCTACCCGTGGTTGTTGTTTTTTTCTTTCTTCTTTATACATACTACTATAGTAGCTTACTGTAGCAGTCTGCGGTGCTGCTGAGCTGACAGTGTCCAGCAGGTCCGTCATCAGTCATTACATAATAAATATATAATATATACCTGTCCGGCTGCAGTACTAGTGATATTATATATACATATATATTGATTTCATCTCATTATCATCCAGTCTATATTAGCAGCAGACACAGTACGTTAGTCCACGGCTGTAGCTACCTCTGTGTCGGCACTCGGCAGTCCATCCATAATTGTATACCATCTACCCGTGGTTGTTGTTTTTTTCTTTCTTCTTTATACATACTACTATAGTAGCTTACTGTAGCAGTCTGCGGTGCTGCTGAGCTGACAGTGTCCAGCAGGTCCGTCATCAGTCATTACATAATAAATATATAATATATACCTGTCCGGCTGCAGTACTAGTGATATAATATATACATATATATTGATTTCATCTCATTATCATCCAGTCTATATTAGCAGCAGACACAGTACGTTAGTCCACGGCTGTAGCTACCTCTGTGTCGGCACTCGGCAGTCCATCCATAATTGTATACCACCTACCCGTGGTTGTTGTTTTTTTCTTTCTTCTTTATACATACTACTATAGTAGCTTACTGTAGCAGTCTGCGGTGCTGCTGAGCTGACAGTGTCCAGCAGGTCCGTCATCAGTCATTACATAATAAATATATAATATATACCTGTCCGGCTGCAGTACTAGTGATATTATATATACATACATATATATTGATTTCATCTCATTATCATCCAGTCTATATTAGCAGCAGACACAGTACGTTAGTCCACGGCTGTAGCTACCTCTGTGTCGGCACTCGGCAGTCCATCCATAATTGTATACCACCTACCCGTGGTTGTTGTTTTTTTCTTTCTTCTTTATACATACTACTATAGTAGCTTACTGTAGCAGCCTGCGGTGCTGCTGAGCTGACAGTGTCCAGCAGGTCCGTCATCACATAATAAATATATAATATATACCTGTCCGTCTGCAGTACTAGTGATATTATATATACATATATATTGATTTCATCTCATTATCATCCAGTCTATATTAGCAGCAGACACAGTACGTTAGTCCACGGCTGTAGCTACCTCTGTGTCGGCACTCGGCAGTCCATCCATAATTGTATACCACCTACCCGTGGTTGTTGTTTTTTTCTTTCTTCTTTATACATACTACTATAGTAGCTTACTGTAGCAGTCTGCGGTGCTGCTGAGCTGACAGTGTCCAGCAGGTCCGTCATCAGTCATTACATAATAAATATATAATATATACCTGTTCGGCTGCAGTACTAGTGATATTATATATACATATATATTGATTTAATCTCATTATCATCCAGTCTATATTATCAGCAGACACAGTACGTTAGTCCACGGCTGTAGCTACCTCTGTGTCGGCACTCGGCAGTCCATCCATAATTGTATACCACCTACCCGTGGTTGTTGTTTTTTTCTTTCTTCTTTATACATACTACTATAGTAGCTTACTGTAGCAGTCTGCGGTGCTGCTGAGCTGACAGTGTCCAGCAGGTCCGTCATCAGTCATTACATAATAAATATATAATATATACCTGTCCGGCTGCAGTACTAGTGATATTATATATACATATATATTGATTTCATCTCATTATCATCCAGTCTATATTAGCAGCAGACACAGTACGTTAGTCCACGGCTGTAGCTACCTCTGTGTCGGCACTCGGCAGTCCATCCATAATTGTATACCATCTACCCGTGGTTGTTGTTTTTTTCTTTCTTCTTTATACATACTACTATAGTAGCTTACTGTAGCAGTCTGCGGTGCTGCTGAGCTGACAGTGTCCAGCAGGTCCGTCATCAGTCATTACATAATAAATATATAATATATACCTGTCCGGCTGCAGTACTAGTGATATTATATATACATATATATTGATTTCATCTCATTATCATCCAGTCTATATTATCAGCAGACACAGTACGTTAGTCCACGGCTGTAGCTACCTCTGTGTCGGCACTCGGCAGTCCATCCATAATTGTATACCACCTACCCGTGGTTGTTGTTTTTTTCTTTCTTCTTTATACATACTACTATAGTAGCTTACTGTAGCAGTCTGCGGTGCTGCTGAGCTGACAGTGTCCAGCAGGTCCGTCATCAGTCATTACATAATAAATATATAATATATACCTGTCCGGCTGCAGTACTAGTGATATTATATATACATATATATTGATTTCATCTCATTATCATCCAGTCTATATTAGCAGCAGACACAGTACGTTAGTCCACGGCTGTAGCTACCTCTGTGTCGGCACTCGGCAGTCCATCCATAATTGTATACCATCTACCCGTGGTTGTTGTTTTTTTCTTTCTTCTTTATACATACTACTATAGTAGCTTACTGTAGCAGTCTGCGGTGCTGCTGAGCTGACAGTGTCCAGCAGGTCCGTCATCAGTCATTACATAATAAATATATAATATATACCTGTCCGGCTGCAGTACTAGTGATATTATATATACATATATATTGATTTCATCTCATTATCATCCAGTCTATATTAGCAGCAGACACAGTACGTTAGTCCACGGCTGTAGCTACCTCTGTGTCGGCACTCGGCAGTCCATCCATAATTGTATACCACCTACCCGTGGTTGTTGTTTTTTTCTTTCTTCTTTATACATACTACTATAGTAGCTTACTGTAGCAGTCTGCGGTGCTGCTGAGCTGACAGTGTCCAGCAGGTCCGTCATCAGTCATTACATAATAAATATATAATATATACCTGTCCGGCTGCAGTACTAGTGATATTATATATACATACATATATATTGATTTCATCTCATTATCATCCAGTCTATATTAGCAGCAGACACAGTACGTTAGTCCACGGCTGTAGCTACCTCTGTGTCGGCACTCGGCAGTCCATCCATAATTGTATACCACCTACCCGTGGTTGTTGTTTTTTTCTTTCTTCTTTATACATACTACTATAGTAGCTTACTGTAGCAGCCTGCGGTGCTGCTGAGCTGACAGTGTCCAGCAGGTCCGTCATCACATAATAAATATATAATATATACCTGTCCGTCTGCAGTACTAGTGATATTATATATACATATATATTGATTTCATCTCATTATCATCCAGTCTATATTAGCAGCAGACACAGTACGTTAGTCCACGGCTGTAGCTACCTCTGTGTCGGCACTCGGCAGTCCATCCATAATTGTATACCACCTACCCGTGGTTGTTGTTTTTTTCTTTCTTCTTTATACATACTACTATAGTAGCTTACTGTAGCAGTCTGCGGTGCTGCTGAGCTGACAGTGTCCAGCAGGTCCGTCATCAGTCATTACATAATAAATATATAATATATACCTGTTCGGCTGCAGTACTAGTGATATTATATATACATATATATTGATTTCATCTCATTATCATCCAGTCTATATTATCAGCAGACACAGTACGTTAGTCCACGGCTGTAGCTACCTCTGTGTCGGCACTCGGCAGTCCATCCATAATTGTATACCACCTACCCGTGGTTGTTGTTTTTTTCTTTCTTCTTTATACATACTACTATAGTAGCTTACTGTAGCAGTCTGCGGTGCTGCTGAGCTGACAGTGTCCAGCAGGTCCGTCATCAGTCATTACATAATAAATATATAATATATACCTGTCCGGCTGCAGTACTAGTGATATTATATATACATATATATTGATTTCATCTCATTATCATCCAGTCTATATTAGCAGCAGACACAGTACGTTAGTCCACGGCTGTAGCTACCTCTGTGTCGGCACTCGGCAGTCCATCCATAATTGTATACCACCTACCCGTGGTTGTTGTTTTTTTCTTTCTTCTTTATACATACTACTATTGTAGCTTACTGTAGCAGTCTGCGGTGCTGCTGAGCTGACAATGTCCAGCAGGTCCGTCATCAGTCATTACATAATAAATATATAATATATACCTGTCCGGCTGCAGTACTAGTGATATTATATATACATATATATTGATTTCATCTCATTATCATCCAGTCTATATTATCAGCAGACACAGTACGTTAGTCCACGGCTGTAGCTACCTCTGTGTCGGCACTCGGCAGTCCATCCATAATTGTATACCACCTACCCGTGGTTGTTTTTTTTTTCTTTCTTCTTTATACATACTACTATAGTAGCTTACTGTAGCAGTCTGCGGTGCTGCTGAGCTGACAGTGTCCAGCAGGTCCGTCATCAGTCATTACATAATAAATATATAATATATACCTGTCCGGCTGCAGTACTAGTGATATTATATATACATATATATTGATTTCATCTCATTATCATCCAGTCTATATTAGCAGCAGACACAGTACGTTAGTCCACGGCTGTAGCTACCTCTGTGTCGGCACTCGGCAGTCCATCCATAATTGTATACCACCTACCCGTGGTTGTTGTTTTTTTCTTTCTTCTTTATACATACTACTATAGTAGCTTACTGTAGCAGTCTGCGGTGCTGCTGAGCTGACAGTGTCCAGCAGGTCCGTCATCAGTCATTACATAATAAATATATAATATATACCTGTCCGGCTGCAGTACTAGTGATATTATATATACATATATATTGATTTCATCTCATTATCATCCAGTCTATATTAGCAGCAGACACAGTACGTTAGTCCACGGCTGTAGCTACCTCTGTGTCGGCACTCGGCAGTCCATCCATAATTGTATACCACCTACCCGTGGTTGTTGTTTTTTTCTTTCTTCTTTATACATACTACTATAGTAGCTTACTGTAGCAGCCTGCGGTGCTGCTGAGCTGACAGTGTCCAGCAGGTCCGTCATCAGTCATTACATAATAAATATATAATATATACCTGTCCGTCTGCAGTACTAGTGATATTATATATACATATATATTGATTTCATCTCATTATCATCCAGTCTATATTAGCAGCAGACACAGTACGTTAGTCCACGGCTGTAGCTACCTCTGTGTCGGCACTCGGCAGTCCATCCATAATTGTATACCACCTACCCGTGGTTGTTGTTTTTTTCTTTCTTCTTTATACATACTACTATAGTAGCTTACTGTAGCAGTCTGCGGTGCTGCTGAGCTGACAGTGTCCAGCAGGTCCGTCATCAGTCATTACATAATAAATATATAATATATACCTGTTCGGCTGCAGTACTAGTGATATTATATATACATATATATTGATTTCATCTCATTATCATCCAGTCTATATTATCAGCAGACACAGTACGTTAGTCCACGGCTGTAGCTACCTCTGTGTCGGCACTCGGCAGTCCATCCATAATTGTATACCACCTACCCGTGGTTGTTGTTTTTTTCTTTCTTCTTTATACATACTACTATAGTAGCTTACTGTAGCAGTCTGCGGTGCTGCTGAGCTGACAGTGTCCAGCAGGTCCGTCATCAGTCATTACATAATAAATATATAATATATACCTGTCCGGCTGCAGTACTAGTGATATTATATATACATATATATTGATTTCATCTCATTATCATCCAGTCTATATTAGCAGCAGACACAGTACGTTAGTCCACGGCTGTAGCTACCTCTGTGTCGGCACTCAGCAGTCCATCCATAATTGTATACCACCTACCCGTGGTTGTTGTTTTTTTCTTTCTTCTTTATACATACTACTATAGTAGCTTACTGTAGCAGTCTGCGGTGCTGCTGAGCTGACAGTGTCCAGCAGGTCCGTCATCAGTCATTACATAATAAATATATAATATATACCTGTTCGGCTGCAGTACTAGTGATATTATATATACATATATATTGATTTCATCTCATTATCATCCAGTCTATATTATCAGCAGACACAGTACGTTAGTCCACGGCTGTAGCTACCTCTGTGTCGGCACTCGGCAGTCCATCCATAATTGTATACCACCTACCCGTGGTTGTTGTTTTTTTCTTTCTTCTTTATACATACTACTATAGTAGCTTACTGTAGCAGTCTGCGGTGCTGCTGAGCTGACAGTGTCCAGCAGGTCCGTCATCAGTCATTACATAATAAATATATAATATATACCTGTCCGGCTGCAGTACTAGTGATATTATATATACATATATATTGATTTCATCTCATTATCATCCAGTCTATATTAGCAGCAGACACAGTACGTTAGTCCACGGCTGTAGCTACCTCTGTGTCGGCACTCGGCAGTCCATCCATAATTGTATACCATCTACCCGTGGTTGTTGTTTTTTTCTTTCTTCTTTATACATACTACTATAGTAGCTTACTGTAGCAGTCTGCGGTGCTGCTGAGCTGACAGTGTCCAGCAGGTCCGTCATCAGTCATTACATAATAAATATATAATATATACCTGTCCGGCTGCAGTACTAGTGATATTATATATACATATATATTGATTTCATCTCATTATCATCCAGTCTATATTATCAGCAGACACAGTACGTTAGTCCACGGCTGTAGCTACCTCTGTGTCGGCACTCGGCAGTCCATCCATAATTGTATACCACCTACCCGTGGTTGTTGTTTTTTTCTTTCTTCTTTATACATACTACTATAGTGGCTTACTGTAGCAGTCTGCGGTGCTGCTGAGCTGACAGTGTCCAGCAGGTCCGTCATCAGTCATTACATAATAAATATATAATATATACCTGTCCGGCTGCAGTACTAGTCATATTATATATACATATATATTGATTTCATCTCATTATCATCCAGTCTATATTAGCAGCAGACACAGTACGTTAGTCCACGGCTGTAGCTACCTCTGTGTCGGCACTCGGCAGTCCATCCATTATTGTATACCACCTACCCGTGGTTGTTGTTTTTTCTTTCTTCTTTATACATACTACTATAGTAGCTTACTGTAGCAGTCTGCGGTGCTGCTGAGCTGACAGTGTCCAGCAGGTCCGTCATCAGTCATTACATAATAAATATATAATATATACCTGTCCGGCTGCAGTACTAGTGATATTATATATACATATATATTGATTTCATCTCATTATCATCCAGTCTATATTATCAGCAGACACAGTACGTTAGTCCACGGCTGTAGCTACCTCTGTGTCGGCACTCGGCAGTCCATCCATAATTGTATACCACCTACCCGTGGTTGTTGTTTTTTTCTTTCTTCTTTATACATACTACTATAGTAGCTTACTGTAGCAGCCTGCGGTGCTGCTGAGCTGACAGTGTCCAGCAGGTCCGTCATCACATAATAAATATATAATATATACCTGTCCGTCTGCAGTACTAGTGATATTATATATACATATATATTGATTTCATCTCATTATCATCCAGTCTATATTAGCAGCAGACACAGTACGTTAGTCCACGGCTGTAGTTACCTCTGTGTCGGCACTCGGCAGTCCATCCATAATTGTATACCACCTACCCGTGGTTGTTGTTTTTTTCTTTCTTCTTTATACATACTACTATAGTAGCTTACTGTAGCAGTCTGCGGTGCTGCTGAGCTGACAGTGTCCAGCAGGTCCGTCATCAGTCATTACATAATAAATATATAATATATACCTGTTCGGCTGCAGTACTAGTGATATTATATATACATATATATTGATTTCATCTCATTATCATCCAGTCTATATTATCAGCAGACACAGTACGTTAGTCCACGGCTGTAGCTACCTCTGTGTCGGCACTCGGCAGTCCATCCATAATTGTATACCACCTACCCGTGGTTGTTGTTTTTTTCTTTCTTCTTTATACATACTACTATAGTAGCTTACTGTAGCAGTCTGCGGTGCTGCTGAGCTGACAGTGTCCAGCAGGTCCGTCATCAGTCATTACATAATAAATATATAATATATACCTGTCCGGCTGCAGTACTAGTGATATTATATATACATATATATTGATTTCATCTCATTATCATCCAGTCTATATTAGCAGCAGACACAGTACGTTAGTCCACGGCTGTAGCTACCTCTGTGTCGGCACTCGGCAGTCCATCCATAATTGTATACCACCTACCCGTGGTTGTTGTTTTTTTCTTTCTTCTTTATACATACTACTATAGTAGCTTACTGTAGCAGTCTGCGGTGCTGCTGAGCTGACAGTGTCCAGCAGGTCCGTCATCAGTCATTACATAATAAATATATAATATATACCTGTCCGGCTGCAGTACTAGTGATATTATATATACATATATATTGATTTCATCTCATTATCATCCAGTCTATATTATCAGCAGACACAGTACGTTAGTCCACGGCTGTAGCTACCTCTGTGTCGGCACTCGGCAGTCCATCCATAATTGTATACCACCTACCCGTAGTTGTTGTTTTTTTCTTTCTTCTTTATACATACTACTATAGTAGCTTACTGTAGCAGTCTGCGGTGCTGCTGAGCTGACAGTGTCCAGCAGGTCCGTCATCAGTCATTACATAATAAATATATAATATATACCTGTCCGGCTGCAGTACTAGTGATATTATATATACATATATATTGATTTCATCTCATTATCATCCAGTCTATATTAGCAGCAGACACAGTACGTTAGTCCACGGCTGTAGCTACCTCTGTGTCGGCACTCGGCAGTCCATCCATAATTGTATACCACCTACCCGTGGTTGTTGTTTTTTTCTTTCTTCTTTATACATACTACTATAGTAGCTTACTGTAGCAGTCTGCGGTGCTGCTGAGCTGACAGTGTCCAGCAGGTCCGTCATCAGTCATTACATAATAAATATATAATATATACCTGTCCGGCTGCAGTACTAGTGATATTATATATACATATATATTGATTTCATCTCATTATCATCCAGTCTATATTATCAGCAGACACAGTACGTTAGTCCACGGCTGTAGCTACCTCTGTGTCGGCACTCGGCAGTCCATCCATAATTGTATACCACCTACCCGTGGTTGTTGTTTTTTTCTTTCTTCTTTATACATACTACTATAGTAGCTTACTGTAGCAGCCTGCGGTGCTGCTGAGCTGACAGTGTCCAGCAGGTCCGTCATCAGTCATTACATAATAAATATATAATATATACCTGTCCGCCTGCAGTACTAGTGATATTATATATACATATATATTGATTTCATCTCATTATCATCCAGTCTATATTAGCAGCAGACACAGTACGTTAGTCCACGGCTGTAGCTACCTCTGTGTCGGCACTCGGCAGTCCATCCATAATTGTATACCACCTACCCGTGGTTGTTGTTTTTTTCTTTCTTCTTTATACATACTACTATAGTAGCTTACTGTAGCAGTCTGCGGTGCTGCTGAGCTGACAGTGTCCAGCAGGTCCGTCATCAGTCATTACATAATAAATATATAATATATACCTGTCCGGCTGCAGTACTAGTGATATTATATATACATATATATTGATTTCATCTCATTATCATCCAGTCTATATTATCAGCAGACACAGTACGTTAGTCCACGGCTGTAGCTACCTCTGTGTCGGCACTCGGCAGTCCATCCATAATTGTATACCACCTACCCGTGGTTGTTGTTTTTTTCTTTCTTCTTTATACATACTACTATAGTAGCTTACTGTAGCAGTCTGCGGTGCTGCTGAGCTGACAGTGTCCAGCAGGTCCGTCATCAGTCATTACATAATAAATATATAATATATACCTGTCCGGCTGCAGTACTAGTCATATTATATATACATATATATTGATTTCATCTCATTATCATCCAGTCTATATTAGCAGCAGACACAGTACGGTAGTCCACGGCTGTAGCTACCTCTGTGTCGGCACTCGGCAGTCCATCCATAATTGTATACCACCTACCCGTGGTTGTTGTTTTTTTCTTTCTTCTTTACACATACTACTATAGTAGCTTACTGTAGCAGTCTGCGGTGCTGCTGAGCTGACAGTGTCCAGCAGGTCCGTCATCAGTCATTACATAATAAATATATAATATATACCTGTCCGGCTGCAGTACTAGTGATATTATATATACATATATATTGATTTCATCTCATTATCATCCAGTCTATATTATCAGCAGACACAGTACGTTAGTCCACGGCTGTAGCTACCTCTGTGTCGGCACTCGGCAGTCCATCCATAATTGTATACCACCTACCCGTGGTTGTTGTTTTTTTCTTTCTTCTTTATACATACTACTATAGTAGCTTACTGTAGCAGTCTGCGGTGCTGCTGAGCTGACAGTGTCCAGCAGGTCCGTCATCAGTCATTACATAATAAATATATAATATATACCTGTCCGGCTGCAGTACTAGTCATATTATATATACATATATATTGATTTCATCTCATTATCATCCAGTCTATATTAGCAGCAGACACAGTACGGTAGTCCACGGCTGTAGCTACCTCTGTGTCGGCACTCGGCAGTCCATCCATAAGTATACTAGTATCCATCCATCTCCATTGTTTACCTGAGGTGCCTTTTAGTTGTCCCTATTAAAATATGGAGAACAAAAATGTTGAGGTTCCAAAATTAGGGAAAGATCAAGATCCACTTCCACCTCGTGCTGAAGCTGCTGCCACTAGTCATGGCCGAGACGATGAAATGCCAGCAACGTCGTCTGCCAAGGCCGATGCCCAATGTCATAGTACAGAGCATGTAAAATCCAAAACACCAAATATCAGTAAAAAAAGGACTCCAAAACCTAAAATAAAATTGTCGGAGGAGAAGCGTAAACTTGCCAATATGCCATTTACCACACGGAGTGGCAAGGAACGGCTGAGGCCCTGGCCTATGTTCATGGCTAGTGGTTCAGCTTCACATGAGGATGGAAGCACTCAGCCTCTCGCTAGAAAAATGAAAAGACTCAAGCTGGCAAAAGCACCGCAAAGAACTGTGCGTTCTTCGAAATCCCAGATCCACAAGGAGAGTCCAATTGTGTCGGTTGCGATGCCTGACCTTCCCAACACTGGACGTGAAGAGCATGTGCCTTCCACCATTTGCACGCCCCCTGCAAGTGCTGGAAGGAGCACCCGCAGTCCAGTTCCTGATAGTCAGATTGAAGATGTCAGTGTTGAAGTACACCAGGATGAGGAGGATATGGGTGTTGCTGGCGCTGGGGAGGAAATTGACCAGGAGGATTCTGATGGTGAGGTGGTTTGTTTAAGTCAGGCACCCGGGGAGACACCTGTTGTCCGTGGGAGGAATATGGCCATTGACATGCCTGGTGAAAATACCAAAAAAATCAGCTCTTCGGTGTGGAAGTATTTCAACAGAAATGCGGACAACAGGTGTCAAGCCGTGTGTTGCCTTTGTCAAGCTGTAATAAGTAGGGGTAAGGACGTTAACCACCTCGGAACATCCTCCCTTATACGTCACCTGCAGCGCATTCATAATAAGTCAGTGACAAGTTCAAAAACTTTGGGTGACAGCGGAAGCAGTCCACTGACCAGTAAATCCCTTCCTCTTGTAACCAAGCACACGCAAACCACCCCACTAACTCCCTCAGTGTCAATTTCCTCCTTACCCAGGAATGCCAATAGTCCTGCAGGCCATGTCACTGGCAATTCTGACGAGTCCTCTCTTGCCTGGGATTCCTCCGATGCATCCTTGAGTGTAATGCCTACTGCTGCTGGCGCTGCTGTTGTTGCTGCTGGGAGTCGATCGTCATCCCAGAGGGGAAGTCGGAAGACCACTTGTACTACTTCCAGTAAGCAATTGACTGTCCAACAGTCCTTTGCGAGGAAGATGAAATATCACAGCAGTCATCCTGCTGCAAAGCGGATAACTGAGGCCTTGACAACTATGTTGGTGTTAGACGTGCGTCCGGTATCCGCCGTTAGTTCACAGGGAACTAGACAATTTATTGAGGCAGTGTGCCCCCGTTACCAAATACCATCTAGGTTCCACTTCTCTAGGCAGGCGATACCGAGAATGTACACGGACGTCAGAAAAAGACTCACCAGTGTCCTAAAAAATGCAGTTGTACCCAATGTCCACTTAACCACGGACATGTGGACAAGTGGAGCAGGGCAGGGTCAGGACTATATGACTGTGACAGCCCACTGGGTAGATGTATGGACTCCCGCCGCAAGAACAGCAGCGGCGGCACCAGTAGCAGCATCTCGCAAACGCCAACTCTTTCCTAGGCAGGCTACGCTTTGTATCACCGCTTTCCAGAATACGCACACAGCTGAAAACCTCTTACGGCAACTGAGGAAGATCATCGCGGAATGGCTTACCCCAATTGGACTCTCCTGTGGATTTGTGGCATCGGACAACGCCAGCAATATTGTGTGTGCATTAAATATGGGCAAATTCCAGCACGTCCCATGTTTTGCACATACCTTGAATTTGGTGGTGCAGAATTTTTTTTATAAAACGACAGGGGTGTGCAAGAGATGCTGTCGGTGGCCAGAAGAATTGCGGGACACTTTCGGCGTACAGGCACCACGTACAGAAGACTGGAGCACCACCAAAAACAACTGAACCTGCCCTGCCATCATCTGAAGCAAGAAGTGGTAACGAGGTGGAATTCAACCCTCTATATGCTTCAGAGGTTGGAGGAGCAGCAAAAGGCCATTCAAGCCTATACAATTCAGCACGATATAGGAGGTGGAATGCACCTGTCTCAAGCGCAGTGGAGAATGATTTCAACGTTGTGCAAGGTTCTGATGCCCTTTGAACTTGCCACACGTGAAGTCAGTTCAGACACTGCCAGCCTGAGTCAGGTCATTCCCCTCATCAGGCTTTTGCAGAAGAAGCTGGAGACATTGAAGGAGGAGCTAACACAGAGCGATTCCGCTAGGCATGTGGGACTTGTGGATGGAGCCCTTAATTCGCTTAACAAGGATTCACGGGTGGTCAATCTGTTGAAATCAGAGCACTACATTTTGGCCACCATGCTCGATCCTAGATTTAAAGCCTACAGATGTAGCCACCTTTATCTTGAGTGGCCGCGGCGGTTGGCCCGTTCGACCATACGCAGCGCACTGTGGCGTAGCGAGGCGCGCATAGCCACAGAGAGGCTATCTAATCGCACGGAGACAGACATTTGACGTTTGGCGTTACCTTTACGTGTAATACCTGCGATCAGCCACCAGATGTCGCTTTTTACAATCACCACTGCGCATGCGTGTGGTCTCCCGTAAAATACAATACTGACATACATAATAAGGACTACTTTACTAAGGCGTCTCATTACGCTGCATACAGCAAATACTGTACTCATTACGCTGCATTATTTAATACAGTACTGTACAGTATATACAGTACGACACCGACGCAAATACAGTAGTACAGCATACAGTATATGATCCATCTACAATACTTTATGAATACTGTATGTGAGCGTCCGAGTCCCGCAGACAAAACACAGTACTGTAAAACCAGTAGTGTACACTGTCGCAAATGGATGTGTGTTACAAGTTCACTATTGCCTCTCAAGATTAGGAATTTTCTACAGTATGTTATCGTCTTAATCCCGTAGCCATTACAGCATAATCAAAACCAACGGATTTATACATTTGTCTGCGGCGAAGTGGTGAAGTGTTTCGCTTCCTATACTCAGAGTCCAGGGTTCGATTCCTTAAGTACTAATGCATGTTACTGTAGTTTTTTTCACACTTTATTATTTTTTTTATTCACCCCCACCTCGTGGCAGGCAGCAGTTGGGTATGGAATGAGAAATGGCATAAGCTGTGCAGGCTACGGGGCGATGCTGAAGGAGCGTCACAATCCCCTAGCCAAAATACACAGATACTGTAAGCGTATACTGTAAGATACTGTAAGCGTGAGATACTGTATTGAGCTAGGGGATTGTGACGCTCCTTCAGCATTGCCCCCTGAACTGTGAAATGTACAGTATGCCATATTGTATCTCACTACATATCCGAGCGCTGCCACGTGCTGGGAGTTCACGGTCGGCGGCCATTTTGTCAGGTTGCTAAGCGATCCAGCTCGGTATACCGTAATGTGCATAGACCTCGCTTATCCCAATGTAATTGAGCTAGGGGATTGTGACGCTCCTTCAGCATCGCCCCGTAGCCTGCACAGCTTATGCCATTTCTCATTCCATACCCAACTGCTGCCTGCCACGAGGTGGGGGTTCAGGAGGTGGGGGTTCATGGGTAGTGGTCGTTTTGACAGTGTGCTATGCGATTGAGTCCGGTGTACCGTAATACTGTATGCAATCCTACAGTAGCTTATCCCTCCCCTGTGTATTTTGGCTAGGGGATTGTGACGCTCCTTCAGCATTGCCCCCTGAACTGTGAAATGTATGCCATATTGTATCTCACTACATATCCGAGCGCTGCCACGTGCTGGGAGTTCACGGTCGGCGGCCATTTTGTCAGGTTGCTAAGCGATCCAGCTCGGTATACCGTAATGTGCATAGACCTCGCTTATCCCAATGTAATTGAGCTAGGGGATTGTGACGCTCCTTCAGCATTGCCCCCTGAACTGTGAAATGTATGCCATATTGTATCTCACTACATATCCGAGCGCTGCCACGTGCTGGGGGTTCACGGTCGGTGGCCATTTTTAGTGTGCATAGAACTCGCTTATCCACATAGGCCCCTGTGTTTTTAACTACTATATTGAGATGCACATTTCTAGGCCTACAGTATTTAATATACAGTAAGCAGCATTGTTGTTAGGCAATAATTGAAGAATTTACATACAGTACTGACATGTACTGTATGTAATGCTTGTACATCATGTCAGTCGACCCTTATGCTGTACACTACTGTAAGTCTCACAGGGCCCATGCACTTCCAAGGAGGGTTATTTACTGTACTGTATCTGTTTCATACAGGAAACTAATTGCAGTCCATAACACTAATATTAAGCCCACTCCATTATCCACTCCTCCCCTGTGTATTAAACACCCCCTACCACCCTGGAAGTCATGTACCAGGGCCCCTTCATTCAGCACAATGCCCCCTTCTACAGTTTAGTGTTCTCCTTCCTGCCCCATCTGTGCAGTAAAGGAATAATTAGCAGAAATTATTTCTCCAGGTCCTACTGTACATACTGAGCGAAAGATAGAACCCCCCTATCCCCCGCGGAGCATCAAAGCTGCCGCTGATAGCTCCCCCCACCCCTTCCGCTGGTGAGTGGGTAGGGTCCCCAGTGCATTGCTGTGTCCAGGGGCCCACACTGCTGTTAAGATGGCTCTAGTAATTGAGCTAGGGGATTGTGACGCTCCTTCAGCATTGCCCCTGGACTGTACCATACTGTATCTCACTCCATATCCAAGCGCTGCCATGTGCTGGGAGTTCACGGTCGGTGGCCATTTTGTCAGGTTGCTAAGCGATCCAGCTCGGTATAACGTAATGTGCATAGACCTCGCTTATCCCGGTGTACTATGTGCAGTAGTACTGAATGATTGCTATCACTTGTGGTGAAACACCTATCTTATCAAATACAGTAACTACTGTACAGTATAGTTGTTCGCACAGGTGATGGTAATCATACTGTATATTTAAACTGAAGTCCGTAACAGAGCATTCTGTCCCTCCTGCAGAGGTTCTTGTTGGGAGGCACAGGGAAAAAAGGCAAATACTGTACAGTACTGTATTTGCACTTTACTGTTGTGCACTTTATTTGAAAATGTACAGTTGTTTGCTATTTTTAGCATGCTGTGCTTTACATGTTTTCTTATTGTGGTTTTTATATTTTTAGACAAAAGACAAAGAATGCAGACTACCAGATTTTACGGGAGTGCCAAAACCCACCCATCAGTGGCACAGAAACTTGCTGCAGTAGTCCCACAAAAGAAGAAGAAAACTGCCAAGGCGGCTCAGAAAGAAAATGTGGTGAAACCACGAAAAAATGCCAAGGCAAAGAATAATACGTTGGAGCTGATATGTGGTGTGGCAAATGATGTAATTGTTCCATCTCCTGCAGATCACAGTGTTCAGCCAATGAATCTGGAAATACCGGTGCTAGAGGACGTGACAAACACGCTGCATCAGGAAGCTTCTTTTTTGGACCATGTAGCCACCCCTGGACAAGAAGACATGACACATTCACCACGAAGAAGGTTGCATTTCACAGATGTGAACACCAAAGTGCAGGACTGCCAGTGTACCTGTCCTGTTTTACTAAAGGAGCTACTCAGTAAGGTGACCAATATGGAGTCAGAAGTTGGTGGACAGGTCAATCAGCTGCAGACCGATGTGGCTGGCCTTAAAGAAGGCATAAAGGAACAGATGGTAGAAGCCATGAAGAAAGTCATTGAACAAACGAGGGAAGAATGGCAAGTTGGAGTTTGCCGCACCATCATTGCAACACACCACCAAGCGGTTCAAGTCAGCGGCCTGGACGACCGAGGCCTGGAGGACCGCAGAGGAGGCCTGGAGGACCGCAGAGGAGGCCTGGAGGACCGCAGCGGACTGGACGAAGTCAGCGGCATGGACGACCACAGAGGCCCTAGGCTACGGAGCAAGTAATAGTCCAGATTGTACAGACTATGGGGCAATGCTGAAGGAGCGTCACAATCCCCTAGCTAAAATACACAGTATGCATATTATGGTACACCGGACTCGATGACATACTGTAGCACACTGGCAAAATGGCCGCCGCCCCTGAACCCTTGTGCAGGTTATGGGGCAATGCTGAAGGAGCGTCACAATCCCCTAGCCAAAATACACAGGGGAGGGATAAGCTACTGTAGGATTGCATACAGTATTACGGTACACCGGACTCAATCGCATAGCACACTGTCAAAACGACCACTTTGTGCAGGGTACGGGGCAATGCTGAAGGAGCGTCACAATCCCCTAGCTACAATACACAGGGGTGATAGAGATAATCGAGTGGCTGGAGGGGGGTCCCCTTGATTTAAGGGGCCCCCACTCCTCCAGGGTACTCCGGCCAGGTGTGACTAGTTGGGTATTTAATTCCATGGCCGCAGGGACCGGTATAAAAGTCTCCCCCGGCTGTGCATTATCTGTCCAGCTAGTGGAGCCCAGTGCTGATTCAAAAAATATGGGGAACCCCTACGCTTTTTTTGTCCCCCTTATTTTTTGCACCAGGACCAGGCGCAGAGCCCGGTGCTGGTTCTAAAAAGATGGGGGATCCCGTGTCCATTTTTTCCGTATTCCTGCCGGAATTCGACTGCAATTGCATATACAGTACTGTACCCCTTAATGTCACTGCTTACAGTATACAGTATTTAGACATGAGCTTGTGTACAGTATCTGTCATGAGGTGCTTTTTTCACTGACACTATAACTTTTTTCTATTGTGATATACTGTACAGAGGCGGCAAACTAGCGAAACGGGAATAATCAGCTTCTGCAGAATAAAATGAGATGCTACAGTACATGCCTATATTCTGTGAGTGACTGCGGCTCTATGAAATTAAATCAGAAAATTTAAATATGAAATGTATTACTAATGTGTGGCATTACTGTACTGTATGTGTACTGTATAAGGTGTACTACAATATTTTCTGGTGTAACATAAGGAAAGGGCACTACTGCATGGTCTAATGCAGTGGTTCTCAAACTTGGTCCTCAGGACCCCACACAGTGCATGTTTTGCAGGTAAACCAGCAAGTGCACAGATGTATTCATTACTAACTGACACATTTTAGAAGGTCCATACAGTAGGTGGAGCTAATTTTTTCACTTGTGATTCTGTGAGACCTGCAAAACCTGCACTGTGTGGGGTCCTGAGGACTGAGTTTGAGAACCTGTGGTCTAATGTAAATAAAGATGAATGTGGTGGGGTGTAATGTGAATAAGGGGCATTACTGTTAGGAGTAATGTGGTACTATGATATGATGTCATGAGAATAAGAGACACCACTGCATGATATAATGTGAATAAAGTTGCAGTACTGTGTTGTGTCATTTCATCTTCGGGTATTATTGTGTTACCATGCCCCTTCCCAGCAAGAACATACTGTACACTGTTTTGGGCTGGCACTAAATGTGCACATTGTTCTTATTTAGATTATAGGGGGTAGGAGCGCCAAAATGGGTGATGGTGCTGGGAAAGGGGTGCAGGGTTAGAGGCGGAACTACGTAGCATCTGTGCAAGAGGGCATCAGCCAAAATCTAGCCTAGGGCATCATGTTGGTCAGGTTTGGCTCTGATAATACTGTATACTGTACTCTTACTGTACTTTGCATTCAATACAGATACTGTTTGCACACAGGTTTTACATGAATCATTGGCAATGCTGCAGGAGTGTCTCATTAGGCAATCTAAAATATACCACGAGTATGGGTGGGGATACAGTAGGGAAGTTCTGTCACCATAAGCTGTCTGCTGTGTATAGCATATTTCCATCTGAGATGCATTTGTGTGTTTGTAATAAGAAAAAAACATTTTACTGTACATTTAGTGGATACAGTATTTCTCCCCCATAATGACGTATCATACTGTACAGGTACCCTCATGTACTGTACCGTACCATACTGTAAAATTGAATATTTATTGGAAAAACATCAATATTAATGTAAAAATAAAGTATTACAACATCCGATTCCATGTACTGCACTGATCAAAATGTACAGTACTCTTATTCAGGACTTATAAAACTGAAAATAACTGTTCATACAGTACACATCAATAACATTACTACTGTGTAATATTCTACATTAGTTTATGCAATAATCAGACAAAGGCAATTTTATCATTTTTTTTAATAATGCACCAATTTAAAATTTTAAACAGAAAATACAGAACTACATATTTGTGGCTTGACCATTTCTTTCAACTACAACAGGTAATGCTTTATACAGGTGATTTATATAATTATTACAATGTTCAGGTGTGAGTACTTCTAGCCAAAATTTCTTTATCCCATCCACCAGTTGCTGTTTTGTTGTTGGCTTTGCAACACTCCTAACGTACCTCTTCAATTGAGCCCACACTAATTCGATTGGGTTCATGTCTGGTGATCTAATTAAAAAAAAAAAAAGCGTATAGAAAAAATTAATTACATTACAGTAAATAGAGAAAATTAAACATACAATATTGTACTGTTTATTAAACAAAATTTTTTTTTACAGTACTAGAGTGCTATCCAAAATTTTACTTGTACACTGTTGAAATAATACTCACTCTGGTGGTGTGCGTTCCCAATTCATACCTTTCTCTTCCATAAATTTGGCTGAGGCGGAGTGTTTAGGATCATTGTCTTGGAATATCCTATGGTGAGTTGGGTAATATTTATTCACAAATGGCACCATACATTTCTCTACTATTGTTTCTTGGAAATATTTCTTATCCATGATTCCTACAGAAATCAAAAAATGTTGTTCATTAATAAGCAACTCCTTTTATTGTGCAGTTACACATACTCTACAGTACAACATGTATTTTTACAGAACACAGGCACAGAATAAAGTATAGTACTGTACTGTACCTTCGAAAAATAATAGGGGACCAGCTCCTAATCGTGATATGCCTCCCCATACATGGATTTTCAATGGATGCTTTGGGCGTGGTTTTAAAGAGATATGGTTACGTTTCCTGAATGACATTCTGGAGAACCGCTCAAGGGCAACAGACGATTCATCTGTGAAAATGACATCATCAAATGTTTCACCACTCTCAATCCATCGCCGTGCCTGTTCCACTCTCTTTTCTTTATTCACATCTCTTATCATTGGAGATATCCTGTGAAGAGCCAAAAATAATGAAATCAGATACAGTTATGAAATTACAGATTTACAGATTACTGTATATACAGTAGACTGTATGTGCAGTATACTGTATTATATACCTACTGTATACATTAAACTGTACATACAGTACATTAAGTTACATACAGAGTAATATATATATACATACTGTACATACACACAAACACAGTATACAGTATACAGTATGTAATCATCACAATAAGCCGGCAATGCTTCATTGCTGTCTCTGAGTGCCTATACAGTAGGTATCTCTTTTGGGATAGAATACTGTATATACAGTATATACACACACACATACTGTATATAGTATAAAGTACACACTCTGTATAATGATTTATGGCATTATTATATCACGTATCAAGGGATTATTAACAGTGCATTTACTGTATGGTTTATACTGCTTTCAGTATTTTACCTTGTTGCGCCAAAGGTCCATCCCATTTTCCGTCGCATCCTTCTGATGCTGGTGGCCGATATGTCCAGGTCATACTTGGAATGGAGAATTCGTTTTATTTGCAGAGCAGTACGCTCATCATCCTCACGAGTTAGTTCCTCCACAATTTGTTGCACTCTCCTACAGTACAATACAGTATGAAAAATATGAATTCATGAACAGCACAATCACAGTTACAATTGATGAAGTTTTTATTTTATTTCAAAAAAATTGTTTATGGTATAAAGCAAGTCATTTAAACATTACAGTAGTGTACAGTACGTACCATGTGCATTTTGTAGGATATACAAATCTGGGCGTTGTTCTCTCGAATGCATGATAGCGCACTGTTTCTAAAGTGACTATAATGCCACTTTCCTTGAGCCATGCATGGATCTCTTTGATGGTTTTATTTTCTTTTTTCATGTTGGCGATTATCTTGCTCATCGTTTTGTTGATAGTTACTGGCATGTTGTCCAACTATAATTCCTGTATGGAGAGAAAACATTTGTGAATACTGTAGTCTAAAATTTACACATCTGAAAATGCATAAGAGTTTTATGATAGAAGTTAATACTGTACATGTTTACTATCCAGTACCTGATGTTCAAATTTAAGTATTGTATACTGTACAGTACTGAAAATACAACTTCAGTGTTATGGACTGCAATTAGTTTCCTGTATGAAACAGATACAGTACAGTAAATAACCCTCCTTGGAAGTGCATGGGCCCTGTGAGACTTACAGTAGTGTACAGCATAAGGGTCGACTGACATGATGTACAAGCATTACATACAGTACATGTCAGTACTGTATGTAAATTCTTCAATTATTGCCTAACAACAATGCTGCTTACTGTATATTAAATACTGTAGGCCTAGAAATGTGCATCTCAATATAGTAGTTAAAAACACAGGGGCCTATGTGGATAAGCGAGTTCTATGCACACTAAAAATGGCCACCGACCGTGAACCCCCAGCACGTGGCAGCGCTCGGATATGTAGTGAGATACAATATGGCATACATTTCACAGTTCAGGGGGCAATGCTGAAGGAGCGTCACAATCCCCTAGCTCAATTACATTGGGATAAGCGAGGTCTATGCACATTACGGTATACCGAGCTGGATCGCTTAGCAACCTGACAAAATGGCCGCCGACCGTGAACTCCCAGCACGTGGCAGCGCTCGGATATGTAGTGAGATACAATATGGCATACATTTCACAGTTCAGGGGGCAATGCTGAAGGAGCGTCACAATCCCCTAGCCAAAATACACAGGGGAGGGATAAGCTACTGTAGGATTGCATACAGTATTACGGTACACCGGACTCAATCGCATAGCACACTGTCAAAACGACCACTACCCATGAACCCCCACCTCCTGAACCCCCACCTCGTGGCAGGCAGCAGTTGGGTATGGAATGAGAAATGGCATAAGCTGTGCAGGCTACGGGGCGATGCTGAAGGAGCGTCACAATCCCCTAGCTCAATTACATTGGGATAAGCGAGGTCTATGCACATTACGGTATACCGAGCTGGATCGCTTAGCAACCTGACAAAATGGCCGCCGCCCGTGAACTCCCAGCACGTGGCAGCGCTCGGATATGTAGTGAGATACAGTATGGCATACATTTCACACTCCAGGGGGCAATGCTGAAGGAGCGTCACAATCCCCTAGCTCAATTACATTGGGATAAGCGAGGTCTATGCACATTACGGTATACCGAGCTGGATCGCTTAGCAACCTGACAAAATGGCCGCCGACCGTGAACTCCCAGCACGTGGCAGCGCTCAAATATGGAGTGAGAGATGGTATACATTTTAAAATACACCGGGATAAGTTGTACAGGCCATGGAGCAATGTACAGGGACATTCATCATTTACGTATATAAATAATTGTAAACCGTAAATGAAAGAATTACCGGTCAAATACTGTATGACGAAACTGTGTCAATGAGCTGGAACAGTATGGCCTGTGAAGAAGTTTTCGAAGGCAGAAACGGAGAGCAAATTATCAGGAGATTTCTGAAAGGTCGGAGAAGATCCACACAGCAAGTCTGCTTACGAGGAAACAGCTTTGCAAAGTGGGTAGCTGGGCGGTGACTGAGACGCTCTTTTATTCACATTCACACAAAAGGAATTCTTATCGCTGTGATTGGTGCCAATATAGGCGCATTCATCCTTACACCAATCACAGAGCATACTGTACTTTTGAATGTGAATAAAAGAGCGTCTCAGTCACCGCCCGCTACCCACTTTGCAAATCTGTTTCCTCGTAGGCAGACTTGCTGTGTGGATCTTCTCCGACCTTTCAGAAATCTCCTGATAAGTTGCTCTCCGTTTCTGCCTTCAAAAACTTCTTCACAGGCCATACTGTTCCAGCTCATTGACACAGTTTCGTCATACAGTATTTGACCGGTAATTCTTTCATTTACGGTTTACAATTATTTATATACTGTACGTAAATGATGAATGTCCCTGTACATTGCTCCATGGCCTGTACAACTTATCCCGGTGTATTTTAAAATGTATACCATCTCTCACTCCATATTTGAGCGCTGCCACGTGCTGGGAGTTCACGGTCGGCGGCCATTTTGTCAGGTTGCTAAGCGATCCAGCTCGGTATACCGTAATGTGCATAGACCTCGCTTATCCCAATGTAATTGAGCTAGGGGATTGTGACGCTCCTTCAGCATTGCCCCCTGAACTGTGAAATGTATGCCATATTGTATCTCACTACATATCCGAGCGCTGCCACGTGCTGGGAGTTCACGGTCGGCGGCCATGTTGTCAGGTTGCTAAGCGATCCAGCTCGGTATACCGTAATGTGCATAGACCTCGCTTATCCCAATGTAATTGAGCTAGGGGATTGTGACGCTCCTTCAGCATTGCCCCCTGAACTGTGAAATGTATGCCATATTGTATCTCACTACATATCCGAGCGCTGCCACGTGCTGGGAGTTCACGGTCGGCGGCCATGTTGTCAGGTTGCTAAGCGATCCAGCTCGGTATACCGTAATGTGCATAGACCTCGCTTATCCCAATGTAATTGAGCTAGGGGATTGTGACGCTCCTTCAGCATTGCCCCCTGAACTGTGAAATGTATGCCATATTGTATCTCACTACATATCCGAGCGCTGCCACGTGCTGGGAGTTCACGGTCGGCGGCCATGTTGTCAGGTTGCTAAGCGATCCAGCTCGGTATACCGTAATGTGCATAGACCTCGCTTATCCCAATGTAATTGAGCTAGGGGATTGTGACGCTCCTTCAGCATTGCCCCCTGAACTGTGAAATGTATGCCATATTGTATCTCACTACATATCCGAGCGCTGCCACGTGCTGGGAGTTCACGGTCGGCGGCCATGTTGTCAGGTTGCTAAGCGATCCAGCTCGGTATACCGTAATGTGCATAGACCTCGCTTATCCCAATGTAATTGAGCTAGGGGATTGTGACGCTCCTTCAGCATTGCCCCCTGAACTGTGAAATGTATGCCATATTGTATCTCACTACATATCCGAGCGCTGCCACGTGCTGGGAGTTCACGGTCGGCGGCCATGTTGTCAGGTTGCTAAGCGATCCAGCTCGGTATACCGTAATGTGCATAGACCTCGCTTATCCCAATGTAATTGAGCTAGGGGATTGTGACGCTCCTTCAGCATTGCCCCCTGAACTGTGAAATGTATGCCATATTGTATCTCACTACATATCCGAGCGCTGCCACGTGCTGGGAGTTCACGGTCGGCGGCCATGTTGTCAGGTTGCTAAGCGATCCAGCTCGGTATACCGTAATGTGCATAGACCTCGCTTATCCCAATGTAATTGAGCTAGGGGATTGTGACGCTCCTTCAGCATTGCCCCCTGAACTGTGAAATGTATGCCATATTGTATCTCACTACATATCCGAGCGCTGCCACGTGCTGGGAGTTCACGGTCGGCGGCCATGTTGTCAGGTTGCTAAGCGATCCAGCTCGGTATACCGTAATGTGCATAGACCTCGCTTATCCCAATGTAATTGAGCTAGGGGATTGTGACGCTCCTTCAGCATTGCCCCCTGAACTGTGAAATGTATGCCATATTGTATCTCACTACATATCCGAGCGCTGCCACGTGCTGGGAGTTCACGGTCGGTGGCCATTTTTAGTGTGCATAGAACTCGCTTATCCACATAGGCCCCTGTGTTTTTAACTACTATATTGAGATGCACATTTCTAGGCCTACAGTATTTAATATACAGTAAGCAGCATTGTTGTTAGGCTTTACGCTACCCACTTTGCAAATCTGTTTCCTCGTAGGCAGACTTGCTGTGTGGATCTTCTCCGACCTTTCAGAAATCTCCTGATAATTTGCTCTCCGTTTCTGCCTTCGAAAACTTCTTCACAGGCCATACTGTTCCAGCTCATTGACACAGTTTCGTCATACAGTATTTGACCGGTAATTCTTTCATTTACGGTTTACAATTATTTATATACTGTACGTAAATGATGAATGTCCCTGTGCATTGCTCCATGGCCTGTACAACTTATCCCGGTGTACTGTATTTTAAAATGTATACCATCTCTCACTACATATCCGAGCGCTGCCACGTGCTGGGAGTTCACGGTCGGTGGCCATTTTTAGTGTGCATAGAACTCGCTTATCCACATAGGCCCCTGTGTTTTTAACTACTATATTGAGATGCACATTTCTAGGCCTACAGTATTTAATATACAGTAAGCAGCATTGTTGTTAGGCAGTAATTGAAGAATTTACATACAGTACTGACATGTACTGTATGTAATGCTTGTACATCATGTCAGTCGACCCTTATGCTGTACACTACTGTAAGTCTCACAGGGCCCATGCACTTCCAAGGACGGTTATTTACTGTACTGTATCTGTTTCATACAGGAAACTAATTGCAGTCCATAACACTAATATTAAGCCCACTCCATTATCCACTCCTCCCCTGTGTATTAAACACCCCCTACCACCCTGGAAGTCATGTACCAGGGCCCCTTCATTCAGCACAATGCCCCCTTCTACAGTTTAGTGTTCTCCTTCCTGCCCCATCTGTGCAGTAAAGGAATAATTAGCAGAAATTATTTCTCCAGGTCCTACTGTACATACTGAGCGAAAGATAGAACCCCCCCTATCCCCCGCGGAGCATCAAAGCTGCCGCTGATAGCTCCCCCCACCCCTTCCGCTGGTGAGTGGGTAGGGGCCCCAGTGCATTGCTGTGTCCAGGGGCCCACACTGCTGTTAAGATGGCTCTAGTAATTGAGCTAGGGGATTGTGACGCTCCTTCAGCATTGCCCCTGGACTGTACCATACTGTATCTCACTCCATATCCAAGCGCTGCCACGTGCTGGGAGTTCACGGTCGGTGGCCATTTTGTCAGGTTGCTAAGCGATCCAGCTCGGTATAACGTAATGTACATAGACCTTGCTTATCCCGGTGTACTACAGGTATGTGCAGTAGTACTGAATGATTGCTATCACTTGTGGTGAAACACCTATCTTATCAAATACAGTAACTACTGTACAGTATAGTTGTTCGCACAGGTGATGGTAATCATACTGTATATTTAAACTGAAGTCCGTAACAGAGCATTCTGTCCCTCCTGCAGAGGTTCTTGTTGGGAGGCACAGGGAAAAAAGGCAAATACTGTACAGTACTGTATTTGCACTTTACTGTTGTGCACTTTATTTGAAAATGTACAGTTGTTTGCTATTTTTAGCATGCTGTGCTTTACATGTTTTCTTATTGTGGTTTTTATATTTTTAGACAAAAGACAAAGAATGCAGACTACCAGATTTTACGGGAGTGCCAAAACCCACCCATCAGTGGCACAGAAACTTGCTGCAGTAGTCCCACAAAAGAAGAAGAAAACTGCCAAGGCGGCTCAGAAAGAAAATGTGGTGAAACCACGAAAAAATGCCAAGGCAAAGAATAATACGTTGGAGATGATATGTGGTGTGGCAAATGATGTAATTGTTCCATCTCCTGCAGATCACAGTGTTCAGCCAATGAATCTGGAAATACCGGTGCTAGAGGACGTGACAAACACGCTGCATCAGGAAGCTTCTTTTTTGGACCATGTAGCCACCCCTGGACAAGAAGACATGACACATTCACCACGAAGAAGGTTGCATTTCACAGATGTGAACACCAAAGTGCAGGACTGCCAGTGTACCTGTCCTGTTTTACTAAAGGAGCTACTCAGTAAGGTGACCAATATGGAGTCAGAAGTTGGTGGACAGATCAATCAGCTGCAGACCGATGTGGCTGGCCTTAAAGAAGGCATAAAGGAACAGATGGTAGAAGCCATGAAGAAAGTCATTGAACAAACGAGGGAAGAATGGCAAGTTGGAGTTTGCCGCACCATCATTGCAACACACCACCAAGCGGTTCAAGTCAGCGGCCTGGACGACCGAGGCCTGGAGGACCGCAGAGGAGGCCTGGAGGACCGCAGAGGAGGCCTGGAGGACCGCAGAGGAGGCCTGGAGGACCGCAGAGGAGGCCTGGACGACCGCAGAGGAGGCCTGGACGACCGCAGCGGACTGGACGAAGTCAGCGGCATGGAGGACCGCAGAGGAGGCCTGGAGGACCGCAGAGGAGGCCTGGAGGACCGCAGAGGAGGCCTGGAGGACCGCAGAGGCCTGGACCACAGCAGCGGACTGGACGAAGTCAGCGACTTGGACGACCGCAGAGGAGGCCTGGAGGACCGCAGAAGAGACCTGGAGGACCGCAGAAGAGACCAGGAGGACCGCAGAAGAGACCTGGAGGACCGCAGAGGAGGCCTGGAGGACCGCAGAGGAGGCCTGGAGGACCGCAGAGGAGGCCTGGAGGACCGCAGAGGGCTGGACGACCGCAGAGGAGGCCTGGAGGACCGCAGAAGAGACCTGGACGACCGCAGCGGACTGGACGAAGTCAGCGGCATGGAGGACCGCAGAGGCCTGGACCACAGCAGCGGACTGGACGAAGTCAGCGACTTGGACGACCGCAGAGGAGGCCTGGAGGACCGCAGAAGAGACCTGGAGGACCGCAGAAGAGACCAGGAGGACCGCAGAAGAGACCTGGAGGACCGCAGAGGAGGCCTGGAGGACCGCAGAGGAGGCCTGGAGGACCGCAGAGGAGGCCTGGAGGACCGCAGAGGGCTGGACGACCGCAGAGGAGGCCTGGAGGACCGCAGAAGAGACCTGGACGACCGCAGCGGACTGGACGAAGTCAGCGGCATGGAGGACCGCAGAGGAGGCCTGGACGACCGCAGCGGACTGGACGAAGTCAGCGGCATGGAGGACCGCAGAGGAGGCCTGGAGGACCGCAGAAGAGACCTGGAGGACCGCAGAGGCCTGGACCACAGCAGCGGACTGGACGAAGTCAGCGACTTGGGCGAACGCAGAGGAGGCCTGGAGGACCGCAGAAGAGACCTGGAGGACCGCAGAGGAAACATGGAGGACCGCAGAGGAGGCCTGGAGGACCGCAGAAGAGACCTGGAGGACCGCAGAGGAGGCCTGGAGGACCGCAGAGGAGGCCTGGAGGACCGCAGAGGAGGCCTGGAGGACCGCAGAGGAGGCCTGGAGGACCGCAGAAGAGACCTGGAGGACCGCAGAGGAGGCCTGGAGGACCGCAGAGGAGACCTGGAGGACCGCAGAGGAGGCCTGGAGGACCGCAGAGGAGGCCTGGAGGACCGCAGAGGAGGCCTGGAGGACCGCAGAGGAGGCCTGGAGGACCGCAGAGGAGGCCTGGACGACCGCAGAGGAGGCCTGGACGACCGCAGCGGACTGGACGAAGTCAGCGGCATGGAGGACCGCAGAGGAGGCCTGGAGGACCGCAGAGGAGGCCTGGAGGACCGCAGAGGAGGCCTGGAGGACCGCAGAGGAGGCCTGGAGGACCGCAGAGGAGGCCTGGACGACCGCAGAGGAGGCCTGGACGACCGCAGCGGACTGGACGAAGTCAGCGGCATGGAGGACCGCAGAGGAGGCCTGGAGGACCGCAGAGGAGGCATGGAGGACCGCAGAGGAGGCCTGGAGGACCGCAGAGGAGGCCTGGAGGACCGCAGAAGAGACCTGGAGGACCGCAGAGGAGGCCTGGAGGACCGCAGAGGAGGCCTGGAGGACCGCAGAGGAGGCCTGGAGGACCGCAGAGGAGGCCTGGAGGACCGCAGAGGAGGCCTGGAGGACCGCAGAAGAGACCTGGAGGACCGCAGAGGAGGCCTGGAGGACCGCAGAGGAGACCTGGAGGACCGCAGAGGAGGCCTGGAGGACCGCAGAGGAGGCCTGGAGGACCGCAGAGGAGGCCTGGAGGACCGCAGAGGAGGCCTGGAGGACCGCAGAGGCCTGGACCACAGCAGCGGACTGGACGAAGTCAGCGACTTGGACGACCGCAGAGGAGGCCTGGAGGACCGCAGAAGAGACCTGGAGGACCGCAGAAGAGACCTGGAGGACCGCAGAGGAGGCCTGGAGGACCGCAGAGGAGGCCTGGAGGACCGCAGAGGAGGCCTGGAGGACCGCAGAGGCCTGGACCACAGCAGCGGACTGGACGAAGTCAGCGACTTGGACGACCGCAGAGGAGGCCTGGAGGACCGCAGAAGAGACCTGGAGGACCGCAGAAGAGACCTGGAGGACCGCAGAAGAGACCTGGAGGACCGCAGAGGAGGCCTGGAGGACCGCAGAGGAGGCCTGGAGGACCGCAGAGGGCTGGACGACCGCAGAGGCCTGGATTCAAGTGTGCTGTTGCCAGGAACACCAATGATGACCAGCACACCTGCTCACAGGCCACTTCGCAATACATTCGGAGGCTCTCTGAACAATATTGCCCTGGCTGTCATCTCAACTTCCCTGGACGACCATCTGTACAGAGCTTCAAATGGACATATTCAGAAATATGCATATTCTCTGTTCCAGCACCATGTACGGTACGACAAATACTTGACGTGGGCCAATCGTGTGAACTTTGATGGTTCCAAGGGCAAACTTCCGCTGCCCAAAAATCTGGTACATGACATCATGGCTAGGTGTGAACGCCGCGTGAGGATTGGTGATCCAGAAAAGAGGAAGATAAGGGATACCATAAACTCTGTGCTGAGAACGAAGAGGAAAATGACTTGGAAGCTCGACTATGATGAAACCAGATCATTACCTAACTCCTAGCTTCTGCACATCAGCTTCACACAGCTGAAGTTAAAAAATTGTGTCAATGTACCTGTATTACCTGTACATTTTCTGGGGCTGCATGCACTGTGCTGAATCCACTTGGAGCAGCTCGGTTACTCAAAGGGGAGTGCATGAACTTGGCTCACCACATTCCTGGTAATGTAAGGGCCTGTTACAAGTTGCCCCTTTTATTCCTGTTGATTTTTTCGGCGCTGCTGTATCTATCCAGTAGCAGCCGAGTCCATTGTGCTGTGTCCATCTGGGGCCTTGGGCTGCGTTTCCATCCAGGGGCTGCTGTTGTCAGTCCTCTATTCTGGTGTCCGTATGCGACAGTGTTAAAAAGCAAAAGACAAAAACGAAAAATAATTCAAAAAAGCAAAACCTAAAAATAAAGTACAAAAACCATTACCCCGCACCACCACCACAAAAAAATAAATTATAAAAATGTTAAAGTTGATATTGTTACTGTATTTGTGCTGTTACCTTTTGATTAAAGTACTGTACAGTATGTGTGATGTTGGCTTTATTACAATACAGTACAGTATGTGTGATGTTACATGTTCCAAATGACTTTGTCCGTAAATAAAGTGTTTCTTAAAATAAACATGACGTGGTTTCCAATGTTTGTATTCCCAACTTCCTGTACTGTATAAATTAGTACTACTGTATGATGGGAATTCAATTAAGAGTGGTATACTGTATGTAAAACAACTTGGTTAGGCATCTTGCATTTCATATTTTAATAAAAACCACAGGAAACTTCTATTTTTAAAAGTTTATTGAAGAAAAAAAAGGTGTTTTTTTTTTTAAATAAAGTTTGAAAGTTAATTAAAACAAAAAAGTAGTTTGTTCTTCGTTACATTCTTTTCTTGTGTATATAGATATCTGTGGGGAAAAAAAAAAAAAAAGTATTAAAGTAAAGACACTCATGTTCATTTGTTTTCCAAGAAAATTTGTGGAACCACACAGCCCAGCAATAAGTCATGCTGGGCTGTGTGGTTCCACAAAAGGCATGCGGTACAAAGTGAAATAGTGGTGTCAGTGGTCAGCACTTTGACACGCTAACATTTGTGGAACCACACAGCAATGGCTGACACACACAAAATGGCTGACACACACAAAATGCCTGACACACACAAAATGCCTGACACACACAAAATGCCTGACACACACAAAATGCCTGACACACACAAAATGCCTGACACACACATGCTGGAGTGAAAACACATGTTTGCCAAACAGTCGACAGCACATGTCGGCAAGATGGCCGACCAAACTTGCTCCAAATCACCCCAAACTGGCCAGAAAGCACCCCAGCACACTCAGGAGGTACTGTACACCACAGCTAAATTAGGAGAGAATTTCATTACAAACAGCCAGATCTTGCAGATTATCTGCCAGATAATTGTATGGTGTACAGTATGCCTATCTTATACAGTAGAAAAAGATACTATACAATGGAGTACAAGAACAAAATTTTTTATTAAATAAAATTAAATAAAACTTAATAAAATATTAAAATAGTGGTCCACTAGGAGGTGGACCACCACCCGCTGGAGCTGGATGGCACGCCGCAACTGTTCTGTGGAAAAAAAAGGACAGTATTACAAAACAAATACTGAATACTTTACAGTGTAGTAATGGCAATACAGTACTGTACTTTACTCTATATTAGACAATATTGTTATTTACAATGTACAGTACTGTATTGTCAGTACAGTAAATCAAACACTACTGTATGCTGTCGAGGTAATTTAAACATTGCTTTAGTTTACCTCTTGTATAAGTGGGCTGCTGCCTGCCCGCTTCTGGGCCAGCCCACCTATCTTGCCCCTGTCTGGGGCCCCCATAAATAATTGGCACTATATTGGAGAAAAAAAAACATTTAGTCACATTCAAATAGTAAACAATTATTACTGTATACTGTAGGTACAGTATTATACTGTATTGCTGGTATTCAAAATATAAAGTACTGTACAAGAGTTTAGCTTCAATAGGTCATAAACAAATTGTCAAAGGAATTAAACACCACAGTACAAATACTGTAGACATTTACTGTATGTATTAGCAGTCATGACATTTCATGACCGCTTCAGAAAAAAGAGGGTTACAGTACTGTAGGTGGTGTTGTAGGGAGTACTATCCATAATAGTGGACTGTACTCAGAGCCAGCCATAAATAATATGATTCCCTAGTCAAGTTTTTGGATGCTGCCCCCTTGCACAGATGCTATTTCCGCCTCTGAGCCTGTACCCCTTTCCCAGCACCATCACCCCTCAACCATAGCAGTCGTCATTTTGGTGCTCCTCCAACTTACTGTACTGTATGTTTAAAATAGCAACAGTGTGCACATTCGGTGTGCATCCCAAAACGGTGCATGTTCTTGCTGGGAAGGGGCAAGGCCACACAGTAATTCCCCAATCTGAAATGACGCCACACAGTACTGCAACTTTATTCACAACATATCATGCAATAGTGTCTCTTTTTCTCGTTACATCATATGATAGTACCACATTACTCCTCAAAGTATTCCCACTTATTCACATTGCATCACATCATATTGCTCTTTGTTCACATTAGACCACACAGTAGTGCCCTTGCTACAGTATATGTTACACAACAAAGTACTGTATACACATAATGCTGCACATTAGTAATGCATTTTGTATGCACAGAATATACTGTAGGCATGCTGCATATCATATTAATCAGCAGAAGCTGCTTGTGCCCCTGGGCATTTGGCAAGTATGCCTATGCCTAGGGCAGGCTCAGACTGGAGATCAGTACGTAATCCCGCTGGACGGGATCCCGGCAGTCAAAATACAGACGCCGGAATCCCGACCACACAATCCCGACAGGGGCGGCGAGCGGAAAGCAGCCCCTTGCATGCTTGCTTCGCTCGCCACGCGGTGGGCACGGTGCCTCGCTACGCTCTACACACTATTATATCAGTAGTCAGGAAACGCAGCATGCATTTGTGGAGTGAAGAGGGTGAAAAAGGAGAGAAAGTACAGTTTGTACTGTAAGGTTATGTCAGAGGGTGTGAAGATGATCAGCTCAGTGTTATACATGTTACAGTAAGTTAGAATACAGTACAGTGCATTATGTATTTCTATTTTATTACCAGGTGTCTCCTCCACTGGTTGGCGACGGACTGTAAAAAGATAAAATACAGTTAGTCATATCAGTTGGACTTAAAGTAATGTTGGAGAAAAAAAATACTGTAATTGCAGTACCAACTATTGCTACTGTACAGTATATTTATTTACCAAAATGGTATTCTGGCTCGTCGTCTGTGGGTAAAAGAGAAGAATATTATAAGATACAGTATACAGTAAAAAGTATAGTAATAGTAAACTAGTGTCCAGGCCTAGTGACAGGTGGGTAAAAAAAAGGTATGCTTGTGACAGGCATGGTGATTCCAAGGGACCCCACCGAGACCATCAGAAAATTTGTGAGTGGCCCGTATGCCGGTGATTATGACTAGACTAAGGTAGCAACTCTTTTTTGCTTTGAATTATGCATACTGTACAGTACTGTACTGTATGTGCATATTGTACAGTACACTTAAAATATTTAGCAGTTACTGTAGTGGTAATTTGTAGTGGCAAATATGAGAATTCTAACTACAGTATATGAAGATACTTCTCTGACAATTACAAATATTACCTACTGTACTGCATTATCGTCTGTAAGTGTAACTACTGTAGATAAATGTTAATGTGGAATGTGATTGGTTGCTACTGTATGGGCAATATCACCAGTTCAAACAAAAACAATCATCTAAAGTCCCCCATCCACTATTCCGATTTGTGCAATTTTTATCCGATTTCTACGCATTTTCCAGAAAAATCTGATGAAAAGTGCTACTCTGGTGGAATCAAATCAATGTCAGTGATAATTCTTACCACTAAATGCCGCCTCATCATATGCATCATCCTCCTCGGCGGCCTGTTCCAGTGTAGGAACTATGAAAAAACATTAATGCGAAAAAAAAGGTTCATTCCAGGAAATACACTACTTTACACCTAACCGCTAGAATCCTGACTGCTGGTCATGCAAACCCAACCCATTGGTTTAACACAATGTACAGTACAGTACAATACTTTAGTTTACTTACCAAGTTGGGGAGAGGGCTTTTTCTCCCCTTCCTCATCCCCTTCCTCATCACTGTCAATAATCACTGAGTGGAAAATAAAAAAATATTATAAACAAAATACAGTAGAGTACAGTTACTACAAAATTGCACAGTAGTACAGTGCTACAGGAGGCAGAGATATATTCATAATACAGTAGGAGCAGAATGACTGTCCAGTGGTAGGGGACATACAGTACTGTACTGTGCCTGTATTTAACTCGTGTTGGAGGAGAGGCGATTTCGCACACAGAGGCGAAAAGGGGTCTTCACAGTGAGGGAAATACTGTACAGTACATGTTTGGAATTCCCTGCCTGAAAAGTAATAAAAGTGGACTTGGTCAATACTTTTAAGAATGGGCTTGTGAAAATCCTACTGTACTTACTATACTGTGGCGGCTCCGACGACTCAGAGTCCACGTAAGTGACATCTGTGTTGAATATAAAAAAAACAAAAAGAAAAGTCAATGGGATTTCTGCAATCAGGATACCGCTGTCGGTCACTTGACTGCTGGAATCCTGACCACTGGTCACGCAAACCCAAGCCATTGGTACTGTTAATAAATCAATGAATGTAGAATGTAGAGTACTGTACAGTAGATTACAATTCTTACCAGGCTGGCCTGAAGGCTCCCCCATTTCCTCCTCCTCTGTATCAATAACGAGGCGGTCTGTGTGTACAAGATAACAAGTATTGTAAAATAAAAAAATTACAGTAATACTGTAGGAAACTAGTGTGTCTGTAACAAAAATAATGATTACCACTTCCAGAGCTCTGCTGGTCAGACGGTGTTGGTGTTGGTGGTGGTGGTGGTGGTGGTGGTGGTGGTGGTGGTACTGTGAGAAAAAACAACAGTGCTGTAAGTGAAGGTGTCAATTTGAAACATGTACTGTACAGTATCCAGGACACATGTACAGTAGTGTAACAACGATGACAGTAGCACCAGAATTCTCGTTACACAATACCTGGCAGCGCAGCAGCAGGTGGTGGTGGTGGTGGTGGTGGTGGTGGTGGTACTGTGGGAAAAAAAATAACAGTACTGTAAGTGAAGCTGTCAATTGGAAACATGTACTGCACAGTATCCAGGACACATGTACAGTAGTGTAACAACGATGACAGTAGCACCAGAATTCTCGTTACACAATACCTGGCAGCGCAGCAGCAGGTGGTGGTGGTGGTGGTGGTGGTGGTGGTACTGTGGGAAAAAAAATAACAGTACTGTAAGTGAAGCTGTCAATTGGAAACATGTACTGCACAGTATCCAGGACACATGTACAGTAGTGTAACAACGATGACAGTAGCACCAGAATTCTCGTTACACAATACCTGGCAGCGCAGCAGCAGGTGGTGGTGGTGGTGGTGGTGGTGGTGGTGGTGGTGGTGGTGGTGGTACTGTGGGAAAAAAAATAACAGTACTGTAAGTGAAGCTGTCAATTGGAAACATGTACTGCACAGTATCCAGGACACATGTACAGTAGTGTAACAACGATGACAGTAGCACCAGAATTCTCGTTACACAATACCTGGCAGCGCAGCAGCAGGTGGTGGTGGTGGTGGTGGTGGTGGTGGTGGTACTGTGGGAAAAAAAATAACAGTACTGTAAGTGAAGCTGTCAATTGGAAACATGTACTGCACAGTATCCAGGACACATGTACAGTAGTGTAACAACGATGACAGTAGCACCAGAATTCTCGTTACACAATACCTGGCAGCGCAGCAGCAGGTGGTGGTGGTGGTGGTGGTGGTGGTGGTGGTACTGTGGGAAAAAAAATAACAGTACTGTAAGTGAAGCTGTCAATTTGAAACATGTACTGCACAGTATCCAGGACCAAAAAGGGGTCCGGCCAATAAACAATCTGCATCAGAGAAGCAAGATACAGTATGCTTAAAGTATACAGTACTATATACTACAGTAGATCGCCAACAAACGTAAATTAACAAACAACTATCACTGGAATTTACCATCCTCATCCCGTAGCGAAGCACGGGTATTCAGCTATCTACAATGTTATTTATACTTTGTGTTTAATATTTACATTTAGTTTTGTAAACAGACATTCTTAACATTAACGGATTGCAGCGAGTTATCTGTGATGGTCAGGACAGGGGGTTGGGACTATAGAAATCACTATGTACTGTACACTACTGTATTTGACAATACTTACCAGCTTGGCGGCGCCTGTCCCGCCTCCTGTGACGTCGTGCTACCAGCCCTGTAAAAATATATATACAGTATAATGGCAGCATACTGTACAGCCAATGAAATTCAACATTGACAGCATCTTTATGACATCACAATAAATGGAATTGTTCATTCTAGTACCCTGCACCTAATCACTCAGGAGGGCATAGTGTACTGTACTGTCTTCAAAACTTAAGGGGCACATTTCTAAATGTGACAAACAGTACACTTACAGTATCGCTACAGTACAGTAGGTCCAGGGTATTAGACAGAACACTACCTTTATAGACATTGTAACACACATAAGCATTGCCCTTATAAACATTATGACACACATCAGCATGCAGCCCTCCCACCCTTAACCATCTCAGTACTGTTCATTACATTACAAATTGATTTCATGACAGATGATGCAGTACTCACCTGAATTCATCTTATTCACGTCATGTCACAGTAGTGCAGTTTATTCACGTCACAGTACTGTCCTTGATTCACGTTGTGTCACACAGTAGAGCACCGTATTCACGTCACAGTACTGTCCTTGATTCACGTTGTGTCACACAGTAGAGCACCGTATTCACGTCACAGTACTGTCCTTGATTCACGTTGTGTCACACAGTAGAGCACCGTATTCACGTCACAGTACTGTCCTTGATTCACGTTGTGTCACACAGTAGAGCACCGTATTCACGTCACAGTACTGTCCTTGATTCACGTTGTGTCACACAGTAGAGCACCGTATTCACGTCACAGTACTGTCCTTGATTCACGTTGTGTCACACAGTAGAGCACCTTATTCACGTCACAGTACTGTCCTTGATTCACGTTGTGTCACACAGTAGAGCACCGTATTCACGTCACAGTACTGTCCTTGATTCACGTTGTGTCACACAGTAGAGCACCTTATTCACGTTACTGTACGTCACAGTAGTGCAGTAGTATATCCACATTACGTCACAAAGTAGAGATCTGCCAGTCATGAACCTTATGCAAGAGTAATGCACGTCAGAACACATTAGGCCACTGTAACATCCCTTAGAATAATTTCTGCCAAAGTAACATCCCTTAGAACACTGTACTACATATCTGAAACACAAATTTCGGCACACTGCAATTAAACCACACAATGCACTGCACGACTGCGTGATATGACAAACTGCACATTTCCCTGCAAAATATGATACAATGTACACTACACAAAAAACTGCAATTACCACATGTGTATACAGTACACTGCACGACAGTGCTGGCCCTAGCCAGGTACAGATACAGCCGCAGTCACGCAAAATATAGGCATGCCGCATATCATTTTAATCAGCAGAAGCTGCTGGTGCCCCTAAGCATAGCAAATGCCCTAGGCATTTGCCTACTGTAGTTTGCCTATGCCTAAGGCCTGCTCTGCTGCACGATGTGATTCACTATGTATTACACTCACTGCACAATACCATATTCTGAATGTACACTGCATGACACGCTGCAATTACGCAGCACGATACACTGTGATACATTGCATATACTGTACACTGCATGATACTGTACACTGCACAATCGTAGACCACCTGGATTGTAAAGAACTACTGTACTGTATATACACAAGTTTAAAAAAATAACAATTGTTTTTGTAAAACGCATGTCGATCTTTTTCCATGTCAACTTAACGACCATGTCAACCTACAGTAACTGGTGTCAACCAATTTCAAAAGCCGCACCATCTAGGTCGACGCAAAAAAACAAATTGACCTTTTGACCCGGGTTAACGTTTGGTCCTTGTTTAACCATTTGTTTACCACAAATACTGTACAGTGCTGTATAGACCGGATACCTGCTGCTACAGCAGCCCCTGCTATAATGTACTGTACCTGTAACTACAGTAACTTAAAGTACAGTAATCTACAGTAATGTACTGTACTTACAATCCCTTATGGCCTGCAGGCGTCGTGGGGTCCGCCTCACGAGGTCACTCCACCTCCTCTGGAGAGACCTCACCGTTCTCCTCCGGTTGTAGGTCCGGAGGATATCCCTGCTGGCCCTCCGGTATGCCCTCACTTTCTCCTCGTTGCTGGCGAGAGTTCTGTCCCGCCAGCGAACGAGGAGACGCAGCTCACCAAGAGCATAGGGACGGTCCCGTGCAGCAGCCATAACCGTCCTTATGCTCAATGAGCGTCTCAGACGTCGTGCGCCTCAGACGTCGTGCGTCTCAGACGTCGTGCGGTCCAGGCATTCAACGTACAGTACTGTAGTTACTGTACTTTGTGACAGTTTCCCTTAGTTTTAAATATGCCCTTTCTTTGACCACAGTATTTTCCACTGTCTTGCCCTACGCCCTTCCCTCCTGGGAGCCTTCACAGTTCTTATGCAATACACAAATACCGAAGATGCACAGTCCGTCAGAATACACTCATTTCATTCCCGCTGTTTAGGTGCATTTAGCGTAAAGAATCGCTCCTGCAGATGTACTTTGATTTATGTGAAACCTGTGTGCATCCTTCCATTGACTGTCTTACAATGTAAATAAAATAATACAGTGCATTATTACAGAAAAAAAAAAAAAAAAGAAAGAAAGCACATCAGGTCTCGAACCCTGGACTCCCAGCGAGGGAGGTGGGAGCCTTCACCCCTAGCCCACGACGCCTCATGAGAGATTTCCAATTTCATGTGTGAAAGTACTGCAAACAGCGCCCGGCCCCCGCCCCATTGCTGTTGGTTTATGCCTTAGAGGACTCGGACGCTCGCATTTGTAAAGCACGGTGTTTTCCTCCGCCTCCTGCTAGCCTGTTGCCCTTCCCCCATGGGAGCCTGCACAGATCATGCAGTAGACAGGGAGGGAATGCAGGTCATGTGCAATACACAAACGCCCACTGTAGTACTATTTTGCTCACTTACAGTACCGTACTGTACTGTAGGTTGCATTTAGCGTAAAGAATCGCTCCTGCAGATGTACTTTGATTTATGTGAAACCTGTGTGCATCCTTCCATTGGATGTACTGTATTGGAGATAATTTTTTTTTTTTTAAAGTGAATGTCACGGGAACACATTAAAAATAAGGTTGGCACTTCCTTCCCATTGGTGTTGGTTTACAGTATGCCGTAGTGTACTCGGACGCTCATGTAATTGCATTTCAAAGGCACAGTATTTTCCATCGTCTCCCCCCTACCCCCATCGCCCTTCCCCCCTGGGGGCCTGCACAGGGAGGAAATTCAGGTCCTGTGCAATACACAAACGCTGAAGATCTACTGTACAGTACTGTTTTGCTCAGTTGGTAGCGTCAGAATACACTCATTTCATTCCCGCTGTTTAGGTGCATTTAGCGTAAAGAATCGCTCCTGCAGATGTACTTTGATTTATGTGAAACCTGTGTGCATCCTTCCATTGACTGTCTTACAATGTAAATAAAATAATACAGTGCATTATTACAGAAAAAAAAAAAAAAAAGAAAGAAAGCACATCAGGTCTCGAACCCTGGACTCCCAGCGAGGGAGGTGGGAGCCTTCACCCCTAGCCCACGACGCCTCATGAGAGATTTCCAATTTCATGTGTGAAAGTACTGCAAACAGCGCCCGGCCCCCGCCCCATTGCTGTTGGTTTATGCCTTAGAGGACTCGGACGCTCGCATTTGTAAAGCACGGTGTTTTCCTCCGCCTCCTGCTAGCCTGTTGCCCTTCCCCCATGGGAGCCTGCACAGATCATGCAGTAGACAGGGAGGGAATGCAGGTCATGTGCAATACACAAACGCCCACTGTAGTACTATTTTGCTCACTTACAGTACCGTACTGTACTGTAGGTTGCATTTAGCGTAAAGAATCGCTCCTGCAGATGTACTTTGATTTATGTGAAACCTGTGTGCATCCTTCCATTGGATGTACTGTATTGGAGATAATTTTTTTTTTTTAAAGTGAATGTCACGGGAACACATTAAAAATAAGGTTGGCACTTCCTTCCCATTGGTGTTGGTTTACAGTATGCCGTAGTGTACTCGGACGCTCATGTAATTGCATTTCAAAGGCACAGTATTTTCCATCGTCTCCCCCCTACCCCCATCGCCCTTCCCCCCTGGGGGCCTGCACAGGGAGGAAATTCAGGTCCTGTGCAATACACAAACGCTGAAGATCTACTGTACAGTACTGTTTTGCTCAGTTGGTAGCGTCAGAATACACTCATTTCATTCCCGCTGTTTAGGTGCATTTAGCGTAAAGAATCGCTCCTGCAGATGTACTTTGATTTATGTGAAACCTGTGTGCATCCTTCCATTGACTGTCTTACAATGTAAATAAAATAATACAGTGCATTATTACAGAAAAAAAAAAAAAAAAGAAAGAAAGCACATCAGGTCTCGAACCCTGGACTCCCAGCGAGGGAGGTGGGAGCCTTCACCCCTAGCCCACGACGCCTCATGAGAGATTTCCAATTTCATGTGTGAAAGTACTGCAAACAGCGCCCGGCCCCCGCCCCATTGCTGTTGGTTTATGCCTTAGAGGACTCGGACGCTCGCATTTGTAAAGCACGGTGTTTTCCTCCGCCTCCTGCTAGCCTGTTGCCCTTCCCCCATGGGAGCCTGCACAGATCATGCAGTAGACAGGGAGGGAATGCAGGTCATGTGCAATACACAAACGCCCACTGTAGTACTATTTTGCTCACTTACAGTACCGTACTGTACTGTAGGTTGCATTTAGCGTAAAGAATCGCTCCTGCAGATGTACTTTGATTTATGTGAAACCTGTGTGCATCCTTCCATTGGATGTACTGTATTGGAGATAATTTTTTTTTTTTTAAAGTGAATGTCACGGGAACACATTAAAAATAAGGTTGGCACTTCCTTCCCATTGGTGTTGGTTTACAGTATGCCGTAGTGTACTCGGACGCTCATGTAATTGCATTTCAAAGGCACAGTATTTTCCATCGTCTCCCCCCTACCCCCATCGCCCTTCCCCCCTGGGGGCCTGCACAGGGAGGAAATTCAGGTCCTGTGCAATACACAAACGCTGAAGATCTACTGTACAGTACTGTTTTGCTCAGTTGGTAGCGTCAGAATACACTCATTTCATTCCCGCTGTTTAGGTGCATTTAGCGTAAAGAATCGCTCCTGCAGATGTACTTTGATTTATGTGAAACCTGTGTGCATCCTTCCATTGACTGTCTTACAATGTAAATAAAATAATACAGTGCATTATTACAGAAAAAAAAAAAAAAAAGAAAGAAAGCACATCAGGTCTCGAACCCTGGACTCCCAGCGAGGGAGGTGGGAGCCTTCACCCCTAGCCCACGACGCCTCATGAGAGATTTCCAATTTCATGTGTGAAAGTACTGCAAACAGCGCCCGGCCCCCGCCCCATTGCTGTTGGTTTATGCCTTAGAGGACTCGGACGCTCGCATTTGCTAGTCCTCCATTCCCATTATGCATTAGCGAACTCAGACGCTCATATATTTTAAAAGCACGGTGTTTATACATTGTACTGTACATTCTTCCTTTTACACAATTACTGTAGTTGCGTCTCCATACACATACTGTACAGTACTCCATACTTTTTTCCACCGCCTCCCGTTACGCCTACAGTATTGCCAGAGCTGTAGATCAATCCGCCGCTATACTGTACGATCGAAAGTACTGGATTAGTGGAGCATTAGCGACACAGTGGTGGAGATGTGTAATGCATGATGAGTATCTAGATCGTCTCAACGCGCCTGCCTGTGATGAAACTCAGCTATCGCATTAGCGTGGCTAGACGCCCGTCTCGGCGGAGAAACAGTCAAGATAAAGGTGGCTACATCTGTACCTTGGATCTCTCTTTCCGGCAGACACAAGTCTGCTGGGGTTCAAAGACCTGCTGGTGAGAAAATTGTCAAGTCAAGCGGAACGCGACCTGTCAACATCTCCTCCTTCACATTCTCCCGCAACTGGGGGTGCGAGGAAAAGGCTCAGAATTCCGAGCCCACCCGCTGGCGGTGATGCAGGGCAGTCTGGAGCGACTGCTGATGCTGACATCTGGTCCGGACTGAAGGACCTGACAACGATTACGGACATGTCGTCTACTGTCACTGCATATGATTCTCTCACCATTGAAAGAATGGTGGAGGATTATATGAGTGACCGCATCCAAGTAGGCACGTCACACAGTCCGTACTTATACTGGCAGGAAAAAGAGGCAATTTGGAGGCCCTTGCACAAACTGGCTTTATTCTACCTAAGTTGCCCTCCCACAAGTGTGTACTCCGAAAGAGTGTTTAGTGCCGCCGCTCACCTTGTCAGCAATCGGCGTACGAGGTTACATCCAGAAAATGTGGAGAAGATGATGTTCATTAAAATGAATTATAATCAATTCCTCCGTGGAGACATTGACCAGCAGCAATTGCCTCCACAAAGTACACAGGGAGCTGAGATGGTGGATTCCAGTGGGGACGAATTGATAATCTGTGAGGAGGGGGATGTACACGGTGATATATCGGAGGATGATGATGAGGTGGACATCTTGCCTCTGTAGAGCCAGTTTGTGCAAGGAGAGATTAATTGCTTCTTTTTAGGTGGGGGTCCAAACCAACCCGTCATTTCAGTCACAGTCGTGTGGCAGACCCTGTCACTGAAATGATGGGTTGGTTAAAGTGTGCATGTCCTGTTTATACAACATAAGGGTGGGTGGGAGGGCCCAAGGACAATTCCATCTTGCACCTCTTTTTTCTTTCATTTTTCTTTGCGTCATGTGCTGTTTAGGGAGTGTTTTTTGGAAGGGCCATCCTGCGTGACACTGCAGTGCCACTCCTAGATGGGCCCGGTGTTTGTGTCGGCCACTAGGGTCGCTAAGCTTAGTCACACAGCTACCTCATTGCGCCTCTTTTTTTCTTTGCGTCATGTGCTGTTTGGGGAGGGTTTTTTGGAAGGGACATCCTGCGTGAGACACTGCAGTGCCACTCCTAGATGGGCCCGGTGTTTGTGTCGGCCACTAGGGTCGCTAAGCTTAGTCACACAGCTACCTCATTGCGCCTCTTTTTTTCTTTGCGTCATGTGCTGTTTGGGGAGGGTTTTTTGGAAGGGACATCCTGCGTGACACTGCAGTGCCACTCCTAGATGGGCCAGGTGTTTGTGTCGGCCACTAGGGTCGCTTATCTTACTCACACAGCTACCTCATTGCGCCTCTTTTTTTCTTTGCGTCATGTGCTGTTTGGGGAGGGTTTTTTGGAAGGGACATCCTGCGTGAGACACTGCAGTGCCACTCCTAGATGGGCCCGGTGTTTGTGTCGGCCACTAGGGTCGCTTATCTTACTCACACAGCTACCTCATTGCGCCTCTTTTTTTCTTTGCGTCATGTGCTGTTTGGGGAGGGTTTTTTGGAAGGGACATCCTGCGTGACACTGCAGTGCCACTCCTAGATGGGCCAGGTGTTTGTGTCGGCCACTAGGGTCGCTTAGCTTACTCACACAGCTACCTCATTGCGCCTCTTTTTTTCTTCTTTGCGTCATGTGCTGTTTGGGGAGTGTTTTTTGGAAGGGACATCCTGCGTGACACTGCAGTGCCACTCCTAGATGGGCCAGGTGTTTGTGTCGGCCACTAGGGTCGCTTAGCTTACTCACACAGCTACCTCATTGCGCCTCTTTTTTTCTTCTTTGCGTCATGTGCTGTTTGGGGAGTGTTTTTTGGAAGGGACATCCTGCGTGACACTGCAGTGCCACTCCTAGATGGGCCAGGTGTTTGTGTCGGCCACTAGGGTCGCTTAGCTTAGTCATCCAGCGACCTCGGTGCAAATTTTAGGACTAAAAATAATATTGTGAGGTGTGAGGTATTCAGAATAGACTGAAAATGAGTGGAAATTATGGTTTTTGAGGTTAATAATACTTTGGGATCAAAATGACCCCCAAATTCTATGATTTAAGCTGTTTTTTAGTGTTTTTTGAAAAAAACACCCGAATCCAAAACACACCCGAATCCGACAAAAAAAATTTGGTGAGGTTTTGCCAAAACGCGGTCGAACCCAAAACACGGCCGCGGAACCGAACCCAAAACCAAAACACAAAACCAGAAAAATTTCAAGTGCACATCTCTAATATCAGCACATCCCTATGCATACAATGCTAGCAAACTCAATGTGGTATTAGAATATTACTAGAGATGTGCACATGACCATTTTTGCTGGATTTGGAATTGGCCCTGATTCGTCATCCGGCTTTGTATTTGGTTTTTGCCAAACTGCCGTGACTGGTTTTGTTTTTTTGTTTTCAAAAATCACATAATTTGGGCCTTTTTTTTGTACCCTGGGGGTGATTCAGACCTGATCCTAGAGGTGCTAAATTTAGCACATTTATGATCAGATTCTCTGACATGCGGGGGAACGCCCAGCACAGGGCTAGTATGCCCCACATGTTAGGCGCCCGCATGAGACCCACAGCCATTTTTGTGAAAGCATCGGCTGCGTGTGATGTCATGCAGCTGCTGCGACTACGCCCCCTGTTTCTCCGTTGCCGCCCCTGTTTTGAAGTCTCGTCCCTGCAATACTCCATCTCCGTCTTTGAAATGGAGCATTGCCTCCCCCCCGTGACCATCTCTGCCTCATTGACAGGCAGAAGCAATCGCATTTTCTGTGGGGCGCCGTAGAAAATGCAGGCGCATGCGCAGGATGGGCCCTGCGCAGGATCCCGGATCCTCTTAGCAATTTTTACCGTTGGATCGCTTATTGCGATTGCGATCCAACCTGAATCAGGCTCTATTTGTAAAATATAAAATAAACATCACAATATTAAATGCCACTAAGTGAGCAAAACTGACGGCAAATGGCAGTAATAAAATTTTTCTCATGTAATAATTTTAAGTCACATTTCCCTTAGGTCAATCATGTAAAAGACAAGGGCCTCAAACCAGAAATCACCAGTCTTAGCCGGTCTGGTGGGGTGTGTGAGGTCATGCTGATGTCATAATGGAAACTGCCTATGTCAGGGCTATGCTGTTGCTGTCTCTTGCATATGCTTTCAGAGGCCTGGCACGGCATAGCACACTGGTAGAAGGTTAGTGACTGGACAAAGATAAGAGCAGCTTATTTTGAATCGTCGGCAGATGTTTAGCATGACTATTATAATATAAGACTTACGACCTTGGGGATAGCATAGTATTGGATAAAAACAAAATCTCACACCTACTGGGACAGTGCCATTACTTAACATCCACAAGCGGCTGCAAATGGGCCATTGGAGACATATGAAGGGTGCTTTACTCTCTCTCTCTCTCTCTCTCTCTCTCTCTGCCTGCCTAAATCCCAGTGTACCAGTGTTGCACGCTGATTCATTTTTATTAATATGTAGAGATGTAAGAGAATTAAATTGTTGTGCTTTAATCATTACCTTTGTTTTTATCCAGTACTATATACAGATGTAGCCATGCTGATCATGGCTACATCTGAGGGAAACGTGCACCCTCGACGCAATATGCGCTCCTGTGCCTAGCTATGTCGAGTTGCGGCATTTGCCGCCCCCATCCATGTGAATGGGGCACACACATGTCTTAGATGTCCAGACGTACGCGGTGCGGTCGCGACTAATAAGGCGCAATCGCCTTAAGATGTAGCCACAACGAGAATGGCTACATTTGTACAGTTGTAATTCCTGTTAGCGTCAGAAATTAATGCTATGGTGGTTATGACTGTCCCCCTCCCCCCTCATTCCCACTCAGGGAGTGAGGGGGGAGGGGGACAGTCATAACTCATAGGGGTACAGGGGAAGCCACCGGTGGGCCCTACTGCCTGGGGGCCCACCTCCTCGTCTATGGATCAGGTCCCGTCTGTGCACTTGAATTGTACATTATACATATTATCTACAGTGCATTGCAGTTATTAATCTGGTACATTATCATGTATGCACTAGCAGTATTTACTATATATATTTATCATGGGCCTATACCATGTTAGCCAAGCCTCTGTGGCAGCAGGCCACACCCCTAAGCATGGGCCTTTACGTCTGCATTGCCCCGGTGGGCTCTCCATGCCCCACTTATTTCTTGCTCTCTTTTTTCACTCTCTCACCATTGACGTATAGGTGCGTTTTTCTCCTGCCGGGTAAATAGGTCAAAATATCAGATTTGAGGTGACAGATGGGAAGACTGGGTTAGGCAAGGTTAGTTGGTGGGCGGGTGGTCTGGGCAAACCAGGGACGTGCAGTCAGGGAAGGCAGGGGAGGCAGTGCCTCCCTTGTCATTAATGATTAAAATAATATAAAGAAGATTCTTATGACACATACTGTATTCTGTGTCATAAGTATCTCCTTTATATTAATCTAATCATTATCCCTGTTTAAATGTGTTTGGGAGGCACCGATCGTGGTGCCTCCCATTGTGAATGGGGAAGGGTGTGGGAGCGTGGGGCGGGGGCCTAGCCATGGGCATTAAAAGTCCATTGGAAATGCATGGGAAAGCGGCACCATTAGAGGTGCTGCTTTCATACAGGGACGTGCTTTCAACCCATGAAAGCACGCCCCTGTCAGTGAGGCCACAGTGATTGGCCAGAGGATCCGTCACTGGATCCGCTGCCATCACTATATGGGTGCGCGGAGGTGTGGGCATTGGTGGCAGTGAGAGTATTAGTGGCACTGCCATTCTGCAGAGTTTGGCAGCGGAGCAGTACCAATTTAAAAAATTGCACTCCAGCGTAATTTTTTAAATTCAAGATGGCAACCACGAGCCAATCACGGCTCGCTGCGTCATCACCCCGGCCCCTCCGGCTGACTTATATAAGTCAGCACGAGGCATCGGCGTCAGTCCGACGGCGGAAGAGCTCCTGAAGAAAGAAGACGCTGGAAGTCCTGGATGGGCGGCAGCCATGCAAACGAGCTTAAAGGCCGCCGCCCCCAGGTGAAGACCCTGAATAATAAACTTTTTTTTAAAGATGGTGTGGTGTTTTTATTTTAATATTTTCTTTACAGGTGGACTACAGGTGCCAGCGGGCCCTTTATGTCCGGACATGCTGGCACTTGTGGTTCTCCAAGTGCTATGCAAAAGAGCTTAACGGCTGCCGCCCACCAGGTGAAGACGCTGGAAGCCCTGGGAAGGCGGCAGCCGTGCAAAAGAGCTTAAAGGCCGCTGCCTCCCCGGTGAAGACGCCGGAAGCACTGGGGAGGTGGCAGCCCCCCAGGTGAAGGCGTCGGAAGCCCTGGAGAGGCGGCAGCCATGCAAAAAAGCTTAAAGGCCGCCGCCGCCAGGTGAAGACCCTGACTAATAAACTTTTTTTTAAAGACGGAGTGGTGTTTTTATTTTAATATTTTTTTTACAGGTGGACTACAGGTGCCAGTGGCCCTTTATGTCCGGACATGCTGGCACTTGTGGTTCTCCAAGTGCTATGCAAAAAAAGCTTAACAGCCACCGTCCACCAGGTGAAGACGCTGGAAGAACCGGGAAGGCGGCAGCCATGCAAAAGAGCTTAAAGGCCGCTGCCTCCTAAGTGAAGACGCCGGAGAAAGACGACGGAAGCCCTGGGGAGGCGGCGGCCCCCCAGGTGAAGACGGCGGAAGCCCTGGAGAGGCAGTAGCCATGCAAAAGTGCTTAAATGCCGCCGTCCCCAGGTGAAGACCCTGACTAATAAAAAATTTTTTAAAGACGGTGTGGTGTTTTTATTTTAATATTTTCTTTACAGGTGCCAGGGGGCCCTTTATGTCCAGACATGCTGGCAATTGTGGTTCTCCAAGTGCTATGCAAAAGAGCTTAACAGCCGCCGCCCACCAGGTGAAGAAGCTGGAAGCCCTGGGAAGGCGGCAGCTATGCTAAAGAACTTAAAGGCTGCCGCCCCCAGGTGAAGACCCTGACTAATAAACTTTTTTCTTAAAGACGGTGTGGTGTTTTTAAAGAAGAGGAAGACGAAGAAGAAGAAGAAGAAGAAGAAGAAGAAGAAGAAGTAGTAGTAGAACAAAAAAGGCTACATTTTGCTTAAAATAAAAATAGACATTTATTTTTTAAATATATTTTGCTTGAAGTTGTCTTAATAAATAAATTCTCTCAAAAGGTGAAGAAATGACACATACTTAGGGAGACAAATATATTAGGAGAGTTTAGAACCATGCATTGTTTATTCTACACAAGAGAGTACCATGTGAGGCAGCCATTTTGGGTCCACTACATAGATTACACTGTGCTATAAGTAAAACATGGCAGTAAGCCATACAAAGGTAAAATGAAAAGCAACTAACAGGACACCTAGTTTGCAGATTACACAGTAAGGAAAATGGTCTTACTCTATAATTGCTTTTAGATATCTTTCTCCTTTATAACTATTTTAAAGTGAGCTGAGGGGAAAATAACAATACAGGGTCCAGTTACATTATAAAATAATAAAAAAAAATTCTCTGACCAAAAAATAAAAATGTATAATAATTCTCCAACACTCTGAAGATGGTAAGCTCATACTGTGAATTGCATAAAATATTTCTATGAACCCCACTTAATCACTGTTACACACTGGTTCTCACTGAGCGGAGGTTGAGATGAGAGGGGTGTTATTCGGCAGGATCACTGGAAGTGTTGTGGATCTCTGATAATCTCAGGTCTCTGAGGAGTTAAGTGAAAAATTACTGTCTCCCACAGTAATGCTCTAAGACATTGACAAGATGCCGCCGCATTTATGTGCAGGATTTAGGTCAGCAGCCATCTTGGTACAGGGAGTGAAGCCTTCCTGAGGGAACAGTATGGAATCTGCGCAGTAGCGCTCTCCCCTTTCAACACTTTTTATATACAGATAGGATAATAATGCTAAAACTCCCACATAGTCATCTAAATGGGATGTAGTCACCATCCCGGCGGTCAGCATACCACCACCGGGATCCCGGCCACAGAATGCCGTCAGTGGGGCGGAGGACTATTCCCACTAGTTGGTGTCCATGACACCCATAGAGAGGGAATACAACCTGTGGTGAGCACAGCAAGCCACCAAGCTCGCAGCGTGAAGCCCGCAGCAAGGGGCTTCGTTTTGCTTGCCCCTCTCCCGGCATGCTGGCAGTCAGGACCCCGTCATCGGTATGCTGACCACCAGGATTCCGGCCGCCGGTCAACAACGCATCTGAATTATTACTTGTGCCTGGTGTAGGATTTTCAAATATGTGTAGTTTACTGTATACAAGGATATAAAACCTTAAAGGAACTGAGATCTAAGGTGTATTACATGTAGTTATAAAAATAAGTTTATTTTATGGCAGTAGTTTCCATACAGGGGGCCTTGAGACCCTGGGGTTCCTTGGGAAAGGTGGGAAGGGGGGGATAGGGGAGGCCTTGTAGTGGTGCTGTAGTTTGGTGGTCCATGAACAATTCAAATTGCTTATACTGAATTTAATCGCCAAAACCAGTCCTTCACCACATAACTGAACCTAAGGATGACATATTATAAACACTATTTACTTCATTTTATATTTTTTTCTAAATTTCTCACTAAGAAACTATGGTCTTGGGGTGCCGTGACAGAAATTCTGAAACTCTAGGGCAGGGGTGTCAAACTCGCAGCTCCCACCGCATCCTTTTGTGGCCCGTGGGCAGGGGTCCTTTTGCAGCCCAACCACCTTGCTTGCAGCGAGGGCAGGAGAGCACAGCGCACACCTCTCTTGCTCCCCAGTCCGGTCTACGGCGATGTCACGGATTTCTTAAATCAGGTGCCGGTCCGTGTTCATGGACCAGAAGCCAATCAGGAGCAGTGCCAGAGTCTTTGCTTTCTATGTGCAGTGCCATCTTCCCAAAGAAATCACCATGAAGACGGCGCCACTGACACTGGCTACAGCACAGGCATACTGGGGAGGGGTAGCAAACTGGGGCTTCTGCCAGGCCCCTCCAGCAGCCCCTCTACCAATGCTCGTCTTTTGTTGTTTTTATAACAACATGGTGACGACACTGCAGCAAAGAGATTTTCAACCGTTTACATCTCGCGGCACACTGAACAAGATTTAAGTATTGCCAAGGCACATTCAAATATAATGGTGATGCATGGTGCAGTTGCATGTCCTATGATGTCATGTTGCAGCTTCTCCATAGGTAACGCCTGAGCCACATCTGAGAAAGCCAGAAGAGCCCAACACTGCCCGGGTCCAAAATAAGAACTGGCTCTGCAACCACTAAACCCACCAGGGTCTCAGTAACAGCAAAACACTGACGGGCCTGGATGTGCTTCTATGGCGGCACACCTGGAGACTGCTCAGGGCACACTAGTTTTCATCGTTTTGTCCTTAAATGAGGTTATCATTGAAACACTGGAACAGTAATAAACAACATAACAACAGTGGAAATTGGGTTCACACAAAGCCTTACATAGCCAAAGATAAATAGGGACACCCTACAATAAAAATATATACACATAATAAAACTGTAAGGGTTGTGTCTGTACATAGACATTTTTTTTATTGAGAATTATACTTCTAGGGACTGTTTATGGACCATGGAGGCAAAAAAAAGTGAAATTTAGACTGTGTCTGTACGTTCTGGCATCACACAAAAACTATTGTATGAATTTATATCACATTTTCACTGTTGTATAGCTTAGTGACCTAGAAAAGGACTGAGGTATGTATGGTCTCGATCTAACATCAGGGAGAGGAACAATAAATGAACAACCAGATGCTTGCAGTGTGCAGGCTCCTCAAGTCCAAAAAGGATGCGGTTACAATACCAGCGCTGGCATCATGAACACTGACTAGCCCGCCAGTTGGCATGCCGAGCAACAGGGACTATTCCCATAGAGTGGGATAGAACCTGTGGCAAGTGCAATGAGCCCGCAAGGGTCTTTGTTGTGCTGGCCGAAACCCCCCCTGCTGGCCATCTGACAGACGGAATCCCAGCGTCGTTATGGTGACCGCCAGTCTCCCAACCACCGGTCACCCAATACCAACCTGTCCAAAATGACTATACAGTATGCTGGCTATAACAGAAACCTGGCTCACACAATCAGACACTGCCTCCCCTGCAGCACTGTCACATGGTGGCCTCCACTTCACACACACCCCCAGGCCTGGTAACCTCAAAGGAGGGGGTGTTGGAATATTACTGTCCAAATCTTACACGCACATCATTTTACCACCTGTTCCCTCACTCACATTTACATCCTTTGAAGTACACTCTATTAGGATTTTCACCCCTTTCTCTCTGCATGTTGCAGCTATCTATCGCCCACCTGGGCAACCCAAAAAGTTTCTGGAAGATTTTTCTGCTTGGCTCCCTCACTTTCTATCCTCTGACATCTCCACCATCATTATGGGTGATTTCAATCTCTCTATTGACAGTCCACAATCTCCCCATGCCTCTAAACTACTCTCTCTAACCTCCTCTCTTAGCCTCTCCCAATGGACTGACTCCCCTACTCATCAGGAGGGCCACTGCCTTGATCTTGTATTCACCAGACTATGCTCTGTTTCTGAAATCACTAACACTCTTTTCCCTCTCTCAGATCATAACCTTATCACATGCATGCTCTCCTCCATTACTTCAAACTCCATGTCCCTAAAGTCTACAGAGACTGCTGTGTCACACCTTAACCAAACTCTAGTAACAGCACTTGATGAAGTGGCTCCAGCTACCCATCACACTCCACGTAGACTTAGATGTCAACCGTGGCACTCTAAATACACTAGACACTTACAAAAACTCTCACGAAAAGTTGAACGCCAGTGGCGTAAATCTCGTAGTTCAAGTGACTTTCTCACATATAAGACCACCTACCACTCTTATCGTAATGCTCTGGACACTGCCAAACAAACATATTTTCAATCTCTCATCTCTGCTCAAGCCTCTAACCCCAAGCGACTTTTTAATACATTTAAATCACTTCTTGTCCCTCCCTCACCTAACCCACCAGCCACTGTCAGTGCGCAAGATCTTGCTTCCTATTTCAAGGACAAGATTGACAAGATCTGAAATTAAATGGTATGCTCTTCCACAGCAAGTGACCTGCTCAATTCTCTGCCTGAACCCTCTAACACCTTCTCTTCCTTTGATCCTACAAATGAAGATGAAGTATCTGCACTCTTTTCATCTGCCTACTCTAATACCTCTCCCCTTGACTCTATACCCTCACAAATTAGTAAAGCTCTGTCTACTGTGCTCATCCCAACCTTAACGAAAATCTGTAATCTCTCCCTGTCTACTGGTATCTTTCCTTCTCTATACAAGCATGCAGTGATTACTCCCATTCTGAAAAAACAAAACTCTGACCCGAACTCTCTCTCTAACTACCGTCCCATCTCTCAGCTCCCATGCCCCTCCAAGCTACTGGAGAGACTTGCCTACACTCGCCTCACACACTTTCTTAACTCACACAGCCTACTGGACCCACTTCAGTCAGGATTTCGTGCCCAACACTCCACAGAGACAGCACTAACTAAGGTAGTGAATGATTTGGTCACTGCTAAATCTAAAGGGCATTACTCTCTACTTATTCTCCTTGATCTCTCTGCTGCTTTTGACACTGTTGACCACTCTCTTCTCATACAAACACTACAATCCCTAGGTATTCAGGACACAGCCCTTTCTTGGTTCTCATCCTACCTATCTAATCGCTCCAGTGTTCGTTTCTCTGATTCCACCTCTCCTTCGCTACCTCTCTCAGTTGGAGTACCGCAAGGCTCTGTCCTAGGTCCTCTGCTTTTCTCTATCTATACTACATCTCTTGGCAAACTAATCAACTCTTTCGGATTTCAGTACCATCTGTATGCGGATGATACTCAAATCTACCTATCCTCCCCTGATTTGTCACCATCTGTATTGGGACGTGTCACTGAATGCCTTTCTGCCATTTCATCTTGGATGACATCTCGCCACCTCAAACTTAATATTTCCAAAACAGAATTAATTATATTTCCACCGGCCAATAGTAGTTTCCAACCTGATATCTCTATCACTGTTGAGAACTCTGCAATCACCCCTACCCCACAAGCTCGCTGCCTAGGTGTCATTCTTGACTCTGAACTGTCCTTTGTTACCCACATTCAATCTGTCTCAAGATCATGTTACATACATCTAAGAAACATATCCAAAATACGCCCTTATCTTACACAAGACACAGCAAAAACTCTAATCCATGCTCTCATTATCTCCCGCATTGATTATTGTAATAGTCTCCTGACCGGTCTTCCCAAACATAGGCTCTCACCACTACAATCCATTTTGAATGCAGCTGCGAGGCTAATCTTCCTTGCCAGACGTTCATCGTCTGCAGATCCGCTCTGTCAGTCCCTCCATTGGTTACCGGTATTCTACCGTATTAAATATAAAATACTTTTACTCACATACAAGGCTATTAACCAAACTGCACCAACATACATCTCTTCACTCATCTCAAAATATCTCCCTACCCGACCTCTCCACTCTGCACAAGATCTACGTCTCTCATCCACACGCATTACTTGTTCACACTCAAAATTACAGGACTTTATCCGGGCTTCACCCACTCTGTGGAATGCCCTCCCACGCACAGTAAGACTCGCCTCTAGTCTCCAAATCTTTAAATGTTCCCTGAAAACTCACCTCTTCAGACAAGCCTATCAAATTCCAGACCCACCCACATAACCTTCAGTGCTTCCCTATCTAATTACATCCTCTGTAGAGTATTCATAACATCACAAATCTTGTCTTTCTTTAGTCTCACACCCTCCTGACACTTGGATAACTTTGTGGGGTATCATCATACAACCTATTAAGAACCTAGCAATCTGGTGGACCATTATGCAATAGGTAGCATCTATCCGTGTGTATCTATGCCTATTTCCCTATAGATTGTAAGCTTGCGAGCAGGGCCTGTCTATTTTTACCCAGTTTTGTTCTATTACTGTTGTTCTAATTGTAAAGCGCAACGGAATATGCTGCGCTATATAAGAAACTGTTAATAAATAAATAAATAATAAATACAGTATGAGTGGAATTATTACACTCACTTAGTGCAGTTGGACTTCCAGCATATAGCACTGCACTGACGGTGTTCCGGTCATGCTTCTGCAGACCTTGACTCTGCCCAGGTTATACTTTTTTCACCTAGAATGCTGTCCAATCTGATTTTGAATGCATTTACAGAGTCCGCCATTATTACCTTCTCCGGCAGGGAGTTCCAAATCTTTATTGCCCTGAAGAACCCCTTCCTACGTTTTGTATGGAATTTTCTCTCCTCTAACCTCAGTGAGTGTCCATGTGTGCTATACAGAGTTCTATTAATAAACAAATCCCCTGCTAACTCCTTGTAATGACCCTTTACATAGTTGAAGATATTAATAATATCTCCTCTTAGACGCCTCTTTTCTAGAGTATACATATTTAACATAGTTAGCCTTTCCTCGTACTCCAGTGTCTCTAACCCTTTAATCAGTTTAGTAGCACGCCTTTGAACTCTTTCGAGTTCTGCAATATCTTTTTTATAATATGGTGCCAAAAACTGAACACAATATTCCAGATGCGGACGTACCAATGATTTGTACAGCGGCATGATTACATCCTGGTCCCTGGTTTCAATACCCCGTTTTATGCAAGCAAGGACTTTACTTGTCTTCTTCACTGCATTTTGACACTGTACTGTTATTGAGTGTATTATCTATGAGAACCCCCAAATCTTTTTCAACTACTGATACCCCTATATTTTCCCCATTAAGTGAATAGGATGCAAGTTTGTTTTTAATCCCAAAATGCATAGCTTTGCATTTTTCAATATTGAACCTCATTCCCCATTTAGACACCCAAAATTCAAGTTTAAATAAGTCATTCTGTAGAGACTCCACATCTATTTCTGAATTAATTACCTTACACAGTTTAGTATCATCTGCAAAGATTGATACTATGCTTCCCAGGCCTATTCCTAGGTCATTAATACATATATTGAACAGTATCGGACCAAATATGGACCCTTGTGGTATACCGCTGACTACTAGTGCCCAGCTGGAGAACATCTCATTGACCACTACTCGTTGTACCCTGTTATCCAGCCAATTACCTATCCATGTACAAACAGTGTATCCTAGGCCAAGTTCCCTTAATTTGATGATCAGTCTCTTGTGAGGCACTGTATTGAAGGCTTTTGCAAAATCTAAATAGACCACATCCACTGCTTTTCCCTGGTTAAGATTATCGCTCACTTCGTCGTAGAAGCTAATTAAGTTAGTTTGACATGATCTGTCCCTCACAAACCCATGCTAACTCCTGCTAATAAGCTTAGTATTCCGCAGATAATCCTCTATGCTATCCCTCAAAATTCCTTCCAATATTTTACCCACTATAGAGGTTAAACTAACTGGTCTATAGTACCCAGGATGATTTTTAGAACCCTTTTTAAATAATGGCACTACCTCAGCTATACACCAATCCATCGGTACCATACCAGATTTAATGGAACTATATAAAATCAAGTATAAGGGTCTTGCAAGCTGTGCCTTAAGCTCCATAATAACCCTCAGATGAAAACCATTTGGTCCCGGTGATTTATTAATCTTTATGTTGCTCAGTCTCTCCAGGACTATTTCCTCACTTAAACAAGCATCTAGCCAAGAATCATTACCTTCACTGTCGTTATGCACTACTAACACCGTCTGATCCTCCCTGGTGAAAAAAAGCTGTTCAGTATATCCGCTTTTATTTTGTCATCGTTTCCAAGGCTCACAGTTCATCTTTTAATGGGCCTATGTTCTATTTCTTTAACCCTTTAATGTTTATGTATTTATAAAACTCTTTGGGATTGGCTTTATTCTCTATAGCAATTTGTTTTTCATTTACAATTGTAGCTGCCCTTATTACTTTTTTGCATCTTTTATTGCATTCTTTGTAATACTGGAATGACTCCTCCCCTCCATTAGTTTTAAATGCTTTAAAAGAACACCTCTTTTTAGCCATTGCTTCTTTGACATCCTTATTAAGCCACATTGATTTGAGTCTATTACTCTTGCGTTTACTGCCCAAGGGTATGAATTTGTGAATATTGCTATCAAGCAACCCTTTTAAAGCATCCCACATTTCCGATGTGTCTTTACCATGAAACAAAACTTCCCAGTCAATGTTGTTTAGTGCCTGTCTCAGCATATTGAAGTTAGCTTTTCTAAAGTTGAATGTTTTTGTTGATTCCTTATAGCTATGTTTCTTAAAACTGATGCTGAATGTGATCATATAGTGATCACTGTTTCCCAAGGTCTCCCCAACACTAGGATGTCTCCCATTCCCGCAGCTTTTTCAATTTGCTGTGAGAGCAGTTCCTCGTCACGTATGCTAATATCTGGTTGCTTGTAGCACGTGCCAATGACTAGTTTCTTTATTTCAGTGCCCCCACTAGTGATCTCAACCCATAGTGATTCCACATTATCACCAGTCCCCTCGTAAATAACATATATTAAGTTTGGTTTTAGAGATGGTTTTACAAAGAGACATACCCCTCCTCCCATTTTGGTAGCCCTGTCCCTCCTGAGAAGTGAATATCCCTCCAAATTAGTAACCCAGTCGTGAGAGTCGTCCCACCACGTTTCCGTAATACCTATAATATTATTCTGATTTTTTGATACATGCCATTCCAATTCCCCCATTTTACCTGATAGGCTTCTTGCTTTCGCAAGCAGACATTTTATGTTAATATTTCCTTTGCCCTTTTGCTTTAATGGTAACTTACCATTATTTACAAGTACCTTTCTAGAATTACTCTTACCGACTGATATTCTATTCTCTACCTTACCCCCCATCAGGGGTTAAGGTGCAATCAGTGAGATTGCTGGATTATTCAGGGAGTTTAGTAGATTGCTTCTATTTCAGGGAGTCTCCTGCAGAATGAGGGAGCGTAGGCAAGTATGGTTATACCAACAGAATAATGTACAAAAAGACAGCAAAGTACATGTACAGTAGTTTAATTTGGACCACATGGCCTGCCTGGTAGTGGTATCACATCCTATAGCAACAATATTAACACAAGGCCCCAAAGGTCAAAGCGCAACAAAAAAACATTACACTTAAGTCAAGTAATCGGTCAGGCAGAGATGTACCTCTCTGCCGGTAACCTCAGGGTACCATGTGTAAAATGTGGCACTGGTGCTCCCGAACTGTGCCATGTGGATCGCAAAACTGGATATATGCATCTAGCTCCTCCTGTGGAATGCAGCTACCAGTTTGCAAGCAACATTAGTGCACATGTGCAGACCAGTAGGGACCATATGGTAGCACTGATCCTGTTTTGAATGAACAGCTAAACTACAGGAATAATTTATTAAACTCAATAAAACAGGAGTTAAAGAGAAAGTCTCATATCAGCACATCCCTATGCATACAATGCTAGCAAACTCAATGTGGTATTAGAATATTACTAGAGATGTGCACATGACCATTTTTGCTGGATTTGGAATTGGCCCTGATTCGTCATCCGGCTTTGTATTTGGTTTTTGCCAAACTGCCGTGACTGGTTTTGTTTTTTTGTTTTCAAAAATCACATAATTTGGGCCCTTTTTTTGTTCCCTGGGGGTGATTCAGACCTGATCCTAGAGGTGCTAAATTTAGCACATTTATGATCAGATTCTCTGACATGCGGGGGAACGCCCAGCACAGGGCTAGTATGCCCCACATGTTAGGCGCCCGCATGAGACCCACAGCCATTTTTGTGATAGCATCGGCTGCGTGTGATGTCATGCAGCTGCTGCGACTACGCCCCCTGTTTCTCCGTTGCCGCCCCTGTTTTGAAGTCTCGTCCCTGCAATACTCCATCTCCGTCTTTGAAATGGAGCATTGCCTCCCCCCCGTGACCATCTCTGCCTCATAGACAGGCAGAAGCAATCGCATTTTCTGTGGGGCGCCGTAGAAAATGCAGGCGCATGCGCAGGATGGGCCCTGCGCAGGATCCCGGATCCTCTTAGCAATTTTTACCGTTGGATCGCTTATTGCGATTGCGATCCAACCTGAATCAGGCTCTATTTGTAAATTATAAAATAAACATCACAATATTAAATGCCACTAAGTGAGCAAAACTGACGGCAAATGGCAGTAATAAAATTTTTCTCATGTAATAATTTTAAGTCACATTTCCCTTAGGTCAATCATGTAAAAGACAAGGGCCTCAAACCAGAAATCACCAGTCTTAGCCGGTCTGGTGGGGTGTGTGAGGTCATGCTGATGTCATAATGGAAACTGCCTATGTCAGAGCTATGCTGTTGCTGTCTCTTGCATATGCTTTCAGAGGCCTGGCACGGCATAGCACACTGGTAGAAGGTTAGTGACTGGACAAAGATAAGAGCAGCTTATTTTGAATCGTCGGCAGATGTTTAGCATGACTATTATAATATAAGACTTACAACCTTGGGGATAGCATAGTATTGGATAAAAACAAAATCTCACACCTACTGGGACAGTGCCATTACTTAACATCCACAAGCGGCTGCAAATGGGCCATTGGAGACATATGAAGGGTGCTTTACCCTCTCTCTCTCTCTCTCTCTCTGCCTGCCTAAATCCCAGTGTGCCAGTGTTGCACGCTGATTAATTTTTATTAATATGTAGAGATGTAAGAGAATTAAATTGTGCTTTAATCATTACCTTTGTTTTTATCCAATACTATATACAGATGTAGCCATGCTGATCATGGCTACATCTGAGGGAAACGTGCACCCTCGACGCAATATGCGCTCCTGTGCCTAGCTATGTCGAGTTGCGGCATTTGCCGCCCCCATCCATGTGAATGGGGCACACACATGTCTTAGATGTCCAGACGTACGCGGTGCGGTCGCGACTAATAAAGCGCAATCGCCTTAAGATGTAGCCACAACGAGAATGGCTACATTTGTACAGTTGTAATTCCTGTTAGCGTCAGAAATGAATGCTATGGTGGTTATGACTGTCCCCCTCCCCCTCATTCCCACTCAGGGAGTGAGGGGGGAGGGGGACAGTCATAACTCATAGGGGTACAGGGGAAGCCACCGGTGGTCCCTACTGCCTGGGGGCCCACCTCCTCGTCTATGGATCAGGTCCCGTCTGTGCACTTGAATTGTACATTATACATATTATCTACAGTGCATTGCAGTTATTAATCTGGTACATTATCATGCATGCACTAGCAGTATTTACTATATATATTTATCATGGGCCTATACCATGTTAGCCAAGCCTCTGTGGCAGCAGGCCACACCCCTAAGCATGGGCCTTTACGTCTGCATTGCCCCGGTGGGCTCTCCATGCCCCACTTATTTCTTGCTCTCTTTTTTCACTCTCTCACCATTGACGTATAGGTGCGTTTTTCTCCTGCCGGGTAAATAGGTCAAAATATCAGATTTGAGGTGACAGATGGGAAGACTGGGTTAGGCAAGGTTAGTTGGTGGGCGGGTGGTCTGGGCAAACCAGGGACGTGCAGTCAGGGAAGGCAGGGGAGGCAGTGCCTCCCTTGTCATTAATGATTAAAATAATATAAAGAAGATTCTTATGACACATACTGTATTCTGTGTCATAAGTATCTCCTTTATATTAATCTAATCATTATCCCTGTTTAAATGTGTTTGGGAGGCACCGATCATGGTGCCTCCCATTGTGAATGGGGAAGGGTGTGGGAGCGTGGGGCGGGGGCCTAGCCATGGGCATTAAAAGTCCATTGGAAATGCATGGGAAAGCGGCACCATTAGAGGTGCTGCTTTCATACAGGGACGTGCTTTCAACCCATGAAAGCACGCCCCTGTCAGTGAGGCCACAGTGATTGGCCAGAGGATCCGTCACTGGATCCGCTGCCATCACTATATGGGTGCGCGGAGGTGTGGGCATTGGTGGCAGTGAGAGTATTAGTGGCACTGCCATTCTGCAGAGTTTGGCAGCGGAGCAGTACCAATTTAAAAAATTGCACCTCAGCGTAATTTTTTAAATTCAAGATGGCAACCACGAGCCAATCACGGCTCGCTGCGTCATCACCCCGGCCCCTCCGGCTGACTTATATAAGTCAGCACGAGGCATCGGCGTCAGTCCGACGGCGGAAGAGCTCCTGAAGAAAGAAGACGCTGGAAGTCCTGGATGGGCGGCAGCCATGCAAACGAGCTTAAAGGCCGCCGCCCCCAGGTGAAGACCCTGAATAATAAACTTTTTTTTAAAGATGGTGTGGTGTTTTTATTTTAATATTTTCTTTACAGGTGGACTACAGGTGCCAGCGGGCCCTTTATGTCCGGACATGCTGGCACTTGTGGTTCTCCAAGTGCTATGCAAAAGAGCTTAACGGCTGCCGCCCACCAGGTGAAGACGCTGGAAGCCCTGGGAAGGCGGCAGCCGTGCAAAAGAGCTTAAAGGCCGCTGCCTCCCCGGTGAAGACGCCGGAAGCCCTGGGGAGGTGGCAGCCCCCCAGGTGAAGGCGTCGGAAGCCCTGGAGAGGCGGCAGCCATGCAAAAAAGCTTAAAGGCCGCCGCCGCCAGGTGAAGACCCTGACTAATAAACTTTTTTTTAAAGACGGAGTGGTGTTTTTATTTTAATATTTTTTTTACAGGTGGACTACAGGTGCCAGTGGCCCTTTATGTCCGGACATGCTGGCACTTGTGGTTCTCCAAGTGCTATGCAAAAAAAGCTTAACAGCCACCGTCCAACAGGTGAAGACGCTGGAAGAGCCGGGAAGGCGGCAGCCATGCAAAAGAGCTTAAAGGCCGCTGCCTCCTAAGTGAAGACGCCGGAAAAGACGACGGAAGCCCTGGGGAGGCGGCGGCCCCCCAGGTGAAGACGGCGGAAGCCCTGGAGAGGCAGTAGCCATGCAAAAGTGCTTAAATGTCGCCGTCCCCAGGTGAAGACCCTGACTAATAAAAAAAAATTTAAAGACGGTGTGGTGTTTTTATTTTAATATTTTCTTTACAGGTGCCAGGGGGCCCTTTATGTCCGGACATGCTGGCAATTGTGGTTCTACAAGTGCTATGCAAAAGAGCTTAACAGCCGCCGCCCACCAGGTGAAGAAGCTGGAAGCCCTGGGAAGGCGGCAGCTATGCTAAAGTACTTAAAGGCTGCCGCCCCCAGGTGAAGACCCTGACTAATAAACTTTTTTCTTAAAGACGGTGTGGTGTTTTTAAAGAAGAGGAAGACGAAGAAGAAGAAGAAGAAGAAGAAGAAGAAGAAGAAGAAGGTGTATTACATGTAGTTATAAAAATAAGTTTATTTTATGGCAGTAGTTTCCATACAGGGGGCCTTGAGACCCTGGGGTTCCTTGGGAAAGGTGGGAAGGGGGGGATAGGGGAGGCCTTGTAGTGGTGCCGTAGTTTGGTGGTCCATGAACAATTCAAATTGCTTATACTGAATTTAATCGGCAAAACCAGTCCTTCACCACATAACTGAACCTAAGGTTGACATATTATAAACACTATTTACTTCATTTTATATTTTTTTCTAAATTTCTCACTTAGAAACTATGGTCTTGGGGTGCCGTGACAGAAATTCTGAAACTCTAGGGCAGGGGTGTCAAACTCGCAGCTCCCACCGCATCCTTTTGTGGCCCGTGGGCAGGGGTCCTTTTGCAGCCCAACCACCTTGCTTGCAGCGAGGGCAGGAGAGCACAGCTCACACCTCTCTTGCTCCCCAGTCCGGTCTACGGCGATGTCACGGGTATCTTAAATCAGGTGCCGGTCCGTGTTCATGGACCAGAAGCCAATCAGGAGCAGTGCCAGAGTCTTTGCTTTCTATGTGCAGTGCCATCTTCCCAAAGAAATCACCATGAAGACGGCGCCACTGACACTGGCTACAGCACAGGCATACTGGGGAGGGGTAGCAAACTGGGGCTTCTGCCAGGTCCCTCCAGCAGCCCCTCTACCAATGCTCGTCTTTTGTTGTTTTTATAACAACATGGTGACGACACTGCAGCAAAGAGATTTTCAACCGTTTACATCTCGCGGCACACTGAACAAGATTTAAGTATTGCCAAGGCACATTCAAATATAATGGTGATGCATGGTGCAGTTGCATGTCCTATGATGTCATGTTGCAGCTTCTCCATAGGTAACGCCTGAGCCACATCTGAGAAAGCCAGAAGAGCCCAACACTGCCCGGGTCCAAAATAAGAACTGGCTCTGCAACCACTAAACCCACCAGGGTCTCAGTAACAGCAAAACACTGACGGGCCTGGATGTGCTTCTATGGCGGCACACCTGGAGACTGCTCAGGGCACACTAGTTTTCATCGTTTTGTCCTTAAATGGAACAGTAATAAACAACATAACAACAGTGGAAATTGGGTTCACACAAAGCCTTACATAGCCAAAGATAAATAGGGACACCCTACAATAAAAATATATACACATAATAAAACTGTAAGGGTTGTGTCTGTACATAGACATTTTTTTATTGAGAATTATACTTCTAGAGACTGTTTATGGACCATGGAGGCAAAAAAAAGTGAAATTTAGACTGTGTCTGTACGTTCTGGCATCACACAAAAACTATTGTATGAATTTATATCACATTTTCACTGTTGTATAGCTTAGTGACCTAGAAAAGGACTGAGGTATGTATGGTCTCGATCTAACATCAGGGAGAGGAACAATAAATGAACAACCAGATGCTTGCAGTGTGCAGGCTCCTCAAGTCCAAAAAGGATGCGGTTACAATACCAGCGCTGGCATCATGAACACTGACTAGCCCGCCAGTTGGCATGCCGAGCAACAGGGACTATTCCCATAGAGTGGGATAGAACCTGTGGCAAGTGCAATGAGCCCGCAAGGGTCTTTGTTGTGCTGGCCGAAACCCCCCCTGCTGGCCATCTGACAGACGGAATCCCAGCGTCGTTATGGTGACCGCCAGTCTCCCAACCACCGGTCACCCATTACCAACCTGTCCAAAATGACTATACAGTATGTTGGCTATAACAGAAACCTGGCTCACACAATCAGACACTGCCTCCCCTGCAGCACTGTCACATGGTGGCCTCCACTTCACACACACCCCCAGGTCTGGTAACCTCAAAGGAGGGGGTGTTGGAATATTACTGTCCAAATCTTACACGCACATCGTTTTACCACCTGTTCCCTTACTCACATTTACATCCTTTGAAGTACACTCTATTAGGATTTTCACCCCTTTCTCTCTGCGTGTTGCAGCTATCTATCGCCCACCTGGGCAACCCAAAAAGTTTCTGGAAGATTTTTCTGCTTGGCTCCCTCACTTTCTATCCTCTGACATCTCCACCATCATTATGGGTGATTTCAATCTCTCTATTGACAGTCCACAATCTCCCCATGCCTCTAAACTACTCTCTTTAACATCCTCTCTTAGCCTCTCCCAATGGACTGACTCCCCTACTCATCAGGAGGGCCACTGCCTTGATCTTGTATTCACCAGACTATGCTCTGTTTCTGAAATCACTAACACTCTTTTCCCTCTCTCAGATCATAACCTTATCACATGCATGCTCTCCTCCATTACTTCAAACTCCATGTCCCTAAAGTCTACAGAGACTGCTGTGTCACACCTTAACCAAACTCTAGTAACAGCACTTGATGAAGTGGCTCCAGCTACCCATCACACTCCACGTAGACTTAGATGTCAACCGTGGCACTCTAAATACACTAGACACTTACAAAAACTCTCACGAAAAGTTGAACGCCAGTGGCGTAAATCTCGTAGTTCAAGTGACTTTCTCACATATAAGACCACCTACCACTCTTATCGTAATGCTCTGGACACTGCCAAACAAACATATTTTCAATCTCTCATCTCTGCTCAAGCCTCTAACCCCAAGCGACTTTTTAATACATTTAAATCACTTCTTGTCCCTCCCTCACCTAACCCACCAGCCACTGTCAGTGCGCAAGATCTTGCTTCCTATTTCAAGGACAAGATTGACAAGATCTGAAATTAAATGGTATGCTCTTCCACAGCAAGTGACCTGCTCAATTCTCTGCCTGAACCCTCTAACACCTTCTCTTCCTTTGATCCTACAAATGAAGATGAAGTATCTGCACTCTTTTCATCTGCCTACTCTAATACCTCTCCCCTTGACTCTATACCCTCACAAATTAGTAAAGCTCTGTCTACTGTGCTCATCCCAACCTTAACGAAAATCTGTAATCTCTCCCTGTCTACTGGTATCTTTCCTTCTCTATACAAGCATGAAGTGATTACTCCCATTCTGAAAAAACAAAACTCTGACCCGAACTCTCTCTCTAACTACCGTCCCATCTCTCAGCTCCCATGCCCCTCCAAGCTACTGGAGAGACTTGCCTACACTCGCCTCACACACTTTCTTAACTCACACAGCCTACTGGACCCACTTCAGTCAGGATTTCGTGCCCAACACTCCACAGAGACAGCACTGACTAAGGTAGTGAATGATTTGGTCACTGCTAAATCTAAAGGGCATTACTCTCTACTTATTCTCCTTGATCTCTCTGCTGCTTTTGACACTGTTGACCACTCTCTTCTCATACAAACACTACAATCCCTAGGTATTCAGGACACAGCCCTTTCTTGGTTCTCATCCTACCTATCTAATCGCTCCAGTGTTCGTTTCTCTGATTCCACCTCTCCTTCGCTACCTCTCTCAGTTGGAGTACCGCAAGGCTCTGTCCTAGGTCCTCTGCTTTTCTCTATCTATACTACATCTCTTGGCAAACTAATCAACTCTTTCGGATTTCAGTACCATCTGTATGCGGATGATACTCAAATCTACCTATCCTCCCCTGATTTGTCACCATCTGTATTGGGACGTGTCACTGAATGCCTTTCTGCCATTTCATCTTGGATGACATCTCGCCACCTCAAACTTAATATTTCCAAAACAGAATTAATTATATTTCCACCGGCCAATAGTAGTTTCCAACCTGATATCTCTATCACTGTTGAGAACTCTGCAATCACCCCTACCCCACAAGCTCGCTGCCTAGGTGTCATTCTTGACTCTGAACTGTCCTTTGTTACCCACATTCAATCTGTCTCAAGATCATGTTACATACATCTAAGAAACATATCCAAAATACGCCCTTATCTTACACAAGACACAGCAAAAACTCTAATCCATGCTCTCATTATCTCCCGCATTGATTATTGTAATAGTCTCCTGACCGGTCTTCCCAAACATAGGCTCTCACCACTACAATCCATTTTGAATGCAGCTGCGAGGCTAATCTTCCTTGCCAGACGTTCATCGTCTGCAGATCCGCTCTGTCAGTCCCTCCATTGGTTACCGGTATTCTACCGTATTAAATATAAAATACTTTTACTCACATACAAGGCTATTAACCAAACTGCACCAACATACATCTCTTCACTCATCTCAAAATATCTCCCTACCCGACCTCTCCACTCTGCACAAGATCTAGGTCTCTCATCCACACGCATTAATTGTTCACACTCAAAATTACAGGACTTTATCCGGGCTTCACCCACTCTGTGGAATGCCCTCCCACGCACAGTAAGACTCGCCTCTAGTCTCCAAATCTTTAAATGTTCCCTGAAAACTCACCTCTTCAGACAAGCCTATCAAATTCCAGACCCACCCACATAACCTTCAGTGCTTCCCTATCTAATTACATCCTCTGTAGAGTATTCATAACATCACAAATCTTGTCTTTCTTTAGTCTCACACCCTCCTGACACTTGGATAACTTTGTGGGGTATCATCATACAACCCATTAAGAACCTAGCAATCTGGTGGACCATTATGCAATAGGTAGCATCTATCCGTGTGTATCTATGCCTATTTCCCTATAGATTGTAAGCTTGCGAGCAGGGCCTGTCTATTTTTACCCAGTTTTGTTCTATTACTGTTGTTCTAATTGTAAAGCGCAACGGAATATGCTGCGCTATATAAGAAACTGTTAATAAATAAATAAATAATACATACAGTATGAGTGGAATTATTACACTCACTTAGTGCAGTTGGACTTCCAGCATATAGCACTGCACTGACGGTGTTCCGGTCATGCTTCTGCAGACCTTGACTCTGCCCAGGTTATACTTTTTTCAGCTAGAATGCTGTCCAATCTGATTTTTAATGCATTTACAGAGTCCGCCATTATTACCTTCTCCGGCAGGGAGTTCCAAATCTTTATTGCCCTGAAGAACCCCTTCCTACGTTTAGCATGGAATTTTCTCTCCTCTAACCTCAGTGAGTGTCCATGTGTCCTATACAGAGTTCTATTAATAAACAAATCCCCTGCTAACTCCTTGTAATGACCCTTTACATATTTGAAGATATTAATAATATCTCCTCTTAGACGCCTCTTTTCTAGAGTATACATATTTAACATAGTTAGCCTTTCCTCGTACTCCAGTGTCTCTAACCCTTTAATCAGTTTAGTAGCACGCCTTTGAACTCTTTCGAGTTCTGCAATATCTTTTTTATAATATGGTGCCAAAAACTGAACACAATATTCCAGATGCGGACGTACCAATGATTTGTACAGCGGCATGATTACATCCTGGTCCCTGGTTTCAATACCCCGTTTTATGCAAGCAAGGACTTTACTTGTCTTCTTCACTGCATTTTGACACTGTACTGTTATTGAGTGTATTATCTATGAGAACCCCCAAATCTTTTTAAACTACTGATACCCCTATATTTTCCCCATTAAGTGAATAGGATGCAAGTTTGTTTTTAATCCCAAAATGCATAGCTTTGCATTTTTCAATATTGAACCTCATTCCCCATTTAGACACCCAAAATTCAAGTTTAAATAAGTCATTCTGTAGAGACTCCACATCTATTTCTGAATTAATTACCTTACACAGTTTAGTATCATCTGCAAAGATTGATACTATGCTTCCCAGGCCTATTCCTAGGTCATTAATACATATATTGAACAGTATCGGACCAAATATGGACCCTTGTGGTATACCGCTGACTACTAGTGCCCAGCTGGAGAACATCTCATTGACCACTACTCGTTGTACCCTGTTATCCAGCCAATTACCTATCCATGTACAAACAGTGTATCCTAGGCCAAGTTCCCTTAATTTGATGATCAGTCTCTTGTGAGGCACTGTATTGAAGGCTTTTGCAAAATCTAAATAGACCACATCCACTGCTTTTCCCTGGTTAAGATTATCGCTCACTTCGTCGTAGAAGCTAATTAAGTTAGTTTGACATGATCTGTCCCTCACAAACCCATGCTAACTCCTGCTAATAAACTTAGTATTCCGCAGATAATCCTCTATGCTATCCCTCAAAATTCCTTCCAATATTTTACCCACTATAGAGGTTAAACTAACTGGTCTATAGTACCCAGGATGATTTTTAGAACCCTTTTTAAATAATGGCACTACCTCAGCTATACGCCAATCCATCGGTACCATACCCGATTTAATGGAACTATAGAAAATCAAGTATAAGGGTCTTGCAAGCTGTGCCTTAAGCTCCATAATAACCCTCGGATGAAAACCATTTGGTCCCGGTGATTTATTAATCTTTATGTTGCTTAGTCTCTCCAGGACTATTTCCTCACTTAAACAAGCATCTAGCCAAGAATCATTACCTTCACTGTCGTTATGCACTACTAACACCGTCTGATCCTCCCTGGTGAAAAAAAGCTGTTCAGTATATCCGCTTTTATTTTGTCATCGTTTCCAAGGCTCACAGTTCATCTTTTAATGGGCCTATGTTCTATTTCTTTAACCCTTTAATGTTTATGTATTTATAAAACTCTTTGGGATTGGCTTTATTCTCTATAGCAATTTGTTTTTCATTTACAATTGTAGCTGCCCTTATTACTTTTTTGCATCTTTTATTGCATTCTTTGTAATACTGGAATGACTCCTCCCCTCCATTAGTTTTAAATGCTTTAAAAGAACACCTCTTTTTAGCCATTGCTTCTTTGACATCCTTATTAAGCCACATTGATTTGAGTCTATTACTCTTGCGTTTACTGCCCAAGGGTATGAATTTGTGAATATTGCTATCAAGCAACCCTTTTAAAGCATCCCACATTTCCGATGTGTCTTTACCATGAAACAAAACTTCCCAGTCAATGTTGTTTAGTGCCTGTCTCAGCATATTGAAGTTAGCTTTTCTAAAGTTGAATGTTTTTGTTGATTCCTTATAGCTATGTTTCTTAAAACTGATGCTGAATGTGATCATATAGTGATCACTGTTTCCCAAGGTCTCCCCAACACTAGGATGTCTCCCATTCCCGCAGCTTTTTCAATTTGCTGTGAGAGCAGTTCCTCGTCACATATGCTAATATCTGGTTGCTTGTAGCACGTGCCATTGACTAGTTTCTTTATTTCAGTGCCCCCACTAGTGATCTCAACCCATAGTGATTCCACATTATCACCAGTCCCCTCGTAAATAACATATATTAAGTTTGGTTTTAGAGATGGTTTTACAAAGAGACATACCCCTCCTCCCATTTTGGTAGCCCTGTCCCTCCTGAGAAGTGAATATCCCTCCAAATTAGTAACCCAGTCGTGAGAGTCGTCCCACCACGTTTCCGTAATACCTATAATATCATACTGATTTTTTGATACATGCCTTTCCAATTCCCCCATTTTACCTGATAGGCTTCTTGCTTTCGCAAGCAGACATTTTATGTTAATATTTCCTTTGCCCTTTTGCTTTAATGGTAACTTACCATTATTTACAAGTACCTTTCTAGAATTACTCTTACCGACTGATATTCTATTCTCTACCTTACCCCCCATCAGGGGTTAAGGTGCAATCAGTGAGATTGCTGGATTATTCAGGGAGTTTGGTAGATTGCTTCTATTTCAGGGAGTCTCCTGCAGAATGAGGGAGCGTAGGCAAGTATGTTTATACCAACAGAATAATGTACAAAAAGACAGCAAAGTACATGTACAGTAGTTTAATTTGGACCACATGGCCTGCCTGGTAGTGGTATCACATCCTATAGCAACAATATTAACACAAGGCCCCAAAGGTCAAAGCGCAACAAAAAAACATTACACTTAAGTCAAGTAATCGGTCAGGCAGAGATGTACCTCTCTGCCGGTAACCTAAGGGTACCATGTGTAAAATGTGGCACTGGTGCTCCCGAACTGTGCCATGTGGATCGCAAAACTGGATATATGCATCTAGCTCCTCCTGTGGAATGCAACAACATCTAATGCAGCTACCAGTTTGCAAGCAACATCAGTGCACATGTGCAGACCAGTAGGGACCATATGGTAGCACTGATCCCAAGTTTTGAATGAACAGCTAAACTACAGGAATAATTTATTAAACTCAATAAAACAGGAGTTAAAGAGAAAGTCTCATATCAGCACATCCCTATGCATACAATGCTAGCAAACTCAATGTGGTATTAGAATATTACTAGAGATGTGCAAAGGACCATTTTTGCTGGATTTGGAATTGGCCCTGATTCGTCATCCGGCTTTGTATTTGGTTTTTGCCAAACTGCCGTGACTGGTTTTGTTTTTTTGTTTTCAAAAATCACATAATTTGGGCCTTTTTTTTGTTCCCTGGGGGTGATTCAGACCTGATCCTAGAGGTGCTAAATTTAGCACATTTATGATCAGATTCTCTGACATGCGGGGGGAACGCCCAGCACAGGGCTAGTATGCCCCACATGTTAGGCGCCCGCATGAGACCCACAGCCATTTTTGTGATAGCATCGGCTGCGTGTGATGTCATGCAGCTGCCGCGACTACGCCCCCTGTTTCTCCGTTGCCGCCCCTGTTTTGAAGTCTCGTCCCTGCAATACTCCATCTCCGTCTTTGAAATGGAGCATTGCCTCCCCCCCGTAACCATCTCTGCCTCATAGACAGGCAGAAGCAATCGCATTTTCTGTGGGGCGCCGTAGAAAATGCAGGCGCATGCGCAGGATGGGCCCTGCGCAGGATCCCGGATCCTCTTAGCAATTTTTACCGTTGGATCGCTTATTGCGATTGCGATCCAACCTGAATCAGGCTCTATTTGTAAAATATAAAATAAACATCACAATATTAAATGCCACTAAGTGAGCAAAACTGACGGCAAATGGCAGTAATAAAATTTTTCTCATGTAATAATTTTAAGTCACATTTCCCTTAGGTCAATCATGTAAAAGACAAGGGCCTCAAACCAGAAATCACCAGTCTTTGCCGGTCTGGTGGGGTGTGTGAGGTCATGCTGATGTCATAATGGAAACTGCCTATGTCAGGGCTATGCTGTTGCTGTCTCTTGCATATGCTTTCAGAGGCCTGGCACGGCATAGCACACTGGTAGAAGGTTAGTGACTGGACAAAGATAAGAGCAGCTTATTTTGAATCGTCGGCAGATGTTTAGCATGACTATTATAATATAAGACTTACGACCTTGGGGATAGCATAGTATTGGATAAAAACAAAATCTCACACCTACTGGGACAGTGCCATTACTTAACATCCACAAGCGGATGCAAATGGGCCATTGGAGACATATGAAGGGTGTTTTACCCTCTCTCTCTCTCTCTGCCTGCCTAAATCCCAGTGTACCAGTGTTGCACGCTGATTCATTTTTATTAATATGTAGAGATGTAAGAGAATTAAATTGTGCTTTAATCATTACCTTTGTTTTTATCCAATACTATATACAGATGTAGCCATGCTGATCATGGCTACATCTGAGGGAAACGTGCACCCTCGACGCAATATGCGCTCCTGTGCCTAGCTATGTCGAGTTGCGGCATTTGCCGCCCCCATCCATGTGAATGGGGCACACACATGTCTTAGATGTCCAGACGTACGCGGTGCGGTCGCGACTAACAAGGCGCAATCGCCTTAAGATGTAGCCACAACGAGAATGGCTACATTTGTACAGTTGTAATTCCTGTTAGCGTCAGAAATGAATGCTATGGTGGTTATGACTGTCCCCCTCCCCCCTCATTCCCACTCAGGGAGTGAGGGGGGAGGGGGACAGTCATAACTCATAGGGGTACAGGGGAAGCCACCGGTGGGCCCTACTGCCTGGGGGCCCACCTCCTCGTCTATGGATCAGGTCCCGTCTGTGCACTTGAATTGTACATTATACATATTATCTACAGTGCATTGCAGTTATTAATCTGGTACATTATCATGCATGCACTAGCAGTATTTACTATATATATTTATCATGGGCCTATACCATGTTAGCCAAGCCTCTGTGGCAGCAGGCCACACCCCTAAGCATGGGCCTTTACGTCTGCATTGCCCCGGTGGGCTCTCCATGCCCCACTTATTTCTTGCTCTCTTTTTTCACTCTCTCACCATTGACGTATACAGATGTAGCCACCTTTATCTTGACTGTTTCTCCGCCGAGACGGGCGTCTAGCCACGCTAATGCGATAGCTGAGTTTCATCACAGGCAGGCGCGTTGAGACGATCTAGATACTCATCATGCATTACACATCTCCACCACTGTGTCGCTAATGCTCCACTAATCCAGTACTTTCGATCGTACAGTATAGCGGCGGATTGATCTACAGCTCTGGCAATACTGTAGGCGTAACGGGAGGCGGTGGAAAAAAGTATGGAGTACTGTACAGTATGTGTATGGAGACGCAACTACAGTAATTGTGTAAAAGGAAGAATGTACAGTACAATGTATAAACACCGTGCTTTTAAAATATATGAGCGTCTGAGTTCGCTAATGCATAATGGGAATGGAGGACTAGCAAATGCGAGCGTCCGAGTCCTCTAAGGCATAAACCAACAGCAATGGGGCGGGGGCCGGGCGCTGTTTGCAGTACTTTCACACATGAAATTGGAAATCTCTCATGAGGCGTCGTGGGCTAGGGGTGAAGGCTCCCACCTCCCTCGCTGGGAGTCCAGGGTTCGAGAGCTGATGTGCTTTCTTTCTTTTTTTTTTTTTTTTCTGTAATAATGCACTGTATTATTTTATTTACATTGTAAGACAGTCAATGGAAGGATGCACACAGGTTTCACATAAATCAAAGTACATCTGCAGGAGCGATTCTTTACGCTAAATGCACCTAAACAGCGGGAATGAAATGAGTGTATTCTGACGCTACCAACTGAGCAAAACAGTACTGTACAGTAGATCTTCAGCGTTTGTGTATTGCACAGGACCTGAATTTCCTCCCTGTGCAGGCCCCCAGGGGGGAAGGGCGATGGGGGTAGGGGGGAGACGATGGAAAATACTGTGCCTTTGAAATGCAATTACTGTACATGAGCGTCCGAGTACACTACGGCATACTGTAAACCAACACCAATGGGAAGGAAGTGCCAACCTTATTTTTAATGTGTTCCCGTGACATTCACTTTAAAAAAAAAAAAATTATCTCCAATACAGTACATCCAATGGAAGGATGCACACAGGTTTCACATAAATCAAAGTACATCTGCAGGAGCGATTCTTTACGCTAAATGCAACCTACAGTACAGTACGGTACTGTAAGTGAGCAAAATAGTACTACAGTGGGCGTTTGTGTATTGCACATGACCTGCATTCCCTCCCTGTCTACTGCATGATCTGTGCAGGCTCCCATGGGGGAAGGGCAACAGGCTAGCAGGAGGCGGAGGAAAACACCGTGCTTTACAAATGCGAGCGTCCGAGTCCTCTAAGGCATAAACCAACAGCAATGGGGCGGGGGCCGGGCGCTGTTTGCAGTACTTTCACACATGAAATTGGAAATCTCTCATGAGGCGTCGTGGGCTAGGGGTGAAGGCTCCCACCTCCCTCGCTGGGAGTCCAGGGTTCGAGACCTGATGTGCTTTCTTTCTTTTTTTTTTTTTTTCTGTAATAATGCACTGTATTATTTTATTTACATTGTAAGACAGTCAATGGAAGGATGCACACAGGTTTCACATAAATCAAAGTACATCTGCAGGAGCGATTCTTTACGCTAAATGCACCTAAACAGCGGGAATGAAATGAGTGTATTCTGACGCTACCAACTGAGCAAAACAGTACTGTACAGTAGATCTTCAGCGTTTGTGTATTGCACAGGACCTGAATTTCCTCCCTGTGCAGGCCCCCAGGGGGGAAGGGCGATGGGGGTAGGGGGGAGACGATGGAAAATACTGTGCCTTTGAAATGCAATTACTGTACATGAGCGTCCGAGTACACTACGGCATACTGTAAACCAACACCAATGGGAAGGAAGTGCCAACCTTATTTTTAATGTGTTCCCGTGACATTCACTTTAAAAAAAAAAAAATTATCTCCAATACAGTACATCCAATGGAAGGATGCACACAGGTTTCACATAAATCAAAGTACATCTGCAGGAGCGATTCTTTACGCTAAATGCAACCTACAGTACAGTACGGTACTGTAAGTGAGCAAAATAGTACTACAGTGGGCGTTTGTGTATTGCACATGACCTGCATTCCCTCCCTGTCTACTGCATGATCTGTGCAGGCTCCCATGGGGGAAGGGCAACAGGCTAGCAGGAGGCGGAGGAAAACACCGTGCTTTACAAATGCGAGCGTCCGAGTCCTCTAAGGCATAAACCAACAGCAATGGGGCGGGGGCCGGGCGCTGTTTGCAGTACTTTCACACATGAAATTGGAAATCTCTCATGAGGCGTCGTGGGCTAGGGGTGAAGGCTCCCACCTCCCTCGCTGGGAGTCCAGGGTTCGAGACCTGATGTGCTTTCTTTCTTTTTTTTTTTTTTTTCTGTAATAATGCACTGTATTATTTTATTTACATTGTAAGACAGTCAATGGAAGGATGCACACAGGTTTCACATAAATCAAAGTACATCTGCAGGAGCGATTCTTTACGCTAAATGCACCTAAACAGCGGGAATGAAATGAGTGTATTCTGACGCTACCAACTGAGCAAAACAGTACTGTACAGTAGATCTTCAGCGTTTGTGTATTGCACAGGACCTGAATTTCCTCCCTGTGCAGGCCCCCAGGGGGGAAGGGCGATGGGGGTAGGGGGGAGACGATGGAAAATACTGTGCCTTTGAAATGCAATTACATGAGCGTCCGAGTACACTACGGCATACTGTAAACCAACACCAATGGGAAGGAAGTGCCAACCTTATTTTTAATGTGTTCCCGTGACATTCACTTTAAAAAAAAAAAAATTATCTCCAATACAGTACATCCAATGGAAGGATGCACACAGGTTTCACATAAATCAAAGTACATCTGCAGGAGCGATTCTTTACGCTAAATGCAACCTACAGTACAGTACGGTACTGTAAGTGAGCAAAATAGTACTACAGTGGGCGTTTGTGTATTGCACATGACCTGCATTCCCTCCCTGTCTACTGCATGATCTGTGCAGGCTCCCATGGGGGAAGGGCAACAGGCTAGCAGGAGGCGGAGGAAAACACCGTGCTTTACAAATGCGAGCGTCCGAGTCCTCTAAGGCATAAACCAACAGCAATGGGGCGGGGGCCGGGCGCTGTTTGCAGTACTTTCACACATGAAATTGGAAATCTCTCATGAGGCGTCGTGGGCTAGGGGTGAAGGCCCCCACCTCCCTCGCTGGGAGTCCAGGGTTCGAGAGCTGATGTGCTTTCTTTCTTTTTTTTTTTTTTTTCTGTAATAATGCACTGTATTATTTTATTTACATTGTAAGACAGTCAATGGAAGGATGCACACAGGTTTCACATAAATCAAAGTACATCTGCAGGAGCGATTCTTTACGCTAAATGCACCTAAACAGCGGGAATGAAATGAGTGTATTCTGACGCTACCAACTGAGCAAAACAGTACTGTACAGTAGATCTTCAGCGTTTGTGTATTGCACAGGACCTGAATTTCCTCCCTGTGCAGGCCCCCAGGGGGGAAGGGCGATGGGGGTAGGGGGGAGACGATGGAAAATACTGTGCCTTTGAAATGCAATTACTGTACATGAGCGTCCGAGTACACTACGGCATACTGTAAACCAACACCAATGGGAAGGAAGTGCCAACCTTATTTTTAATGTGTTCCCGTGACATTCACTTTAAAAAAAAAAAAATTATCTCCAATACAGTACATCCAATGGAAGGATGCACACAGGTTTCACATAAATCAAAGTACATCTGCAGGAGCGATTCTTTACGCTAAATGCAACCTACAGTACAGTACGGTACTGTAAGTGAGCAAAATAGTACTACAGTGGGCGTTTGTGTATTGCACATGACCTGCATTCCCTCCCTGTCTACTGCATGATCTGTGCAGGCTCCCATGGGGGAAGGGCAACAGGCTAGCAGGAGGCGGAGGAAAACACCGTGCTTTACAAATGCGAGCGTCCGAGTCCTCTAAGGCATAAACCAACAGCAATGGGGCGGGGGCCGGGCGCTGTTTGCAGTACTTTCACACATGAAATTGGAAATCTCTCATGAGGCGTCGTGGGCTAGGGGTGAAGGCTCCCACCTCCCTCGCTGGGAGTCCAGGGTTCGAGACCTGATGTGCTTTCTTTCTTTTTTTTTTTTTTTTCTGTAATAATGCACTGTATTATTTTATTTACATTGTAAGACAGTCAATGGAAGGATGCACACAGGTTTCACATAAATCAAAGTACATCTGCAGGAGCGATTCTTTACGCTAAATGCACCTAAACAGCGGGAATGAAATGAGTGTATTCTGACGCTACCAACTGAGCAAAACAGTACTGTACAGTAGATCTTCAGCGTTTGTGTATTGCACAGGACCTGAATTTCCTCCCTGTGCAGGCCCCCAGGGGGGAAGGGCGATGGGGGTAGGGGGGAGACGATGGAAAATACTGTGCCTTTGAAATGCAATTACATGAGCGTCCGAGTACACTACGGCATACTGTAAACCAACACCAATGGGAAGGAAGTGCCAACCTTATTTTTAATGTGTTCCCGTGACATTCACTTTAAAAAAAAAAAAATTATCTCCAATACAGTACATCCAATGGAAGGATGCACACAGGTTTCACATAAATCAAAGTACATCTGCAGGAGCGATTCTTTACGCTAAATGCAACCTACAGTACAGTACGGTACTGTAAGTGAGCAAAATAGTACTACAGTGGGCGTTTGTGTATTGCACATGACCTGCATTCCCTCCCTGTCTACTGCATGATCTGTGCAGGCTCCCATGGGGGAAGGGCAACAGGCTAGCAGGAGGCGGAGGAAAACACCGTGCTTTACAAATGCGAGCGTCCGAGTCCTCTAAGGCATAAACCAACAGCAATGGGGCGGGGGCCGGGCGCTGTTTGCAGTACTTTCACACATGAAATTGGAAATCTCTCATGAGGTGTCGTGGGCTAGGGGTGAAGGCTCCCACCTCCCTCGCTGGGAGTCCAGGGTTCGAGACCTGATGTGCTTTCTTTCTTTTTTTTTTTTTTTTCTGTAATAATGCACTGTATTATTTTATTTACATTGTAAGACAGTCAATGGAAGGATGCACACAGGTTTCACATAAATCAAAGTACATCTGCAGGAGCGATTCTTTACGCTAAATGCACCTAAACAGCGGGAATGAAATGAGTGTATTCTGACGCTACCAACTGAGCAAAACAGTACTGTACAGTAGATCTTCAGCGTTTGTGTATTGCACAGGACCTGAATTTCCTCCCTGTGCAGGCCCCCAGGGGGGAAGGGCGATGGGGGTAGGGGGGAGACGATGGAAAATACTGTGCCTTTGAAATGCAATTACATGAGCGTCCGAGTACACTACGGCATACTGTAAACCAACACCAATGGGAAGGAAGTGCCAACCTTATTTTTAATGTGTTCCCGTGACATTCACTTTAAAAAAAAAAAAATTATCTCCAATACAGTACATCCAATGGAAGGATGCACACAGGTTTCACATAAATCAAAGTACATCTGCAGGAGCGATTCTTTACGCTAAATGCAACCTACAGTACAGTACGGTACTGTAAGTGAGCAAAATAGTACTACAGTGGGCGTTTGTGTATTGCACATGACCTGCATTCCCTCCCTGTCTACTGCATGATCTGTGCAGGCTCCCATGGGGGAAGGGCAACAGGCTAGCAGGAGGCGGAGGAAAACACCGTGCTTTACAAATGCGAGCGTCCGAGTCCTCTAAGGCATAAACCAACAGCAATGGGGCGGGGGGCGGGCGCTGTTTGCAGTACTTTCACACATGAAATTGGAAATCTCTCATGAGGCGTCGTGGGCTAGGGGTGAAGGCTCCCACCTCCCTCGCTGGGAGTCCAGGGTTCGAGAGCTGATGTGCTTTCTTTCTTTTTTTTTTTTTTTTCTGTAATAATGCACTGTATTATTTTATTTACATTGTAAGACAGTCAATGGAAGGATGCACACAGGTTTCACATAAATCAAAGTACATCTGCAGGAGCGATTCTTTACGCTAAATGCACCTAAACAGCGGGAATGAAATGAGTGTATTCTGACGCTACCAACTGAGCAAAACAGTACTGTACAGTAGATCTTCAGCGTTTGTGTATTGCACAGGACCTGAATTTCCTCCCTGTGCAGGCCCCCAGCGGGGAAGGGCGATGGGGGTAGGGGGGAGACGATGGAAAATACTGTGCCTTTGAAATGCAATTACTGTACATGAGCGTCCGAGTACACTACGGCATACTGTAAACCAACACCAATGGGAAGGAAGTGCCAACCTTATTTTTAATGTGTTCCCGTGACATTCACTTTAAAAAAAAAAAAATTATCTCCAATACAGTACATCCAATGGAAGGATGCACACAGGTTTCACATAAATCAAAGTACATCTGCAGGAGCGATTCTTTACGCTAAATGCAACCTACAGTACAGTACGGTACTGTAAGTGAGCAAAATAGTACTACAGTGGGCGTTTGTGTATTGCACATGACCTGCATTCCCTCCCTGTCTACTGCATGATCTGTGCAGGCTCCCATGGGGGAAGGGCAACAGGCTAGCAGGAGGCGGAGGAAAACACCGTGCTTTACAAATGCGAGCGTCCGAGTCCTCTAAGGCATAAACCAACAGCAATGGGGCGGGGGCGGGGGCCGGGCGCTGTTTGCAGTACTTTCACACATGAAATTGGAAATCTCTCATGAGGCGTCGTGGGCTAGGGGTGAAGGCTCCCACCTCCCTCGCTGGGAGTCCAGGGTTCGAGACCTGATGTGCTTTCTTTCTTTTTTTTTTTTTTTTCTGTAATAATGCACTGTATTATTTTATTTACATTGTAAGACAGTCAATGGAAGGATGCACACAGGTTTCACATAAATCAAAGTACATCTGCAGGAGCGATTCTTTACGCTAAATGCACCTAAACAGCGGGAATGAAATGAGTGTATTCTGACGCTACCAACTGAGCAAAACAGTACTGTACAGTAGATCTTCAGCGTTTGTGTATTGCACAGGACCTGAATTTCCTCCCTGTGCAGGCCCCCAGGGGGGAAGGGCGATGGGGGTAGGGGGGAGACGATGGAAAATACTGTGCCTTTGAAATGCAATTACATGAGCGTCCGAGTACACTACGGCATACTGTAAACCAACACCAATGGGAAGGAAGTGCCAACCTTATTTTTAATGTGTTCCCGTGACATTCACTTTAAAAAAAAAAAAATTATCTCCAATACAGTACATCCAATGGAAGGATGCACACAGGTTTCACATAAATCAAAGTACATCTGCAGGAGCGATTCTTTACGCTAAATGCAACCTACAGTACAGTACGGTACTGTAAGTGAGCAAAATAGTACTACAGTGGGCGTTTGTGTATTGCACATGACCTGCATTCCCTCCCTGTCTACTGCATGATCTGTGCAGGCTCCCATGGGGGAAGGGCAACAGGCTAGCAGGAGGCGGAGGAAAACACCGTGCTTTACAAATGCGAGCGTCCGAGTCCTCTAAGGCATAAACCAACAGCAATGGGGCGGGGGCCGGGCGCTGTTTGCAGTACTTTCACACATGAAATTGGAAATCTCTCATGAGGCGTCGTGGGCTAGGGGTGAAGGCTCCCACCTCCCTCGCTGGGAGTCCAGGGTTCGAGAGCTGATGTGCTTTCTTTCTTTTTTTTTTTTTTTTCTGTAATAATGCACTGTATTATTTTATTTACATTGTAAGACAGTCAATGGAAGGATGCACACAGGTTTCACATAAATCAAAGTACATCTGCAGGAGCGATTCTTTACGCTAAATGCACCTAAACAGCGGGAATGAAATGAGTGTATTCTGACGCTACCAACTGAGCAAAACAGTACTGTACAGTAGATCTTCAGCGTTTGTGTATTGCACAGGACCTGAATTTCCTCCCTGTGCAGGCCCCCAGGGGGGAAGGGCGATGGGGGTAGGGGGGAGACGATGGAAAATACTGTGCCTTTGAAATGCAATTACTGTACATGAGCGTCCGAGTACACTACGGCATACTGTAAACCAACACCAATGGGAAGGAAGTGCCAACCTTATTTTTAATGTGTTCCCGTGACATTCACTTTAAAAAAAAAAAAATTATCTCCAATACAGTACATCCAATGGAAGGATGCACACAGGTTTCACATAAATCAAAGTACATCTGCAGGAGCGATTCTTTACGCTAAATGCAACCTACAGTACAGTACGGTACTGTAAGTGAGCAAAATAGTACTACAGTGGGCGTTTGTGTATTGCACATGACCTGCATTCCCTCCCTGTCTACTGCATGATCTGTGCAGGCTCCCATGGGGGAAGGGCAACAGGCTAGCAGGAGGCGGAGGAAAACACCGTGCTTTACAAATGCGAGCGTCCGAGTCCTCTAAGGCATAAACCAACAGCAATGGGGCGGGGGCCGGGCGCTGTTTGCAGTACTTTCACACATGAAATTGGAAATCTCTCATGAGGCGTCGTGGGCTAGGGGTGAAGGCTCCCACCTCCCTCGCTGGGAGTCCAGGGTTCGAGACCTGATGTGCTTTCTTTCTTTTTTTTTTTTTTTTCTGTAATAATGCACTGTATTATTTTATTTACATTGTAAGACAGTCAATGGAAGGATGCACACAGGTTTCACATAAATCAAAGTACATCTGCAGGAGCGATTCTTTACGCTAAATGCACCTAAACAGCGGGAATGAAATGAGTGTATTCTGACGCTACCAACTGAGCAAAACAGTACTGTACAGTAGATCTTCAGCGTTTGTGTATTGCACAGGACCTGAATTTCCTCCCTGTGCAGGCCCCCAGGGGGGAAGGGCGATGGGGGTAGGGGGGAGACGATGGAAAATACTGTGCCTTTGAAATGCAATTACATGAGCGTCCGAGTACACTACGGCATACTGTAAACCAACACCAATGGGAAGGAAGTGCCAACCTTATTTTTAATGTGTTCCCGTGACATTCACTTTAAAAAAAAAAAAATTATCTCCAATACAGTACATCCAATGGAAGGATGCACACAGGTTTCACATAAATCAAAGTACATCTGCAGGAGCGATTCTTTACGCTAAATGCAACCTACAGTACAGTACGGTACTGTAAGTGAGCAAAATAGTACTACAGTGGGCGTTTGTGTATTGCACATGACCTGCATTCCCTCCCTGTCTACTGCATGATCTGTGCAGGCTCCCATGGGGGAAGGGCAACAGGCTAGCAGGAGGCGGAGGAAAACACCGTGCTTTACAAATGCGAGCGTCCGAGTCCTCTAAGGCATAAACCAACAGCAATGGGGCGGGGGCCGGGCGCTGTTTGCAGTACTTTCACACATGAAATTGGAAATCTCTCATGAGGCGTCGTGGGCTAGGGGTGAAGGCTCCCACCTCCCTCGCTGGGAGTCCAGGGTTCGAGAGCTGATGTGCTTTCTTTCTTTTTTTTTTTTTTTTCTGTAATAATGCACTGTATTATTTTATTTACATTGTAAGACAGTCAATGGAAGGATGCACACAGGTTTCACATAAATCAAAGTACATCTGCAGGAGCGATTCTTTACGCTAAATGCACCTAAACAGCGGGAATGAAATGAGTGTATTCTGACGCTACCAACTGAGCAAAACAGTACTGTACAGTAGATCTTCAGCGTTTGTGTATTGCACAGGACCTGAATTTCCTCCCTGTGCAGGCCCCCAGGGGGGAAGGGCGATGGGGGTAGGGGGGAGACGATGGAAAATACTGTGCCTTTGAAATGCAATTACATGAGCGTCCGAGTACACTACGGCATACTGTAAACCAACACCAATGGGAAGGAAGTGCCAACCTTATTTTTAATGTGTTCCCGTGACATTCACTTTAAAAAAAAAAAAATTATCTCCAATACAGTACATCCAATGGAAGGAAGCACACAGGTTTCAAATAAATCAAAGTACATCTGCAGGAGCGATTCTTTACGCTAAATGCACCTAAACAGCGGGAATGAAATGAGTGTATTCTGACGGACTGTGCATCTTCGGTATTTGTGTATTGCATAAGAACTGTGAAGGCTCCCAGGAGGGAAGGGCGTAGGGCAAGACAGTGGAAAATACTGTGGTCAAAGAAAGGGCATATTTAAAACTAAGGGAAACTGTCACAAAGTACAGTAACTACAGTACTGTACGTTGAATGCCTGGACCGCACGACGTCTGAGACGCACGACGTCTGAGGCGCACGACGTCTGAGACGCTCATTGAGCATAAGGACGGTTATGGCTGCTGCACGGGACCGTCCCTATGCTCTTGGTGAGCTGCGTCTCCTCGTTCGCTGGCGGGACAGAACTCTCGCCAGCAACGAGGAGAAAGTGAGGGCATACCGGAGGGCCAGCAGGGATATCCTCCGGACCTACAACCGGAGGAGAACGGTGAGGTCTCTCCAGAGGAGGTGGAGTGACCTCGTGAGGCGGACCCCACGACGCCTGCAGGCCATAAGGGATTGTAAGTACAGTACATTACTGTAGATTACTGTACTTTAAGTTACTGTAGTTACAGGTACAGTACATTATAGCAGGGGCTGCTGTAGCAGCAGGTATCCGGTCTATACAGCACTGTACAGTATTTGTGGTAAACAAATGGTTAAACAAGGACCAAACGTTAACCCGGGTCAAAAGGTCAATTTGTTTTTTTGCGTCGACCTAGATGGTGCGGCTTTTGAAATTGGTTGACACCAGTTACTGTAGGTTGACATGGTCGTTAAGTTGACATGGAAAAAGATCGACATGCGTTTTACAAAAACAATTGTTATTTTTTTAAACTTGTGTATATACAGTACAGTAGTTCTTTACAATCCAGGTGGTCTACGATTGTGCAGTGTACAGTATCATGCAGTGTACAGTATATGCAATGTATCACAGTGTATCGTGCTGCGTAATTGCAGCGTGTCATGCAGTGTACATTCAGAATATGGTATTGTGCAGTGAGTGTAATACATAGTGAATCACATCGTGCAGCAGAGCAGGCCTTAGGCATAGGCAAACTACAGTAGGCAAATGCCTAGGGCATTTGCTATGCTTAGGGGCAACAGCAGCTTCTGCTGATTAAAATGATATGCGGCATGCCTATATTTTGCGTGACTGCGGCTGTATCTGTACCTGGCTAGGGCCAGCACTGTCGTGCAGTGTACTGTATACACATGTGGTAATTGCAGTTTTTTGTGTAGTGTACATTGTATCATATTTTGCAGGGAAATGTGCAGTTTGTCATATCACGCAGTCGTGCAGTGCATTGTGTGGTTTAATTGCAGTGTGCCGAAATTTGTGTTTCAGATATGTAGTACAGTGTTCTAAGGGATGTTACTTTGGCAGAAATTATTCTAAGGGATGTTACAGTGGCCTAATGTGTTCTGACGTGCATTACTCTTGCATAAGGTTCATGACTGGCAGATCTCTACTTTGTGACGTAATGTGGATATACTACTGCACTACTGTGACGTACAGTAACGTGAATAAGGTGCTCTACTGTGTGACACAACGTGAATCAAGGACAGTACTGTGACGTGAATACGGTGCTCTACTGTGTGACACAACGTGAATCAAGGACAGTACTGTGACGTGAATAAGGTGCTCTACTGTGTGACACAACGTGAATCAAGGACAGTACTGTGACGTGAATACGGTGCTCTACTGTGTGACACAACGTGAATCAAGGACAGTACTGTGACGTGAATACGGTGCTCTACTGTGTGACACAACGTGAATCAAGGACAGTACTGTGACGTGAATAAACTGCACTACTGTGACATGACGTGAATAAGATGAATTCAGGTGAGTACTGCATCATCTGTCATGAAATCAATTTGTAATGTAATGAACAGTACTGAGATGGTTAAGGGTGGGAGGGCTGCATGCTGATGTGTGTCATAATGTTTATAAGGGCAATGCTTATGTGTGTTACAATGTCTATAAAGGTAGTGTTCTGTCTAATACCCTGGACCTACTGTACTGTAGCGATACTGTAAGTGTACTGTATGTCACATTTAGAAATGTGCCCCTTAAGTTTTGAAGACAGTACAGTACACTATGCCCTCCTGAGTGATTAGGTGCAGGGTACTAGAATGAACAATTCCATTTATTGTGATGTCATAAAGATGCTGTCAATGTTGAATTTCATTGGCTGTACAGTATGCTGCCATTATACTGTCTATATATTTTTACAGGGCTGGTAGCACGACGTCACAGGAGGCGGGACAGGCGCCGCCAAGCTGGTAAGTATTGTCAAATACAGTAGTGTACAGTACATAGTGATTTCTATAGTCCCAACCCCCTGTCCTGACCATCACAGATAACTCGCTGCAATCCGTTAATGTTAAGAATGTCTGTTTACAAAACTAAATGTAAATATTAAACACAAAGTATAAATAACATTGTAGATAGCTGAATACCCGTGCTTCGCTACGGGATGAGGATGGTAAATTCCAGTGATAGTTGTTTGTTAATTTACGTTTGTTGGCGATCTACTGTAGTATATAGTACTGTATACTTTAAGCATACTGTATCTTGCTTCTCTGATGCAGATTGTTTATTGGCCGGACCCCTTTTTGGTCCTGGATACTGTGCAGTACATGTTTCAAATTGACAGCTTCACTTACAGTACTGTTTTTTTTTTTCCCACAGTACCACCACCACCACCACCACCACCACCACCTGCTGCTGCGCTGCCAGGTATTGTGTAACGAGAATTCTGGTGCTACTGTCATCGTTGTTACACTACTGTACATGTGTCCTGGATACTGTGCAGTACATGTTTCAAATTGACAGCTTCACTTACAGTACTGTTTTTTTTTTTCCCACAGTACCACCACCACCACCACCACCACCACCACCTGCTGCTGCGCTGCCAGGTATTGTGTAACGAGAATTCTGGTGCTACTGTCATCGTTGTTACACTACTGTACATGTGTCCTGGATACTGTGCAGTACATGTTTCCAATTGACAGCTTCACTTACAGTACTGTTATTTTTTTTCCCACAGTACCACCACCACCACCACCACCACCACCACCTGCTGCTGCGCTGCCAGGTATTGTGTAACGAGAATTCTGGTGCTACTGTCATCGTTGTTACACTACTGTACATGTGTCCTGGATACTGTGCAGTACATGTTTCCAATTGACAGCTTCACTTACAGTACTGTTATTTTTTTTCCCACAGTACCACCACCACCACCACCACCACCACCACCTGCTGCTGCGCTGCCAGGTATTGTGTAACGAGAATTCTGGTGCTACTGTCATCGTTGTTACACTACTGTACATGTGTCCTGGATACTGTGCAGTACATGTTTCCAATTGACAGCTTCACTTACAGTACTGTTATTTTTTTTCCCACAGTACCACCACCACCACCACCACCACCACCACCTGCTGCTGCGCTGCCAGGTATTGTGTAACGAGAATTCTGGTGCTACTGTCATCGTTGTTACACTACTGTACATGTGTCCTGGATACTGTGCAGTACATGTTTCCAATTGACAGCTTCACTTACAGTACTGTTATTTTTTTTCCCACAGTACCACCACCACCACCACCACCACCACCACCTGCTGCTGCGCTGCCAGGTATTGTGTAACGAGAATTCTGGTGCTACTGTCATCGTTGTTACACTACTGTACATGTGTCCTGGATACTGTACAGTACATGTTTCAAATTGACAGCTTCACTTACAGCACTGTTGTTTTTTCTCACAGTACCACCACCACCACCACCACCACCACCACCACCAACACCGTCTGACCAGCAGAGCTCTGGAAGTGGTAATCATTATTTTTGTTACAGACACACTAGTTTCCTACAGTATTACTGTAATTTTTTTATTTTACAATACTTGTTATCTTGTACACACAGACCGCCTCGTTATTGATACAGAGGAGGAGGAAATGGGGGAGCCTTCAGGCCAGCCTGGTAAGAATTGTAATCTACTGTACAGTACTCTACATTCTACATTCATTGATTTATTAACAGTACCAATGGCTTGGGTTTGCGTGACCAGTGGTCAGGATTCCAGCAGTCAAGTGACCGACAGCGGTATCCTGATTGCAGAAATCCCATTGACTTTTCTTTTTGTTTTTTTTATATTCAACACAGATGTCACTTACGTGGACTCTGATTCGTCGGAGCCGCCACAGTATAGTAAGTACAGTAGGATTTTCACAAGCCCATTCTTAAAAGTATTGACCAAGTCCACTTTTATTACTTTTCAGGCAGGGAATTCCAAACATGTACTGTACAGTATTTCCCTCACTGTGAAGACCCCTTTTCGCCTCTGTGTGCGAAATCGCCTCTCCTCCAACACGAGTTAAATACAGGCACAGTACAGTACTGTATGTCCCCTACCACTGGACAGTCATTCTGCTCCTACTGTATTATGAATATATCTCTGCCTCCTGTAGCACTGTACTACTGTGCAATTTTGTAGTAACTGTACTCTACTGTATTTTGTTTATAATATTTTTTTATTTTCCACTCAGTGATTATTGACAGTGATGAGGAAGGGGATGAGGAAGGGGAGAAAAAGCCCTCTCCCCAACTTGGTAAGTAAACTAAAGTATTGTACTGTACTGTACATTGTGTTAAACCAATGGGTTGGGTTTGCATGACCAGCAGTCAGGATTCTAGCGGTTAGGTGTAAAGTAGTGTATTTCCTGGAATTAACCTTTTTTTTCGCAGTATGCTCTGTGATTGGTGTAAGGATGAATGCGCCTATATTGGCACCAATCACAGCGATAAGAATTCCTTTTGTGTGAATGTGAATAAAAGAGCGTCTCAGTCACCGCCCAGCTACCCACTTTGCAAAGCTGTTTCCTCGTAAGCAGACTTGCTGTGTGGATCTTCTCCGACCTTTCAGAAATCTCCTGATAATTTGCTCTCCGTTTCTGCCTTCGAAAACTTCTTCACAGGCCATACTGTTCCAGCTCATTGACACAGTTTCGTCATACAGTATTTGACCGGTAATTCTTTCATTTACGGTTTACAATTATTTATATACTGTACGTAAATGATGAATGTCCCTGTACATTGCTCCATGGCCTGTACAACTTATCCCGGTGTATTTTAAAATGTATACCATCTCTCACTCCATATTTGAGCGCTGCCACGTGCTGGGAGTTCACGGTCGGCGGCCATTTTGTCAGGTTGCTAAGCGATCCAGCTCGGTATACCGTAATGTGCATAGACCTCGCTTATCCCAATGTAATTGAGCTAGGGGATTGTGACGCTACTTCAGCATTGCCCCCTGAACTGTGAAATGTATGCCATATTGTATCTCACTACATATCCGAGCGCTGCCACGTGCTGGGAGTTCACGGTCGGCGGCCATTTTGTCAGGTTGCTAAGCGATCCAGCTCGGTATACCGTAATGTGCATAGACCTCGCTTATCCCAATGTAATTGAGCTAGGGGATTGTGACGCTCCTTCAGCATCGCCCCGTAGCCTGCACAGCTTATGCCATTTCTCATTCCATACCCAACTGCTGCCTGCCACGAGGTGGGGGTTCAGGAGGTGGGGGTTCATGGGTAGTGGTCGTTTTGACAGTGTGCTATGCGATTGAGTCCGGTGTACCGTAATACTGTATGCAATCCTACAGTAGCTTATCCCTCCCCTGTGTATTTTGGCTAGGGGATTGTGACGCTCCTTCAGCATTGCCCCCTGAACTGTGAAATGTATGCCATATTGTATCTCACTACATATCCGAGCGCTGCCACGTGCTGGGAGTTCACGGTCGGCGGCCATTTTGTCAGGTTGCTAAGCGATCCAGCTCGGTATACCGTAATGTGCATAGACCTCGCTTATCCCAATGTAATTGAGCTAGGGGATTGTGACGCTCCTTCAGCATTGCCCCCTGAACTGTGAAATGTATGCCATATTGTATCTCACTACATATCCGAGCGCTGCCACGTGCTGGGGGTTCACGGTCGGTGGCCATTTTTAGTGTGCATAGAACTCGCTTATCCACATAGGCCCCTGTGTTTTTAACTACTATATTGAGATGCACATTTCTAGGCCTACAGTATTTAATATACAGTAAGCAGCATTGTTGTTAGGCAATAATTGAAGAATTTACATACAGTACTGACATGTACTGTATGTAATGCTTGTACATCATGTCAGTCGACCCTTATTCTGTACACTACTGTAAGTCTCACAGGGCCCATGCACTTCCAAGGAGGGTTATTTACTGTACTGTATCTGTTTCATACAGGAAACTAATTGCAGTCCATAACACTGAAGTTGTATTTTCAGTACTGTACAGTATACAATACTTAAATTTGAACATCAGGTACTGGATAGTAAACATGTACAGTATTAACTTCTATCATAAAACTCTTATGCATTTTCAGATGTGTAAATTTTAGACTACAGTATTCACAAATGTTTTCTCTCCATACAGGAATTATAGTTGGACAACATGCCAGTAACTATCAACAAAACGATGAGCAAGATAATCGCCAACATGAAAAAAGAAAATAAAACCATCAAAGAGATCCATGCATGGCTCAAGGAAAGTGGCATTATAGTCACTTTAGAAACGGTGCGCTATCATGCATTCGAGAGAACAACGCCCAGATTTGTATTTCCTACAAAATGCACATGGTACGTACTGTACACTACTGTAATGTTTAAATGACTTGCTTTATACCATAAACAATTTTTTTGAAATAAAATAAAAACTTCATCAATTGTAACTGTGATTGTGCTGTTCATGAATTCATATTTTTCATACTGTATTGTACTGTAGGAGAGTGCAACAAATTGTGGAGGAACTAACTCGTGAGGATGATGAGCGTACTGCTCTGCAAATAAAACGAATTCTCCATTCCAAGTATGACCTGGACATATCGGCCACCAGCATCAGAAGGATGCGACGGAAAATGGGATGGACCTTTGGCGCAACAAGGTAAAATACTGAAAGCAGTATAAACCATACAGTAAATGCACTGTTAATAATCCCTTGATACGTGATATAATAATGCCATAAATCATTATACAGAGTGTGTACTTTATACTATATACAGTATGTGTGTGTGTATATACTGTATATACAGTATTCTATCCCAAAAGAGATACCTACTGTATAGGCACTCAGAGACAGCAATGAAGCATTGCCGGCTTATTGTGATGATTACATACTGTATACTGTATACTGTGTTTGTGTGTATGTACAGTATGTACAGTATATATATATTACTCTGTATGTAACTTAATGTACTGTATGTACAGTTTAATGTATACAGTAGGTATATAATACAGTATACTGCACATACAGTCTACTGTATATACAGTAATCTGTAAATCTGTAATTTCATAACTGTATCTGATTTCATTATTTTTGGCTCTTCACAGGATATCTCCAATGATAAGAGATGTGAATAAAGAAAAGAGAGTGGAACAGGCACGGCGATGGATTGAGAGTGGTGAAACATTTGATGATGTCATTTTCACAGATGAATCGTCTGTTGCCCTTGAGCGGTTCTCCAGAATGTCATTCAGGAAACGTAACCATATCTCTTTAAAACCACGCCCAAAGCATCCATTGAAAATCCATGTATGGGGAGGCATATCACGATTAGGAGCTGGTCCCCTATTATTTTTCGAAGGTACAGTACAGTACTATACTTTATTCTGTGCCTGTGTTCTGTAAAAATACATGTTGTACTGTAGAGTACGTGTAACTGCACAATAAAAGGAGTTGCTTATTAATGAACAACATTTTTTGATTTCTGTAGGAATCATGGATAAGAAATATTTCCAAGAAACAATAGTAGAGAAATGTATGGTGCCATTTGTGAATAAATATTACCCAACTCACCATAGGATATTCCAAGACAATGATCCTAAACACTCCGCCTCAGCCAAATTTATGGAAGAGAAAGGTATGAATTGGGAACGCACACCACCAGAGTGAGTATTATTTCAACAGTGTACAAGTAAAATTTTGGATAGCACTCTAGTACTGTAAAAAAAAATTTTGTTTAATAAACAGTACAATATTGTATGTTTAATTTTCTCTATTTACTGTAATGTAATTAATTTTTTCTATACGCTTTTTTTTTTTTTAATTAGATCACCAGACATGAACCCAATCGAATTAGTGTGGGCTCAATTGAAGAGGTACGTTAGGAGTGTTGCAAAGCCAACAACAAAACAGCAACTGGTGGATGGGATAAAGAAATTTTGGCTAGAAGTACTCACACCTGAACATTGTAATAATTATATAAATCACCTGTATAAAGTATTACCTGTTGTAGTTGAAAGAAATGGTCAAGCCACAAATATGTAGTTCTGTATTTTCTGTTTAAAATTTTAAATTGGTGCATTATTAAAAAAAATGATAAAATTGCCTTTGTCTGATTATTGCATAAACTAATGTAGAATATTACACAGTAGTAATGTTATTGATGTGTACTGTATGAACAGTTATTTTCAGTTTTATAAGTCCTGAATAAGAGTACTGTACATTTTGATCAGTGCAGTACATGGAATCGGATGTTGTAATACTTTATTTTTACATTAATATTGATGTTTTTCCAATAAATATTCAATTTTACAGTATGGTACGGTACAGTACATGAGGGTACCTGTACAGTATGATACGTCATTATGGGGGAGAAATACTGTATCCACTAAATGTACAGTAAAATGTTTTTTTCTTATTACAAACACACAAATGCATCTCAGATGGAAATATGCTATACACAGCAGACAGCTTATGGTGACAGAACTTCCCTACTGTATCCCCACCCATACTCGTGGTATATTTTAGATTGCCTAATGAGACACTCCTGCAGCATTGCCAATGATTCATGTAAAACCTGTGTGCAAACAGTATCTGTATTGAATGCAAAGTACAGTAAGAGTACAGTATACAGTATTATCAGAGCCAAACCTGACCAACATGATGCCCTAGGCTAGATTTTGGCTGATGCCCTCTTGCACAGATGCTACGTAGTTCCGCCTCTAACCCTGCACCCCTTTCCCAGCACCATCACCCATTTTGGCGCTCCTACCCCCTATAATCTAAATAAGAACAATGTGCACATTTAGTGCCAGCCCAAAACAGTGTACAGTATGTTCTTGCTGGGAAGGGGCATGGTAACACAATAATACCCGAAGATGAAATGACACAACACAGTACTGCAACTTTATTCACATTATATCATGCAGTGGTGTCTCTTATTCTCATGACATCATATCATAGTACCACATTACTCCTAACAGTAATGCCCCTTATTCACATTACACCCCACCACATTCATCTTTATTTACATTAGACCACAGGTTCTCAAACTCAGTCCTCAGGACCCCACACAGTGCAGGTTTTGCAGGTCTCACAGAATCACAAGTGAAAAAATTAGCTCCACCTACTGTATGGACCTTCTAAAATGTGTCAGTTAGTAATGAATACATCTGTGCACTTGCTGGTTTACCTGCAAAACATGCACTGTGTGGGGTCCTGAGGACCAAGTTTGAGAACCACTGCATTAGACCATGCAGTAGTGCCCTTTCCTTATGTTACACCAGAAAATATTGTAGTACACCTTATACAGTACACATACAGTACAGTAATGCCACACATTAGTAATACATTTCATATTTAAATTTTCTGATTTAATTTCATAGAGCCGCAGTCACTCACAGAATATAGGCATGTACTGTAGCATCTCATTTTATTCTGCAGAAGCTGATTATTCCCATTTCGCTAGTTTGCCGCCTCTGTACAGTATATCACAATAGAAAAAAGTTATAGTGTCAGTGAAAAAAGCACCTCATGACAGATACTGTACACAAGCTCATGTCTAAATACTGTATACTGTAAGCAGTGACATTAAGGGGTACAGTACTGTATATGCAATTGCAGTCGAATTCCGGCAGGAATACGGAAAAAATGGACACGGGATCCCCCATCTTTTTAGAACCAGCACCGGGCTCTGCGCCTGGTCCTGGTGCAAAAAATAAGGGGGACAAAAAAAGCGTAGGGGTTCCCCATATTTTTTGAATCAGCACTGGGCTCCACTAGCTGGACAGATAATGCACAGCCGGGGGAGACTTTTATACCGGTCCCTGCGGCCATGGAATTAAATACCCAACTAGTCACACCTGGCCGGAGTACCCTGGAGGAGTGGGGGCCCCTTAAATCAAGGGGACCCCCCTCCAGCCACTCGATTATCTCTATCACCCCTGTGTATTGTAGCTAGGGGATTGTGACGCTCCTTCAGCATTGCCCCGTACCCTGCACAAAGTGGTCGTTTTGACAGTGTGCTATGCGATTGAGTCCGGTGTACCGTAATACTGTATGCAATCCTACAGTAGCTTATCCCTCCCCTGTGTATTTTGGCTAGGGGATTGTGACGCTCCTTCAGCATTGCCCCATAACCTGCACAAGGGTTCAGGGGCGGCGGCCATTTTGCCAGTGTGCTACAGTATGTCATCGAGTCCGGTGTACCATAATATGCATACTGTGTATTTTAGCTAGGGGATTGTGACGCTCCTTCAGCATTGCCCCATAGTCTGTACAATCTGGACTATTACTTGCTCCGTAGCCTAGGGCCTCTGTGGTCGTCCATGCCGCTGACTTCGTCCAGTCCGCTGCGGTCCTCCAGGCCTCCTCTGCGGTCCTCCAGGCCTCCTCTGCGGTCCTCCAGGCCTCGGTCGTCCAGGCCGCTGACTTGAACCGCTTGGTGGTGTGTTGCAATGATGGTGCGGCAAACTCCAACTTGCCATTCTTCCCTCGTTTGTTCAATGACTTTCTTCATGGCTTCTACCATCTGTTCCTTTATGCCTTCTTTAAGGCCAGCCACATCGGTCTGCAGCTGATTGACCTGTCCACCAACTTCTGACTCCATATTGGTCACCTTACTGAGTAGCTCCTTTAGTAAAACAGGACAGGTACACTGGCAGTCCTGCACTTTGGTGTTCACATCTGTGAAATGCAACCTTCTTCGTGGTGAATGTGTCATGTCTTCTTGTCCAGGGGTGGCTACATGGTCCAAAAAAGAAGCTTCCTGATGCAGCGTGTTTGTCACGTCCTCTAGCACCGGTATTTCCAGATTCATTGGCTGAACACTGTGATCTGCAGGAGATGGAACAATTACATCATTTGCCACACCACATATCAGCTCCAACGTATTATTCTTTGCCTTGGCATTTTTTCGTGGTTTCACCACATTTTCTTTCTGAGCCGCCTTGGCAGTTTTCTTCTTCTTTTGTGGGACTACTGCAGCAAGTTTCTGTGCCACTGATGGGTGGGTTTTGGCACTCCCGTAAAATCTGGTAGTCTGCATTCTTTGTCTTTTGTCTAAAAATATAAAAACCACAATAAGAAAACATGTAAAGCACAGCATGCTAAAAATAGCAAACAACTGTACATTTTCAAATAAAGTGCACAACAGTAAAGTGCAAATACAGTACTGTACAGTATTTGCCTTTTTTCCCTGTGCCTCCCAACAAGAACCTCTGCAGGAGGGACAGAATGCTCTGTTACGGACTTCAGTTTAAATATACAGTATGATTACCATCACCTGTGCGAACAACTATACTGTACAGTAGTTACTGTATTTGATAAGATAGGTGTTTCACCACAAGTGATAGCAATCATTCAGTACTACTGCACATAGTACACCGGGATAAGCGAGGTCTATGCACATTACGTTATACCGAGCTGGATCGCTTAGCAACCTGACAAAATGGCCACCGACCGTGAACTCCCAGCACATGGCAGCGCTTGGATATGGAGTGAGATACAGTATGGTACAGTCCAGGGGCAATGCTGAAGGAGCGTCACAATCCCCTAGCTCAATTACTAGAGCCATCTTAACAGCAGTGTGGGCCCCTGGACACAGCAATGCACTGGGGACCCTACCCACTCACCAGCGGAAGGGGTGGGGGGAGCTATCAGCGGCAGCTTTGATGCTCCGCGGGGGATAGGGGGGTTCTATCTTTCGCTCAGTATGTACAGTAGGACCTGGAGAAATAATTTCTGCTAATTATTCCTTTACTGCACAGATGGGGCAGGAAGGAGAACACTAAACTGTAGAAGGGGGCATTGTGCTGAATGAAGGGGCCCTGGTACATGACTTCCAGGGTGGTAGGGGGTGTTTAATACACAGGGGAGGAGTGGATAATGGAGTGGGCTTAATATTAGTGTTATGGACTGCAATTAGTTTCCTGTATGAAACAGATACAGTACAGTAAATAACCCTCCTTGGAAGTGCATGGGCCCTGTGAGACTTACAGTAGTGTACAGCATAAGGGTCGACTGACATGATGTACAAGCATTACATACAGTACATGTCAGTACTGTATGTAAATTCTTCAATTATTGCCTAACAACAATGCTGCTTACTGTATATTAAATACTGTAGGCCTAGAAATGTGCATCTCAATATAGTAGTTAAAAACACAGGGGCCTATGTGGATAAGCGAGTTCTATGCACACTAAAAATGGCCACCGACCGTGAACCCCCAGCACGTGGCAGCGCTCGGATATGTAGTGAGATACAATATGGCATACATTTCACAGTTCAGGGGGCAATGCTGAAGGAGCGTCACAATCCCCTAGCTCAATTACATTGGGATAAGCGAGGTCTATGCACATTACGGTATACCGAGCTGGATCGCTTAGCAACCTGACAAAATGGCCGCCGACCGTGAACTCCCAGCACGTGGCAGCGCTCGGATATGTAGTGAGATACAATATGGCATACATTTCACAGTTCAGGGGGCAATGCTGAAGGAGCGTCACAATCCCCTAGCCAAAATACACAGGGGAGGGATAAGCTACTGTAGGATTGCATACAGTATTACGGTACACCGGACTCAATCGCATAGCACACTGTCAAAACGACCACTACCCATGAACCCCCACCTCCTGAACCCCCACCTCGTGGCAGGCAGCAGTTGGGTATGGAATGAGAAATGGCATAAGCTGTGCAGGCTACGGGGCGATGCTGAAGGAGCGTCACAATCCCCTAGCTCAATTACATTGGGATAAGCGAGGTCTATGCACATTACGGTATACCGAGCTGGATCGCTTAGCAACCTGACAACATGGCCGCCGACCGTGAACTCCCAGCACGTGGCAGCGCTCGGATATGTAGTGAGATACAATATGGCATACTGTACATTTCACAGTTCAGGGGGCAATGCTGAAGGAGCGTCACAATCCCCTAGCTCAATACAGTATCTCACGCTTACAGTACTGTATCTTACAGTATACGCTTACAGTATCTGTGTATTTTGGCTAGGGGATTGTGACGCTCCTTCAGCACCGCCCCGTAGCCTGCACAGCTTATGCCATTTCTCATTCCATACCCAACTGCTGCCTGCCACGAGGTGGGGGTGAATAAAAAAAATAATAAAGTGTGAAAAAAACTACAGTAACATGCATTAGTACTTAAGGAATCGAACCCTGGACTCTGAGTATAGGAAGCGAAACACTTCACCACTTCGCCGCAGACAAATGTATAAATCCGTTGGTTTTGATTATGCTGTAATGGCTACGGGATTAAGACGATAACATACTGTAGAAAATTCCTAATCTTGAGAGGCAATAGTGAACTTGTAACACACATCCATTTGCGACAGTGTACACTACTGGTTTTACAGTACTGTGTTTTGTCTGCGGGACTCGGACGCTCACATACAGTATTCATAAAGTATTGTAGATGGATCATATACTGTATGCTGTACTACTGTATTTGCGTCGGTGTCGTACTGTATATACTGTACAGTACTGTATTAAATAATGCAGCGTAATGAGTACAGTATTTGCTGTATGCAGCGTAATGAGACGCCTTAGTAAAGTAGTCCTTATTATGTATGTCAGTATTGTATTTTACGGGAGACCACACGCATGCGCAGTGGTGATTGTAAAAAGCGACATCTGGTGGCTGATCGCAGGTATTACACGTAAAGGTAACGCCAAACGTCAAATGTCTGTCTCCGTGCGATTAGATAGCCTCTCTGTGGCTATGCGCGCCTCGCTACGCCACAGTGCGCTGCGTATGGTCGAACGGGCCAACCGCCGCGGCCACTCAAGATAAAGGTGGCTACATCTGTAGGTGCGTTTTTCTCCTGCCGGGTAAATAGGTCAAAATATCAGATTTGAGGTGACAGATGGGAAGACTGGGTTAGGCAAGGTTAGTTGGTGGGCGGGTGGTCTGGGCAAACCAGGGACGTGCAGTCAGGGAAGGCAGGGGAGGCAGTGCCTCCCTTGTCATTAATGATTAAAATAATATAAAGAAGATTCTTATGACACATACTGTATTCTGTGTCATAAGTATCTCCTTTATATTAATCTAATCATTATCCCTGTTTAAATGTGTTTGGGAGGCACCGATCGTGGTGCCTCCCATTGTGAATGGGGAAGGGTGTGGGAGCGTGGGGCGGGGGCCTAGCCATGGGCATTAAAAGTCCATTGGAAATGCATGGGAAAGCGGCACCATTAGAGGTGCTGCTTTCATACAGGGACGTGCTTTCAACAAATGAAAGCACGCCCCTGTCAGTGAGGCCACAGTGATTGGCCAGAGGATCCGTCACTGGATCCGCTGCCATCACTATATGGGTGCGCGGAGGTGTGGGCATTGGTGGCAGTGAGAGTATTAGTGGCACTGCCATTCTGCAGAGTTTGGCAGCGGAGCAGTACCAATTTAAAAAATTGCACCTCAGCGTAATTTTTTAAATTCAAGATGGCAACCACGAGCCAATCACGGCTCGCTGCGTCATCACCCCGGCCCCTCCGGCTGACTTATATAAGTCAGCACGAGGCATCGGCGTCAGTCCGACGGCGGAAGAGCTCCTGAAGAAAGAAGATGCTGGAAGTCCTGGATGGGCGGCAGCCATGCAAACGAGCTTAAAGGCCGCCGCCCCCAGGTGAAGACCCTGAATAATAAACTTTTTTTTAAAGATGGTGTGGTGTTTTTATTTTAATATTTTCTTTACAGGTGGACTACAGGTGCCAGCGGGCCCTTTATGTCCGGACATGCTGGCACTTGTGGTTCTCCAAGTGCTATGCAAAAGAGCTTAACGGCTGCCGCCCACCAGGTGAAGACGCTGGAAGCCCTGGGAAGGCGGCAGCCATGCAAAAGAGCTTAAAGGCCGCTGCCTCCCCGGTGAAGACGCCGGAAGCCCTGGGGAGGTGGCAGCCCCCCAGGTGAAGGCGTCGGAAGCCCTGGAGAGGCGGCAGCCATGCAAAAAAGCTTAAAGGCCGCCGCCGCCAGGTGAAGACCCTGACTAATAAACTTTTTTTTAAAGACGGAGTGGTGTTTTTATTTTAATATTTTTTTTACAGGTGGACTACAGGTGCCAGTGGCCCTTTATGTCCGGACATGCTGGCACTTGTGGTTCTCCAAGTGCTATGCAAAAAAAGCTTAACAGCCACCGTCCACCAGGTGAAGACGCTGGAAGAGCCGGGAAGGCGGCAGCCATGCAAAAGAGCTTAAAGGCCGCTGCCTCCTAAGTGAAGACGCCGGAGAAAGACGACGGAAGCCCTGGGGAGGCGGCGGCCCCCCAGGTGAAGACGGCGGAAGCCCTGGAGAGGCAGTAGCCATGCAAAAGTGCTTAAATGCCGCCGTCCCCAGGTGAAGACCCTGACTAATAAAAAAATTTTTAAAGACGGTGTGGTGTTTTTATTTTAATATTTTCTTTACAGGTGCCAGGGGGCCCTTTATGTCCGGACATGCTGGCAATTGTGGTTCTCCAAGTGCTATGCAAAAGAGCTTAACAGCCGCCGCCCACCAGGTGAAGAAGCTGGAAGCCCTGGGAAGGCGGCAGCTATGCTAAAGAACTTAAAGGCTGCCGCCCCCAGGTGAAGACCCTGACTAATAAACTTTTTTCTTAAAGACGGTGTGGTGTTTTTAAAGAAGACGAAGAAGAAGAAGAAGAAGAAGAAGAAGAAGAAGAAGTAGTAGTAGAACAAAAAAGGCTACATTTTGCTTAAAATAAAAATAGACATTTATTTTTTAAATATATTTTGCTTGAAGTTGTCTTAATAAATAAATTCTCTCAAAAGGCGAAGAAATGACACATACTTAGGGAGACAAATATATTAGGAGAGTTTAGAACCATGCATTGTTTATTCTACACAAGAGAGTACCATGTGAGGCAGCCATTTTGGGTCCACTACATAGATTACACTGTGCTATAAGTAAAACATGGCAGTAAGCCATACAAAGGTAAAATGAAAAGCAACTAACAGGACACCTAGTTTGCAGATTACACAGTAAGGAAAATGGTCTTACTCTATAATTGCTTTTAGATATCTTTCTCCTTTATAACTATTTTAAAGTGAGCTGAGGGGAAAATAACAATACAGGGTCCAGTTACATTATAAAATAATAAAAAAAAATTCTCTGACCAAAAAATAAAAATGTATAATAATTCTCCAACACTCTGAAGATGGTAAGCTCATACTGTGAATTGCATAAAATATTTCTATGAACCCCACTTAATCACTGTTACACACTGGTTCTCACTGAGCGGAGGTTGAGATGAGAGGGGTGTTATTCGGCAGGATCACTGGAAGTGTTGTGGATCTCTGATAATCTCAGGTCTCTGAGGAGTTAAGTGAAAAATTACTGTCTCCCACAGTAATGCTCTAAGACATTGACAAGATGCCGCCGCATTTATGTGCAGGATTTAGGTCAGCAGCCATCTTGGTACAGGGAGTGAAGCCTTCCTGAGGGAACAGTATGGAATCTGCGCAGTAGCGCTCTCCCCTTTCAACACTTTTTATATACAGATAGGATAATAATGCTAAAACTCCCACATAGTCATCTAAATGGGATGTAGTCACCATCCCGGCGGTCAGCATACCACCACCGGGATCCCGGCCACAGAATGCCGTCAGTGGGGCGGAGGACTATTCCCACTAGTTGGTGTCCATGACACCCATAGAGAGGGAATACAACCTGTGGTGAGCGCAGCAAGCCACCAAGCTCGCAGCGTGAAGCCCGCAGCAAGGGGCTTCGTTTTGCTTGCCCCTCTCCCGGCATGCTGGCAGTCAGGACCCCGTCATCGGTATGCTGACCACCAGGATTCCGGCCGCCGGTCAACAACGCATCTGAATTATTACTTGTGCCTGGTGTAGGATTTTCAAATATGTGTAGTTTACTGTATACAAGGATATAAAACCTTAAAGGAACTGAGATCTAAGGTGTATTACATGTAGTTATAAAAATAAGTTTATTTTATGGCAGTAGTTTCCATACAGGGGGCCTTGAGACCCTGGGGTTCCTTGGGAAAGGTGGGAAGGGGGGGGATAGGGGAGGCCTTGTAGTGGTGCCGTAGTTTGGTGGTCCATGAACAATTCAAATTGCTTATACTGAATTTAATCGGCAAAACCAGTCCTTCACCACATAACTGAACCTAAGGATGACATATTATAAACACTATTTACTTCATTTTATATTTTTTTCTAAATTTCTCACTAAGAAACTATGGTCTTGGGGTGCCGTGACAGAAATTCTGAAACTCTAGGGCAGGGGTGTCAAACTCGCAGCTCCCACCGCATCCTTTTGTGGCCCGTGGGCAGGGGTCCTTTTGCGGCCCAACCACCTTGCTTGCAGCGAGGGCAGGAGAGCACAGCGCACACCTCTCTTGCTCCCCAGTCCGGTCTACGGCGATGTCACGGGTATCTTAAATCAGGTGCCGGTCCGTGTTCATGGACCAGAAGCCAATCAGGAGCAGTGCCAGAGTCTTTGCTTTCTATGTGCAGTGCCATCTTCCCAAAGAAATCACCATGAAGACGGCGCCACTGACACTGGCTACAGCACAGGCATACTGGGGAGGGGTAGCAAACTGGGGCTTCTGCCAGGCCCCTCCAGCAGCCCCTCTACCAATGCTCGTCTTTTGTTGTTTTTATAACAACATGGTGACGACACTGCAGCAAAGAGATTTTCAACCGTTTACATCTCGCGGCACACTGAACAAGATTTAAGTATTGCCAAGGCACATTCAAATATAATGGTGATGCATGGTGCAGTTGCATGTCCTATGATGTCATGTTGCAGCTTCTCCATAGGTAACGCCTGAGCCACATCTGAGAAAGCCAGAAGAGCCCAACACTGCCCGGGTCCAAAATAAGAACTGGCTCTGCAACCACTAAACCCACCAGGGTCTCAGTAACAGCAAAACACTGACGGGCCTGGATGTGCTTCTATGGCGGCACACCTGGAGGCTGCTCAGGGCACACTAGTTTTCATCGTTTTGTCCTTAAATGAGGTTATCATTGAAACACTGGAACAGTAATAAACAACATAACAACAGTGGAAATTGGGTTCACACAAAGCCTTACATAGCCAAAGATAAATAGGGACACCCTACAATAAAAATATATACACATAATAAAACTGTAAGGGTTGTGTCTGTACATAGACATTTTTTTATTGAGAATTATACTTCTAGGGACTGTTTATGGACCATGGAGGCAAAAAAAAGTGAAATTTAGACTGTGTCTGTACGTTCTGGCATCACACAAAAACTATTGTATGAATTTATATCACATTTTCACTGTTGTATAGCTTAGTGACCTAGAAAAGGACTGAGGTATGTATGGTCTCGATCTAACATCAGGGAGAGGAACAATAAATGAACAACCAGATGCTTGCAGTGTGCAGGCTCCTCAAGTCCAAAAAGGATGCGGTTACAATACCAGCGCTGGCATCATGAACACTGACTAGCCCGCCAGTTGGCATGCCGAGCAACAGGGACTATTCCCATAGAGTGGGATAGAACCTGTGGCAAGTGCAATGAGCCCGCAAGGGTCTTTGTTGTGCTGGCCGAAACCCCCCCTGCTGGCCATCTGACAGACGGAATCCCAGCGTCGTTATGGTGACCGCCAGTCTCCCAACCACCGGTCACCCAATACCAACCTGTCCAAAATGACTATACAGTATGCTGGCTATAACAGAAACCTGGCTCACACAATCAGACACTGCCTCCCCTGCAGCACTGTCACATGGTGGCCTCCACTTCACACACACCCCCAGGCCTGGTAACCTCAAAGGAGGGGGTGTTGGAATATTACTGTCCAAATCTTACACGCACATCGTTTTACCACCTGTTCCCTCACTCACATTTACATCCTTTGAAGTACACTCTATTAGGATTTTCACCCCTTTCTCTCTGCGTGTTGCAGCTATCTATCGCCCACCTGGGCAACCCAAAAAGTTTCTGGAAGATTTTTCTGCTTGGCTCCCTCACTTTCTATCCTCTGACATCTCCACCATCATTATGGGTGATTTCAATCTCTCTATTGACAGTCCACAATCTCCCCATGCCTCTAAATTACTCTCTCTAACCTCCTCTCTTAGCCTCTCCCAATGGACTGACTCCCCTACTCATCAGGAGGGCCACTGCCTTGATCTTGTATTCACCAGACTATGCTCTGTTTCTGAAATCACTAACACTCTTTTCCCTCTCTCAGATCATAACCTTATCACATGCATGCTCTCCTCCATTACTTCAAACTCCATGTCCCTAAAGTCTACAGAGACTGCTGTGTCACACCTTAACCAAACTCTAGTAACAGCACTTGATGAAGTGGCTCCAGCTACCCATCACACTCCACGTAGACTTAGATGTCAACCGTGGCACTCTAAATACACTAGACACTTACAAAAACTCTCACGAAAAGTTGAACGCCAGTGGCGTAAATCTCGTAGTTCAAGTGACTTTCTCACATATAAGACCACCTACCACTCTTATCGTAATGCTCTGGACACTGCCAAACAAACATATTTTCAATCTCTCATCTCTGCTCAAGCCTCTAACCCCAAGCGACTTTTTAATACATTTAAATCACTTCTTGTCCCTCCCTCACCTAACCCACCAGCCACTGTCAGTGCGCAAGATCTTGCTTCCTATTTCAAGGACAAGATTGACAAGATCTGAAATTAAATGGTATGCTCTTCCACAGCAAGTGACCTGCTCAATTCTCTGCCTGAACCCTCTAACACCTTCTCTTCCTTTGATCCTACAAATGAAGATGAAGTATCTGCACTCTTTTCATCTGCCTACTCTAATACCTCTCCCCTTGACTCTATACCCTCACAAATTAGTAAAGCTCTGTCTACTGTGCTCATCCCAACCTTAACGAAAATCTGTAATCTCTCCCTGTCTACTGGTATCTTTCCTTCTCTATACAAGCATGCAGTGATTACTCCCATTCTGAAAAAACAAAACTCTGACCCGAACTCTCTCTCTAACTACCGTCCCATCTCTCAGCTCCCATGCCCCTCCAAGCTACTGGAGAGACTTGCCTACACTCGCCTCACACACTTTCTTAACTCACACAGCCTACTGGACCCACTTCAGTCAGGATTTCGTGCCCAACACTCCACAGAGACAGCACTGACTAAGGTAGTGAATGATTTGGTCACTGCTAAATCTAAAGGGCATTACTCTCTACTTATTCTCCTTGATCTCTCTGCTGCTTTTGACACTGTTGACCACTCTCTTCTCATACAAACACTACAATCCCTAGGTATTCAGGACACAGCCCTTTCTTGGTTCTCATCCTACCTATCTAATCGCTCCAGTGTTCGTTTCTCTGATTCCACCTCTCCTTCGCTACCTCTCTCAGTTGGAGTACCGCAAGGCTCTGTCCTAGGTCCTCTGCTTTTCTCTATCTATACTACATCTCTTGGCAAACTAATCAACTCTTTCGGATTTCAGTACCATCTGTATGCGGATGATACTCAAATCTACCTATCCTCCCCTGATTTGTCACCATCTGTATTGGGACGTGTCACTGAATGCCTTTCTGCCATTTCATCTTGGATGACATCTCGCCACCTCAAACTTAATATTTCCAAAACAGAATTAATTATATTTCCACCGGCCAATAGTAGTTTCCAACCTGATATCTCTATCACTGTTGAGAACTCTGCAATCACCCCTACCCCACAAGCTCGCTGCCTAGGTGTCATTCTTGACTCTGAACTGTCCTTTGTTACCCACATTCAATCTGTCTCAAGATCATGTTACATACATCTAAGAAACATATCCAAAATACGCCCTTATCTTACACAAGACACAGCAAAAACTCTAATCCATGCTCTCATTATCTCCCGCATTGATTATTGTAATAGTCTCCTGACCGGTCTTCCCAAACATAGGCTCTCACCACTACAATCCATTTTGAATGCAGCTGCGAGGCTAATCTTCCTTGCCAGACGTTCATCGTCTGCAGATCCGCTCTGTCAGTCCCTCCATTGGTTACCGGTATTCTACCGTATTAAATATAAAATACTTTTACTCACATACAAGGCTATTAACCAAACTGCACCAACATACATCTCTTCACTCATCTCAAAATATCTCCCTACCCGACCTCTCCACTCTGCACAAGATCTACGTCTCTCATCCACACGCATTACTTGTTCACACTCAAAATTACAGGACTTTATCCGGGCTTCACCCACTCTGTGGAATGCCCTCCCACGCACAGTAAGACTCGCCTCTAGTCTCCAAATCTTTAAATGTTCCCTGAAAACTCACCTCTTCAGACAAGCCTATCAAATTCCAGACCCACCCACATAACCTTCAGTGCTTCCCTATCTAATTACATCCTCTGTAGAGTATTCATAACATCACAAATCTTGTCTTTCTTTAGTCTCACACCCTCCTGACACTTGGATAACTTTGTGGGGTATCATCATACAACCCATTTAGAACCTAGCAATCTGGTGGACCATTATGCAATAGGTAGCATCTATCCGTGTGTATCTATGCCTATTTCCCTATAGATTGTAAGCTTGCGAGAAGGGCCTGTCTATTTTTACCCAGTTTTGTTCTATTACTGTTGTTCTAATTGTAAAGCGCAACGGAATATGCTGCGCTATATAAGAAACTGTTAATAAATAAATAAATAATAAATACAGTATGAGTGGAATTATTACACTCACTTAGTGCAGTTGGACTTCCAGCATATAGCACTGCACTGACGGTGTTCCGGTCATGCTTCTGCAGACCTTGACTCTGCCCAGGTTATACTTTTTTCAGCTAGAATGCTGTCCAATCTGATTTTGAATGCATTTACAGAGTCCGCCATTATTACCTTCTCCGGCAGGGAGTTCCAAATCTTTATTGCCCTGAAGAACCCCTTCCTACGTTTTGTATGGAATTTTCTCTCCTCTAACCTCAGTGAGTGTCCATGTGTCCTATACAGAGTTCTATTAATAAACAAATCCCCTGCTAACTCCTTGTAATGACCCTTTACATATTTGAAGATATTAATAATATCTCCTCTTAGACGCCTCTTTTCTAGAGTATACATATTTAACATAGTTAGCCTTTCCTCGTACTCCAGTGTCTCTAACCCTTTAATCAGTTTAGTAGCACGCCTTTGAACTCTTTCGAGTTCTGCAATATCTTTTTTATAATATGGTGCCAAAAACTGAACACAATATTCCAGATGCGGACGTACCAATGATTTGTACAGCGGCATGATTACATCCTGGTCCCTGGTTTCAATACCCCGTTTTATGCAAGCAAGGACTTTACTTGTCTTCTTCACTGCATTTTGACACTGTACTGTTATTGAGTGTATTATCTATGAGAACCCCCAAATCTTTTTCAACTACTGATACCCCTATATTTTCCCCATTAAGTGAATAGGATGCAAGTTTGTTTTTAATCCCAAAATGCATAGCTTTTCATTTTTCAATATTGAACCTCATTCCCCATTTAGACACCCAAAATTCAAGTTTAAATAAGTCATTCTGTAGAGACTCCACATCTATTTCTGAATTAATTACCTTACACAGTTTAGTATCATCTGCAAAGATTGATACTATGCTTCCCAGGCCTATTCCTAGGTCATTAATACATATATTGAACAGTATCGGACCAAATATGGACCCTTGTGGTATACCGCTGACTACTAGTGCCCAGCTGGAGAACATCTCATTGACCACTACTCGTTGTACCCTGTTATCCAGCCAATTACCTATCCATGTACAAACAGTGTATCCTAGGCCAAGTTCCCTTAATTTGATGATCAGTCTCTTGTGAGGCACTGTATTGAAGGCTTTTGCAAAATCTAAATAGACCACATCCACTGCTTTTCCCTGGTTAAGATTATCGCTCACTTCGTCGTAGAAGCTAATTAAGTTAGTTTGACATGATCTGTCCCTCACAAACCCATGCTAACTCCTGCTAATAAACTTAGTATTCCGCAGATAATCCTCTATGCTATCCCTCAAAATTCCTTCCAATATTTTACCCACTATAGAGGTTAAACTAACTGGTCTATAGTACCCAGGATGATTTTTAGAACCCTTTTTAAATAATGGCACTACCTCAGCTATACGCCAATCCATCGGTACCATACCCGATTTAATGGAACTATAGAAAATCAAGTATAAGGGTCTTGCAAGCTGTGCCTTAAGCTCCATAATAACCCTCGGATGAAAACCATTTGGTCCCGGTGATTTATTAATCTTTATGTTGCTTAGTCTCTCCAGGACTATTTCCTCACTTAAACAAGCATCTAGCCAAGAATCATTACCTTCACTGTCGTTATGCACTACTAACACCGTCTGATCCTCCCTGGTGAAAAAAAGCTGTTCAGTATATCCGCTTTTATTTTGTCATCGTTTCCAAGGCTCACAGTTCATCTTTTAATGGGCCTATGTTCTATTTCTTTAACCCTTTAATGTTTATGTATTTATAAAACTCTTTGGGATTGGCTTTATTCTCTATAGCAATTTGTTTTTCATTTACAATTGTAGCTGCCCTTATTACTTTTTTGCATCTTTTATTGCATTCTTTGTAATACTGGAATGACTCCTCCCCTCCATTAGTTTTAAATGCTTTAAAAGAACACCTCTTTTTAGCCATTGCTTCTTTGACATCCTTATTAAGCCACATTGATTTGAGTCTATTACTCTTGCGTTTACTGCCCAAGGGTATGAATTTGTGAATATTGCTATCAAGCAACCCTTTTAAAGCATCCCACATTTCCGATGTGTCTTTACCATGAAACAAAACTTCCCAGTCAATGTTGTTTAGTGCCTGTCTCAGCATATTGAAGTTTAGCTTTTCTAAAGTTGAATGTTTTTGTTGATTCCTTATAGCTATGTTTCTTAAAACTGATGCTGAATGTGATCATATAGTGATCACTGTTTCCCAAGGTCTCCCCAACACTAGGATGTCTCCCATTCCCGCAGCTTTTTCAATTTGCTGTGAGAGCAGTTCCTCGTCACATATGCTAATATCTGGTTGCTTGTAGCACGTGCCAATGACTAGTTTCTTTATTTCAGTGCCCCCACTAGTGATCTCAACCCATAGTGATTCCACATTATCACCAGTCCCCTCGTAAATAACATATATTAAGTTTGGTTTTAGAGATGGTTTTACAAAGAGACATACCCCTCCTCCCATTTTGGTAGCCCTGTCCCTCCTGAGAAGTGAATATCCCTCCAAATTAGTAACCCAGTCGTGAGAGTCGTCCCACCACGTTTCCGTAATACCTATAATATCATACTGATTTTTTGATACATGCCATTCCAATTCCCCCATTTTACCTGATAGGCTTCTTGCTTTCGCAAGCAGACATTTTATGTTAATATTTCCTTTGCCCTTTTGCTTTAATGGTAACTTACCATTATTTACAAGTACCTTTCTAGAATTACTCTTACCGACTGATATTCTATTCTCTACCTTACCCCCCATCAGGGGTTAAGGTGCAATCAGTGAGATTGCTGGATTATTCAGGGAGTTTGGTAGATTGCTTCTATTTCAGGGAGTCTCCTGCAGAATGAGGGAGCGTAGGCAAGTATGTTTATACCAACAGAATAATGTACAAAAAGACAGCAAAGTACATGTACAGTAGTTTAATTTGGACCACATGGCCTGCCTGGTAGTGGTATCACATCCTATAGCAACAATATTAACACAAGGCCCCAAAGGTCAAAGCGCAACAAAAAAACATTACACTTAAGTCAAGTAATCGGTCAGGCAGAGATGTACCTCTCTGCCGGTAACCTCAGGGTACCATGTGTAAAATGTGGCACTGGTGCTCCCGAACTGTGCCATGTGGATCGCAAAACTGGATATATGCATCTAGCTCCTCCTGTGGAATGCAACAACATCTAATGCAGCTACCAGTTTGCAAGCAACATCAGTGCACATGTGCAGACCAGTAGGGACCATATGGTAGCACTGATCCCAAGTTTTGAATGAACAGCTAAACTACAGGAATAATTTATTAAACTCAATAAAACAGGAGTTAAAGAGAAAGTCTCATATCAGCACATCCCTATGCATACAATGCTAGCAAACTCAATGTGGTATTAGAATATTACTAGAGATGTGCACAGGACCATTTTTGCTGGATTTGGAATTGGCCCTGATTCGTCATCCGGCTTTGTATTTGGTTTTTGCCAAACTGCCGTGACTGGTTTTGTTTTTTTGTTTTCAAAAATCACATAATTTGGGCCTTTTTTTTGTTCCCTGGGGGTGATTCAGACCTGATCCTAGAGGTGCTAAATTTAGCACATTTATGATCAGATTCTCTGACATGCGGGGGAACGCCCAGCACAGGGCTAGTATGCCCCACATGTTAGGCGCCCGCATGAGACCCACAGCCATTTTTGTGATAGCATCGGCTGCGTGTGATGTCATGCAGCTGCTGCGACTACGCCCCCTGTTTCTCCGTTGCCGCCCCTGTTTTGAAGTCTCGTCCCTGCAATACTCCATCTCCGTCTTTGAAATGGAGCATTGCCTCCCCCCCGTGACCATCTCTGCCTCATAGACAGGCAGAAGCAATCGCATTTTCTGTGGGGCGCCGTAGAAAATGCAGGCGCATGCGCAGGATGGGCCCTGCGCAGGATCCCGGATCCTCTTAGCAATTTTTACCGTTGGATCGCTTATTGCGATTGCGATCCAACCTGAATCAGGCTCTATTTGTAAAATATAAAATAAACATCACAATATTAAATGCCACTAAGTGAGCAAAACTGATGGCAAATGGCAGTAATAAAATTTTTCTCATGTAATAATTTTAAGTCACATTTCCCTTAGGTCAATCATGTAAAAGACAAGGGCCTCAAACCAGAAATCACCAGTCTTTGCCGGTCTGGTGGGGTGTGTGAGGTCATGCTGATGTCATAATGGAAACTGCCTATGTCAGGGCTATGCTGTTGCTGTCTCTTGCATATGCTTTCAGAGGCCTGGCACGGCATAGCACACTGGTAGAAGGTTAGTGACTGGACAAAGATAAGAGCAGCTTATTTTGAATCGTCGGCAGATGTTTAGCATGACTATTATAATATAAGACTTACGACCTTGGGGATAGCATAGTATTGGATAAAAACAAAATCTCACACCTACTGGGACAGTGCCATTACTTAACATCCACAAGCGGCTGCAAATGGGCCATTGGAGACATATGAAGGGTGCTTTACCCTCTCTCTCTCTGCCTGCCTAAATCCCAGTGTACCAGTGTTGCACGCTGATCCATTTTTATTAATATGAAGAGATGTAAGAGAATTAAATTGTGCTTTAATCATTACCTTTGTTTTTATCCAATACTATATACAGATGTAGCCATGCTGATCATGGCTACATCTGAGGGAAACGTGCACCCTCGACGCAATATGCGCTCCTGTGCCTAGCTATGTCGAGTTGCGGCATTTGCCGCCCCCATCCATGTGAATGGGGCACACACATGTCTTAGATGTCCAGACGTACGCGGTGCGGTCGCGACTAACAAGGCGCAATCGCCTTAAGATGTAGCCACAACGAGAATGGCTACATTTGTACAGTTGTAATTCCTGTTAGCGTCAGAAATGAATGCTATGGTGGTTATGACTGTCCCCCTCCCCCCTCATTCCCACTCAGGGAGTGAGGGGGGAGGGGGGCAGTCATAACTCATAGGGGTACAGGGGAAGCCACCGGTGGGCCCTACTGCCTGGGGGCCCACCTCCTCGTCTATGGATCAGGTCCCGTCTGTGCACTTGAATTGTACATTATACATATTATCTACAGTGCATTGCAGTTATTAATCTGGTACATTATGATGCATGCACTAGCAGTATTTACTATATATATTTATCATGGGCCTATACCATGTTAGCCAAGCCTCTGTGGCAGCAGGCCACACCCCTAAGCATGGGCCTTTACCTCTGCATTGCCCCGGTGGGCTCTCCATGCCCCACTTATTTCTTGCTCTCTTTTTTCACTCTCTCACCATTGACGTATAGGTGCGTTTTTCTCCTGCCGGGTAAATAGGTCAAAATATCAGATTTGAGGTGACAGATGGGAAGACTGGGTTAGGCAAGGTTAGTTGGTGGGCGGGTGGTCTGGGCAAACCAGGGACGTGCAGTCAGGGAAGGCAGGGGAGGCAGTGCCTCCCTTGTCATTAATGATTAAAATAATATAAAGAAGATTCTTATGACACATACTGTATTCTGTGTCATAAGTATCTCCTTTATATTAATCTAATCATTATCCCTGTTTAAATGTGTTTGGGAGGCACCGATCGTGGTGCCTCCCATTGTGAATGGGGAAGGGTGTGGGAGCGTGGGGCGGGGGCCTAGCCATGGGCATTAAAAGTCCATTGGAAATGCATGGGAAAGCGGCACCATTAGAGGTGCTGCTTTCATACAGGGACGTGCTTTCAACCCATGAAAGCACGCCCCTGTCAGTGAGGCCACAGTGATTGGCCAGAGGATCCGTCACTGGATCCGCTGCCATCACTATATGGGTGCGCGGAGGTGTGGGCATTGGTGGCAGTGAGAGTATTAGTGGCACTGCCATTCTGCAGAGTTTGGCAGCGGAGCAGTACCAATTTAAAAAATTGCACCTCAGCGTAATTTTTTAAATTCAAGATGGCAACCACGAGCCAATCACGGCTCGCTGCGTCATCACCCCGGCCCCTCCGGCTGACTTATATAAGTCAGCACGAGGCATCGGCGTCAGTCCGACGGCGGAAGAGCTCCTGAAGAAAGAAGACGCTGGAAGTCCTGGATGGGCGGCAGCCATGCAAACGAGCTTAAAGGCCGCCGCCCCCAGGTGAAGACCCTGAATAATAAACTTTTTTTTAAAGATGGTGTGGTGTTTTTATTTTAATATTTTCTTTACAGGTGGACTACAGGTGCCAGCGGGCCCTTTATGTCCGGACATGCTGGCACTTGTGGTTCTCCAAGTGCTATGCAAAAGAGCTTAACGGCTGCCGCCCACCAGGTGAAGACGCTGGAAGCCCTGGGAAGGCGGCAGCCGTGCAAAAGAGCTTAAAGGCCGCTGCCTCCCCGGTGAAGACGCCGGAAGCCCTGGGGAGGTGGCAGCCCCCCAGGTGAAGGCGTCGGAAGCCCTGGAGAGGCGGCAGCCATGCAAAAAAGCTTAAAGGCCGCCGCCGCCAGGTGAAGACCCTGACTAATAAACTTTTTTTTAAAGACGGAGTGGTGTTTTTATTTTAATATTTTTTTTACAGGTGGACTACAGGTGCCAGTGGTCCTTTATGTCCGGACATGCTGGCACTTGTGGTTCTCCAAGTGCTATGCAAAAAAAGCTTAACAGCCACCGTCCACCAGGTGAAGACGCTGGAAGAGCCGGGAAGGCGGCAGCCATGCAAAAGAGCTTAAAGGCCGCTGCCTCCTAAGTGAAGACGCCGGAGAAAGACGACGGAAGCCCTGGGGAGGCGGCGGCCCCCCAGGTGAAGACGGCGGAAGCCCTGGAGAGGCAGTAGCCATGCAAAAGTGCTTAAATGCCGCCGTCCCCAGGTGAAGACCCTGACTAATAAAAAAATTTTTAAAGACGGTGTGGTGTTTTTATTTTAATATTTTCTTTACAGGTGCCAGGGGGCCCTTTATGTCCGGACATGCTGGCAATTGTGGTTCTCCAAGTGCTATGCAAAAGAGCTTAACAGCCGCCGCCCACCAGGTGAAGAAGCTGGAAGCCCTGGGAAGGCAGCAGCTATGCTAAAGAACTTAAAGGCTGCCGCCCCCAGGTGAAGACCCTGACTAATAAACTTTTTTCTTAAAGACGGTGTGGTGTTTTTAAAGAAGAGGAAGACGAAGAAGAAGAAGAAGAAGAAGAAGAAGAAGAAGAAGTAGTAGTAGTAGAACAACAAAAAAGGCTACATTTTGCTTAAAATAAAAATAGACATTTATTTTTTAAATATATTTTGCTTGAAGTTGTCTTAATAAATAAATTCTCTCAAAAGGCGAAGAAATGACACATACTTAGGGAGACAAATATATTAGGAGAGTTTAGAACCATGCATTGTTTATTCTACACAAGAGAGTACCATGTGAGGCAGCCATTTTGGGTCCACTACATAGATTACACTGTGCTATAAGTAAAACATGGCAGTAAGCCATACAAAGGTAAAATGAAAAGCAACTAACAGGACACCTAGTTTGCAGATTACACAGTAAGGAAAATGGTCTTACTCTATAATTGCTTTTAGATATCTTTCTCCTTTATAACTATTTTAAAGTGAGCTGAGGGGAAAATAACAATACAGGGTCCAGTTACATTATAAAATAATAAAAAAAAATTCTCTGACCAAAAAATAAAAATGTATAATAATTCTCCAGCACTCTGAAGATGGTAAGCTCATACTGTGAATTGCATAAAATATTTCTATGAACCCCACTTAATCACTGTTACACACTGGTTCTCACTGAGCGGAGGTTGAGATGAGAGGGGTGTTATTCGGCAGGATCACTGGAAGTGTTGTGGATCTCTGATAATCTCAGGTCTCTGAGGAGTTAAGTGAAAAATTACTGTCTCCCACAGTAATGCTCTAAGACATTGACAAGATGCCGCCGCATTTATGTGCAGGATTTAGGTCAGCAGCCATCTTGGTACAGGGAGTGAAGCCTTCCTGGGGGAACAGTATGGAATCTGCGCAGTAGCGCTCTCCCCTTTCAACACTTTTTATATACAGATAGGATAATAATGCTAAAACTCCCACATAGTCATCTAAATGGGATGTAGTCACCATCCCGGCGGTCAGCATACCACCACCGGGATCCCGGCCACAGAATGCCGTCAGTGGGGCGGAGGACTATTCCCACTAGTTGGTGTCCATGACACCCATAGAGAGGGAATACAACCTGTGGTGAGCGCAGCAAGCCACCAAGCTCGCAGCGTGAAGCCCGCAGCAAGGGGCTTCGTTTTGCTTGCCCCTCTCCCGGCATGCTGGCAGTCAGGACCCCGTCATCGGTATGCTGACCACCAGGATTCCGGCAACAACGCATCTGAATTATTACTTGTGCCTGGTGTAGGATTTTCAAATATGTGTAGTTTACTGTATACAAGGATATAAAACCTTAAAGGAACTGAGATCTAAGGTGTATTACATGTAGTTATAAAAATAAGTTTATTTTATGGCAGTAGTTTCCATACAGGGGGCCTTGAGACCCTGGGGTTCCTTGGGAAAGGTGGGAAGGGGGGGATAGGGGAGGCCTTGTAGTGGTGCCGTAGTTTGGTGGTCCATGAACAATTCAAATTGCTTATACTGAATTTAATCGGCAAAACCAGTCCTTCACCACATAACTGAACCTAAGGTTGAAATATTATAAACACTATTTACTTCATTTTATATTTTTTTCTAAATTTCTCACTAAGAAACTATGGTCTTGGGGTGCCGTGACAGAAATTCTGAAACTCTAGGGCAGGGGTGTCAAACTCGCAGCTCCCACCGCATCCTTTTGTGGCCCGTGGGCAGGGGTCCTTTTGCGGCCCAACCACCTTGCTTGCAGCGAGGGCAGGAGAGCACAGCGCACACCTCTCTTGCTCCCCAGTCCGGTCTACGGCGATGTCACGGGTATCTTAAATCAGGTGCCGTTCCGTGTTCATGGACCAGAAGCCAATCAGGAGCAGTGCCAGAGTCTTTGCTTTCTATGTGCAGTGCCATCTTCCCAAAGAAATCACCATGAAGACGGCGCCACTGACACTGGCTACAGCACAGGCATACTGGGGAGGGGTAGCAAACTGGGGCTTCTGACAGGCCCCTCCAGCAGCCCCTCTACCAATGCTCGTCTTTTGTTGTTTTTATAACAACATGGTGACGACACTGCAGCAAAGAGATTTTCAACCGTTTACATCTCGCGGCACACTGAACAAGATTTAAGTATTGCCAAGGCACATTCAAATATAATGGTGATGCATGGTGCAGTTGCATGTCCTATGATGTCATGTTACAGCTTCTCCATAGGTAATGCCTGAGCCACATCTGAGAAAGCCAGAAGAGCCCAACACTGCCCGGGTCCAAAATAAGAACTGGCTCTGCAACCACTAAACCCACCAGGGTCTCAGTAACAGCAAAACACTGACGGGCCTGGATGTGCTTCTATGGCGGCACACCTGGAGACTGCTCAGGGCACACTAGTTTTCATCGTTTTGTCCTTAAATGAGGTTATCATTGAAACACTGGAACAGTAATAAACAACATAACAACAGTGGAAATTGGGTTCACACAAAGCCTTACATAGCCAAAGATAAATAGGGACACCCTACAATAAAAATATATACACATAATAAAACTGTAAGGGTTGTGTCTGTACATAGACATTTTTTTATTGAGAATTAAACTTCTAGGGACTGTTTATGGACCATGGAGGCAAAAAAAAGAGAAATTTAGACTGTGTCTGTACGTTCTGGCATCACACAAAAACTATTGTATGAATTTATATCACATTTTCACTGTTGTATAGCTTAGTGACCTAGAAAAGGATTGAGGTATGTATGGTCTCGATCTAACATCAGGGAGAGGAACAATAAATGAACAACCAGATGCTTGCAGTGTGCAGGCTCCTCAAGTCCAAAAAGGATGCGGTTACAATACCAGCGCTGGCATCATGAACACTGACTAGCCCGCCAGTTGGCATGCCGAGCAACAGGGACTATTCCCATAGAGTGGGATAGAACCTGTGGCAAGTGCAATGAGCCCGCAAGGGTCTTTGTTGTGCTGGCCGAAACCCCCCCTGCTGGCCATCTGACAGACGGAATCCCAGCGTCGGTATGGTGACCGCCAGTTTCCCAACCACCGGTCACCCAATACCAACCTGTCCAAAATGACTATACAGTATGCTGGCTATAACAGAAACCTGGCTCACACAATCAGACACTGCCTCCCCTGCAGCACTGTCACATGGTGGCCTCCACTTCACACACACCCCCAGGCCTGGTAACCTCAAAGGAGGGGGTGTTGGAATATTACTGTCCAAATCTTACACGCACATCGTTTTACCACCTGTTCCCTCACTCACATTTACATCCTTTGAAGTACACTCTATTAGGATTTTCACCCCTTTCTCTCTGCGTGTTGCAGCTATCTATCGCCCACCTGGGCAACCCAAAAAGTTTCTGGAAGATTTTTCTGCTTGGCTCCCTCACTTTCTATCCTCTGACATCTCCACCATCATTATGGGTGATTTCAATCTCTCTATTGACAGTCCACAATCTCCCCATGCCTCTAAACTACTCTCTCTAACCTCCTCTCTTGGCCTCTCCCAATGGACTGACTCCCCTACTCATCAGGAGGGCCACTGCCTTGATCTTGTATTCACCAGACTATGCTCAGTTTCTGAAATCACTAACACTAGTCTCTTTTCCCTCTCTCAGATCATAACCTTATCACATGCATGCTCTCCTCCATTACTTCAAACTCCATGTCCCTAAAGTCTACAGAGACTGCTGTGTCACACCTTAACCAAACTCTAGTAACAGCACTTGATGAAGTGGCTCCAGCTACCCATCACACTCCACGTAGACTTAGATGTCAACCGTGGCACTCTAAATACACTAGACACTTACAAAAACTCTCACGAAAAGTTTAACACCAGTGGCGTAAATCTCGTAGTTCAAGTGACTTTCTCACATATAAGACCACCTACCACTCTTATCGTAATGCTCTGGACACTGCCAAACAAACATATTTTCAATCTCTCATCTCTGCTCAAGCCTCTAACCCCAAGCGACTTTTTAATACATTTAAATCACTTCTTGTCCCTCCTTCACCTAACCCACCAGCCACTGTCAGTGCGCAAGATCTTGCTTCCTATTTCAAGGACAAGATTGACAAGATCTGAAATGAAATGGTATGCTCTTCCACAGCAAGTGACCTGCTCAATTCCCTGCCTGAACCCTCTAACACCTTCTCTTCCTTTGATCCTACAAATGAAGATGAAGTATCTGCACTCTTTTCATCTGCCTACTCTAATACCTCTCCCCTTGACTCTATACCCTCACAAATTAGTAAAGCTCTGTCTACTGTGCTCATCCCAACCTTAACGAAAATCTGTAATCTCTCCCTGTCTACTGGTATCTTTCCTTCTCTATACAAGCATGCAGTGATTACTCCCATTCTGAAAAAACAAAACTCTGACCCGAACTCTCTCTCTAACTACCGTCCCATCTCTCAGCTCCCATACCCCTCCAAGCTACTGGAGAGACTTGCCTACACTCGCCTCACACACTTTCTTAACTCACACAGCCTACTGGACCCACTTCAGTCAGGATTTCGTGCCCAACACTCCACAGAGACAGCACTGACTAAGGTAGTGAATGATTTGGTCACTGCTAAATCTAAAGGGCATTACTCTCTACTTATTCTCATTGATCTCTCTGCTGCTTTTGACACTGTTGACCACTCTCTTCTCATACAAACACTACAATCCCTAGGTATTCAGGACACAGCCCTTTCTTGGTTCTCATCCTACCTATCTAATCGCTCCAGTGTTCGTTTCTCTGATTCCACCTCTCCTTCGCTACCTCTCTCAGTTGGAGTACCGCAAGGCTCTGTCCTAGGTCCTCTGCTTTTCTCTATCTATACTACATCTCTTGGCAAACTAATCAACTCTTTCGGATTTCAGTACCATCTGTATGTGGATGATACTCAAATCTACCTATCCTCCCCTGATTTGTCACCATCTGTATTGGGACGTGTCACTGAATGCCTTTCTGCCATTTCATCTTGGATGACATCTCGCCACCTCAAACTTAATATTTCCAAAACAGAATTAATTATATTTCCACCGGCCAATAGTAGTTTCCAACCTGATATCTCTATCACTGTTGAGAACTCTGCAGTCACCCCTACCCCACAAGCTCGCTGCCTAGGTGTCATTCTTGACTCTGAACTGTCCTTTGTTACCCACATTCAATCTGTCTCAAGATCATGTTACATACATCTAAGAAACATATCCAAAATATGCCCTTATCTTACACAAGACACAGCAAAAACTCTAATCCATGCTCTCATTATCTCCCGCATTGATTATTGTAATAGTCTCCTGACCGGTCTTCCCAAACATAGGCTCTCACCACTACAATCCATTTTGAATGCAGCTGCGAGGCTAATCTTCCTTGCCAGACGTTCATCGTCTGCAGATCCGCTCTGTCAGTCCCTCCATTGGTTACCGGTATTCTACCGTATTAAATCTAAAATACTTTTACTCACATACAAGGCTATTAACCAAACTGCACCAACATACATCTCTTCACTCATCTCAAAATATCTCCCTACCCGACCTCTCCACTCTGCACAAGATCTACGTCTCTCATCCACACGCATTACTTGTTCACACTCAAAATTACAGGACTTTATCCGGGCTTCACCCACTCTGTGGAATGCCCTCCCACGCACAGTAAGACTCGCCTCTAGTCTCCAAATCTTTAAATGTTCCCTGAAAACTCACCTCTTCAGACAAGCCTATCAAATTCCAGACCCACCCACATAACCTTCAGTGCTTCCCTATCTAATTACATCCTCTGTAGAGTATTCATAACATCACATATCTTGTCTTTCTTTAGTCTCACACCCTCCTGACACTTGGATAACTTTGTGGGGTATCATCATACAACCCATTAAGAACCTAGCAATCTGGTGGACCATTATGCAATAGGTAGCATCTATCCGTGTGTATCTATGCCTATTTCCCTATAGATTGTAAGCTTGCGAGCAGGGCCTGTCTATTTTTACCCAGTTTTGTTCTATTACTGTTGTTCTAATTGTAAAGCGCAACGGAATATGCTGCGCTATATAAGAAACTGTTAATAAATAAATAAATAATAAATACAGTATGAGTGGAATTATTACACTCACTTAGTGCAGTTGGACTTCCAGCGTATAGCACTGCACTGACGGTGTTCCGGTCATGCTTCTGCAGACCTTGACTCTGCCCAGGTTATACTTTTTTCAGCTAGAATGCTGTCCAATCTGATTTTGAATGCATTTACAGAGTCCGCCATTATTACCTTCTCCGGCAGGGAGTTCCAAATCTTTATTGCCCTGAAGAACCCCTTCCTACGTTTTGTATGGAATTTTCTCTCCTCTAACCTCAGTGAGTGTCCATGTGTCCTATACAGAGTTCTATTAATAAACAAATCCCCTGCTAACTCCTTGTAATGACCCTTTACATATTTGAAGATATTAATAATATCTCCTCTTAGACGCCTCTTTTCTAGAGTATACATATTTAACATAGTTAGCCTTTCCTCGTACTCCAGTGTCTCTAACCCTTTAATCAGTTTAGTAGCACGCCTTTGAACTCTTTCGAGTTCTGCAATATCTTTTTTATAATATGGTGCCAAAAACTGAACACAATATTCCAGATGCGGACGTACCAATGATTTGTACAGCGGCATGATTACATCCTGGTCCCTGGTTTCAATACCCCGTTTTATGCAAGCAAGGACTTTACTTGTCTTCTTCACTGCATTTTGACACTGTACTGTTATTGAGTGTATTATCTATGAGAACCCCCAAATCTTTTTCCACTACTGATACCCCTATATTTTCCCCATTAAGTGAATAGGATGCAAGTTTGTTTTTAATCCCAAAATGCATAGCTTTGCATTGTTCAATATTGAACCTCATTCCCCATTTAGACACTCAAAATTCAAGTTTAAATAAGTCATTCTGTAGAGACTCCACATCTATTTCTGAATTAATTACCTTACACAGTTTAGTATCATCTGCAAAGATTGATACTATGCTTCCCAGGCCTATTCCTAGGTCATTAATACATATATTGAACAGTATCGGACCAAATATGGACCCTTGTGGTATACCGCTGACTACTAGTGCCCAGCTGGAGAACATCTCATTGACCACTACTCGTTGTACCCTGTTATCCAGCCAATTACCTATCCATGTACAAACAGTGTATCCTAGGCCAAGTTCCCTTAATTTGATGATCAGTCTCTTGTGAGGCACTGTATTGAAGGCTTTTGCAAAATCTAAATAGACCACATCCACTGCTTTTCCCTGGTTAAGATTATCGCTCACTTCGTCGTAGAAGCTAATTAAGTTAGTTTGACATGATCTGTCCCTCACAAACCCATGCTAACTCCTGCTAATAAACTTAGTATTCCGCAGATAATCCTCTATGCTATCCCTCAAAATTCCTTCCAATATTTTACCCACTATAGAGGTTAAACTAACTGGTCTATAGTACCCAGGATGATTTTTAGAACCCTTTTTAAATAATGACACTACCTCAGCTATACGCCAATCCATCGGTACCATACCCGATTTAATGGAACTATAGAAAATCAAGTATAAGGGTCTTGCAAGCTGTGCCTTAAGCTCCATAATAACCCTCGGATGAAAACCATTTGGTCCCGGTGATTTATTAATCTTTATGTTGCTTAGTCTCTCCAGGACTATTTCCTCACTTAAACAAGCATCTAGCCAAGAATCATTACCTTCACTGTCGTTATGCACTACTAACACCGTCTGATCCTCCCTGGTGAAAAAAAGCTGTTCAGTATATCCGCTTTTATTTTGTCATCGTTTCCAAGGCTCACAGTTCATCTTTTAATGGGCCTATGTTCTATTTCTTTAACCCTTTAATGTTTATGTATTTATAAAACTCTTTGGGATTGGCTTTATTCTCTATAGCAATTTGTTTTTCATTTACAATTGTAGCTGCCCTTATTACTTTTTTGCATCTTTTATTGCATTCTTTGTAATACTGGAATGACTCCTCCCCTCCATTAGTTTTAAATGCTTTAAAAGAACACCTCTTTTTAGCCATTGCTTCTTTGACATCCTTATTAAGCCACATTGATTTGAGTCTATTACTCTTGCGTTTACTGCCCAAGGGTATGAATTTGTGAATATTGCTATCAAGCAACCCTTTTAAAGCATCCCACATTTACGATGTGTCTTTACCATGAAACAAAACTTCCCAGTCAATGTTGTTTAGTGCCTGTCTCAGCATATTGAAGTTAGCTTTTCTAAAGTTGAATGTTTTTGTTGATTCCTTATAGCTATGTTTCTTAAAACTGATGCTGAATGTGATCATATAGTGATCACTGTTTCCCAAGGTCTCCCCAACACTAGGATGTCTCCCATTCCCGCAGCTTTTTCAATTTGCTGTGAGAGCAGTTCCTCGTCACATATGCTAATATCTGGTTGCTTGTAGCACGTGCCAATGACTAGTTTCTTTATTTCAGTGCCCCCACTAGTGATCTCAACCCATAGTGATTCCACATTATCACCAGTCCCCTCGTAAATAACATATATTAAGTTTGGTTTTAGAGATGGTTTTACAAAGAGACATACCCCTCCTCCCATTTTGGTAGCCCTGTCCCTCCTGAGTAGTGAATATCCCTCCAAATTAGTAACCCAGTCGTGAGAGTCGTCCCACCACGTTTCCGTAATACCTATAATATCATACTGATTTTTTGATACATGCCATTCCAATTCCCCCATTTTACCTGATAGGCTTCTTGCTTTCGCAAGCAGACATTTTATGTTAATATTTCCTTTGCCCTTTTGCTTTAATGGTAACTTACCATTATTTACAAGTACCTTTCTAGAATTACTCTTACCGACTGATATTCTATTCTCTACCTTACCCCCCATCAGGGGTTAAGGTGCAATCAGTGAGATTGCTGGATTATTCAGGGAGTTTGGTAGATTGCTTCTATTTCAGGGAGTCTCCTGCAGAATGAGGGAGCGTAGGCAAGTATGTTTATACCAACAGAATAATGTACAAAAAGACAGCAAAGTACATGTACAGTAGTTTAATTTGGACCACATGGCCTGCCTGGTAGTGGTATCACATCCTATAGCAACAATATTAACACAAGGTCCCAAAGGTCAAAGCGCAAAAAAAAAACATTACACTTAAGTCAAGTAATCGGTCAGGCAGAGATGTACCTCTCTGCCGGTAACCTCAGGGTACTATGTGTAAAATGTGGCACTGGTGCTCCCGAACTGTGCCATGTGGATCGCAAAACTGGATATATGCATCTAGCTCCTCCTGTGGAATGCAACAACATCTAATGCAGCTACCAGTTTGCAAGCAACATCAGTGCACATGTGCAGACCAGTAGGGACCATATGGTAGCACTGATCCCAAGTTTTGAATGAACAGCTAAACTACAGGAATAATTTATTAAACTCAATAAAACAGGAGTTAAAGAGAAAGTCTCATATCAGCACATCCCTATGCATACAATGCTAGCAAACTCAATGTGGTATTAGAATATTACTAGAGATGTGCACAGGACCATTTTTGCTGGATTTGGAATTGGCCCTGATTCGTCATCCGGCTTTGTATTTGGTTTTTGCCAAACTGCCGTGACTGGTTTTGTTTTTTTGTTTTCAAAAATCACATAATTTGGGCCTTTTTTTTGTTCCCTGGGGGTGATTCAGACCTGATCTTAGAGGTGCTAAATTTAGCACATTTATGATCAGATTCTCTGACATGCGGGGGAACGCCCAGCACAGGGCTAGTATGCCCCACATGTTAGGCGCCCGCATGAGACCCACAGCCATTTTTGTGATAGCATCGGCTGCGTGTGATGTCATGCAGCTGTCGCGACTACGCCCCCTGTTTCTCCGTTGCCGCCCCTGTTTTGAAGTCTCGTCCCTGCAATACTCCATCTCCGTCTTTGAAATGGAGCATTGCCTCCCCCCCGTGACCATCTCTGCCTCATAGACAGGCAGAAGCAATCGCATTTTCTGTGGGGCGCCGTAGAAAATGCAGGCGCATGCGCAGGATGGGCCCTGCGCAGGATCCCGGATCCTCTTAGCAATTTTTACCGTTGGATTGCTTATTGCGATTGCGATCCAACCTGAATCAGGCTCTATTTGTAAAATATAAAATAAACATCACAATATTAAATGCCACTAAGTGAGCAAAACTGACGGCAAATGGCAGTAATAAAATTTTTCTCATGTAATAATTTTAAGTCACATTTCCCTTAGGTCAATCATGTAAAAGACAAGGGCCTCAAACCAGAAATCACCAGTCTTAGCCGGTCTGGTGGGGTGTGTGAGGTCGAGCTGATGTCATAATGGAAACTGCCTATGTCAGGGCTATGCTGTTGCTGTCTCTTGCATATGCTTTCAGAGGCCTGGCACGGCATAGCACACTGGTAGAAGGTTAGTGACTGGACAAAGATAAGAGCAGCTTATTTTGAATCGTCGGCAGATGTTTAGCATGACTATTATAATATAAGACTTACGACCTTGGGGATAGCATAGTATTGGATAAAAACAAAATCTCACACCTACTGGGACAGTGCCATTACTTAACATCCACAAGCGGCTGCAAATGGGCCATTGGAGACATATGAAGGGTGCTTTACCCTCTCTCTCTCTCTCTGCCTGCCTAAATCCCAGTGTACCAGTGTTGCACGCTGATTCATTTATATTAATATGCAGAGATGTAAGACAATTAAATTGTGCTTTAATCATTACCTTTGTTTTTATCCAATACTATATACAGATGTAGCCATGCTGATCATGGCTACATCTGAGGGAAACGTGCACCCTCGACGCAATATGCGCTCCTGTGCCTAGCTATGTCAAGTTGCGGCATTTGCCGCCCCCATCCATGTGAATGGGGCACACACATGTCTTAGATGTCCAGACGTACGCGGTGCGGTCGCGACTAACAAGGCGCAATCGCCTTAAGATGTAGCCACAACGAGAATGGCTACATTTGCACAGTTGTAATTCCTGTTAGCGTCAGAAATGAATGCTATGGTGGTTATGACTGTCCCCCTCCCCCCTCATTCCCACTCAGGGAGTGAGGCGGGAGGGGGACAGTCATAACTCATAGGGGTACAGGGGAAGCCACCGGTGGGCCCTACTGCCTGGGGGCCCACCTCCTCGTCTATGGATCAGGTTCCGTCTGTGCACTTGAATTGTACATTATACATATTATCTACAGTGCATTGCAGTTATTAATCTGGTACATTATCATGCATGCACTAGCAGTATTTACTATATATATTTATCATGGGCCTATACCATGTTAGCCAAGCCTCTGTGGCAGCAGGCCACACCCCTAAGCATGGGCCTTTACCTCTGCATTGCCCGGGTGGGCTCTCCATGCCCCACTTATTTCTTGCTCTCTCTTTTCACTCTCTCACCATTGACGTATAGGTGCGTTTTTCTCCTGCCGGGTAAATAGGTCAAAATATCAGATTTGAGGTGACAGATGGGAAGACTGGGTTAGGCAAGGTTAGTTGGTGGGCGGGTGGTCTGGGCAAACCAGGGACGTGCAGTCAGGGAAGGCAGGGGAGGCAGTGCCTCCCTTGTCATTAATGATTAAAATAATATAAAGAAGATTCTTATGACACATACTGTATTCTGTGTCATAAGTATCTCCTTTATATTAATCTAATCATTATCCCTGTTTAAATGTGTTTGGGAGGCACCGATCATGGTGCCTCCCATTGTGAATGGGGAAGGGTGTGGGAGCGTGGGGCGGGGGCCTAGCCATGGGCATTAAAAGTCCATTGGAAATGCATGGGAAAGCGGCACCATTAGAGGTGCTGCTTTCATACAGGGACGTGCTTTCAACCCATGAAAGCACGCCCCTGTCAGTGAGGCCACAGTGATTGGCCAGAGGATCCGTCACTGGATCCGCTGCCATCACTATATGGGTGCGCGGAGGTGTGGGCATTGGTGACAGTGAGAGTATTAGTGGCACTGCCATTCTGCAGAGTTTGGCAGCGGAGCAGTACCAATTTAAAAAATTGCACCTCAGCGTAATTTTTTAAATTCAAGATGGCAACCACGAGCCAATCACGGCTCGCTGCGTCATCACCCCGGCCCCTCCGGCTGACTTATATAAGTCAGCACGAGGCATCGGCGTCAGTCCGACGGCGGAAGAGCTCCTGAAGAAAGAAGACGCTGGAAGTCCTGGATGGGCGGCAGCCATGCAAACGAGCTTAAAGGCCGCCACCCCTAGGTGAAGACCCTGAATAATAAACTTTTTTTTAAAGATGGTGTGGTGTTTTTATTTTAATATTTTCTTTACAGGTGGACTACAGGTGCCAGCGGGCCCTTTATGTCCAGACATGCTGGCACTTGTGGTTCTCCAAGTGCTATGCAAAAGAGCTTAACGGCTGCCGCCCACCAGGTGAAGACGCTGGAAGCCCTGGGAAGGCGGCAGCCATGCAAAAGAGCTTAAAGGCCGCTGCCTCCCCGGTGAAGACGCCGGAAGCCCTGGGGAGGTGGCAGCCCCCCAGGTGAAGGCGTCGGAAGCCCTGGAGAGGCGGCAGCCATGCAAAAAAGCTTAAAGGCCGCCGCCGCCAGGTGAAGACCCTGACTAATAAACTTTTTTTTAAAGACGGAGTGGTGTTTTTATTTTAATATTTTTTTTACAGGTGGACTACAGGTGCCAGTGGCCCTTTATGTCCGGACATGCTGGCACTTGTGGTTCTCCAAGTGCTATGCAAAAAAAGCTTAACAGCCACCGTCCACCAGGTGAAGACGCTGGAAGAGCCGGGAAGGCGGCAGCCATGCAAAAGAGCTTAAAGGCCGCTGCCTCCTAAGTGAAGACGCCGGAGAAAGACGACGGAAGCCCTGGGGAGGCGGCGGCCCCCCAGGTGAAGACGGCGGAAGCCCTGGAGAGGCAGTAGCCATGCAAAAGTGCTTAAATGCCGCCATCCCCAGGTGAAGACCCTGACTAATAAAAAAATTTTTAAAGACGGTGTGGTGTTTTTATTTTAATATTTTCTTTACAGGTGCCAGGGGGCCCTTTATGTCCGGACATGCTGGCAATTGTGGTTCTCCAAGTGCTATGCAAAAGAGCTTAACAGCCGCCGCCCACCAGGTGAAGAAGCTGGAAGCCCTGGGAAGGCGGCAGCTATGCTAAAGAACTTAAAGGCTGCCGCCCCCAGGTGAAGACCCTGACTAATAAACTTTTTTCTTAAAGACGGTGTGGTGTTTTTAAAGAAGAGGAAGACGAAGAAGAAGAAGAAGAAGAAGAAGAAGAAGAAGAAGAAGAAGTAGTAGAACAAAAAAGGCTACATTTTGCTTAAAATAAAAATAGACATTTATTTTTTAAATATATTTTGCTTGAAGTTGTCTTAATAAATAAATTCTCTCAAAAGGTGAAGAAATGACACATACTTAGGGAGACAAATATATTAGGAGAGTTTAGAACCATGCATTGTTTATTCTACACAAGAGAGTACCATGTGAGGCAGCCATTTTGGGTCCACTACATAGATTACACTGTGCTATAAGTAAAACATGGCAGTAAGCCATACAAAGGTAAAATGAAAAGCAACTAACAGGACACCTAGTTTGCAGATTACACAGCAAGGAAAATGGTCTTACTCTATAATTGCTTTTAGATATCTTTCTCCTTTATACCGTAACTATTTTAAAGTGAGCTGAGGGGAAAATAACAATACAGGGTCCAGTTACATTATAAAATAATCAAAAAAAATTCTCTGACCAAAAAATAAAAATGTATAATAATTCTCCAACACTCTGAAGATGGTAAGCTCATACTGTGAATTGCATAAAATATTTCTATGAACCCCACTTAATCACTATTACACACTGGTTCTCACTGAGCGGAGGTTGAGATGAGAGGGCTGTTATTCGGCAGGATCACTGGAAGTGTTGTGGATCTCTGATAATCTCAGGTCTCTGAGGAGTTAAGTGAAAAATTACTGTCTCCCACAGTAATGCTCTAAGACATTGACAAGATGCTGCCGCATTTATGTGCAGGATTTAGGTCAGCAGCCATCTTGGTACAGGGAGTGAAGCCTTCCTGAGGGAACAGTATGGAATCTGCGCAGTAGCGCTCTCCCCTTTCAACACTTTTTATATACAGATAGGATAATAATGCTAAAACTCCCACATAGTCATCTAAATGGGATGTAGTCACCATCCCGGCGGTCAGCATACCACCACCGGGATCCCGGCCACAGAATGCCGTCAGTGGGGCGGAGGACTATTCCCACTAGTTGGTGTCCATGACACCCATAGAGAGGGAATACAACCTGTGGTGAGCGCAGCAAGCCACCAAGCTCGCAGCGTGAAGCCCGCAGCAAGGGGCTTCGTTTTGCTTGCCCCTCTCCCGGCATGCTGGCAGTCAGGACCCCGTCATCGGTATGCTGACCACCAGGATTCCGGCCGCCGGTCAACAACGCATCTGAATTATTACTTGTGCCTGGTGTAGGATTTTCAAATATGTGTAGTTTACTGTATACAAGGATATAAAACCTTAAAGGAACTGAGATCTAAGGTGTATTACATGTAGTTATAAAAATAAGTTTATTTTATGGCAGTAGTTTCCATACAGGGGGCCGTGAGACCCTGGGGTTCCTTGGGAAAGGTGGGAAGGGGGGGATAGGGGAGGCCTTGCAGTGGTGCCGTAGTTTGGTCGTCCATGAACAATTCAAATTGCTTATACTGAATTTAATCGGCAAAACCAGTCCTTCCACACATAACTGAACCTAAGGATGACATATTATAAACACTATTTACTTCATTTTATATTTTTTTCTAAATTTCTCACTAAGAAACTATGGTCTTGGGGTGCCGTGACAGAAATTCTGAAACTTTAGGGCAGGGGTGTCAAACTCGCAGCTCCCACCGCATCCTTTTGTGGCCCGTGGGCAGGGGTCCTTTTGCGGCCCAACCACCTTGCTTGCAGCGAGGGCAGGAGAGCACAGCGCACACCTCTCTTGCTCCCCAGTCCAATCTCCGGCGATGGCACGGGTATCTTAAATCAGGTGCCGGTCCGTGTTCACGGACCAGAAGCCAATCAGGAGCAGTGCCAGAGTCTTTGCTTTCTATGTGCAGTGCCATCTTCCCAAAGAAATCACCATGAAGACGGCGCCACTGACACTGGCTACAGCACAGGCATACTGGGGAGGGGTAGCAAACTGGGGCTTCTGCCAGGCCCCTCCAGCAGCCCCTTTACCAATGCTCGTCTTTTGTTGTTTTTATAACAAGATGGTGACGACACTGTAGCAAAGAGATTTTCAACCCTTTACAACTCGCGGCACACTGAACAAGATTTAAGTATTGCCAAGGCACATTCAAATATAATGGTGATGCATGGTGCAGTTGCATGTCCTTTGATGTCATGTTACAGCTTCTCCATAGGTAACGCCTGAGCCACATCTGAGAAAGCCAGAAGAGCCCAACACTGCCCGGGTCCTAAATAAGAACTGGCTCTGCAACCACTAAACCCACCAGTATTGATCATTCCAGGGCCTCAGTAACGGCAAAACACTGACGGGCCTGGATGTGCTTCTATGGCGGCACACCTGGAGACTGCTCAGGGCACACTAGTTTTCATCGTTTTGTCCTTAAATGAGGTTATCATTGAAACACTGGAACAGTAATAAACAACATAACAACAGTGGAAATTGGGTTCACACAAAGCCTTACATAGCCAAAGATAAATAGGGACACCCTACAATAAAAATATATACATATAATAAAACTGTAAGGGTTGTGTCTGTACATAGACATTTTTTTATTGAGAATTATACTTCTAGGGACTGTTTATGGACCATGGAGACAAAAAAAAGAGAAATTTAGACTGTGTCTGTACGTTCTGGCATCACACAAAAACTACTGTATGAATTTATATCACATTTTCACTGTTGTATAGCTTAGTGACCTAGAAAAGGACTGAGGTATGTATGGTCTTGATCTAACATCAGGGAGAGGAACAATAAATGAACAATCAGATGCTTGCAGTGTGCAGGCTCCTCAAGTCCAAAAAGGATGCGGTTACAATACCAGCGCTGGCATCATGAACACTGACTAGCCCGCCAGTTGGCATGTCGAGCAACAGGGACTATTCCCATAGAGTGGGATAGAACCTGTGGCAAGCGCAACGAGCCAGCAAGGGTCTTTGTTGTGCTGGCCGAAACCCCCCTGCTGGCCATCTGACAGACGGAATCCCGGCGTCAGTATGGTGACCGCCAGTCTCCCAACCACCGGTCACCCAATACCAACCTGTCCAAAATGACTATACAGTATGAGTGGAATTATTACACTCACTTAGTTCAGTTGGACTTCCAGCATATAGCACTGCACTGACAGTTGGTGTTCCGGTCATGCTTCTGCAGACCTTGACTCTGCCCAGGTTATACTTTTTTCAGCTAGAAAGCTGTCCAATCTGATTTTGAATGCATTTACAGAGTCTGCCATTATTACCTTCTCCGGCAGGGAGTTCCAAATCTTTATTGCCCTGAAGAACCCCTTCCTACGTTTTGTATGGATTTTTCTCTCCTCTAACCTCAGTGAGTGTCCATGTGTCCTATACAGAGTTCTATTAATAAATAAATCCCCTTATAACTCCTTGTAATGACCCTTTACATATTTGAAGATATTAATAATATCTCCTCTTAGACGCCTCTTTTCTAGAGTATACATATTTAACATAGTTAGCCTTTCCTCGTACTCCAGTGTCTCTAACCCTTTAATCAGTTTAGTAGCACGCCTTTGAACTCTTTCGAGTTCTGCAATATCTTTTTTATAATATGGTGCCAAAAACTGAACACAATATTCCAGATGCGGACGTATCAATGATTTGTACAGCGGCATGATTACATCCTGGTCCCTGGTCTCAATACCCCGTTTTATGCAAGCAAGGACTTTACTTGTCTTCTTCACTGCATTTTGACACTGTGTACTGTTATTGAGTGTATTATCTATGAGGACCCCCAAATCTTTTTCCACTACTGATACCCCTATATTTTCCCCATTAAGTGAATAGGATGCAAGTTTGTTTTTAATCCCAAAATGCATAGCTTTGCATTTTTCAATATTGAACCTCATTCCCCATTTAGACACCCAAAATTCAAGTTTAAATAAGTCATTCTGTAGAGACTCCACATCTACTTCTGAATTAATTACCTTACACAGTTTAGTATCATCTGCAAAGATTGATACTATGCTTCCCAGGCCTATTCCTAGGTCATTAATACATATATTGAACAGTAGCGGACCAAATATGGACCCTTGTGGTATACCGCTGACTACTAGTGCCCAGCTGGAGAACATCTCATTGACCACTACTCGTTGTACCCTGTTATCCAGCCAATTACCTATCCATGTACAAACAGTGTATCCTAGGCCAAGTTCCCTTAATTTGATGATCAGTCTCTTGTGAGGCACTGTATTGAAGGCTTTTGCAAAATCTAAATAGACCACATCCACTGCTTTTCCCTGGTAAAGATTATCGCTCACTTCGTCGTAGAAGCTAATTAAGTTAGTTTGACATGATCTGTCCCTCACAAACCCATGCTAACTCCTGCTAATAAACTTAGTATTCCGCAGATAATCCTCTATGCTATCCCTCAAAATTCCTTCCAATATTTTACCCACTATAGAGGTTAAACTAACTGGTCTATAGTACCCAGGATGATTTTTAGAACCCTTTTTAAATAATGGCACTACCTCAGCTATACGCCAATCCATCGGTACCATACCCGATTTAATGGAACTATAGAAAATCAAGTATAAGGGTCTTGCAAGCTGTGCCTTAAGCTCCATAATAACCCTCTGATGAAAACCATTTGGTCCCGGTGATTTATTAATCTTTATGTTGCTTAGTCTCTCCAGGACTATTTCCTCACTTAAACAAGCATCTAGCCAAGAATCATTACCTTCACTGTCGTTATGCACTACTAACACCGTCTGATCCTCCCTGGTGAAAAAAAGCTGTTCAGTATATCCGCTTTTATTTTGTCATCGTTTCCAAGGCTCACAGTTCATCTTTTAATGGGCCTATGTTAGTAGATAAAGACAACCTTACTGTCAAACTGACAGGTGGTAACACCCCCTTTCTCCTAGGCTCCACCCCCTTTAATATTAAACGATAGTGTTTTATATCGCTTTAATATAAAATTTTATATAAAATTTTATATAAATTTATAGTGTTCGATATTAAACCGTATTAAAAATTGTCGCGTAACACCAGTCGCAGAGTGTCACGCAACACCAGTCGCAGAGTGTAACGTAACACCAGTCGCAGAATGCGCAATAAATCTGTATCACAAACCAGCTTGTGATGAAAAACAGTTTTAAACATTACTTTGTTATAGTTCACATGTTATAGTTCACACATTCCAACAATTTAAACGTCACGCTTGGTACACACGGTACAGCTTTAAAAAAGCATAATGACTTTGAAAAGAGTGTCACGTAACAACAGTCGCAGAATGTCACGCAACGCAGCGCATCAAATCAAGCGGATGAAAGATGCATATTACACAGTGTTAAAACCAGGTAGTTTTAGCGGCATTGATAAATATTATGGGTCGGTTAAAAATAAATTTAAAAGATCCGACGTAAGAAAGTGGTTACAAGAACAAGACGCCTACACGCTGCACAAACCAGCAAGAAAAAACTATAAAAGGAACATGATTTGTGTATCGGGTATAAACCAACAGTGGCAATGCGATTTGGTCTCGCTGATAGACCTGTCAAAATACAACGATGGTGTTAAATATATATTAACAATCATCGATATATTCAGTAAGAGGGTGTGGGGTGAAAGTCTGACCGCTAAGAACGCAGCAACGGTCGCTAATGCTTTTGAAAAAATATTCCAGCGCGGTGATGTGCCGATGAAGCTACAAACCGATAATGGTAAAGAGTTTCTAAACAGAAACCTAAAAAAGGTGTTAGAAAAATACGGTATAAATCATTTCACGACCAATAACGATGTGAAAGCGGCTGTTATAGAGCGCTTCAATAGGACTTTGAAAACACGCATGTGGTGCTATTTCATGGCAAAGAATACCTACAGATATATAGACGTTTTACAAGAATTCATACGCAGCTATAATAACACATACCATAGAACGATTAAGTGCGCTCCAAACAATGTGAATGACTCTAACGCATTGAGTGTCTTCAAAACGACCTACGGTGATTACTTTAGAAGTAAGAAAGCCCCCGTTTGTTTAGGAATCGGTGACCACGTCCGTATTTCTAAATATAAGGACATATTTCAGAAAGGTTACGAACAGAGCTTTTCTGAGGAGATTTTTGTTGTACATAGTGTGAACACTAAAGGGCTTAAACCGCTTTATAAGTTGGCAGATCTGTACGGTGAAGTTATAACAGGTAGTTTTTATCCCGAAGAGCTTCAAAGCATACCAAAAAACTATAACAGAGTTTACAAAGTGGAAAAGATTTTAAAAAATAAGACGGTCAGAGGCCGTAAATACGCATTAGTCAAGTGGCGCAGGTACCCCGCAAAATTTAACAGTTGGGTCGCAGCATCGGTGATAAAAGACATATAAAGCTCATCAGTATCTAAACAAGACGAGCGATGGATGACAAGGCGTTCTACATAACCTTACCCAGCAACGCATCGGCTGTTACTTTCCCGCAAAATAAGATTTCTAACTATACGACAAAGTTGGCTAAACCGATAGACTTAAATGGCGAATGGGAAGTAGCACTTACTGAGATACAATACCCGCATACGTGGAATACATTGGATTTACAAGATTGTAGACTGCAATTATCATGGGATGGAACGGCGGACCAGCCGGTGGCGAGAGTCGCGAGTTTGTGCATTAAACCCGGTTTTTATGAAACAATCGAAGCGTTACTGAACGTAATCAACGCTGAAATTGTACAACTGAAACTGGACGTTGGATTAAGACTAACGTATGATCCATTTGAACGCGTTGTAACATGCGACAGTAAACTGTTGTATCAAATCCACGCCGGTTCTAAGCTGACATGGATACTGGGTTTACAACCTAAAACTAATATTTCTAAACCATGCGCCGACATCAAAGGCGGCCAATATACGATGTACGTGTACACAGACATTATCGAACACCAACGGGTCGGGGATAGTTATGTGCCGCTACTTTGCACTGTTGAAATGAAGGGTTATAACAATGAGGTTGTTACAATACGATACGAGAAGCACGATTACGTACCATTGTGCAAAACACATTTTGACACGATAGCCATAGAGATAAAGAACGACCAAAACGAGAACATGGCATTTAAGTTTGGGAAAGCGATCGTGAAGCTACACTTCAGACGCCGCAAAACTGAATTTTATTAACTAAGCAGAATGGTCGCTGTTAAAAATTATGGCGATCCGGGCCTCTATGCGCAATATTATAAATCTCAAGCCGGTAATGGATTACCAGGTTTTCACGGCAGCGCATACATGTACGGCAGTTAGTGATGAGCGAGGTTCGGTTTTACTCGGTTTTACTCGGTTTTACTCGGTTCTCAAAACGGCATCTTATTGGCTATCCAAAACACGTGACATCCGTGAGCCAATAAGATGCCGTTTTGAGAACCGAGTAAAACCGAGTAAAACCGAACCCGCTCATCACTAGTACGGCTGCGGTTTAGGCGGTATTTTTCGAAGTCTTTTCAGAAAAGCTGTTCCTCTTTTCCGGAGAGGTTTAGAGTTGGCTAAACCGCATATGAAGACAGCTGTTCGTAATATAGCGAAAGATGTTATCGGGCAAGCCACAACGGCTGTGGTGAATAAGATACACGAGGCGAACCAAGCAAAGCAAGACGGTTCAGGACTAATATATACAAGAAAAGGCGTGTCTAAAAGAAAACGGAAGCGTATGATAACGCTTCCGCCTTGGGACATACCCTTTTTAAATAAAAAACAGAGACGACGCAACTCAAAGAAGAAGAGAAAGCCGAAGAGCGCCGTTGGTGATATTTTTTAAACATGTCTTTCATACACCACGAATCCGTTGAATGTGCAAAAACAGAGCTGGATCTTTTTGACTTGCCCCCGACACAAACTAGCATAGAGAAAAGTCTATACGTCGAAGTTCAACCTTTAGCGGCGTTATCCGACACAGCTCCGCTTGAATTTTATATAGCAGCCAGCGGTGAACACTACTACGATCTGAACAACACGCTGTTGTACGTGACATGCAAGACCGTACGAACCGATAACACGCCGATACCGCAAGGTGCGCGGGTCGCACTTATTAATTACCCAATAGCGACTTTATTCAACCAAGTGGATGTAACTTTGGGCGACAGGCTCATATCACAATCCAACAATCTTTACGCATACCGCGCGTACATTGAGACTATATTGAATTACAGCTCGGATGCATTGTCAACAAAACACACAACAGGATTATTTTACAAAGATGCGGATGGTGAATTTAACAACACGGCGCAGGACGGGCCGAATACGGGTTTCAAAAAACGAGCAGGAGCAACAGCGCAGAGTCGCACTGTTGAACTGCTAGGACCGCTTCACCGCGACCTTTTCCATCAACATAAACTAATTTTAAACGCCGTTGATCTGAAGATTAAACTAACCAGAAACAAAGACGCATTCTGCTTAATGTCGTCTGAGGCGGATGCCTTTAAAATACAGATCACAGCGGCATCCCTGTTCGTGAAAAGAGTTCAGGTCTCACCGGCCGTGCGGATTGGGCACGCGCAGGCCCTGTTAAACGGTAACGCGAAATACGCGATTGACCGCGTTGGGATGAAAATCTACAGCGTACCAACAGGCAGTAGAGTATTTAATCTAGAAAATCTATTTTTAGGACAAGTGCCGAAAACAGTTATAGTCGGTTTTGTGGATAACGAATCATTTTCAGGAATCCATAACCGGAACCCCCTTTGCTTTGAACATAAAAATGTAAGTTTTGCGTCCCATGGAACGCCGCACCCCGCCAAGCCATTTCAACCCGACTTTGAAAGCGGTAATGCTGTAAGAGAGTATATGTCACTCATACAGATCACAAATAAGCAGAAATCTGACAATGGTATACTGATTGACCGCGAAGAGTACCTCAGGGGCTACACGCTATTTGCATTTGACCTTTCACCAGAACAGGAGTGTGGAGAACACCTTTCCCTGATAAGAACAGGCAATCTACGTGCCGAATTCCGCTTTGCAGAAGCGTTGGACCGGACAGTCAACGTGATAATATACGCTCTATTTGATAACATCATCGAGATTAATCAAAGGCGCGATGTGCTGTACGATTATCTATAAATGAAATAAACTAACACTACGCTGCTGAAAAAATGAACACATTACAGATAAACTGTATTCTGTACGCCGTGCAAAGCACAAGGCATATTTTTAAAGGAACGTATCCGTGCGATATGTTACCGGACAGCAGAGGCGTCGGAACTGGGGGGGCAAGGGGGCAGCTCGCCCCCCCCCAAACATAGAGAGGCGCCGATCATTTACAGGAGGAGCGGAGGAGCGATGTGCGGTCAGGTGAAAGACCGCACATTACATCCTCCGCTCCGTGCAGTGAACGTCTAATCAGTCCCAGCGCTACCCGCCCCGCAAGGTCTGCAAAGCAGGGAGGCGCTCTCCCTGCTCTGCTACCTTGCTGATATGCACTGTGCAGTGTTGCTGCCGGAGCTCCGCCTGTCACACTGACAGGCAGCATGAGCAGAAGCTCTTCACACTATGGTCTCCCCCCACGCTCCTCCCCGCTGCACTAGTCAAAACAGGCAGCAGTGTCGCCCCTCCAGTCCTCCCTCCCCACTAAAGACACAGCATCTTCAGCATCACTCACCCCTCCTTCACGTATGGGACAGCAATGCACAGACAGGAAGTCATGTGATGTACACCTGACTGTGCACTGACTGGAGGAGCCAGCAGCGACAGGAAGAGGAGCAGCCAGCCACATAGAGGGACGAAGACTCTGCAGAGGCTCAGGTACTGTAGTGCTGCCTCATATAATTAAGGGGAGAGGGGGGAGGAGAGAAACTATCACATTAATGTGTGTTGGGGGGAGGGGGGTGTCATAATAATGTGTGCTGGGGGGAGGGGTGTTATAATGTGTGCTGGGGGAGGGGTGTCATATTGTGTGCTGAGGGGAGGGGGGTCATAATAATGTGTGCTGGTGAGGGGGGTCATAATAATGTGTGCTGGGGAAAGGGGGTGTCATAATAATGTGTGCTGGGGAGGGGGGTGTCATAATAATGTGTGCTGGGGAGGGGGGTGTCATAATAATGTGTGCTGGGGAAAGGGGGTGTCATAATAATGTGTGCTGGGGAAAGGGGGTGTCATAATAATGTGTGCTGGGGAGGGGGCTGTCATAATAATGTGTGCTGGGGAAAGGGGGTGTCATAATAATGTGTGCTGGGGAGGGGGGTCATAATAATGTGTGCTGGGGAAAGGGGGTGTCATAATAATGTGTGCTGGGGAGGGGGGTGTCATAATAATGTGTGCTGGGGAAAGGGGGTGTCATAATAATGTGTGCTGGGGAAAGGGGGTGTCATAATAATGTGTGCTGGGGAGGGGGGTGTCATAATAATGTGTGCTGGGGAAAGGGGGTGTCATAATAATGTGTGCTGGGGAGGGGTGTCATAATAATGTGTGCTGGGGAAAGGGGGTGTCATAATAATGTGTGCTGGGGAAAGGGGGTGTCATAATAATGTGTGCTGGGGAGGGGGCTGTCATAATAATGTGTGCTGGGGAAAGGGGGTGTCATAATAATGTGTGCTGGGGAGGGGGGTCATAATAATGTGTGCTGGGGAAAGGGGGTGTCATAATAATGTGTGCTGGGGAGGGGGGTGTCATAATAATGTGTGCTGGGGAAAGGGGGTGTCATAATAATGTGTGCTGGGGAAAGGGGGTGTCATAATAATGTGTGCTGGGGAGGGGGGTGTCATAATAATGTGTGCTGGGGAAAGGGGGTGTCATAATAATGTGTGCTGGGGAGGGGGGAGTCATAATAATGTGTGCTGGGGAAAGGGGGTGTCATAATAATGTATGCTGGGGAAAGGGGTGTCATAATAATGTGTGCTGGGGAGGGGGGTGTCATAATAATGTGTGCTGGGGAAAGGGGGTGTCATAATAATGTGTGCTGGGGAGGGGGTGTCATAATAATGTGTGCTGGGGAGTGGGGGGGTGTTTTAATAATGCGTGCTGGGGGGTAGTGTCATATTAATGCATGCTGGGAAAGGAGGTGTCATATTGATGTGTGCTGGGAAGGGGGGGTATCATAATAATGTGTGCTGGGGAGGGGGTGTCATAATAATGTGTGCTGGGGAGGGGAGGGGGTGTCATAATAATGTGTGCTGGGAAGCGGCGTAGTGTGATATTAATGCATGCTGGGGAGGGGGGGTAGTGTCATATTAATGTGTGCAAGGGAGGGGGGGTAGTGTCATATAAATTTGTGTTTGGGAGGGGGTAGTGTCATATTAATGCGTGTTGGGGAAGGGGTAGTGTCATATTAATGTGTGCTAGGGAGGGGGGTAGTGTTATATTAATGTGTGCTAGGGAGGGGGGTAGTATCATATTAATGCGTGCTGGGGAGGGAGGGGGGTCATATTACGGATTGCTAATGAACAAAAGAAACTGGGTCACTGCGCATATGTAACAGAAATCTAATGCAGCATCTTTCTATTCCACGGAACCTTCACCTTGGTTCCAACAACAATTAACCAATAGAAAAAAAGGAGTAATAGAAAATAGCGCAATCATCTCTTACCACACGTTCTCACTTATTAAAATGCATAGAAAAAACATGTAATCACCCTTGTAAATATGTTGTAATTTCCTCATATTGTCTGTAAGTTCATAGGATGTTGCCAATATAGGGGGTCATTCCGATCTGATCGCAGCGCAGCGTTCAGGTCACTACTGCACATGCGTATGCACCGCAATGAATAGGTGCTTTGTACGGGTACAAAGCAGATCGTTGCTGAGCGATGGATTTAACGAAGAATCCATTCGCACAGCCGATTGCAAGGAGATTGACAGGAAGAGGGCGTTTGTGGGTGGCAAATGACCGTTTTCTGGGAGTGGTTGTTAAAAGCAGCCGTGTACAGGCGTTTGCCGGGCGGGTGTCTGACGTCAATTCCGGCACCAGACAGGTTGAAGTGATCGCAGCAGCTGAGTAAGTTCAGACCTACTCAGAAACTGCATAAAATGTTTTTGCTGCGCTCGGCTGCACATGCGATCGCACACTTGCATCGCGAAAATACACTCCCCCGTGGGCAGCGAGTATGCGTTTGCACGGCTGCTAAAAACAGCTAGCGAGCGATCAACTCGGAATGACCCCCATAGAGAGATCCTTCAATCTCTTATGTTCTGCAATTCATAAGGTGAATTCACATTTCCACAACATATAGTGATTCTCATAAAAGAGAAAGAAAGACCAGCATTGCAGATATCTCAAGGTAATTGTCTCCAGTGTCTGAATGTGCTTTGTGTTCCAGCGTGCGTTCCACCTATGTGCGCATAACCGGAAGTTAAGTCTTTCCAGGTTCCTTATCATACCAATGTAAAGACTTAACTTCCGGTTATACGCACATAGGTGGAACGCATGCTGGAACGCAAAGCGCATTCAGACACCAGAGGCGATCGGACATTCTGCATTGCTTAACACTTTATAATGTTTTAAGCGTGAGCACCTGCTCCTCATTAGAAAAGGTATAAAACCTCGATCAATGTCACTAGCCACCAGACGCTTCTGAGGAAGAACCGCAAGGTTTGAAACGCATTAAGCGTGAGTATCTTTTTTACCCTCAATCCATTCATCTTCGTTAGCTCTGTTAGAAAATTTCCCATACATATTTGTATCAAATTCTTCATTGAAGCGCTGCTATCCTCTACTTCTTTTTTTGTTCCCATATTTACAGGACTAACTAATCCTGTTCTTATAGCAGCAGCTAAATTAGCACATTATCCCAATTTGCGCCTGATTTTAACCTTGGTTAAAACTTTTTCGTGAGTGGCTTCTAACACTGACTAACTGAGTTATACTACCCTGAGCTTGGATACCACGTTTGGGTTGCTGGAGTGTCCGGGCACTTTCTTTTCCTACCGATTACCATTAGGTCCAGTTGGGTTCTGAGATGAACCATCGCCAGTCGGGTGTTTTTTACATGCTTGTGTATAATAGATGAAATGTGAGTGCTATGTACATTAAATTTGTCCAATTACCTTTTAGTTATCTGCACTGCTGGTCTTTCTTTTCCTGTTGTGGAAACTTGTGGAAACGGGAATTCACCTTATGAATTGCGAAACTCATTTTATGGACATTTAAGGATCTCTTTATATTAGCAATATCCTATGAACTTACAGACGATGGGGGTCATTCCGTCCCAATCGCACGCTGAGCTTCTTCGCAGACGTGCGATCGGGTCGGAACTGCGCAGCGACGCCTCCAACAAAGAAAGCTGTTGCAGCGGTGACCACAAGAAGATTGACAGGAGGAAGGCGGATCCATCAACTCACCGTTTTCGGGACGTGGAGATCTGAACGCAGGTGTGTCGAGGCGTTTGGAAGGCGGATGTCTGACGTCAATTCCGGAACCTGCAACGCTGAAGTGATCGCACAGGGTAAGTAAGTCTTACCCTAGTTTAGTTCTGCACAAAACTTTTCTTGCATAGCAGGGCTGCTCAAGCGATCGCAGCCTTGTATGCAAAAATCCACTCCCTCATAGGCGGTGTCTACTTGATCGCACAGGCAGCAAAAAGTTGCAGCGTGCGATCAGGTCAGACGTTCCGCTAGACGTTCACGGCGCGCTGTGAGGAAGTCTGCCGGCAGACATCACCATTTCCCCCAGAGAAGGACGATCACCATCAAGGGACATCCGGGCATTCGGAACGCACCACGCACCACGGAGGAGGTAAGGAATTCATCCCCACCTCACTGTATACGGAGCAGCTATACGAGTAATATACCCACACATCATACCAATTGCCACACGGGACTTTTGCCTAATTAAGGACGCAGTTTATACATGGGCTAATCCCACACATTGGGTAATCTAGGGACATCACCTAAGCGGTTCAGTAAAGCTTTACCTATTACTACGGCAGATGAGAGTAAGACGCAGCATAGCGCTTCACACTGCCATTCACGTAGGTTGTTTGTATATGTTTGTGTTCTGTCTTTGTCTCTGACAATATATGTTTGTTTGTCAAGTGTACCGGTACTAGGATTGTACACTATAATTCCTATTCCCTATATACTTATATAGGAACCACCCATTCATATATCACTTCCATAGCCCCCCATGGCCATTCCAGTAGAACGGGCACATGCTATATCATCACAGCTGTTTTTAAGTAATATTTGTCAAGTAATAAACCTCTTTGAATTTACCAAAACTGAGTACTATATTTTATTCCTGTTGGGTTGTGCGCTGGGAGCAACCACCAATTTTTCCCTCCCCCTAACTCCCCTGTCAGCGTTCCTGGCCTCACCCTTACCCTACCTGTAACTCCCCCCCCCCCCCCCCAGTGCCCCTTCCCTCACCCTCCCTGTAATTCCCCCCTCAGTGCTCCTCACACTCCATCTAGCTCCCTGTCAGCATCCCTGCCCTCACCCTCCCTGTAAGTCCCCCTCAGCATCCCTGCCCTCACCCTCCCTGTAACTCCACCTCAACATCCCTGCCCTCACCCTCCCTGTAACTCCCCCTCAGCATCCCTGCCCTCGTCCTCCCTGTAACTCCCACGGCCACTACTATCGGTCACCTCGGCACCAGCACTGCACTGGTCACTGCTAATGTTTGATCTACTCTCCCTGCTACATGGGGCACATGGTGGGAAACTAGAGGGACATGGGAGAGCTGAAGTGACATCATACAATCAGACATTCTGGTCTCTAATTACAGATGTTGCCACGATACATATGCATGGGCATATGCATCGCGGCAAGCTGCAGCGTACGCCGTGCTGCCACTAGTCACAGCTGGTGATTGCACCATTGAAGTCTATGGCGTGCATGCCATAGATGCGGGAATACTAGCCACGCCATCCATGTCGTGATGATGAGCGTGGTTACATCTGTACATGAGGCAGCCAAAAAATTGTATGCTTTTCTGGGTGTGGGAATTTAGTGTGGATCTGGCCTTCTCAATGTATTTTATGTGGATCTGGCCTTTAGCGATTCAGCAATTTAGGGGCGCCAAAATGAGATTATATCTTGCCCCCCCAACCTAAAAACGTTCTGACGCCCCTGCCGGACAGTTAACTGTCGCAATATCCCTGCGCGTTTGTAATCAATACGCATAGCAGCGGGCAGCCGGGTGAGCACTGGTTGGCCGCTTATTTTAACGAACAGCGTGAATGTTACTTTTTTGATTCTTACGGGTTAGCCCCTGACAGCCCCCTATTCCCAAAAGCAATAATACATTTTTTAAACTTGAATTCAAAAAGTGTTTATCACCAAAATAAGCAGTTGCAAAATTTTAACAGCACCGTTTGCGGTCAATATTGCATATACTTTATATTTTACATGTGTAAAAAATACAAATATGTGGATGTACTGGCCCGTTTTAGTGATGACACAAAACGTAATGATTGTTTTGTTTCAAATTTTGTAAGACGACTCCCAAGAAGCCATTGTCTGAGTCATTATGCATATAGATATATACAGAATTGTGTAACTTGTAACCAACGCTGTGCGTGAAGCGTTTTATGTACAACGCGTCATAACTATGGCACGTTGTACATAAAACGTTTCACGCACAACGTTGTGTGTGAAGCGTGTTACGCACAACGTTGTATTGTTTGTGTAACTTGTAATCAACATTCTGTTTGATACGTTTTATGTACAACGCATCATATCTATGATGTTTTTCTAATAAACAACGTTGTTTATTAAACTTTATATCGTGTGCTTGAAATTTCTTCCGTTTACAGCAATAGAAACAAAGAACAAAACGTTTTTTTATAAAGCATAAGCATATTTTATTGATATATATATATATAAATAAATATATATATATATATATATATATATATATATATATATAACACGGTAAAGAAGCATTTAAAACATTACATAAAATATTATTGACATAAGTTAAACATTGTGGCGCAAAATACCAACACAAAATACAGTGTATAAAAATATTATAAATTAGTTATATGTTATAGTTTCAGCCACTGTGAATCCTGAAATAGATTTACGGATCTTTTCCTAGGCAGTAAGTAACCGTGCGGTGTTGTTAAACCTGGGGGACTTAAAACATTTATTCGACCTTTGTTAAGGGTTTGTAACGACATGGGCGATGTCACAGCGCCATCAGAGTCATCCTGCTTCTCAGCTTTTAAGCGTTCTAACCACATTTTATTTGCCGCATTGGCTATGACGGTTGAGGGAATATTTAATTCAGACATTGCCCGCATAAATTCAGGCCGCCCGTTCGGCATATTACGGATCGACACACCGTTACTTTGCGTGATGCTTCTTATTAAATCTTATTAAATCTAACATGTTGGAACCAGGCACAGCGATGCCTTTGTACAGAAACTCCCCTTTACTGTTCCAGTCTGTGATGTGTTTAGAGCGTGTCATTTTACTCAATAGTATTTCACAGTTTTTCTTATACCGGTCATTAACACCGCTCAAAAGCTCATGATAAACAGCATCGGGTGAACAGATTTTGCAACGGGTGATAAAAGAGCTAAAGTTGACATTTCACTATCAGCCTGTTTACTCAACACCAGGTATCTCTGCAACAACATTGTATATCGCTTTGCTTTTTCATATTCTGATAAATCATTATTCAGTAGTATTTTCACGATCTCTACATCTAGACCATGCGTTGCTGTTTTACGTATGTCGTCGCTGTTCGGTTTATTATGTAAACGGTCTATCTGATTCTGAGGCACCAGATACATTTTCTCAGCGTACTCCATCAGCGATTAGACAATAGTCCTGTAATTAGCGGTATAGCAAAACCAAGCAGCGAACCAATAAAACCACCCAACTGTTTAACCAACCTCTTCTTTTTTCCAATGGCACATTTCTTATTACAAAGTGATTTTATAAGCGCTCGCTTCTGTTTAAGGTAGTTCAACTGTCGTTGAGACAGCGGTATTTTACCTTTAAGCGTGTTGAGCGCTATCTCACAAATAGCCGTGACTAAATCGTTTGAAGCGTTGGATAAAATAGCATTTCTTTGGATTGGTGTTGCTTTAATTAACGTTTTTAAAAGCACCCAATTACGTCTTATCCGCCCCGACATGTTCACCGTTGTTAGAATGACAACAAATGACTAAAGGTTGTACGGTTATAGCTTTATAGAACCACGCTTCTTAATGACAAAAGCGACAGGCGTGTCTGGTGGGAATAAGCCGCTTCGTAAACGATAATCGTCAAGAGCGTTGTTTCTTAAATCAACCAGTAAATACTAGAGATGAGCGGGTTCGGTTTCTCTGAAACCGAACCCGCACGAACTTCATGTTTTTTTCACGGGTCCGAGCAGACTCGGATCCTCCCGCCTTGCTCGGTTAACCCGAGCGCGCCCGAACGTCATCATGACGCTGTCGGATTCTCGCGAGACTCGGATTCTATATAAGGAGCCGCGCGTCGCCGCCATTTTCACACGTGCATTGAGATTGATAGGGAGAGGACGTGGCTGGCGTCCTCTCCATTAGAAATTAGATTAGAAGAGAGAGAGAGATTGTGCAGAGTCAGACAGAGTTTACCACAGTGACCAGTGCAGTTGTTGTTAGTTAACTTTTATTTATTTTAATATAATATATCCGTTCTCTGCTATATCCGTTCTCTGCCTGAAAAAAAACGATACACAGCAGCAGCCAGTCACACAGTGTGACTCAGTCTGTGTGCACTCAGCTCAGCCCAGTGTGCTGCACATCAATGTATAAAAGGCAAAGCTTATAATAATTGTGGGGGAGACTGGGGAGCACTGCAGGTTGTTATAGCAGGAGCCCCCAGGAGTACATAATATTATATTAATTTAAAATTAAACAGTGCACACTTTTGCTGCAGGAGTGCCACTGCCAGTGTGACTAGTGGTGACCAGTGCCTGACCACCAGTAGAGTAGTATATTGTTGTATGTATTGTATACTATCTCTTTATCAACCAGTCTATATTAGCAGCAGACACAGTACAGTGCGGTAGTTCACGGCTGTGGCTACCTCTGTGTCGGCAGTCGGAACTCGGCAGGCAGTCCGTCCATCCACAATTGTATTACAATATATACCACCTAACCGTGGTATTTTTTTTTCTTTCTTTATACCGTCGTCATAGTGTCATACTAGTTGTTACGAGTATACTACTATCTCTTTATCAACCAGTGTACAGTGCGGTAGTTCACGGCTGTGGCTACCTCTGTGTCGGCAGTCGGCAGGCAGTCCGTCCATCCATAATTGTATTATTATTATAATATATACCACCTAACCGTGGTTTTTTTTTCATTCTTTATACCGTCATAGTGTCATACTAGTTGTTACGAGTATACTACTATCTCTTTATCAACCAGTGTACAGTGCGGTAGTTCACGGCTGTGGCTACCTCTGTGTCGGCAGTCGGCAGGCAGTCCGTCCATCCATAATTGTATTATTATTATAATATATACCACCTAACCGTGGTTTTTTTTTCATTCTTTATACCGTCGTCATAGTGTCATACTAGTTGTTACGAGTATACTACTATCTCTTTATCAACCAGTGTACAGTGCGGTAGTTCACGGCTGTGGCTACCTCTGTGTCGGCAGTCGGCAGGCAGTCCGTCCATCCATAATTGTATTATTATTATAATATATACCACCTAACCGTGGTTTTTTTTTCATTCTTTATACCGTCGTCATAGTGTCATACTAGTTGTTACGAGTATACTACTATCTCTTTATCAACCAGTGTACAGTGCGGTAGTTCACGGCTGTGGCTACCTCTGTGTCGGCAGTCGGCAGGCAGTCCGTCCATCCATAATTGTATTATTATTATAATATATACCACCTAACCGTGGTTTTTTTTTCATTCTTTATACCGTCGTCATAGTGTCATACTAGTTGTTACGAGTATACTACTATCTCTTTATCAACCAGTGTACAGTGCGGTAGTTCACGGCTGTGGCTACCTCTGTGTCGGCAGTCGGCAGGCAGTCCGTCCATCCATAATTGTATTATTATTATAATATATACCACCTAACCGTGGTTTTTTTTTCATTCTTTATACCGTCGTCATAGTGTCATACTAGTTGTTACGAGTATACTACTATCTCTTTATCAACCAGTGTACAGTGCGGTAGTTCACGGCTGTGGCTACCTCTGTGTCGGCAGTCGGCAGGCAGTCCGTCCATCCATAATTGTATTATTATTATAATATATACCACCTAACTGTGGTATTTTTTTTTCTTTCTTTATACCGTCATCATAGTGTCATACTAGTTGTTACGAGTATACTACTATCTCTTTATCAACCAGTGTACAGTGCGGTAGTTCACGGCTGTGGCTACCTCTGTGTCGGCAGTCGGCAGGCAGTCCGTCCATCCATAATTGTATTATTATTATAATATATACCACCTAACCGTGGTTTTTTTTTCATTCTTTATACCGTCGTCATAGTGTCATACTAGTTGTTACGAGTATACTACTATCTCTTTATCAACCAGTGTACAGTGCGGTAGTTCACGGCTGTGGCTACCTCTGTGTCGGCAGTCGGCAGGCAGTCCGTCCATCCATAATTGTATTATTATTATAATATATACCACCTAACCGTGGTTTTTTTTTCATTCTTTATACCGTCGTCATAGTGTCATACTAGTTGTTACGAGTATACTACTATCTCTTTATCAACCAGTGTACAGTGCGGTAGTTCACGGCTGTGGCTACCTCTGTGTCGGCAGTCGGCAGGCAGTCCGTCCATCCATAATTGTATTATTATTATAATATATACCACCTAACCGTGGTTTTTTTTTCATTCTTTATACCGTCGTCATAGTGTCATACTAGTTGTTACGAGTATACTACTATCTCTTTATCAACCAGTGTACAGTGCGGTAGTTCACGGCTGTGGCTACCTCTGTGTCGGCAGTCGGCAGGCAGTCCGTCCATCCATAATTGTATTATTATTATAATATATACCACCTAACCGTGGTTTTTTTATACCACCTAACCGTGGCAGTCCGTCCATAATTGTATACTAGTATCCAATCCATCCATCTCCATTGTTTACCTGAGGTGCCTTTTAGTTCTGCCTATAAAATATGGAGAACAAAAAAGTTGAGGTTCCAAAATTAGGGAAAGATCAAGATCCACTTCCACCTCGTGCTGAAGCTGCTGCCACTAGTCATGGCCGAGACGATGAAATGCCAGCAACGTCGTCTGCCAAGGCCGATGCCCAATGTCATAGTACAGAGCATGTCAAATCCAAAACACCAAATATCAGAAAAAAAAGGACTCCAAAACCTAAAATAAAATTGTCGGAGGAGAAGCGTAAACTTGCCAATATGCCATTTACCACACGGAGTGGCAAGGAACGGCTGAGGCCCTGGCCTATGTTCATGGCTAGTGGTTCAGCTTCACATGAGGATGGAAGCACTCAGCCTCTCGCTAGAAAACTGAAAAGACTCAAGCTGGCAAAAGCACCGCAAAGAACTGTGCGTTCTTTGAAATCCCAAATCCACAAGGAGAGTCCAATTGTGTCGTTTGCGATGCCTGACCTTCCCAACACTGGACGTGAAGAGCATGCGCCTTCCACTATTTGCATGCCCCCTGCAAGTGCTGGAAGGAGCACCCGCAGTCCAGTTCCTGATAGTCAGATTGAAGATGTCAGTGTTGAAGTACACCAGGATGAGGAGGATATGGGTGTTGCTGGCGCTGGGGAGGAAATTGACCAGGAGGATTCTGATGGTGAGGTGGTTTGTTTAAGTCAGGCACCCGGGGAGACACCTGTTGTCCGTGGGAGGAATATGGCCGTTGACATGCCAGGTGAAAATACCAAAAAAATCAGCTCTTCGGTGTGGAGGTATTTCACCAGAAATGCGGACAACAGGTGTCAAGCCGTGTGTTCCCTTTGTCAAGCTGTAATAAGTAGGGGTAAGGACGTTAACCACCTCGGAACATCCTCCCTTATACGTCACCTGCAGCGCATTCATAATAAGTCAGTGACAAGTTCAAAAACTTTGGGTGACAGCGGAAGCAGTCCACTGACCAGTAAATCCCTTCCTCTTGTAACCAAGCTCACGCAAACCACCCCACCAACTCCCTCAGTGTCAATTTCCTCCTTCCCCAGGAATGCCAATAGTCCTGCAGGCCATGTCACTGGCAAGTCTGACGAGTCCTCTCCTGCCTGGGATTCCTCCGATGCATCCTTGCGTGTAACGCCTACTGCTGCTGGCGCTGCTGTTGTTGCCGCTGGGAGTCGATGGTCATCCCAGAGGGGAAGTCGTAAGCCCACTTGTACTACTTCCAGTAAGCAATTGACTGTTCAACAGTCCTTTGCGAGGAAGATGAAATATCACAGCAGTCATCCTACTGCAAAGCGGATAACTGAGTCCTTGACAACTATGTTGGTGTTAGACGTGCGTCCGGTATCCGCCGTTAGTTCACAGGGAACTAGACAATTTATTGAGGCAGTGTGCCCCCGTTACCAAATACCATCTAGGTTCCACTTCTCTAGGCAGGCGATACCGAGAATGTACACGGACGTCAGAAAAAGACTCACCAGTGTCCTAAAAAATGCAGTTGTACCCAATGTCCACTTAACCACGGACATGTGGACAAGTGGAGCAGGGCAGGGTCAGGACTATATGACTGTGACAGCCCACTGGGTAGATGTATGGACTCCCGCCGCAAGAACAGCAGCGGCGGCACCAGTAGCAGCATCTCGCAAACGCCAACTCTTTCCTAGGCAGGCTACGCTTACTGAATCTTTTTGATTCACTACTATCTTTTTGATTCATTACGCTGAATCTTTTTGAATCAAGCGGCAGATTCAAAGCTTTATGTAGTTGGATCGCTCTCTCCTATATTACATGATCATTGGCATTGTTACCTTTATCCAGAAGTTTACAGACGCTAGCGGCCAAACACAGGTTATTACCTATGCGTCTGAAGTCATAGAGATATCTCTTTCTTTTATTTATTATTAAACTTTGGGGCAAGCGGTGTAAACTTCTACCGGTCAAACCACTTCCGGGCCTGTTTCTAAAAATACTGATCACAAATCTTAAACCTGTGGATAATAAGAATTCAGCGTTACTTTGAAGCGTGTTTGTAATCTGGTTCAAAAAACTGGCAGCATCTAATGTTTCTTGCGGCTTACGATGCGACTAGATGGCGTTGTGTAACCCACCCCCCTCCAATCTAAGCTGAACGCGATCGGCAGGATCCGCGCCCGCAAGGACGCCATCGAGCATGGCCTGTATAGCAGTATGAACGGCTCGAACCCCCTCTACAAATGATGTAACCCTGTCCAAATTAACAAACCGATAGTGATTGTGGTACTCAACGGCTCTGAAATACGGTCGTTGTCGTTCATAACAGTTAATTGCCTCTAAGTATACATGTTGCCGACCTTCGTCATTACCGGGTGACTCAACACCGCCTGCATCATCATATATGGGGCTTGCAATGCGCTCAATATTGTCAGTCTGTGATTCGTCAATCGGTAATGCTTGGGGTGGCAATTGATCTAAATCTACATACATCGCACTCTGCTTCCCGCCTACCACATGTTCCCTGTGCCGCTTGCGCTTTCTCAATCTGGTTAATGTTGTTACAGCCTGTTTCACCTTTGCACGTCGGAATAACTGTGAGATCTTGTATGTTAAACAAGGTTTAATTCGTGGTTTTTTTTTACAGGCATTTAAATTTAAAACACGTTTCAAACCATTGCCTAACATGCCTAGTCACGGCTCAGTTTCATTTATTTCTGCAAAATGATGTATGTTGGCTTTAATAAATTCAGTTGTCTTAACTGACCGATCTATGTATTTTGACATGACATTCATATACGTCTCAACAACTTCTTTAACAATGTCTTGTTTACATTTACTACCGTGGCTCACACCTTTAATGTGTTTTAACAAATATCCGGCTTTTACGCCCATGTTCTCAACATCTTCCCGTATCTTACCCAACAACGCGTAAAATTGTGTTTCAGCGTCTTAGCCTAATTGTTCTGTATTTTGACATTCATCAACTATGTCGGGCGCTATCCCTCGTGCCGGTGCACAAGCATCAGCCGATGCGTGTACCATGGCTGTCGTTGTAAAAATATTGGGCATTGATGTTACACAATCAACCGTTGTAGTATTACCAGGAATTCCTGCAACGGCTGATAATACTTCATCAGAACTATTCTGCGGTTCTTGTGTCGTTGACTCTACACAGTTTGTAATAAGCTCTTGCCCATTTATGTCATCAATATCTGATATCACAGGATTACCAGCTATGTGTCTTGTTTCTGTTTCAGAGCAATCCTGTGTATCGGGAATAGTGATGACATCGGATTGCGACAATTGCTTAACATTACTTCTTGAGTCAACATTTGATAACAAACCAATGCCTGCTATGTGCCTTGTTTCTGTTTCAGAACAAACCTGTGTATCTGGAATTGTGATTACAGCTGATTGCGGCAATTGCTTAACATTACTTCTTGAGAGACGCGATGCCCTCTTAACCTTTACAGTCTTTGTATTACCAGCGACATCCCGGTCTGCAGTGTTAAATGCTGTGTGTTTTGATGTTACAGCAACATCGTTACTTACGCTTGATACAGTTTGTAAAGCGATCCTTCTCCGTTGCGGCTTATCATTTTCGGAATATGACAATTTTCTTTTAAGATCCGTAAATGCTGAATTATGACTTCTCTCATTCGTTCTTGGTCGAGCCGGCCTTCGTTTGTTCGGGTTGATACAACCGTTATGCACTACCATAACCGATGACCTAGCAACATCCTTTAGGCTGTTATGTACAATCGACGGCGTTACGAATTGATGGTTCTCCGTTTCAGCGGCGGTTGTGCGTTTTGATGTTTTCCCGCTTGTACTAGGCCTGTGTATTTGCGCGACGGTATCACGGCCTGTTGGTATCGTAGGATCATATCGCCTTGCTACAGCATCATCTGTAATACATATATTATAAAATAAATATAAACGCCGATGCACGTAAATCAGCATTTAAATCACAGCATAACAATATACCATATAACAGTGTTTGATTACACACCTGCTGTTGCGAAATGATGGTTCTCCGTTTCAGCGGCGGTTGTGCGTTTTGATGTTTTCCCGCTTGTACTAGGCCTGTGTATTTGCGCGACGGTATCACGGCCTGTTGGTATCGTAGGATCATATCGCCTTGCTACAGCATCATCTGTAATACATATATTATAAAATAAATATAAACGCCGATGCACGTAAATCAGCATTTAAATCACAGCATAACAATATACCATATAACAGTGTTTGATTACACACCTGCTGTTGCGAAATGATGGTTCTCTGTTTCAGTGGTGGTTGTGCGTTTTGATGTTTTCCCGCTTGTACTAGGCCTGTGTATTTGCGCGACTGTATCACGGCCTGTTGGTATCGTAGGATCATATCGCCTTGCTACCGCATCATCTGTAATACATATATTATAAAATAAATATAAACGCCGATGCACGTAAATCAGTATTTAAATCACAGCATAACAATATAACATATAACAGTGTTTGATTACACACCTGCTTTATATTCGAATGTTTTAGCCCGACCCCCTGTCGCGTGGGGGGAAAACGGTCGCTCATCAACAACATTGCTGGTCTGTATAGCGGCGTTGTGACAATATTCAGGTTTGTTCAATATGTCCCGTAGAATACCGTCAGCCGTCGCATCATCCATTTTTGTGGAATCTTTAGCCGGTGAAAAAATGAAAAAATAAATATTACATACGGTATAAAATTAGAATAACATGAAAAAGAGATGTATTATTGAGAATATAAAGTGTGTACAGTTGACAACAAATCAGCACAACTGTACAAGGTTTATTTTTAATTCTTTAGCCGTGGAAAAATAAATAAATAAATAAATAAAAATAATAATAAAAAATACATAAATAAATAAATAAAAAATAAAAATATCATGTTACTCACAGGCTGGAGCCAATTCCAAAATATTAGTAAAATCGGGTATAATGCTGAAATCTAAACCAAATGGGCTATCTTCAACCGAATCGAAATTCTCTGTATTTGTGATTACTGTCATTAAATTGGGAGAAATAAAAATGAGTAAAAAAAAATAATTATTTAATTACTTATCAATGTATCCAGACTGTTGTACGTTCATACTATTTAAACTTTTAAAAATAAGTAAAAATGAACAAATTGTAGACCTTGACTATAATGTCATACTATTTAAACTTTAAATATAAATAAAAACATGTCAATGGTATTTATAGACATAGCTTACCATGGGTCATTTGATAACTTGGCAAATCATCATCGGATCCGGATGTACACATGAAATCATATTTGTTGTTGATGTTCTGCATTGTCTGTCTCTGAACCAATAATGAAAATGAGATACGATTAATATCTGTCAAACGATTTACATGAAATACAGTGTCGGTGCATTCCCAAAATGATCCACTAGATGGCACTATTACCACATATTTAAACAGCCTTCAGTGAGTCACAATTATACTTATTTCACAGCTATATTTGTAAAATAAAATAAAAATATAACATGCTAGAGCCATAATGATAATAATAATAAAATAATAATAAATAATAATAATAATAACACTTACCATAATGCCTTCACGTGTGTATAGCGATGCAAGTTCGTTTGAAATTCCTTCTCAGTTCTCTGTCCCACTTCAGAGCTGTGTCCTATTCTTATAGTCATGGCTGTGAGCCATATGGCCCCCACCAACCTGTGGTATGCCGTCCCACATTTCCAAGATGCTGGGGCGGGGTTTTTAAACATATAAACTTTGGTTTATACATTAGTAAATGTAATAATTATTTTCAGTTACAATAAAGATATAATCTGTTAGCGGTACCTTACACATCATACTCAGCGCTTCAAAAACATACCAAATACTTATATATATATATATATATATATATATACAGAAAAAACAATTTCTGAGTGCTCTAAAGTTCTTGTATAGATTGAACGGAAGTCCTTCCAAATGGGTATATCTTATACTGTAGAAGATGAGGTTTTCTGGATTCCTACAGCGGATAACCAATCACCAAAAAAGTCACCCAAACAAACAATTAGAATAAAATTATTTAATAACAAAAATAATTCATAAAAACCCCATAAAATTATTTAATAACAAAATTATTTCATAAAAAGCATTATACAGAAGTTCTTATGAACTAATGTTCATGAAAACAAATTATTTTATGATTCCATAAATATCCACTGGCTTACTGATTTGTAGCTAAAATTACTTTCAGGCTGTGTGTATAATGTGTACATGTAACATAAATGCATTCTGTGCTTAGATTTAGGACTCATCACCATGATATCTCATTATGATATCTAAGTTTCTGGATTCCTACAGCGGTTAACCAATCACCAAAAAAAGTCACCCAAACAATTAGAATAAAATTATTTAAATACAAAAATAATTCATAAAAAGCCCATAAAATTATTTAATAACAAAATCATAAAAAGCCCATAAAATTATTTAATAACAAAATTAATTCATAAAAAGCATTATACAGAAGTTCTTATGAACTAATGTACATGAAAACAAATTATTTTATGATTCCATAAATATCCACTGGCTTACTGATTTGTAGCTAAAATTACTTTCAGGCTGTGTGTATAATGTGTACATGTAACATAAATGCATTCTGTGCTTAGATTTAGGACTCATCACCATGATATCTCATTATGATATCTAAGTTTCTGGATTCCTACAGCGGTTAACCAATCACCAAAAAAAAAGTCACCCAAACAATTAGAATAAAATTATTTAAATACAAAAATAATTCATAAAAAGCCCATAAAATTATTTAATAACAAAATCATAAAAAGCCCATAAAATTATTTAATAACAAAATTAATTCATAAAAAGCATTATACAGAAGTTCTTATGAACTAATGTACATGAAAACAAATTATTTTATGATTCCATAAATATCCACTGGCTTACTGATTTGTAGCTAAAATTACTTTCAGGCTATGTGTATAATGTGTACATGTAACATAAATGCATTCTGTGCTTAGATTTAGGACTCATCACCATGATATCTCATTATGGTATCTAATTAATCCAAAATACGAAAAAATCCGATTTGAGTCAACACATAACCCTGTAGGTGGCGCTAATGTTCTTCTACAGAGATAACAAGCTGTTTTAATAAACAGGTGTCATCATTACAAGTTTTGTATTCTGTAGTACTAAGACTTTTGAATTTGTTTTGTCATGGTAGTCCGTAGATCTGTGGATTTTTAAAATGTGCTGTCATCATTTATCACGCATGGCCATTAAAATCAATATGTTTTTAAATTAGTGCCATGTGTGATGCTTCCGTACATCTAAGAAAATGGACATGGTCATATTGTAGTCGGTAGATCTGTGGATTTTTAAAATGTGCTGTCATCATTTATCACGCCTGGTCATTAAAATCAATATGTTTTTAAATTAGTGCCATGTGTGATGCTTCTGTGCATCTAAGAAAATGGACATGGTCATTAGTCATTATGCTTTTTTAAAGCTGTACCGTGTGTACCAAGCGTGACGTTTAAATTGTTGGAATGTGTGAACTATAACATGTGAACTATAACATAAAATAAGTAATGTTTGAAACTGTTTTTCATCACAAGCTGGTTTGTGATACAGATTTATTGCGCATTCTGCGACTGGTGTTATGTTACACTCTGGGACTGGTGTTGCGTGACACTCTGCGACTGGTGTTACGCGACAATTTTTAATACGGTTTAATATCGAACACTATAAATTTATATAAAATTTTATATAACATTTTATATTAAAGCGATATAAAACACTATAATTTAATATTAAAGGGGGTGGAGCCTAGGAGAAAGGGGGTGTTACCACCTGTCAGTTTGACAGAAAGGTTGCCTTAATCTACTTATGTTCTATTTCTTTAACCCTTTAATGTTTATGTATTTATAAAACTCTTTGGGATTGGCTTTATTCTCTATAGCAATTTGTTTTTCGTTTACAATTGTAGCTGCCCTTATTACTTTTTTGCATCTTTTATTGCATTCTTTGTAATACTGGAATGACTCCTCCCCTCCATTAGTTTTAAATGCTTTAAAAGAACACCTCTTTTTAGCCATTGCTTCTTTGACATCCTTATTAAGCCACATTGATTTGAGTCTATTACTCTTGCATTTACTGCCCAAGGGTATGAATTTGTGAATATTGCTATCAAGCAACCCTTTTAAAGCATCCCACATTTCCGATGTGTCTTTACCATGAAACAAAACTTCCCAGTCAATGTCGTTTAGTGCCTGTCTCAGCATATTGAAGTTAGCTTTTCTAAAGTTTAATGTTTTTGTTGATTCCTTATAGCTATGTTTCTTGAAACTGATGCTGAATGTGATCATATAGTGATCACTGTTTCCCAAGGTCTCCCCAACACTAGGATGTCCCCCATTCCCGCAGCTTTTTCAATTTGCTATGAGAGCAGTTCCTCGTCACGTATGCTAATATGTGGTTGCTTGAAGCACGTGCCAATGACTAGTTTCTTTATTTCAGTGCCCCCACTAGTGATCTCAACCCATAGTGATTCCACATTATCACCAGTCCCCTCGTAAATAACATATATTAAGTTTGGTTTTAGAGATGGTTTTACATAGAGACATACCCCTCCTCCCATTTTGGTAGCCCTGTCCCTCCTGAGAAGTGAATATCCCTCCAAATTAGTAACCCAGTCGTGAAAGTCGTCCCACCATGTTTCTGTAATACCTATAATATCATACTGATTTTTTGATACATGCCATTCCAATTCCCCCATTTTACCTGATAGGCTTCTTGCTTTCGCAAGCAGACATTTTATGTTAATATTTCCTTTGCCCTTTTGCTTTAATGGTAACTTACCATTATTTACAAGTGTCTTTCTAGAATTACTCTTACCGACTGTTATTCTATTCTCTACCTTACCCCCCCATCAGGGGTTAAGGTGCAATCAGTGAGATTGCTGGACTATTCAGGGAGTTTGGTAGATTGCTTCTATTTCAGGGAGTCTCCTGCAGAATGAGGGAGTGTAGGCAAGTATGTGTATACCAACAGAATAATGTACAAAAAGACAGCAAACTACATGTACAGTAGTTTAATTTGGACCACATGGCCTGCCTGGTAGTGGTATCACATCCTATAGCAACAATACACTGTTCAACACTTAAGTCACGTAATCGGTCAGGCAGAGATGCACCTCTCTGCCGGTAACCTCAGGGTACCATGTGTAAAATGTGGCACTGGTGCTCCCGAACTGTGCCATGTGGAACGCAAAACTGGATATAAGCAGCTAGCTCCTCCTGTGGAATGCAACATCTAATGCAGCTACCAGTTAGCAAGCAACATCAGTGCACATGTGCAGACCAGTAGGGACCATATGGTAGCACTGATCCCAAGTTTTGAATGAACAGCTAAACTACAGGAATAATTTATTAAATTCAATAAAACAGGAGTTAAAGAGAAAGTCTCATATCAGCACATCCCTAGGCATACAATGCTAGCAAACTCAATGTGGTATTAGAATATTACTAGATATGTGCACAGGACCATTTTTGCTGGATTTGGAATTGGCCCTGATTCGTCATCCGGCTTTGTATTTGGTTTTTGCCAAACTGCCGTGACTGGTTTTGTTTTTTTGTTTTCAAAAATTGACTAACAAAACTAAAATCACATAATTTGGGCCTTTTTTTTGTTCCCTGGGGGTGATTCAGACCTGATCCTAGAGGTGCTAAATTTAGCACATTTATGATCAGATTCTCTGACATGCGGGGGGACGCCCAGCACAGGGCTAGTATGCCCCACATGTTAGGCGCCCGCATGAGACCCACAGCCATTTTTGTGATAGTGTCGGCTGCGTGTGATGTCATGCAGCTGCCGCGACTACGCCCCCTGTTTCTCCGTTGCCGCCCCTGTTTTGAAGTCTCATCCCTGCAATGCTCCATCTCTGTCTTTGAAATTGAGCGTTGACCCCCCCCCCCCCCCCCCCACCGTGACCATATCTGCCTCATAGACAGGCAGAAGCAATCGCATTTTCTGTGGGGCGCCGTAGAAAATGCATGCGCATGCGCAGGATGGGCCCTGCGCAGGATCCCGCATCCTCTTAGCAATTTTTACCGTTGGATCGATTATTGCGATTGCGATCCAACCTGAATCAGGCTCTATTTGTAAAATATAAAATATACATCACAATATTAGATGCCACTAAGTGAGCAAAACTGACGGCAAATGGCAGTAATAACATTTTTCTCATGTAATAATTTTAAGTCACATTTCCCTTAGGTCAGTCATGTAAAAGACAAGGGCCTCAAACCAGAAATAACCAGTCTTAGCCGGTCTGGTGGGGTGTGTGAGGTCATGCTGTGATGTCATAATGGAAACTGCCTATGTCAGGGCTATGCTGTTGCTGTGTCTCGCATATGCTTTCAGAGGCACTACGCCACATAGCACACTGGTAGAAGGTTAGTGACTGGACAAAGATAAGAGCAGCTTATTTTGAATCGTCGGCAGACGTTTAGCATGACTATTATAATATAAGACTTACGACCTTGGGGATAGCATAGTATTGGATAAAAACAAAATCTCACACTTACTAGGACAGTGCCATTACTTAACATCCACAAGCGGCTGCAAATCGGCCATTGGAGACATATGAAGGGTGCTTTACTCTCTCTCTCTCTGCCTGCCTAAATCCCAGTGTGCCAGTGTTGCACGCTGATCCATTTTTATTAATATGTAGAGATGTAAGAGAATTAAATTGTGCTTTAATCATTACGTTTGTTTTTATCCAATACTATATACAGATGTAGCCATGCTGATCATGGCTACATCTGAGGGAAACGTGCACCCTCGACGCAACTATGCGCACCTGTGCCTAGCTATGTCGAGTTGTGGCATTTGCCGCCCCCATCCATGTGAATGGGGCACACACATGTCTTAGATGTCCAGACGTACGCGGTGCGGTCGCGACTAACAAGGCGCAATCGCCTTAAGATGTAGCCACAACGAGAATGGCTACATTTGTACAGTTGTAATTCCTGTTAGCGTCAGAAATGAATGCTATGGTGGTTATGACTGTCCCCCTCCCCCCTCATTCCCACTCTGGGAGTGAGGGGGGAGGGGGACAGTCATAACTCATAGGGGTACAGGGGAAACCACCGGTGGGCCCTACTGCCTGGGGGCCCACCTCCTCGTCTATGGATCAGGTCCCGTCTGTGCACTTGAATTGTACATTATACATATTATCTACAGTGCATTGCAGTTATTAATCTGGTACATTATCATGCATGCACTAGCAGTATTTACTATATATATTTATCATGGGCCTATACCATGTTAGCCAAGCCTCTGTGGCAGCAGGCCACACCCCTAAGCATGGGCCTTTACCTCTGCATTGCCCCGGTGGGCTCTCCATGCCCCACTTATTTCTTGCTCTCTTTTTTCACTCTCTCACCATTGACGTATAGGTGCGTTTTTCTCCTGCCGGGTAAATAGGTCAAAATATCAGATTTGAGGTGACAGATGGGAAGATTGGGTTAGGCAAGGTTAGTTGGTGGGCGGGTGGTCTGGGCAAACCAGGGACGTGCAGTCAGGGAAGGCAGGGGAGGCAGTGCCTCCCTTGGCATTAATGATTAAAATAATATAAAGAAGATACTTATGACACATACTGTATTCTGTGTCAAAAGTATCTCCTTTATATTAATCTAATCATTATCCCTGTTGAAATGTGTTTGGGAGGCACCGATCGTGGTGCCTCCCATTGTGAATGGGGAAGGGTGTGGGAGCGTGGGGCCGGGGTGGGCGGGGCCTAGCCATGGGCATTAAAAGTCCATTGGAAATGCATGGGAAAGCGGCACCATTAGAGGTGCTGCTTTCATACAGGGACGTGCTTTCAACCCATGAAAGCACGCCCCTGTCAGTGAGGCCACAGTGATTGGCCAGAGGATCCGTCACTGGATCCGCTGCCATCACTATATGGGTGCGTGGAGGTGTGGGCATTGGTGGCAGTGAGAGTATTAGTGGCACTGCCATTCTGCAGAGTTTGGCAACGGAGCAGTACCAATTTCCAAAATTGCACTTCAGCGTAATTTTTTACATTCAAGATGGCAACCACGAGCCAATCACGGCTCGCTGCGTCATCACCCCGGCCCCTCTGGCTGACTTATATAAGTCAGCACGAGGCATCGGCGTCAGTCCGACGGCGGAAGAGCTCCTGAAGAAAGAAGACGCTGGAAATCCTGGATGGGCGGCAGCCATGCAAACGAGCTTAAAGGCCACCGCCCCCAGGTGAAGACCCTGAATAATAAACTATTTTTTAAAGATGGTGTGGTGTTTTTATTTTAATATTTTCTTTACAGGTGGACTACAGGTGCCAGCGGGCCCTTTGTGTCCGGACATGCTGGCACTTGTGGTTCTCCAAGTGCTATGCAAAAGAGCTCAACAGCCACCATCCACCAGGTGAAGACGCTGGAAGCCCCGGGAAGGCGGCAGCCATCCAAAAGAACTTAAAGGCCGCTGCCTCCCAGGTGAAGACGCCGGAGAAAGACGCCGGAAGCCCTGGGAAGGCGGCGGCCCCCCAGGTGAAGACGGCGGAAGCTCTGGAGAGGCAGTGGCCATGCAAAAGTGCTTAAATGCCGCCGTCCCCAGGTGAAGACCCTGACTAATAAAAAAAAAATTAAAGACGGTGTGGTGTTTTTATTTTAATATTTTCTTTACAGGTGCCAGGGGGCCCTTTATGTCCGGACATGCTGGCACTTGTGGTTCTCCAAGTGCTATGCAAAAGAGCTTAACGGCTGCCGCCCACCAGGTGAAGACGCTGGAAGCCCTGGGAAGGCGGCAGCCATGCAAAAGAGCTTAAAGGCCGCTGCCTCCCCGGTGAAGACGCCGAAAGCCCTGGGGAGGCGGCGGCCCCCCAGGTGAAGGCGTCGGAAGCCCTGGAGAGGCGGCAGCCATGCAAAAAAGCTTAAAGGTCGCCGCCCCCAGGTGAAGACCCTGACTAATAAACTTTTTTTTAAAGACGGAGTGGTGTTTTTATTTTAATATTTTTTTTACAGGTGGACTACAGGTGCCAGTGGCCCTTTATGTCCGGACATGCTGGCACTTGTGGTTCTCCAAGTGCTATGCAAAAAAGCTTAACAGCCACCGTCCACCAGGTGAAAACGCTGGAAGAGCCGGGAAGGCGGCAGCCATGGAAAAGAACTTAAAGGCCACTGCCTCCCAAGTGAAGACGCCGGAGAAAGACGACGGAAGCCCTGGGGAGGCGGCGGCCCCCCAGGTGAAGACGGCGGAAGCCCTGGAGAGGCAGTAGCCATGCAAAAGTGCTTAAATGCCGCCGTCCCCAGGTGAAGACCCTGACTAATAAAAAATTTTTTAAAGACGGTGTGGTGTTTTTATTTTAATATTTTCTTTACAGGTGCCAGGGGGCCCTTTATGTCCGGACATGCTGGCAATTGTGGTTCTCCAAGTGCTATGCAAAAGATCTTCACAGCCGCCGCCCACCAGGTGAAGAAGCTGGAAGCCCTGGGAAGGCGGCAGCTATGCTAAAGAACTTAAAGGCTGCCGCCCCCAGGTGAAGACCCTGACTAATAAACTTTTTTCTGAAAGACGGTGTGGTGTTTTTAAAGAAGAGGAAGACGAAGAAGAAGAAGAAGAAGAAGAAGAAGAAGTAGTAGTAGAACAAAAAAGGCTACATTTTGCTTAAAATAAAAATAGACATTTATTTTTTTTAAATATTTTGCTTGAAGTTGTCTTAATAAATAAATTCTCTCAAAAGGTGAAGAAATGACACATACTTAGGGAGACAAATATATTAGGAGAGTTTAGAACCATGCATTGTTTATTCTACACAAGAGAGTACCATGTGAGGCAGCCATTTTGGGTCCACTACATAGATTACACTGTGCTATAAGTAAAACATGGCAGTAAGCTATACAAAGGTAAAATGAAAAGCAACTAACAGGACACCTAGTTTACAGCTTACGCAGTAAGGAAAATGGTCTTACTCTATAATTGCTTTTAGATATCTTTCTCCTTTATAACTATTTTAAAGTGAGCTGAGGGGAAAATAACAATACAGGGTCCAGTTACGTTATAAAATAATAAAAAAAATTCTCTGACCAAAAAATAAAAAATAAAAATGTATAATAATTCTCCAACACTCTGAAGATGGTAAGCTCACACTGTGAATTGCATAAAATATTTCTATGAACCCCACTTAATCACTGTTACACACTGGTTCTCACTGAGCGGAGGTTGAGATGAGAGGGGTGTTATTCGGCAGGATCACTGGAAGTGTTGTGGATCTCTGATAATCTCAGGTCTCTGAGGAGTTAAGTGAAAAACTACTGTCTCCCATTGTGATGCTCTAAGACATTGACAAGATGCCGCCGCATTTATGTGCAGGATTTAGGTCAGCAGCCATCTTGGTACAGGGAGTGAAGCCTTCCCGAAGGAACAGTATGGAATCTGCGCAGTAGCGCTCTCCCCTTTCAACACTTTTTATATACAAATAGGATAATAATGCTAAAACTCCCACATAGTCATCTAAATGTTCTGTTCTTATGGTCTCTGTATATGCTTGCTTTTTAGTTTCGTTGATTGTTCATGCATTTCTTTCTTGAACTGTTGATGACAATAAAGTATTATTATAAAAAAAAGTAGTCACCATCCCAGCGGTCAGCTTACCACCACCGGGATCCCGGACACCGAATGCAGTCAGTGGGGCCAAGGACTATTCCCACTAGTTGGTGTCCATGACACCCATAGAGGGAATAGAACCTGTGGCAAGCGCAGCAAGCCACCAAGTTCGCAGCGTGAAGCCCGCAGCAAGGGGCTTCGTTTTGCTTGCCCCTCTCCCGGCATGCTGGCAGTCAGGATCCCGTCAACGGTATGCTGACCACCAGGATCCCGGCCGCCGGTCAACAACGCATCTGAATTATTACTTGTGCCTGGTGTAGGATTTTCAAATATGTGTAGTTTACTGTATACAAGGATATAAAACCTTAAAGGAACTGAGATCTAAGGTGTATTACATGTAGTTATAAAAATAACTTTATTTTATGGCAGTCGTTTCCATACAGGGGGCCGTGAGACCCTGGGGTTCCTTGGGAAAGGTGGGAAGGGGGGGATAGGGGAGGCCTTGCAGTGGTGCCGTAGTTTGGTCGTCCATGAACAATTCAAATTGCTTATACTGAATTTAATTGGCAAAACCAGTCCTTCCCCACATAACTGAACCTAAGGATGACATATTATAAACACTATTTATTTCATTTTATATTTTTTTCTAAATTTCTCACTAAGAAACTATGGTCTTGGGGTGCCGTGACAGAAATTCTGAAACTCTAGGGCAGGGGTGTCAAACTCGCAGCTCCTACCGCATCCTTTTGTGGCCCGTGGGCAGGGGTCCTTTTGCGGTCCAACCACCTTGCTTGCAGCGAGGGCAGGAGAGCACAGCGCACACCTCTCTTGCTCCCCAGTCCAATCTCCGGCGTTGGCACGGGTATCTTAAATCAGGTGCCGGTCCGTGTTCATGGACCAGAAGCCAATCAGGAGCAGTGCCAGAGTCTTTGCTTTCTATGTGCAGTGCCATCTTTCCAAAGAAATCACCATGAAGACGGCGCCACTGACACTGGCTACAGCACAGGCATACTGGGGAGGGGTAGCAAACTGGGGCTTCTGCCAGGCCCCTCCAGCAGCCTCTTTACCAATGCTCGTCTTTTGTTGTTTTTATAACAACATGGTGACGACACTGTAGCAAATAGATTTTCAACCCTTTACAACTCGCGGCACACTGAACAAGATTTAAGTATTGCCAAGGCACATTCAAATATAATGGTGATGCATGGTGCAGTGGCATGTCCTTTGATGTCATGTTACAGCTTCTCCATAGGTAACGCCTGAGCCACATCTGAGAAAGCCAGAAGAGCCCAACACTGCCCGGGTCCTAAATAAGAACTGGCTCTGCAACCACTAAACCCACCAGTATTGATCGTTCCAGGGCCTCAGTAACGGCAAAACACTGATGGGCCTGGATGTGCTTCTATGGCGGCACACCTGGAGACTGCTCAGGGCACACTAGTTTTCATTGTTTTGTCCTTAAATGAGGTTATCATTGAAACACTGGAACAGTAATAAACAACATAACAACAGTGGAAATTGGGTTCACACAAAGCCTTACATAGCCAAAGATAAATAGGGACACCCTACAATAAAAATATATACATATAATAAAACTGTAAGGGTAAGGGTTGTGTCTGTACATAGACATTTTTTTTATTGAGAATTATACTTCTAGGGACTGTTTATGGACCATGGAGACAAAAAAAAGTGAAATTTAGACTGTGTCTGTACGTTCTGGCATCACACAAAAACTACTGTATGAATTTATATCACATTTTCACTGTTGTATAGCTTAGTGACCTAGAAAAGGACTGAGGTATGTATGGTCTCGATCTAACATCAGGGAGAGGAACAATAAATGAACAACCAGATGCTTGCAGTGTGCAGGCTCCTCAAGTCCAAAAAGGATGCGGTTACAATACCAGCGCTGGCATCATGAACACTGACTAGCCCGCCAGTTGGCATGCCGAGCAACAGGGTCTATTCCCATAGAGTGGGATAGAACCTGTGGCAAGCGCAACGAGCCAGCAAGGGTCTTTGTTGTGCTGGCTGAAACCCCCCTGCTGGCCATCTGACAGACGGAGTCCCGGCATCGGTATGGTGACCACCAGTCTCCCAACCACCGGTCACCCAATACCAACCTGTCCAAAATGACTATACAGTATGAGTGGAATTATTACACTCACTTAGTGCAGTTGGACTTCCAGCGTATAGCACTGCACTGACAGTTGGTGTTCCGGTCATGCTTCTGCAGACCTTGACTCTGCCCAGGTTATACTTTTTTCAGCTAGAAAGCTGTCCAATCTGATTTTGAATGCATTTACAGAGTCTGCCATTATAGCCTTCTCCGGCAGGGAGTTCCAAATCTTTATTGCCCTGAAGAACCCCTTCCTACGTTTTGTATGGAATTTTCTCTCCTCTAACCTCAGTGAGTGTCCATGTGTCCTATACAGAGTTCTATTAATAAATAAATCCCCTGCTAACTCCTTGTAATGACCCTTTACATATTTGAAGATATTAATAATATCTCCTCTTAGACGCCTCTTTTCTAGAGTATACATATTTAACATAGTTAGCCTTTCCTCATACTCCAGTGTCTCTAACCCTTTAATCAGTTTAGTAGCACGCCTTTGAACTCTTTCGAGTTCTGCAATATCTTTTTTTATAATATGGTGCCAAAAACTGGACACAATATTCCAGGTGCGGACGTACCAATGATTTGTACAGCGGCATGATTACATCCTGGTCCCTGGTCTCAATACCCCGTTTTATGCAAGCAAGGACTTTACTTGTCTTCTTCACTGCATTTTGACACTGTGTACTGTTATTGAGTGTATTATCTATGAGGACCCCCAAATCTTTTTCCACTACTGATACCCCTATATTTTCCCCATTAAGTGAATAGGATGCAAGTTTGTTTTTAATCCCAAAATGCATAGCTTTGCATTTTTCAATATTGAACCTCATTCCCCATTTAGACACCCAAAATTCAAGTTTAAATAAGTCATTCTGTAGAGACTCCACATCTATTTCTGAATTAATTACCTTACACAGTTTAGTATCATCTGCAAAGATTGATACTATGCTTCCCAGGCCTATTCCTAGGTCATTAATACATATATTGAAAAGTAGCGGACCAAATATGGACCCTTGTGGTAAACCGCTGACTACTAGTGCCCAGCTGGAGAACATCTCATTGACCACTACTCGTTGTACCCTGTTATCCAGCCAATTACCTATCCATGTACAAACAGTGTATCCTAGGCCAAGTTCCCTTAATTTGATGATCAGTCTCTTGTGAGGCACTGTATTGAAGGCTTTTGCAAAATCTAAATAGACCACATCCACTGCTTTTCCCTGGTTAAGATTATCGCTCACTTCGTCGTAGAAGCTAATTAAGTTAGTTTGACATGATCTGGCCCTCACAAACCCATGCTAACTCCGCTAATAAACTTAGTATTCCGCAGATAATCCTCTATGCTATCCCTCAAAATTCCTTCCAATATTTTACCCACTATAGAGGTTAAACTAACTGGTCTATAGTACCCAGGATGATTTTTAGAACCCTTTTTAAATAATGGCACTACCTCAGCTATACGCCAATCCATCGGTACCATACCCGATTTAATGGAACTATAGAAAATCAAGTATAAGGGTCTTGCAAGCTGTGCTTTAAGCTTCATAATAACCCTCGGATGAAAACCATTTGGTCCCGGTGATTTATTAATTTTTATGTTGCTTAGTCTCTCCAGGACTATTTCCTCACTTAAACAAGCATCTAGCCAAGAATCATTACCTTCGCTGTCGTTATGCACTACTAACACCGTCTAATCCTCCCTGGTGAAAAAAAGCTGTTCAGTATATCCGCTTTTATTTTGTCATCGTTTCCAAGGCTCACAGTTCATCTTTTAATGGGCCTATGTTCTATTTCTTTAACCCTTTAATGTTTATGTATTTATAAAACTCTTTGGGATTGGCTTTATTCTCTATAGCAATTTGTTTTTCGTTTACAATTGTAGCTGCCCTTATTACTTTTTTGCATCTTTTATTGCATTCTTTGTAATACTGGAATGACTCCTCCCCTCCATTAGTTTTAAATGCTTTAAAAGAACACCTCTTTTTAGCCATTGCTTCTTTGACATCCTTATTAAGCCACATTGATTTGAGTCTATTACTCTTGCGTTTACTGCCCAAGGGTATGAATTTGTGAATATTGCTATCAAGCAACCCTTTTAAAGCATCCCACATTTCCGATGTGTCTTTACCATGAAACAAAACTTCCCAGTCAATGTCGTTTAGTGCCTGTCTCAGCATATTGAAGTTAGCTTTTCTAAAGTTTAATGTTTTTGTTGATTCCTTATAGCTATGTTTCTTGAAACTGATGCTGAATGTGATCATATAGTGATCACTGTTTCCCAAGGTCTCCCCAACACTAGGATGTCCCCCATTCCCGCAGCTTTTTCAATTTGCTGTGAGAGCAGTTCCTCGTCACGTATGCTAATATCTGGTTGCTTGTAGCACGTGCCAATGACTAGTTTCTTTATTTCAGTGCCCCCACTAGTGATCTCAACCCATAGTGATTCCACATTATCACCAGTCCCCTCGTAAACAACATATATTAAGTTTGGTTTTAGAGATGGTCTTACATAGAGACATACCCCTCCTCCCATTTTGGTAGCCCTGTCCCTCCTGAGAAGTGAATATCCCTCCAAATTAGTAACCCAGTCATGAGAGTCGTCCCACCATGTTTCCGTAATACCTATAATATCATATTGATTTTTTGATACATGCCATTCCAATTCCCCCATTTTACCTGTTAGGCTTCTTGCTTTCGCAAGCAGACATTTTATGTTAATATTTCCTTTGCCCTTTTGCTTTAATGGTAACTTACCATTATTTACAAGTGTCTTTCTAGAATTACTCTTACCGACTGTTATTCTATTCTCTACCTTACCCCCCATCAGGGGTTAAGGTGCAATCAGTGAGATTGCTGGACTATTCAGGGAGTTTGGTAGATTGCTTCTATTTCAGGGAGTCTCCTGCAGAATGAGGGAGCGTAGGCAAGTATGTTTATACCAACAGAAAGCAGGCAGAGATCCGCATAGGCTCGAAGCCACATAAACACCCTGAATTTTTCTGACATGTGTTGAGGATAGGCAGGGCTAGCCTTAGTGATTGACAGTTGTGGTCAGGTGACAGATGGGTGCCTATTAGGGATATGTAGGAGGAGTATACACAGGGGTATATAGTCCTGGGATTTGGCAGCCATCTTCATCTTGCCAGTTTTCTTGGATAGTGGTAAGAACATCCTGTCAGCAATTGTCAAGTAATCCTTCCCTTTTGTTATACTGCATATATTGCTGCTCCCTCTCCTGCTACTACTGTGCGCTGTTATTAGGTGTCTTTAAGTTACTGCAGCAACATGCCCCGTCCCAAGAGAGCTGCGCCCCACCCCCCCACCGCCACCTGGCGGAGGCCGCCCGACCGCTCGCAGCAGCGGGCTTTCGCTGGCCGCGGGTGCGCGCGGTCCCCCCCTCCGCTTCGCCGCCCGCCGGAGGCAGTGTCCTGCTCTCCGCGGGCGGCGGTGTTTCCCCAGCGACGGCCGTTCTCGGAGGCCGGCGCAGCGGCGGAGCCGCGCGCGCCGGGACTCAGGCCTCCACGGGCGAGCAGATGCTCCTCCACAGGGTCGCAGTTGGCGGGACACGTGACCCAGCGGGCGGGTGCCGCGACTCCACAAATGGGAGCGGAATGACGGGGCTCTCACCAGCCAGCTCCCCTGCAGGTGCCTGGCTGGTGCAGGATTTGGTGTCCCTGCCTTCTGGTGCTGGGACAATTCGGGATGCGGGGCCTGCGTTTGCGCAGTCGCAAACCGTTTTCCCCCCCCGCGGTTTCCAGGGGTACCAATGTCGTGGTGGGCAGCGGGGTGTTAGGCGTAGGCGGGCAGGCATCTGGGATTTACCCGGGGGCGCTCCCGGTATCCCAGATACTGCTGCCGCCCGTGAGTGGCCTGTGGCCCAGTGAGTCGACGCCATCTGCTGGCCAGCTCCTGGTGCAGCAGATGGGGTCAGGACCAATTTCCACGGCCGCTTCATTTGCGTACCGGGGCGGCACGTATACAGCTTCTCCCACGGATTTCCTTCCGGAGGCTTCGGTGTCGGTGGCCTGGTCGGGGTCACTGCAGCTCCCGGTCATGACTTCCGGGGCGGCACCCGTATTCCGCGGGGTTCCGGCCCCCTTTTCGTCCACTTATTTGCCCGTGGCGTTTACGCACGCGCAGGGATCGGTGACCTCCTGGCCCACGCCGAGTGGTCCGGGTTTTGCGCAATGGGGGGGTTCTTACACCGGTGGTTTTACCCCAGGGGCTCCGTTTTCTCAGGCTCCGTCCACTTGGCAAGCTGGTTTTACTTCCCTGGGCACATGGCCTCCAGCGTCTGGCGCAGCCGTGGGGATGGCGGGCGCCGCGGCATTGGGCATGCCCGCACTCGGTTCACAGCCCCCCCTCGCTGTTCCCCCTCCCCCGCTACCTCCGGGTCCCTGAAGAGGTTTCATCCGGCCCCGCCGCCGCGGCAGTAGAAGCGGGCGGTCCTTCTGGATTGGGTGAGACAGTTAATTCTTCTTCTAGCTCTTCTTCCAGCTCCTCTTCGGATACTAGGTCTTCAGGGTCTCCCAGGCGCCCGCGTAAGTTAGCTAGGCTCATTGCGCATCGCTTGCACAAGAAAGATAGGAAGGCCAAGGGCGCAGTTGCGGCAGCCACACAGGACCCTCCGCGTTTTACGGAAATGGTGCACTGCGCAAACACTGCGGTCACCAGGGGTTTACGTAAACGGATGAGGGAGAAGATTAAGAAAGGTAAATACGTCGACATGTTCACCCTTACGGATGACATGCGGTAGGGGTTCGATAAGGCCAAGAGGGTTGGGGGCATTGGAGAGAATGCATTTCGCAATTTTCACCAGTGGCTCCGAGGGTTTTTAGTGTTCACGGCGTGCTACGCCGAGACGAGGCCTACGGAATATCACAACATGGTCAAGTATTTGTACCTGGTGCATGACATGTACTTGACATCCAAGGGTTACGCGTGGCGGGATTACGATGAGAAATTCCGTCGTAACCAAGACGGGAACCCGACACTGCCCTTGGGGTTCAAGGACGTGGAAGTTTGGTTAGAAGTCACGCAGCATAATAAGCCCCTTCAGGAAGCCCAGGGCGGCAAGCCGGGTTTAAGTGTCCGGCCTAGCCCGCTTATGGGGAATAAAGGGAAATGCTTAGCTTTCAACGAGGGCAATTGTTCCCGGGGGGCCAACTGCCGTTTTCGCCACTCCTGCAAGGTGTGCAGCGGGGGGCACCCGGCCAAAGATTGCCAGTCCCCTTCCGGGTCCAGGCCCTCTGATGCTGCCGAGGTGCCCGGAAGTGGAAAGTAAGGCGTTTTCCCCCATCAACGTCCCCAAATTGGCTAAATGGTTGGGCAGTTACCCCGACGTCGCTTCGGGGTTGTTTTTGTTGGAAGGTTTCCGTAGTGGTTTCAGGCTTCCCATCCCGGATTCGGTCCTCGTGGTCTCCAGGCGCAATTTAAAATCCGCACGCGATTTCCCCTCCGTGGTCGCCCGTAAGGTCCAGGCGGAAATCGATTTGGGGCGCATGTGCGGCCCTTTCCCGTCCCCACCACTGCCCCGGCTGTGCATCTCACCGTTAGGGGTGGTCCCCAAGAAAACTCAGGGTCAATTCCGCCTCATTCAGCATTTGTCACACCCCCGTGGCGGCTCGGTCAACGACGCCATCCCGGAGGAAGCTTGCAGGGTGCGATATCAATCGTTTGAAGAGGCCCTGCGGTTAGTCCGAAGGGCGGGTCCCGGCGCCCTCATGGCCAAGCTGGACATTGAGTCCGCTTTTCGCCTCCTGCCCATCCACCCCGATTCTCTGTGTTTCCTTGGGTTCAGGTTAGGGGGTGGGTTTTATGTAGACAGGTGCTTGCCTATGGGGTGTTCCATTTCTTGTGCCTACTTTGAGAAATTCAGTTCGTTTTTACATTGGTCCGTAGTGTCAGCCTCCGGCCACCCGGGGGTTGCCCACTACCTAGACGATTTTCTCTTTGTGGGTCCAAGGGAGGGGTCGGTTTGCGGGGATGTACTGGGTTTAGCCCAGAGACTGTTCGGTCTCCTGGGCGTGCCAGTAGCCTCGGATAAGACTGAGGGGCCCACGGTGTGCCTCAGTTATTTGGGCATCGAAATCGATTCGGAAGCCGGTTGCTGCCGGCTTCCGGCCGATAAGGTGCACAAGTTGCTGGGTCTCATAGAGCAGTGTCTCCTCACGCGCAGGGTCAGACTGCAACGGGTTCAGTCGTTGCTTGGATCTTTTAATTTTGCGTGCAGGATCATACCCAAAGGCCGGGTTTCTGCCGCAAGCTTGAGAGATCCATGTCGGGGGTTCGAAAACCTCACCATACGGTTTACATTTCGCGCGAGGTCAGGGAAGATTTGAGAACCTGGTCCACTTTTTTGGTTTCTTTTAACCGGGAGGTGTTGTGGCCAGCGAAGCGCTGTTCCAACGCCGCGCTGCAACTTTTTACCGACGCCGCTGGGGGTTCGGGCTTTGGGGCTTTTTTCAGAACAGAGTGGTGCGCCGCGCCTTGGCCTGCAGCATGGGTGACCCAAGGTTTTACAAAGAACTTGCTCCTTCTAGAGTTATTCCCCTTGATAGTGGCTGTTGAGTTGTGGGCTCCCAGCTTGTCGGATCGGAGTATTGTATTTCGCTGCGACAATCTGGGCGTCGTACACGCCGTTAATAACCAGCGCTCGTCCTCTCCTGAGGCTCTGCGCTTGTTGCGTTATCTGGTGCTCAAGTGCTTGAGGCATAACATTCATTTCACGGCTGCGCATGTCCCGGGGGTTGACAATAGAATTGCCGACGCACTGTCGCGTTTTGAGTTCGATAAGTTTAGGGAGCTGGTTCCTGATGCTGCGATTGGGGGTCTATTGGTGCCGCCCTTCCTGTGGAGAATCGTTGACTAAGGATCTCCCCGGTGAGTGGGACTTGCAGATGCGGGCTGGATACCGTTGGGGTATGGCGGCCCGGTATCAGTTGGCTAGGCTTGCGCCTGGTCTCAGGAATATGTTAAGGTTTTGTATTGCGCCTGTTGTGCGAACCCGGAAACGTGTTTTACTCGTCGGTTTTTGAACGGCTAGCGTTCAGAAATGGAGGGTGTGAAGTGAATTTTTAAATTTTCCTCCGAGGGGACCGAATTACAATTGGCATCACACACGGTTCACGGGAGGTTTTTTGAGTTTTCTCCTTCACTCGGGTTCTTAATGGCATGTTTTAAGTTATTTGTTTTCGATATGTTATAGTGTCTGACGGTAGGAAAATTTCTTTTGCAGCTACTTTGGATGTCTCGGATCAGATTTGGCTCATTGGCCATTCTTTTATTTTTTGGGCGGAGAGGCATCCAATGGCAGGACGAACAGGCGAATTGTTTAGGGACAAGGTAGTTAGATGGTTAGGAGTTAGAGGGTTGCGTTGGATGGGTTTGCTTCGGTTGCTGTTTCGCCATGAGCGAAGGTGGGGGCGGCCCGGCTGGATTGTCATTCACCTAGGCGGGAATGATATGGGTCGGGTCAAGGGCATCGATCTCATACTGAGTATCAAAGCGGACTTAGTGGCGTTGCGGGCATCCTGGCCCCAGGTGATAGTTGTGTGGTCTGACATGGTGCCCCGTTTCCACTGGCGGGGTGCCGTTCGCTTTTCTGCTATCGAGAAAGCAAGGAAGAAAGTTAATTCCGCTGTGTCAGTATACGTGCAGGCGATAGGAGGTTTAGTGGTTAGGCATCCGCTTTTGGTGCTGCACAATGTACAGTTTTATAGGGAAGACGGTGTTCACCTTTCCCCTGCGGGTATTGGTGTGTTCTTGGAAAGTATTTTTAGAGTGCTATCTGGTTGAATCTCTTCTCCTGTTGTTGGTAGGATGGCGGTCTGCGGTTTTTGTTAAAATCCTTGTTGTGGCGGAAAGTCGCTACCAGCCAGCGGTCAAATAGTTACATAAGTGGTCACTGTGGGGCACCCCCTTTTGATTGAACAGCGAGTATGCCCTCCCCTTGCGGGTGGACTACGGATGTTCCCGTGCGGGTTCGTCCACGGCACTGCTAAAGTAAGGGGGGTGAGCCTGCGCAGTGCGGGTTATGTTAAGGAGGCGGTTGTGAGGCCCCTCCTATTTTATGGTTTATTATAGTTGACTGGTGCTGGTGAGTTGGTAGCGCCTTTTTCTTGCCATCCTCCAATATTCTTAGTTTAAACAACAGGTCACCAAACAATAAATATCTGTTTGACCTTTTAAATCTAGCAGTTGGTGTCCGTGTGTTTATTTCTTAGTGATAAGCTAGCTAGTTATAAATGTTAAGTTCGTCGGAATAAAGTCATGGGTGGTTTAAGCAGGCAGAGATCCGCATAGGCTCGAAGCCACATAAACACCCTGAATTTTTCTGACATGTGTTGAGGATAGGCAGGGCTAGCCTTAGTGATTGACAGTTGTGGTCAGGTGACAGATGGGTGCCTATTAGGGATATGTAGGAGGAGTATACACAGGGGTATATAGTCCTGGGATTTGGCAGCCATCTTCCTCTTGCCAGTTTGCTTGGATGCCCTCCCACCCTCCCTGTAAGGTTGCTCGAGGCTCGCTTTTCGGACCTCTCTTTCCATTTCATAGCAGGCTTTGATAGCCAGATGGGCGGAAAGTCGCTACCAGCCAGCGGTCAAATAGTTACATAAGTGGTCACTGTGGGGCACCCCCTTTTGATTGAACAGCGAGTATGCCCTCCCCTTGCGGGTGGACTACGGATGTTCCCGTGCGGGTTCGTCCACGGCTCTGCTAAAGTAAGGGGGGTGAGCCTGCGCAGTGCGGGTTATGTTAAGGAGGCGGTTGTGAGGCCCCTCCTATTTTATGGTTTATTATAGTTGACTGGTGCTGGTGAGTTGGTAGCACCTTTTTCTTGCCATCCTCCAATATTCTTAGTTTAAACAACAGGTCACCAAACAATAAATATCTGTTTGACCTTTTAAATCTAGCAGTTGGTGTCCGTGTGTTTATTTCTTAGTGATAAGCTAGCTAGTTATAAATGTTAAGTTCGTCGGAATAAAGTCATGGGTGGTTTAAGCAGGCAGAGATCCGCATAGGCTCGAAGCCACATAAACACCCTGAATTTTTCTGACATGTGTTGAGGATAGGCAGGGCTAGCCTTAGTGATTGACAGTTGTGGTCAGGTGACAGATGGGTGCCTATTAGGGATATGTAGGAGGAGTATACACAGGGGTATATAGTCTTGGGATTTGGCAGCCATCTTCCTCTTGCCAGTTTTCTTGGATGCCCTCCCACCCTCCCTGTAAGGTTGCTCGAGGCTCGCTTTTCGGACCTCTCTTTCCATTTCATAGCAGGCTTTGATAGCCAGATGGGCGGAAAGTCGCTACCAGCCAGCGGTCAAATAGTTACATAAGTGGTCACTGTGGGGCACCCCCATTTGATTGAACAGCGAGTATGCCCTCCCCTTGCGGGTGGACTATGGATGTTCCCGTGCGGGTTCGTCCACGGCTCTGCTAAAGTAAGGGGGGTGAGCCTGCGCAGTGCGGGTTATGTTAAGGAGGCGGTTGTGAGGCCCCTCCTATTTTATGGTTTATTATAGTTGACTGGTGCTGGTGAGTTGGTAGCGCCTTTTTCTTGCCATCCTCCAATATTCTTAGTTTAAACGACAGGTCACCAAACAATAAATATCTGTTTGACCTTTTAAATCTAGCAGTTGGTGTCCGTGTGATTATTTCTTAGTGATAAGCTAGCTAGTTATAAATGTTAAGTTCGTCGGAATAAAGTCATTGGTGGTTTATAATGTACAAAAAGACAGCAAACTACATGTACAGTAGTTTAATTTGGACCACATGGCCTGCCTGGTAGTGGTATCACATCCTATAGCAACAATACACTGTTCAACACTTAAGTCACGTAATCGGTCAGGCAGAGATGCACCTCTCTGCCGGTAACCTCAGGGTACCATGTGTAAAATGTGGCACTGGTGCTCCCGAACTGTGCCATGTGGAACGCAAAACTGGATATAAGCAGCTAGCTCCTCCTGTGGAATGCAACAACATCTAATGCAGCTACCAGTTAGCAAGCAACATCAGTGCACATGTGCAGACCAGTAGGGACCATATGGTAGCACTGATCCCAAGTTTTGAATGAACAGCTAAACTACAGGAATAATTTATTAAACTCAATAAAACAGGAGTTAAAGAGAAAGTCTCATATCAGCACATCCCTAGGCATACAATGCTAGCAAACTCAATGTGGTATTAGAATATTACTAGATATGTGCACAGGACCATTTTTGCTGGATTTGGAATTGGCCCTGATTCGTCATCCGGCTTTGTATTTGGTGTTTGCCAAACTGCCGTGACTGGTTTTGTTTTTTTGTTATCAAAAATTGACTAACAAAACTAAAATCACATAATTTGGGCCTTTTTTTTGTTCCCTGGGGGTGATTCAGACCTGATCCTAGAGGTGCTAAATTTAGCACATTTATGATCAGATTCTCTGACATGCGGGGGGACGCCCAGCACAGGGCTAGTATGCCCCACATGTTAGGCGCCCGCATGAGACCCACAGCCATTTTTGTGATAGCATCGGCTGCGTGTGATGTCATGCAGCTGCCGCGACTACGCCCCCTGTTTCTCCGTTGCCGCCCCTGTTTTGAAGTCTCGTCCCTGCAATGCTCCATCTCCGTCTTTGAAATGGAGCGTTGCCTCCCCCCCCCCCCCCCCCCCTCCCGGTGACCATCTCTGCCTCATAGACAGGCAGAAGCAATCGCATTTTCTGTGGGGCGCCGTAGAAAATGCATGCGCATGCGCAGGATGGGCCCTGCGCAGGATCCCGCATCCTCTTAGCAATTTTTACCGTTGGATCGATTATTGCGATTGCGATCCAACCTGAATCAGGCTCTATTTGTAAAATATAAAATATACATCACAATATTAGATGCCACTAAGTGAGCAAAACTGACGGCAAATGGCAGTAATAACATTTTTCTCATGTAATAATTTTAAGTCACATTTCCCTTAGGTCAGTCATGTAAAAGACAAGGGCCTCAAACCAGAAATAACCAGTCTTTGCCGGTCTGGTGGGGTGTGTGAGGTCATGCTGTGATGTCATAATGGAAACTGCCTATGTCATGGCTATGCTGTTGTTGGATAAAAACAAAATCTCACACTTACTGGGACAGTGCCATTACTTAACATCCACAAGCGGCTGCAAATGGGCCATTGGAGACATATGAAGGGTGCTTTACCCTCTCTCTCTCTCTCTGCCTGCCTAAATCCCAGTGTGCCAGTGTTGCACGCTGATCCATTTTTATTAATATGTAGAGATGTAAGAGAATTAAATTGTGCTTTAATCATTACCTTTGTTTTTATCCAATACTATATACAGATGTAGCCATGCTGATCATGGCTACATCTGAGGGAAACGTGCACCCTCGACGCAACTATGCGCACCTGTGCCTAGCTATGTCGAGTTGCGGCATTTGCCGCCCCCATCCATGTGAATGGGGCACACACATGTCTTAGATGTCCAGACGTACGCGGTGCGGTCGCGACTAACAAGGCGCAATCGCCTTAAGATGTAGCCACAACGAGAATGGCTACATTTGTACAGTTGTAATTCCTGTTAGCGTCAGAAATGAATGCTATGGTGGTTATGACTGTCCCCCTCCCCCCTCATTCCCACTCAGGGAGTGAGGGGGGAGGGGGACAGTCATAACTCATAGGGGTACAGGGGAAACCACCGGTGGGCCCTACTGCCTGGGGGCCCACCTCCTCGTCTATGGATCAGGTCCCGTCTGTGCACTTGAATTGTACATTATACATATTATCTACAGTGCATTGCAGTTATTAATCTGGTACATTATCATGCATGCACTAGCAGTATTTACTATATATATTTATCATGGGCCTATACCATGTTAGCCAAGCCTCTGTGGCAGCAGGCCACATCCCTAAGCATGGGCCTTTACCTCTGCATTGCCCCGGTGGGCTCTCCATGCCCCACTTATTTCTTGCTCTCTTTTTTCACTCTCTCACCATTGACGTATAGGTGCGTTTTTCTCCTGCCGGGTAAATAGGTCAAAATATCAGATTTGAGGTGACAGATGGGAAGATTGGGTTAGGCAAGGTTAGTTGGTGGGCGGGTAGTCTGGGCAAACCAGGGACGTGCAGGCAGGGGAGGCAGTGCCTCTCTTGTCATTAATGATTAAAATAATATAAAGAAGATACTTATGACACATACTGTATTCTGTGTCATAAGTATCTCCTTTATATTAATCTAATCATTATCCCTGTTTAAATGTGTTTGGGAGGCACCGATCGTGGTGCCTCCCATTGTGAATGGGGAAGGGTGTGGGAGCGTGGGGCCGGGGTGGGCGGGCCTAGCCATGGGCATTAAAAGTCCATTGGAAATGCATGGGAAAGCGGCACCATTAGAGGTGCTGCTTTCATACAGGGACGTGCTTTCAACCCATGAAAGCACGCCCCTGTCAGTGAGGCCACAGTGATTGGCCAGAGGATCCGTCACTGGATCCGCTGCCATCACTATATGGGTGTGTGGAGGTGTGGGCATTGGTGGCAGTGAGAGTATTAGTGGCACTGCCATTCTGCAGAGTTTGGCAGCGGAGCAGTACCAATTTCCAAAATTGCACCTCAGCGTAATTTTTTAAATTCAAGATGGCAACCACGAGCCAATCACGGCTCGCTGCGTCATCACCCCAGCCCCTCCGGCTGACTTATATAAGTCAGCACGAGGCATCGGCGTCAGTCCGACGGCGGAAGAGCTTCTGAAGAAAGAAGACGCTGGAAATCCTGGATGGGCGGCAGCCATGCAAACGAGCTTAAAGGCCACCGCCCCCAGGTGAAGACCATGAATAATAAACTTTTTTTTAAAGATGGTGTGGTGTTTTTATTTTAATATTTTCTTTACAGGTGGACTACAGGTGCAAGCGGGCCCTTTATGTCCGGACATGCTGGCACTTGTGGTTCTCCAAGTGCTTTGCAAAAGAGCTTAACGGCTGCCGCCCACCAGGTGAAGACGCTGGAAGCCCTGGGAAGGCGGCAGCCATGCAAAAGAGCTTAAAGGCCGCTGCCTCCCCGGTGAAGACGCCGAAAGCCCTGGGGAGGCGGCGGCCCCCCAGGTGAAGGCGTCGGAAGCCCTGGAGAGGCGGCAGCCATGCAAAAAAGCTTAAAGGCCGCCGCCCCCAGGTGAAGACCCTGACTAATAAAAAATTTTTAAAGACGGAGTGGTGTTTTTATTTTAATATTTTTTTTACAGGTGGACTACAGGTGCCAGTGGGTCCTTTATGTCCGGACATGCTGGCATTTGTGGTTCTCCAAGTGCTATGCAAAAAAGCTTAACAGCCACCGTCCACCAGGTGAAGACGCTGGAAGAGCCGGGAAGGCGGCAGCCATGCAAAAGAACTTAAAGGCCGCTGCCTCCCAAGTGAAGACGCCGGAGAAAGACGACGGAAGCCCTGGGGAGGCGACGGCCCCCCAGGTGAAGACGGCGGAAGCCCTGGAGAGGCAGTAGCCATGCAAAAGTGCTTAAATGCCGCCGTCCCCAGGTGAAGACCCTGACTAATAAAAAATTTTTTAAAGACGGTGTGGTGTTTTTATTTTAATATTTTCTTTACAGGTGCCAGGGGGCCCTTTATGTCCGGACATGCTGGCAATTGTGGTTCTCCAAGTGCTATGCATAAGAGCTTAACAGCCGCCGCCCACCAGGTGAAGAAGCTGGAAGCCCTGGGAAGGCGGCAGCCATGCTAAAGAACTTAAAGGCTGCCGCCCCCAGGTGAAGACCCTGACTAATAAACTTTTTTCTGAAAGACGGTGTGGTGTTTTTAAAGAAGAGGAAGACGAAGACGAAGAAGAAGTAGTAGTAGAACAAAAAAGGCTACATTTTGCTTAAAATAAAAATAGACATTTATTTTTTAAATATATTTTGCTTGAAGTTGTCTTAATAAATAAATTCTCTCAAAAGGTGAAGAAATGACACATACTTAGGGAGACAAATATATTAGGAGAGTTTAGAACCATGCATTGTTTATTCCACACAAGAGAGTACCATGTGAGGCAGCCATTTTAGGTCCACTACATAGATTACACTGTGCTATAAGTAAAACATGGCAGTAAGCCATACAAAGGTAAAATGAAAAGCAACTAACAGGACACCTAGTTTACAGCTTACGCAGTAAGGAAAATGGTCTTACTCTATAATTGCTTTTAGATATCTTTCTCCTTTATAACTATTTTAAAGTGAGCTGAGGGGAAAATAACAATACAGGGTCCAGTTACGTTATAAAATAATATAAAAAAAATTCTCTGACCAAAAAATAAAAAATAAAAATGTATAATAATTCTCCAACACTCTGAAGATGGTAAGCTCACACTGTGAATTGCATAAAATATTTCTATGAACCCCACTTAATCACTGTTACACACTGGTTCTCACTGAGCGGAGGTTGAGATGAGAGGGGTGTTATTCGGCAGGATCACTGGAAGTGTTGTGGATCTCTGATAATCTCAGGTCTCTGAGGAGTTAAGTGAAAAACTACTGTCTCCCATTGTGATGCTCTAAGACATTGACAAGATGCCGCCGCATTTATGTGCAGGATTTAGGTCAGCAGCCATCTTGGTACAGGGAGTGAAGCCTTCCCGAAGGAACAGTATGGAATCTGCGCAGTAGCGCTCTCCCCTTTCAACACTTTTTATATACAAATAGGATAATAATGCTAAAACTCCCACATAGTCATCTAAATGTTCTGTTCTTATGGTCTCTGTATATGCTTGGTTTTTAGTTTCGTTGATTGTCCATGCATTTCTTTCTTGAACTATTGATGACAATAAAGTATTATTATAAAAAAAAGTAGTCACCATCCCGGCGGTCAGCTTACCACCACCGGGATCCCGGACACCGAATGCAGTCTGTGGGGCCAAGGACTATTCCCACTAGTTGGTGTCCATGACACCCATAGAGGGAATAGAACCTGTGGCAAGCGCAGCAAGCCACCAAGCTCGCAGCGTGAAGCCCGCAGCAAGGGGCTTCGTTTCGCTTGCCCCTCTCCCGGCATGCTGGCAGTCAGGATCCCGTCAACGGTATGCTGACCACCAGGATCCCGGCCGCCGGTCAACAACGCATCTGAATTATTACTTGTGCCTGGTGTAGGATTTTCAAATATGTGTAGTTTACTGTATACAAGGATATAAAACCTTAAATGAACTGAGATCTAAGGTGTATTACATGTAGTTATAAAAATAAGTTTATTTTATGGCAGTAGTTTCCATACAGGGGGCCGTGAGACCCTGGGGTTCCTTGGGAAAGGTGGGAAGGGGGGGATAGGGGAGGCCTTGCAGTGGTGCCGTAGTTTGGTCGTCCATGAACAATTCAAATTGCTTATACTGAATTTAATCGGCAAAACCAGTCCTTCCCCACATAACTGAACCTAAGGATGACATATTATAAACACTATTTACTTCATTTTATATTTTTTTCTAAATTTCTCACTAAGAAACTATGGTCTTGGGGTGCCGTGACAGAAATTCTGAAACTCTAGGGCAGGGGTGTCAAACTCGCAGCTCCCACCGCATCCTTTTGTGGCCCGTGGGCAGGGGTCCTTTTGCGGCCCAACCACCTTGCTTGCAGCGAGGGCAGGAGAGCACAGCGCACACCTCTCTTGCTCCCCAGTCCAATCTCCGGCGATGGCACGGGTATCTTAAATCAGGTGCCGGTCCGTGTTCACGGGCCAGAAGCCAATCAGGAGCAGTGCCAGAGTCTTTGCTTTCTATGTGCAGTGCCATCTTCCCAAAGAAATCACCATGAAGATGGCGCCACTGACACTGGCTACAGCACAGGCATACTGGGGAGGGGTAGCAAACTGGGGCTTCTGCCAGGCCCCTCCAGCAGCCCCTTTACCAATGCTCGTCTTTTGTTGTTTTTATAACAACATGGTGACGACACTGTAGCAAAGAGATTTTCAACCCTTTACAACTCGCGGCACACTGAACAAGATTTAAGTATTGCCAAGGCACATTCAAATATAATGGTGATGCATGGTGCAGTTGCATGTCCTTTGATGTCATGTTACAGCTTCTCCATAGGTAACGCCTGAGCAACATCTGAGAAAGCCAGAAGAGCCCAACACTGCCCGGGTCCAAAATAAGAACTGGCTCTGCAACCACTAAACCCACCAGTATTGATCGTTCCAGGGCCTCAGATTACGGCAAAACACTGACGGGCCTGGATGTGCTTCTATGGCGGCACACCTGGAGACTGCTCAGGGCACACTAGTTTTCATTGTTTTGTCCTTAAATGAGGTTATCATTGAAACACTGGAACAGTAATAAACAACATAACAACAGTGGAAATTGGGTTCACACAAAGCCTTACATAGCCAAAGATAAATAGGGACACCCTACAATAAAAATATATACACATAATAAAACTGTAAGGGTTGTGTCTGTACATAGACATTTTTTTATTGAGAATTATACTTCTAGGGACTGTTTATGGACCATGGAGACAAAAAAAAGTGAAATTTAGACTGTGTCTGTACGTTCTGGCATCACACAAAAACTACTGTATGAATTTATATCACATTTTCACTGTTGTATAGCTTAGTGACCTAGAAAAGGACTGAGGTATGTATGGTCTCGATCTAACATCAGGGAGAGGAACAATAAATGAACAACCAGATGCTTGCAGTGTGCAGGCTCCTCAAGTCCAAAAAGGATGCGGTTACAATACCAGCGCTGGCATCATGAACACTGACTAGCCCGCCAGTTGGCATGCCGAGCAACAGGGACTATTCCCATAGAGTGGGATAGAACCTGTGGCAAGCGCAACGAGCCAGCAAGGGTCTTTGTTGTGCTGGCTGAAACCCCCCTGCTGGCCATCTGACAGACGGAATCCCGACGTCGGTATGGTGACCGCCAGTCTCCCAACCACCGGTCACCCAATACCAACCTGTCCAAAATGACTATACAGTATGAGTGGAATTATTACACTCACTTAGTGCAGTTGGACTTCCAGCGTATAGCACTGCACTGACAGTTGGTGTTCCGGTCATGCTTCTGCAGACCTTGACTCTGCCCAGGTTATACTTTTTTCAGCTAGAAAGCTGTCCAATCTGATTTTGAATGCATTTACAGAGTCTGCCATTATTACCTTCTCCGGCAGGGAGTTCCAAATCTTTATTGCCCTGAAGAACCCCTTCCTATGTTTTGTATGGAATTTTCTCTCCTCTAACCTCAGTGAGTGTCCATGTGTCCTATACAGAGTTCTATTAATAAATAAATCCCCTGCTAACTCCTTGTAATGACCCTTTACATATTTGAAGATATTAATAATATCTCCTCTTAGACGCCTCTTTTCTAGAGTATACATATTTAACATAGTTAGCCTTTCCTCGTACTCCAGTGTCTCTAACCCTTTAATCAGTTTAGTAGCACGCCTTTGAACTCTTTCGAGTTCTGCAATATCTTTTTTATAATATGGTGCCAAAAACTGGACACAATATTCCAGGTGCGGACGTACCAATGATTTGTACAGCGGCATGATTATATCCTGGTCCCTGGTCTCAATACCCCGTTTTATGCAAGCAAGGACTTTACTTGTCTTCTTCACTGCATTTTGACACTGTGTACTGTTATTGAGTGTATTATCTATGAGGACCCCCAAATCTTTTTCCACTACTAATACCCCTATATTTTCCCCATTAAGTGAATAGGATGCAAGTTTGTTTTTAATCCCAAAATGCATAGCTTTGCATTTTTCAATATTGAACCTCATTCCCCATTTAGACACCCAAAATTCAAGTTTAAATAAGTCATTCTGTAGAGACTCCACATCTATTTCTGAATTAATTACCTTACACAGTTTAGTATCATCTGCAAAGATTGATACTATGCTTCCCAGGCCTATTCCTAGGTCATTAATACATATATTGAACAGTAGCGGACCAAATATGGACCCTTGTGGTATACCGCTGACTACTAGTGCCCAGCTGGAGAACATCTCATTGACCACTACTCGTTGTACCCTGTTATCCAGCCAATTACCTATCCATGTACAAACAGTGTATCCTAGGCCAAGTTCCCTTAATTTGATGATCAGTCTCTTGTGAGGCACTGTATTGAAGGCTTTTGCAAAATCTAAATAGACCACATCCACTGCTTTTCCCTGGTTAAGATTATAGCTCACTTCGTCGTAGAAGCTAATTAAGTTAGTTTGACATGATCTGTCCTTCACAAACCCATGCTAACTCCTGCTAATAAACTTAGTATTCCGCAGATAATCCTCTATGCTATCCCTCAAAATTCCTTCCAATATTTTACCCACTATAGAGGTTAAATTAACTGGTCTATAGTACCCAGGATGATTTTTAGAACCCTTTTTAAATAATGGCACTACCTCAGCTATACGCCAATCCATCGGTACCATACCCGATTTAATGGAACTATAGAAAATCAAGTATAAGGGTCTTGCAAGCTGTGCCTTAAGCTCCATAATAACCCTCGGATGAAAACCATTTGGTCCCGGTGATTTATTAATCTTTATGTTGCTTAGTCTCTCCAGGACTATTTCCTCACTTAAACAAGCATCTAGCCAAGAATCATTACCTTCACTGTCGTTATGCACTACTAACACCGTCTGATCCTCCCTGGTGAAAAAAAGCTGTTCAGTATATCCGCTTTTATTTTGTCATCGTTTCCAAGGCTCACAGTTCATCTTTTAATGGGCCTATGTTCTATTTCTTTAACCCTTTAATGTTTATGTATTTATAAAACTCTTTGGGATTGGCTTTATTCTCTATAGCAATTTGTTTTTTGTTTACAATTGTAGCTGCCCTTATTACTTTTTTGCATCTTTTATTGCATTCTTTGTAATACTGGAATGACTCCTCCCTCAATTAGTTTTAAATGCTTTAAAAGAACACCTCTTTTTAGCCATTGCTTCTTTGACATCCTTATTAAGCCACATTGATTTGAGTCTATTACTCTTGCGTTTACTGCCCAAGGGTATGAATTTGTGAATATTGCTATCAAGCAACCCTTTTAAAGCATCCCACATTTCCGATGTGTCTTTACCATGAATCAAAACTTCCCAGTCAATGTCGTTTAGTGCCTGTCTCAGCATATTGAAGTTAGCTTTTCTATAGTTTAATGTTTTTGTTGATTCCTTATAGCTATGTTTCTTGAAACTGATGCTGAATGTGATCATATAGTGATCACTGTTTCCCAAGGTCTCCCCAACACTAGGATGTCCCCCATTCCCGCAGCTTTTTCAATTTGCTGTGAGAGCAGTTCCTCGTCACGTATGCTAATATCTGGTTGCTTGTAGCACGTGCCAATGACTAGTTTCTTTATTTCAGTGCCCCCACTAGTGATCTCAACCCATAGTGATTCCACATTATCACCAGTCCCCTCGTAAATAACATATATTAAGTTTGGTTTTAGAGATGGTCTTACATAGAGACATACCCCTCCTCCCATTTTGGTAGCCCTGTCCCTCCTGAGAAGTGAATATCCCTCCAAATTAGTAACCCAGTCATGAGAGTCGTCCCACCATGTTTCCGTAATACCTATAATATCATATTGATTTTTTGATACATGCCATTCCAATTCCCCCATTTTACCTGTTAGGCTTCTTGCTTTCGCAAGCAGACATTTTATGTTAATATTTCCTTTGCCCTTTTGCTTTAATGGTAACTTACCATTATTTACAAGTGTCTTTCTAGAATTACTCTTACCGACTGTTATTCTATTCTCTACCTTACCCCCCATCAGGGGTTAAGGTGCAATCAGTGAGATTGCTGGACTATTCAGGGAGTTTGGTAGATTGCTTCTATTTCAGGGAGTCTCCTGCAGAATGAGGGAGCGTAGGCAAGTATGTTTATACCAACAGAAAGCAGGCAGAGATCCGCATAGGCTCGAAGCCACATAAACACCCTGAATTTTTCTGACATGTGTTGAGGATAGGCAGGGCTAGCCTTAGTGATTGACAGTTGTGGTCAGGTGACAGATGGGTGCCTATTAGGGATATGTAGGAGGAGTATACACAGGGGTATATAGTCCTGGGATTTGGCAGCCATCTTCCTCTTGCCAGTTTTCTTGGATAGTGGTAAGAACATCCTGTCAGCAATTGTCAAGTAATCCTTCCCTTTTGTTATACTGCATATATTGCTGCTCCCTCTCCTGCTACTACTGTGCGCTGTTATTAGGTGTCTTTAAGTTACAGCAGCAACATGCCCCGTCCCAAGAGAGCTGCGCCCCCCCCCCGCCGCCTGGCGGAGGCCGCCCGACCGCTCGCAGCAGCGGGCTATCGCCGGCCGTGGGTGCGCGCGGTCCCCCCCTCCGCTTCGCCGCCCGCCGGAGGCAGTGTCCTGCTCTCCATGGGCGGCGGTGTTTCCACAGCGACGACCGTTCTCAGAGCCCTGCGCAGCGGCGGAGCCGCGCGCGCCAAACTCAGGCCTCCACGGGCGAGCAGATGCTCCTCCACAGGGCCGCAGTTGGCGGGACACGTGACCCAGCGGGCGGGTGCTGCGACTCCACAAATGGGAGCGGAATGACGGGGCTCTCACCAGCCAGCTCCCCTGCAGGTGCCTGGCTGGTGCAGGATTTGGTGTCCCTGCCTTCTGGTGCTGGGACAATTCGGGGTGCGGGGCCTGCGCTTGCGCAGTCGCAAACCGTTTTTCGGGGGCCACGACGGCAGCAACATCCACCGAGGCACAGACAGGAGCGGTGACGGAGGCTGAACAAGTGGGGACGGGGGGATCTCGGGTCCCTGAAGAGGTTTCATCCGGCCCCACCGCCGCGGCAGTAGAAGCGGGCGGTCCTTCTGGAACGGGTGAGACAGTTAATTCTTCTTCTAGCTCTTCTTCCAGCTCCTCTTCGGATACTAGGTCTTCAGGGTCTCCCAGGCGCCCGCGTAAGTTAGCTAGGCTCATTGCGCATCGCTTGCACAAGAAAGATAGGAAGGCCAAGGGCGCAGTTGCGGCAGCCACACAGGACCCTCCGCGTTTTACGGAAATGGTGCACTGCGCAAACACTGCGGTCACCAGGGGTTTACGTAAACGGATGAGGGAGAAGATTAAGAAAGGTAAATATGTCGACATATTCACCCTTACGGATGACATGCGGAAGGGGTTCGATAAGGCCAAGAGGGTTGGGGGCATTGGAGAGAATGCATTTCGCAATTTTCACCAGTGGCTCCGAGGGTTTTTAGTGTTCACGGCGTGCTACGCCGAGACGAGGCCTACGGAATATCACAACACGGTCAAGTATTTGTACCTGGTGCATGACATGTACTTGACATCCAAGGGTTACGCGTGGCGGGATTACGATGAGAAATTCCGTCGTAACCAAGACGGGAACCCGACACTGCCCTTGGGGTTCAAGGACGTGGAAGTTTGGTTAGAAGTCACGCAGCATAATAAGCCCCTTCAGGAAGCCCAGGGCGGCAAGCCGGGTTTAAGTGTCCGGCCTAGCCCGCCTATGGGGAATAAAGGGAAATGCTTCGCTTTCAACGAGGGCAAGTATTCCCGGGGGGCCAACTGCCGTTTTCGCCACTCCTGCAAGGTGTGCGGCGGGGGGCACCCGGCCAAAGATTGCCAGTCCCCTTCCGGGTCCAGGCCCTCTGATGCTGCCGAGGTGCCCGGAAGTGGAAAGTAAGGCGTTTTCCCCCATCAACGTCCCCGAATTGGCTAAATGGTTGGGCAGTTACCCCGACGTCGGGGTTGTTTTTGTTGGAAGGTTTCCGTAGTGGTTTCAGGCTTCCCATCCCGGATTCGGTCCTCGTGGTCTCCAGGCGCAATTTAAAATCCGCACGCGATTTCCCCTCCGTGGTCGCCCCTAAGGTCCAGGCGGAAATCGATTTGGGGCGCATGTGCGGCCCTTTCCCATCCCCACCACTGCCCCGGCTGTGCGTCTCACCGTTAGGGGTGGTCCCCAAGAAAACTCAGGGTCATTTCCGCCCTCATGGCCAAGCTGGACATTGAGTCCGCTTTTCGCCTCCTGCCCATCCACCCCGATTCTCTGCGTTTCCTTGGGTTCAGGTTAGGGGGTGGGTTTTATGTAGACAGGTGCTTGCCTATGGGGTGTTCCATTTCTTGTGCCTACTTTGAGAAATTCAGTTCGTTTTTACATTGGTGCGTAGTGTCTGCCTCCGGCCACCCGGGGGTTGCCCACTACCTAGACGATTTTCTCTTTGTGGGTCCAAGGGAGGGGTCGGTTTGCGGGGATGTACTGGGTTTAGCCCAGAGTCTGTTCGGTTTCCTGGGCGTGCCAGTAGCCTCGGATAAGACTGAGGGGCCCAAGGTGTGCCTCAGTTATTTGGGCATCGAAATCGATTCGGAAGCCGGTTGCTTCCGGCCGATAAGGTGCACAAGTTGCTGGGTCTCATAGAGCAGTGTCTCCTCACGCGCAGGGTCAGACTGCAACGGGTTCAGTCGTTGCTTGGATCTTTTAATTTTGCGTGCAGGATCATACCCATGGGCCGGGTTTTCTGCCGCAAGCTTGAGAGATCCATGTCGGGGGTTCGAAAACCTCACCATACGGTTTACATTTAGCGCGAGGTCAGGGAAGATTTGAGAACCTGGTCCACTTTTTTGGTTTCTTTTAACCAGGAGGTGTTGTGGCCAGCGAAGCGCTGTTCCAACGCCGCGTTGCAACTTTTTACCGACGCCGCTGGGGGTTCGGGCTTTGGGGCTTTTTTCAGAACAGAGTGGTGCGCCGCGCCGCGCCTTGGCCTGCAGCATGGGTGACCCGAGGTTTTACAAAGAACTTGCTCCTTCTAGAGTTATTCCCCTTGATAGTGGCTGTTGAGTTGTGGGCTCCCAGCTTGTCGGATCGGAGTATTGTATTTCGCTGCGACAATCTGGGCGTCGTACACGCCGTTAATAACCGGCGCTCGTCCTCTCCTGAGGCTCTGCGCTTGTTGCGTTATCTGGTGCTCAAGTGCTTGAGGCATAACATTCATTTCACGGCTGCGCATGTCCCGGGGGTTGACAATAGAATTGCTGACGTACTGTCGCGTTTTGAGTTCGATAAGTTTAGGGAGCTGGTTCCTGATGCTGCGATTGGGGGTCTATTGGTGCCGCCCTTCCTGTGGAGAATCGTTGACTAAGGCCCTCCCCGGTGAGTGGGACTTGCAGATGCGGGCTGGATACCGTTGGGGTATGGCGGCCCGGTATCAGTTGGCTAGGCTTGCGCCTGGTCTCAGGAATATGTTAAGGTTTTGTATTGCACCTGTTGCGCGAACCCGGAAACGTGTTTTACTCGTCGGTTTTTGAACGGCTAGCGTTCAGAAATGGAGGGTGTGAAGTGAATTTTTACATTTTCCTCCGAGGGGACCGAATTACAATTGGCATCACACACGGTTCACGGGAGGTTTTTTAAGTTTTCTCCTTCACTCGGGTTCTTAATGGCATGTTTTAAGTTATTTGTTTTCGATATGTTATAGTGTCTGACGGTAGGAAAATTTCTTTTGCAGCTACTTTGGACGTCTCGGATCAGATTTGTCTCATTGGCCATTCTTTTATTTTTTGGGCGGAGAGGCATCCAATGGCAGGACGAACAGGCGAATTGTTTAGGGACAAGGTAGTTAGATGGTTAGGAGTTAGAGGGTTGCGTTGGATGGGTTTGCTTCGGTTGCTGTTTCGCCATGAGCGAAGGTGGGGGCGGCCCGGCTGGATTGTCATTCACCTAGGCGGGAATGATATGGGTCGGGTCAAGGGCATCGATCTCATACTGAGTATCAAAGCGGACTTAGTGGCGTTGCGGGCATCCTGGCCCCAGGTGATAGTTGTGTGGTCTGACATGGTACCCCGTTTCCACTGGCGGGGTGCCGTTCGCTTTTCTGCTATCGAGAAAGCGAGGAAGAAAGTTAATTCTGCGGTGTCAGTATACGTGCAGGCGATAGGAGGTTTAGTGGTTAGGCATCCGCTTTTGGTGCTGCACAATGTACAGTTTTATAGGGAAGACGGTGTTCACCTTTCCCCTGCGGGTATTGGTGTGTTCTTGGAAAATATTTTTAGAGTGCTATCTGGTTGAATCTCTTCTCCTGTTGTTGGTTGGATGGCGGTCTGCGGTTTTTGTTAAAATCCTTGTTGTGGCGGAAAGTCGCTACCAGCCAGCGGTCAAATAGTTACATAAGTGGTCACTGTGGTGCACCTGTAATACCCTGTATATTATAGTAAGTTTAATTGCTGAGCTTGCTGAAATGCAGATTTACTAGTGGAATTTGTATATATATATATATATATATATATATGTGTGTAAATAAATAAGAAAATAAACTTTAATGACTACTAACGTGGAGGTGGCTCTCACATAAGAGCGCTAGAGCTGGGTAAACTGACAGCTCCCTTAGCCACAGCGGTTGCAGGACTATGGGACCTTGCTCGTGCCACAAGAAAGAGAGTCAACGGACTGGGAACGTGCCGATGGCGGGACACATCCGGGAACCCCTGGACTAGATGATATAAAAAGGAGTTACCCGTTGAACTGCTGAGGAGAAGCAGCCTGAGGTAACTGTACGAGCGTCAGGTTCTGCAGCCTAGCAACATGGACTAGCTCTGGAGTCAGAAGAGACGAAAGTGATTGCCGGAGAGGAGTGCTCAGCATTACCTGGTTCCAGCCTGTCCTATGCGGCTATAGAAGAAACAGCGGAGAAGCGTGTGGAGCGGTCGCAGTGAGACCCATCAGTGACGGACACGGCGCCGGACTCCGCCTGCCCGAGTGCCGGGTAAGATAGCCCCTCCTTTCCCCTCCTCGCTCGTAGCAGCCTGTAGCGGCGGCCAGATAAGCGGCACAGGACGGAGTGACAAGTGGGGGAGGTACGAGTGCAGCGTACGAGTCAAGCATAGAAAGGAGGCAGTCGGGAGGCGAGGCTGGAGGCGGACTCAGGCGGAGTCACCATTATAAAGATCAGTCTTCATGTTTTATTAAATTATGATGACAGCAGAGCTGAGCGGCACAGATTGAACTGTAAGTGTTGCCAGTAACCGGATGCATTGCACAGTTTAAGGAAAATAGTCCAGCTGGGTTAAATGAAAGAGCAGTCTAGCCCTGTTCCAGATATAATACGGGCCATCCGATGTAGTAAATGAACTAGTGTGAACGGAGGTGACAGTATATCATAAGCCACTAAAGATTATAGACTAGACGGGGCACTCTGGAACCCATAGTACAGCAAAGATAGATGGTTACTGTTCTCAAACTCATCGAAGGAATATCAGTATAGCAGAAGACGGGTGAACTCATAATCAGTGATAAGGAATGTCAGTCTTCTAAACAGAACAACACGTCCTAAATGCCGTGTCTTTTCAGCTTTAAGTAAGATTTATTAAACCATTCTGGAGAGGTTGACTGCTTGGGTTGCATAAAATAGTACTACGCTGCTAAGATATCTTGTGAACATTTCTGTAATTTTAGCTGTCAGAAAGACATTGGTATTGATGTGACAGTACAAATGCAGTAAATATTAGTTATATGAGATATCCATATCAGTTAACCATACATCCAAGTACATTTTAGCAAAACTTCCCCAGACACGTATCTCAAGCTAAATGTGACTAAAGTGTTAAATGTCTGGTCATTAGTTATGTAAGCAGAGAAATAGCCGACTACTATAAAACAACGCCTAGACAGACTATGTGCTATTAAGAGCAGACAGGTGTTGTCCACATCACCGCAGATTAAATCTTCGATAGTAAGGGTCTCAGAAGTCAGTTTTAATGGATTTGTCAAGCCATTTACACCCTTTGGAATATAAAGTTTGATATTATTCAGTTGATAAGGAGATCCCCAAGAGAAGTTCTGTTGTATTAATCCTCACGTAAGCATCAACACTCTTTGTGACATTCTAAAAGGCTATCGGCAGATAAAGACTTCTTGTGCACCACCGTAATGGCCATTTAAAATAATTAGACTGCGCAGTATAAAACAAGAAAGTAAAAGAGTTTAAATGTATTGGCTGTAGCAGATAGTATTGCTACAATTGTATTTGATATTGTATCTTATTTCAGGTAATATTGTTTCTAGTCAGAAATGCTAAGTTGCTAATTGTATCTAGCTGTATTTATTTATTCTAATAAGTGAGTTATTATTAACTTAGTATAAGGTTATTTTCCTCAAAGACAGTCTAGACTGATGAAAGCTGAGTAATAAAACTGTTTAAATGTCACATTCATTCTTTTCAGTGGAGACGAAATACTCATAATTAAATAAGCAAAGTGGGTTTATTTTTTTCTTTGTTGAGCTAAATAGCGATTAATAGGAATAACTTCATCTTCACCTTGCCGCAACGAACAGGAAGAATAAGAACAGGAAAAGATACACTATAAGCTAATTGTTGAAACAGGTTTTACATTTGTTACACACACCCTTTTTATTGAACAGCGAGTATGCCCTCCCCTTGCGGGTGGACTACGGATGTTCCCGTGCGGGTTCGTCCACGGCTCTGCTAAAGTAAGGGGGGTGAGCCTGCGCAGTGCGGGTTATGTTAAGGAGGTGGTTGTGAGGCCCCTCCTATTTTATGGTTTATTATAGTTGACTGGTGCTGGTGAGTTGGTAGCGCCTTTTTCTTGCTATCCTCCAATATTCTTAGTTTAAACGACAGGTCACCAAACAATAAATATCTGTTTGACCTTTTAAATCTAGCAGTTGGTGTCCGTGTGTTTATTTCTTAGTGATAAGCTAGCTAGTTATAAATGTTAAGTTCGTCGGAATAAAGTCATGGGTGGTTTAAGCAGGCAGAGATCCGCATAGGCTCGAAGCCACATAAACACCCTGAATTTTTCTGACATGTGTTGAGGATAGGCAGGGCTAGCCTTAGTGATTGACAGTTGTGGTCAGGTGACAGATGGGTGCCTATTAGGGATATGTAGGAGGAGTATACACAGGGGTATATAGTCCTGGGATTTGGCAGCCATCTTCCTCTTGCCAGTTTTCTTGGATGCCCTCCCACCCTCCCTGTAAGGTTGCTCGAGGCTCGCTTTTCGGACCTCTCTTTCCATTTCATAGCAGGCTTTGATAGCCAGATGGGCGGAAAGTCGCTACCAGCCAGCGGTCAAATAGTTACATAAGTGGTCACTGTGGGGCACCCCCTTTTGATTGAACAGCGAGTATGCCCTCCCCTTGCGGGTGGACTACGGATGTTCCCGTGCGGGTTCGTCCACGGCTCTGCTAAAGTAAGGGGGGTGAGCCTGCGCAGTGCGGGTTATGTTAAGGAGGCGGTTGTGAGGCCCCTCCTATTTTATGGTTTATTATAGTTGACTGGTGCTGGTGAGTTGGTAGCGCCTTTTTCTTGCCATCCTCCAATATTCTTAGTTTAAACGACAGGTCACCAAACAATAAATATCTGTTTGACCTTTTAAATCTAGCAGTTGGTGTCCGTGTGATTATTTCTTAGTGATAAGCTAGCTAGTTATAAATGTTAAGTTTGTCGGAATAAAGTCATGGGTGGTTTATAATGTACAAAAAGACAGCAAACTACATGTACAGTAGTTTAATTTGGACCACATGGCCTGCCTGGTAGTGGTATCACATCCTATAGCAACAATACACTGTTCAACACTTAAGTCACGTAATCGGTCAGGCAGAGATGCACCTCTCTGCCGGTAACCTCAGGGTACCATGTGTAAAATGTGGCACTGGTGCTCCCGAACTGTGCCATGTGGAACGCAAAACTGGATTTAAGCAGCTAGCTCCTCCTGTGGAATGCAACAACATCTAATGCAGCTACCAGTTAGCAAGCAACATCAGTGCACATGTGCAGACCAGTAGGGACCATATGGTAGCACTGATCCCAAGTTTTGAATGAACAGCTAAACTACAGGAATAATTTATTAAACTCAATAAAACAGGAGTTAAAGAGAAAGTCTCATATCAGCACATCCCTAGGCATACAATGCTAGCAAACTCAATGTGGTATTAGAATATTACTAGATATGTGCACAGGACCATTTTTGCTGGATTTGGAATTGGCCCTGATTCGTCATCCGGCTTTGTATTTGGTTTTTGCCAAACTGCCGTGACTGGTTTTGTTTTTTTGTTTTCAAAAATTGACTAGCAAAACTAAAATCACATAATTTGGGCCTTTTTTTTGTTCCCTGGGGGTGATTCAGACCTGATCCTAGAGGTGCTAAATTTAGCACATTTATGATCAGATTCTCTGACATGCGGAGGGACGCCCAGCACAGGGCTAGTATGCCTCACATGTTAGGCGCCCGTATGAGACCCACAGCCATTTTTGTGATAGCATCGGCTGCGTGTGATGTCATGCAGCTGCCACGACTACGCCCCCTGTTTCTCCGTTGCCGCCCCTGTTTTGAAGTCTCGTCCCTGCAATACTCCATCTCCGTCTTTGAAATGGAGCGTTGCCTCCCCCCCCCTTCCCCCCCGGTGACCATCTCTGCCTCATAGACAGGCAGAAGCAATCGCATTTTCTGTGGGGCGCCGTAGAAAATGCAGGCGCATGCGCAGGATGGGCCCTGCGCAGGATCCCGCATCCTCTTAGCAATTTTTACCGTTGGATCGATTATTGCGATTGCGATCCAACCTGAATCAGGCTCTATTTGTAAAATATAAAATATACATCACAATATTAGATGCCACTAAGTGAGCAAAACTGACGGCAAATGGCAGTAATAAAATTTTTCTCATGTAATAATTTTAAATAATAAGTGAAATCACATTTCCCTTAGGTCAGTCATGTAAAAGACAAGGGCCTCAAACCAGAAATAACCAGTCTTAGCCGGTCTGGTGGGGTGTGTGAGGTCATGCTGTGATGTCATAATGGAAACTGCCTATGTCAGGCAGAGGCGTATCTAGCACGGGGCGAGCAGGGCACGTGCCCTGGGCGCCATGGCAGCCCCAACAGAGGGGGGCGCCACCGGCACCTGCACGGCCCACTCACCCCATGCTTCAGGGATTCCGCCGGCGCTACCCGCGGCGCCTTCCCTGTCTCCCCGGCTACTGTGCCTGTCACAATAGACAGGCAGCGGCAGCCAGGAGCCTCCCCCTACTCCCCCCTGCAAAGTGACTGTGTACGCGATCGCGACCGCGGAGGTGCGCGCATGCGCGTGCGCGACCTCGGGGGGGGGGGGGGGGGGGGCGTGCGGCCCCTGAACAGCAGTGAGTGCAGGTGAGCGAGAAGGGGGTGCGGGACATTTTGTGTGTGTGTGTTAAGTGTGTGTGTGTAAATTGTGTGTGTGTCGGTCAGTGTGCGTGTGTGTTGTGTGTGGGACAGTGCGTGTGTGTTAATTGTGTGTGTGTGGGACAGTGTGAGTGTGTTAATTGTGTGTGTGGGACAGTTTGAGTGTGTGTAAATTGTGTGTGTGTGTGTGTGTGTGTGTGTGTGTGTGTGTGTGTGTGTGTGTGTGTGTGTGTGTGGGACAGAGTGCGTGTGTTAATTGTGTGTGTGTGGTACAGTGTGTGTGTGTGTTAATTGTGTGTGTGTGTGTGTGTGTGACAGTGTGAGTGTGTTAATTGTGTGTGTGGGTCAGTGCGTGTGTGTTAATTGTGTGTGTGTGGGACAGTGTGAGTGTGTTAATTGTGTGTGTGGGACAGTTTGAGTGTGTGTAAATTGTGTGTGTGTGTGTGTGTGTGTGTGTGTGTGTGTGTGTGTGTGTGTGTGTGTGTGTGGGACAGTGTGCGTGTGTTAATTGTGTGTGTGTGGGACAGTGTGTGTGTGTTAATTGTGTGTGTGTGTGACAGTGTGAGTGTGTTAATTGTGTGTGTGGGACAGTGCGTGTTTGTTAATTGTGTGTGTGTGTGTGTGTGTGTGTGTGTGTGTGTGACAGTGTGAGTGTGTTAATTGTGTGTGTGGGACAGTTTTGAGTGCGTGTTAATTGTGTGTGTGTGGGACAGTGTGCGTGTGTGTTAATTGTGTATGTGTGGGACAGTGTGAGTGTGTTAATTGTGTGTGTGTGTGGGACAGTGTGAGTGTGTTAATTGTGTGTGTGTGGGACAGTTTGAGTGTGTATTAATTGTGTGTGTGTGGGACAGTGTGCGTGTGTTAATTGTGTGTGTGTGGGACAGTGTGCGTGTGTTAAGTGTGTGTGTGTGTGTGTGTGTGGGACAGTGTGAGTGTGTTAATTGTGTGTGTGTGGGACAATGCGTGTTTGTTAATTGTGTGTGTGGGACAGTGTGCGTGTGTGTTATTTGTGTGTGTGGGACAGTGTGCGTGTGTGTTATTTGTGTGTGTGGGACAGTGTGCGTGCGTGTGTGTTAATTGTGTGTGGGACAGTGTGCGTGTGTTAATTGTGTGTGTTAATTGTCCTGGCGGTTATTGGCGTCTGTAGTGTGCGCCCCGTCCTCCTCCGCTGCCGCTGACAGGAGCGGCGGTGTGCGGCTCTCCCCCTCCTCCGCCGGCTCCGTCCTCCCGTCGTGGCCCTGCAGTGTGTGCCGGTCTCCCCAGCAGCAGCAGCAGCAGGTTAGTCTCTCTCCCCCCCCCCTCGCTCTCTCTCTCTCTCTCTCTCTCTCTCTCTCCTGTGGATTGCAGTTTGTAAGTATCATTTTAATTTTTACAGGTACCCCTATTGAATTCTACTGGACAAGTGGACGTGATCGGCGTGGGATGTAGGTAAGTAATCTGTCTCTTATTTTTACAGGTACCCCTATTGGATTCTACTGGACAAGTGGACGTGACCGGCGTGGGATGTAGGTAAGTAATCTGTCTCTCATTTTTACAGATTCCCCTACTGGATTCTACTGGACAAGTGGACGTGACCAGCGTGGGATGTAGGTAAGTAATCTGTCTCTCATTTTTACAGGTACCCCTATTGGATTCTACTGGACAAGTGGACGTGATCGGCGTGGGATGTAGGTAAGTAATCTCTCTCTCATTTTCACAGGTACCCCTATTGGATTCTACTGGACAAGTGGACGTGATCGGCGTGGGATGTAGGTAAGTAATCTGTCTCTCATTTTTACAGATTCCCCTACTGGATTCTATTGGACAAGTGGACGTGACCAGCGTGGGATGTAGGTAAGTAATAATCTGTCTCTCATTTTTACAGGTACCCCTATTGAATTCTACTGGACAAGTGGACGTGACCAGCGTGGGATGTAGGTAAGTAATCTGTCTCTCATTTTTACAGGTACCCCTATTGAATTCTACTGGACAAGTGGACGTGACCAGCGTGGGATGTAGGTAAGTAATCTGTCTCTCATTTTTACAGATTCCCCTACTGGATTCTACTGGACAAGTGGACGTGACCAGCGTGGGGTGTAGGTAAGTAATCTGTCTCTCATTTTTACAGGTAACGCTATTGGATTCTACTGGACAAGTGGACGTGACCGGCGTGGGATGTAGGTAAGTAATGTGTCTCTCATTTTTACAGCTACCCCTATTGGATTCTACTGGACAAGTGGACGTGACCGGCGTGGGATATAGGTAAGTATGTGTGAGTGTGTCAGTGTGCTTTAATAAATTTTTACTGTCACGGTGTGTGAGTTGTGTTTTTATTTGGGTATTTTTTCTGTTGTAGAACTACAGGTACCGGCGGGCCCGTTATTTCCCTGCATGTTGTTACTTGAGGTTCTCCAAGTACCAGCAAGCGGGGGAGGCTTTCTGGGCCTTGTTGTTCCACAACAAAAAACAATATTCTTTTTTTACTTACATGGCTATCAGCCTCCCATCCACAGCCCACGGATGGGGGGGACAGCCTCGGGCTTCACCCCTGGCCCTTGGGTGCCTGGAGGGGGGGTGACCCCTTGATTTAAGGGGTCCCCACTCCTCCAGGGAACCCCGGCCAGTGGTGACTAGTTGGGGGGGTAATGCCACGGCCGCAGGGACCTACATAAATGTGTCCCCCGGCTGTGGCATTATGTCCCTGGCTAGTGGAGCCCGGTGCTGGTTTTAAAAATACGGGGGGACCCCTACATCTTTTGTCCCCCGTATTTTTGGAACCAGGACCGGACTAAGAGCCCGATGCTGGTTGTCTAAATACGGGGAACCCCTGTCCAATTTTTTCCCAGTATTTAAACAACCAGGACCGGCTCAAAGAGCCCGAGGCTGGTTATACTTAGAAGGGGGACCTCACGCAGTTTTTTTTTACATTTTTAACCCATTCAGACCCTTCTCCATTAAGTTAATGGAAACCCTGGACAACAAAATTGCATTCATGTCCTCCTCCCACTCCCTTCCCAGTCCCAAACACTGATTATTATTTTTTTCTATAAAAATGTACAATATATCACAAGTATGATGAGCAGGCATGCAGCGGGCATTGGCGACTTTGGACTGAGTTGCAAATTAGTGGCGGAGGCCTGGGTCAGTTGATGGTGGGCGAGTTTGTAAGCCATTGGTGGTGGCAGCGGGCATCGGCTCAGAGGCAGTGGCGGGCATTGGCTCGGTGGCGGTAGGGGTCATCGGCAGGATTCGGCGGACATTATGGCTGTAGTGCCTCACCGCATGCCACTGACCTCACCGCACGCCACTGGTGTGTGGGACAGTGTGCGTGTGTGTTAATTGTGTGTGTGGGACAGTGTGAGTGTGTGTTAATTGTGTGTGTGTGGAACAGTGTCAGTGTGTAAACTTTTGCAGTCCAGTGTGTGTGTGGGGGAGAGGAAAGTATGAGAATGTGTGTGTGTGTAGTCTGAGTGGGTGTGTGTAGGATTTGGGGGTGGCCAGTCTGTGTGTGTGTAATCAGTGTGTGTGGGATGTACTAATGGCCATTTACCGAAGAGAGATATGTATTAAACCACGGGCACTGAGATGCCCTTCTCACTCACCATCCAGCTGGGTGGGCGAGCCGGGCGGGTGGAAAGCCAGCAGCAGGGGCAGCATGCCGGATATCAGCAGCTGAGGGTGGGGGCTGTAATGCACATGCGGAGCCCAAAGCCGGAGATCAGCAGCATGCTGACCGGCAATAAGCAGCTTCTGCTTCCACGTTCAACATGCTGCTGATCTCCGGCTTTGGGCTACGCAGGGTTCGGGGGATGGGTGTCCTCTGCCGGTGTACTGCAGCTCCGGGGGTGCGGGCTCCGGAGGCTTTCAGCACTGTTGAATATCCAGCTGCCTCAAGTATGTACAGCCCGCACCCTCTGCTGCTGATATCCGGCATGCTGCTGTTGGCTGTCCCCCCGCCCGGCTCGGCCACACAGCTGTATGGTGAGAAGGGCATCTCAGTTCCTGAGGTTTAACACATATGCCTCAGAAAATGGCCTCTGCGGTAAACGATACTAATGCTTACCGTGACAGTAACAGCGGGGAGGAAGGCGCACATCGGGATCCTGCAGCATGAAACAAGAACCCCTTCGGAGCGCAGCAGACCACACTGAAAAGGGTGCATACCCGGTGCGGTGCTCTGCATCCCGGGTGGTGCCGAAGATGTGGAGTGTCGGAGGTGGCAGAAGCGCCGCAGCTTGGGGTGAGAAACCGCTGCAGCCCTTCCGCTGCTAAACTCTGCAATTAGTCTATTAAGGGGGTGGGCTCCCCTCATCATAGTGCCCCACAGGCCATGTTAATTCTGGGGGTAGGATCCCCTAACTCTATAATGGGAATTTTGGCTCATATCATGTGCTGTAACGTGAATGTTGGCTAATACCGTGTGCTATAATGTGAATTTTGGCTCATACCGTGTGCTGTAATGTGAATTTCGGCTCATACCATGTGGGGAAATGTGAATTTTGGCTCATACCATGTGGAGTAATGTGAATTTTGGCTCATACCGTGTGCTATAATGTGAATTTCGGCTCATACCGTGTGCTATAATGTGAATTTTGGCTCATACCATGTGGGGTAATGTGAATTTCGGCTCATACTGTGTGCTATAATGTGAATTTCGGCTCATGCCGTGTGGGGCAATGTGAATTTCGGCTCATACTGTGTGCTATAATGTGAATTTCGGCTCATACCGTGTGCTATAATGTGAAAGGGGCACCAGTACTAGATAGTATAAGGGGTCCTACTACACTGAAGGACACGCCCCTTTTGAGTGACCACGCCCCTTTTCCGGCGCGCGCATAATTGCTATCTGCACTCTTTCATTCCACCTTCAAAAATTCAACTTCGACCACTGCACCTACATACACATACATACACACCCTGACATCTTTATATGCAGTGACACCGGTGGCGTCTGCACATACTTTCCTTTTGTATTTTTTTTTTATTATCATTTTATTAATTTATTATTTTTATTAAGAAAAAATTATTATTATTTTTTTTGTGGGGGGGCGCCATTATTGATCTTGCCCTGGGCTCCAAAAACCCTAGTTACGCCTCTGATGTCAGGGCTATGCTGTTGCTGTCTCTTGCATATGCTTTCAGAGGCCTGGCACGGCATAGCACACTGATAGAAGGTTAGTGACTGGACAAAGATAAGAGCAGCTTATTTTGAATCGTCGGCAGACGTTTAGCATGACTATTATAATATAAGACTTACGACCTTGGGGATAGCATATTATTGGATAAAAACAAAATCTCACACTTACTGGGACAGTGCCATTACTTAACATCCACAAGCGGCTGCAAATCGGCCATTGGAGACATATGAAGGGTGCTTTACTCTCTCTCTCTCTCTCTACCTGCCTAAATCCCAGTGTGCCAGAGTTGCACGCTGATCCATTTTTATTAATATGTAGAGATGTAAGAGAATTAAATTGTGCTTTAATCATTACCTTTGTTTTTATCCAATACTATATACAGATGTAGCCATGCTGATCATGGCTACATCTGAGGGAAACGTGCACTCTCGACGCAGCAATGCGCACCTGTGCCTAGCTATGTCGAGTTGCGGCATTTGCCGCCCCCATCCATGTGAATGGGGCACACACATGTCTTAGATGTCCAGATGTACCCGGTGCGGTCGCGACTAACAAGGCGCAATCGCCTTAAGATGTAGCCACAACGAGAATGGCTACATTTGTACAGTTGTAATTCCTGTTAGCGTCAGAAATGAATGCTATGGTGGTTATGACTGTCCCCCACCCCCTCATTACCACTCAGGGAGTGAGGGGGGAGGGGGACAGTCATAACTCATAGGGGTACAGGGGAAACCACCGGTGGGCCCTACTGCCTGGGGGCCCACCTCCTCGTCTATGGATCAGGTCCCGTCTGTGCACTTGAATTGTACATTATACATATTATCTACAGTGCATTGCAGTTATTAATCTGGTACATTATCATGCATGCACTAGCAGTATTTACTATATATATTTATCATGGGCCTATACCATGTTAGCCAAGCCTCTGTGGCAGCAGGCCACACCCTTAAGCATGGGCCTTTACCTCTGCATTGCCCCGGTGGGCTCTCCATGCCCCACTTATTTCTTGCTCTCTTTTTTCACTCTCTCACCATTGACGTATAGGTGCGTTTTTCTCCTGCCGGGTAAATAGGTCAAAATATCAGATTTGAGGTGACAGATGGGAAGATTGGGTTAGGCAAGGTTAGTTGGTGGGCGGGTGGTCTGGGCAAACCAGGGACGTGCAGTCAGGGAAGGCAGGGGAGGCAGTGCCTCCCTTGTCATTAATGATTAAAATAATATAAAGAAGATACTTATGACACATACTGTATTCTGTGTCATAAGTATCTCCTTTATATTAATCTAATCATTATCCCTGTTTAAATGTGTTTGGGAGGCACCGATCGTGGTGCCTCCCATTGTGAATGGGGAAGGGTGTGGGAGCGTGGGGCCGGGGTGGGCGAGGCCTAGCCACGGGCATTAAAAGGCCATTTGAAATGCATGGGAAAGCGGCACCATTAGAGGTGCTGCTTCCATACAGGGACGTGCTTTCAACCCATGAAAGCACGCCCCTGTCAGTGAGGCCACAGTGATTGGCCAGAGGATCCGTCACTGGAACCGCTGCCATCACTATATGGGTGCGTGGAGGTGTGGGCATTGGTGGCAGTGAGAGTATTAGTGGCACTGCCATTCTGCAGAGTTTGGCAGCGGAGCAGTACCAATTTCCAAAATTGCACCTCAGCGTAATTTTTTAAATTCAAGATGGCAACCACGAGCCAATCACGGCTCGCTGCGTCATCACCCTGGCCCCTCCGGCTGACTTATATAAGTCAGCACGAGGCATCGGCGTCAGTCCGATGGCGGAAGAACTCCTGAAGAAAGAAGACGCTGGAAATCCTGGATGGGCGGCAGCCATGCAAACTAGCTTAAAGGCCACCGCCCCCAGGTGAAGACCCTGAATAATAAACTTTTTTTTAAAGATGGTGTGGTGTTTTTATTTTAATATTTTCTTTACAGGTGGACTACAGATGCCAGCGGGCCCTTTATGTCCGGACATGCTGGCACTTGTGGTTCTCCAAGTGCTATGCAAAAAAGCTTAACGGCTGCCGCCCACCAGGTGAAGACGCTGGAAGCCCTGGGAAGGCGGCAGCCATGCAAAAGAGCTTAAAGGCCGCTGCCTCCCCGGTGAAGACGCCGAAAGCCCTGGGGAGGCGGTGGCCCCCCAGGTGAAGGCGTCGGAAGCCCTGGAGAGGCGGCAGCCATGCAAAAAAGCTTAAAGGCCGCCGCCCCCAGGTGAAGACCCTGACTAATAAACTTTTTTTTAAAGACGGAGTGGTGTTTTTATTTTAATTTTTTTTTACAGGTGGACTACAGGTGCCAGTGGGCCCTTTATGTCCGGACATGCTGGCACTTGTGGTTCTCCAAGTGCTATGCAAAAAAGCTTAACAGCCACACCGTCCACCAGGTGAAGACGCTGGAAGAGCCGGGAAGGCGGCAGCCATGCAAAAGAGCTTAAAGGCCGCTGCCTCCCAAGTGAAGACGCCGGAGAAAGACGACGGAAGCCCTGGGGAGGCGACGGCCCCCCAGGTGAAGACGGCGGAAGCCCTGGAGAGGCAGTAGCCATGCAAAAGTGCTTAAATGCCGCCGTCCCCAGGTGAAGACCCTGACTAATAAAAAAATTTTTAAAGACGGTGTGGTGTTTTTATTTTAATATTTTCTTTACAGGTGCCAGGGGGCCCTTTATATCCGGACATGCTGGCAATTGTGGTTCTCCAAGTGCTATGCAAAAGAGCTTAACAGCCGCCGCCCACCAGGTGAAGAAGCTGGAAGCCCTGGGAAGGCGGCAGCCATGCTAAAGAACTTAAAGGCTGCCGTCCCCAGGTGAAGACCCTGACCTGACTAATAAAAAAATTTTTAGAGACGGTGTGGTGTTTTTATTTTAATATTTTCTTTACAGGTGCCAGGGGGCCCTTTATGTCCGGACATGCTGGCAATTGTGGTTCTACAAGTGCTTATCAAAAGAGCTTAACAGCCGCCGCCCACCAGGTGAAGAAGCTGGAAGCCCTGGGAAGGCGGCAGCCATGCTAAAGAACTTAAAGGCTGCCGCCCCCAGGTGAAGACCCTGACTAATAAACTTTTTTCTGAAAGACGGTGTGGTGTTTTTAAAGAAGAGGAAGACGAAGAAGAAGAAGAAGAAGAAGAAGAAGAAGAAGAAGAAGAAGTAGTAGTAGAACAAAAAAGGCTACATTTTGCTTAAAATAAAAATAGACATTTATTTTTTAAATATATTTTGCTTGAAGTTGTCTTAATAAATAAATTCTCTCAAAAGGTGAAGAAATGACACATACTTAGGGAGACAAATATATTAGGAGAGTTTAGAACCATGCATTGTTTATTCTACACAGGAGAGTACTATGTGAGGCAGCCATTTTGGGTCCACTACATTGATTACACTGTGCTATAAGTAAAACATGGCAGTAAGCCATACAAAGGTAAAATGAAAAGCAACTAATAGGACACCTAGTTTACAGCTTACGCAGTAAGGAAAATGGTCTTACTCTATAATTGCTTTTAGATATCTTTCTCCTTTATAACTATTTTAAAGTGAGCTGAGGGGAAAATAACAATACAGGGTCCAGTTACGTTATAAAATAATAAAAAAAAATTCTCTGACCAAAAAATAAAAAATAAAAATGTATAATAATTCTCCAACACTCTGAAGATGGTAAGCTCACACTGTGAATTGCATAAAATATTTCTATGAACCCCACTTAATCACTGTTACACATTGGTTCTCACTGAGCGGAGGTTGAGATGAGAGGGGTGTTATTCGGCAGGATCACTGGAAGTGTTGTGGATCTCTGATAATCTCAGGTCTCTGAGGAGTTAAGTGAAAAACTACTGTCTCCCATTGTGATGCTCTAAGACATTGACAAGATGCCGCCGCATTTATGTGCAGGATTTAGGTCAGCAGCCATCTTGGTACAGGGAGTGAAGCCTTCCTGAAGGAACAGTATGGAATCTGCGCAGTAGCGCTCTCCCCTTTCAACACTTTTTATATACAAATAGGATAATAATGCTAAAACTCCCACATAGTCATCTAAATGTTCTGTTCTTATGGTCTCTGTATATGCTTGGTTTTTAGTTTCGTTGATTGTTCATGCATTTCTTTCTTGAACTATTGATGACAATAAAGTATTATTATAAAAAAAAGTAGTCACCATCCCGGCGGTCAGCTTACCACCACCGGGATCCCGGACACCGAATGCAGTCAGTGGGGCCAAGGACTATTCCCACTAGTTGGTGTCCATGACACCCATAGAGGGAATAGAACCTGTGGCAAGCGCAGCAAGCCACCAAGCTCGCAGCGTGAAGCCCGCAGCAAGGGGCTTCGTTTCGCTTGCCCCTCTCCCGGCATGCTGGCAGTCAGGATCCCGTCAACGGTATGCTGACCACCAGGATCCCGGCCGCCGGTCAACAACGCATCTGAATTATTACTTGTGCCTGGTGTAGGATTTTCAAATATGTGTAGTTTACTGTATACAAGGATATAAAACCTTAAATGAACTGAGATCTAAGGTGTATTACATGTAGTTATAAAAATAAGTTTATTTTATGGCAGTAGTTTCCATACAGGGGGCAGTGAGACCCTGGGGTTCCTTGGGAAAGGTGGGAAGGGGGGGATAGGGGAGGCCTTGCAGTGGTGCCGTAGTTTGGTCGTCCATGAACAATTCAAATTGCTTATACTGAATTTAATCGGCAAAACCAGTCCTTCCCCACATAACTGAACCTAAGGATGACATATTATAAACACTATTTACTTCATTTTATATTTTTTTCTAAATTTCTCACTAAGAAACTATGGTCTTGGGGTGCCTTGACAGAAATTCTGAAACTCTAGGGCAGGGGTGTCAAACTCGCAGCTCCCACCGCATCCTTTTGTGGCCCGTGGGCAGGGGTCCTTTTGCGGCCCAACCACCTTGCTTGCAGCGAGGGCAGGAGAGCACAGCGCACACCTCTCTTGCTCCCCAGTCCAATCTCCGGCGATGGCACGGGTATCTTAAATCAGGTGCCGGTCCGTGTTCACGGGCCAGAAGCCAATCAGGAGCAGTGCCAGAGTCTTTGCTTTCTATGTGCAGTGCCATCTTCCCAAAGAAATCACCATGAAGATGGCGCCACTGACACTGGCTACAGCACAGGCATACTGGGGAGGGGTAGCAAACTGGGGCTTCTGCCAGGCCCCTCCAGCAGCCCCTTTACCAATGCTCGTCTTTTTGTCGTTTTTATAACAACATGGTGACGACACTGTAGCAAAGAGATTTTCAACCCTTTACAACTCGCGGCACACTGAACAAGATTTAAGTATTGCCAAGGCACATTCAAATATAATGGTGATGCATGGTGCAGTTGCATGTCCTTTGATGTCATGTTACAGCTTCTCCATAGGTAACGCCTGAGCTACATCTGAGAAAGCCAGAAGAGCCCAACACTGCCCGGGTCCAAAATAAGAACTGGCTCTGCAACCACTAAACCCACCAGTATTGATCGTTCCAGGGCCTCAGTAACGGCAAAACACTGACGGGCCTGGATGTGCTTCTATGGCGGCACACCTGGAGACTGCTCAGGGCACACTAGTTTTCATTGTTTTGTCCTTAAATGAGGTTATCATTGAAACACTGGAACAGTAATAAACAACATAACAACAGTGGAAATTGGGTTCACACAAAGCCTTACATAGCCAAAGATAAATAGGGACACCCTACAATAAAAATATATACACATAATAAAACTGTAAGGGTTGTGTCTGTACATAGACATTTTTTTATTGAGAATTATACTTCTAGGGACTGTTTATGGACCATGGAGACAAAAAAAAGTGAAATTTAGACTGTGTCTGTACGTTCTGGCATCACACAAAAACTACTGTATGAATTTATATCACATTTTCACTGTTGTATAGCTTAGTGACCTAGAAAAGGACTGAGGTATGTATGGTCTCGATCTAACATCAGGGAGAGGAACAATAAATGAACAACCAGATGCTTGCAGTGTGCAGGCTCCTCAAGTCCAAAAAGGATGCGGTTACAATACCAGCGCTGGCATCATGAACACTGACTAGCCCGCCAGTTGGCATGCTGAGCAACAGGGACTATTCCCATAGAGTGGGATAGAACCTGTGGCAAGCGCAACGAGCCAGCAAGGGTCTTTGTTGTGCTGGCTGAAACCCCCCTGCTGGCCATCTGACAGACGGAATCCCGACGTCGGTATGGTGACCGCCAGTCTCCCAACCACCGGTCACCCAATACCAACCTGTCCAAAATGACTATACAGTATGAGTGGAATTATTACACTCACTTAGTGCAGTTGGACTTCCAGCGTATAGCACTGCACTGACAGTTGGTGTTCCGGTCATGCTTCTGCAGACCTTGACTCTGCCCAGGTTATACTTTTTTCAGCTAGAAAGCTGTCCAATCTGATTTTGAATGCATTTACAGAGTCTGCCATTATTACCTTCTCCGGCAGGGAGTTCCAAATCTTTATTGCCCTGAAGAACCCCTTCCTACGTTTTGTATGGAATTTTCTCTCCTCTAACCTCAGTGAGTGTCCATGTGTCCTATACAGAGTTCTATTAATAAATAAATCCCCTGCTAACTCCTTGTAATGACCCTTTACATATTTGAAGATATTAATAATATCTCCTCTTAGACGCCTCTTTTCTAGAGTATACATATTTAACATAGTTAGCCTTTCCTCGTACTCCAGTGTCTCTAACCCTTTAATCAGTTTAGTAGCACGCCTTTGAACTCTTTCGAGTTCTGCAATATCTTTTTTATAATATGGTGCCAAAAACTGGACACAATATTCCAGGTGCGGACGTACCAATGATTTGTACAGCGGCATGATTATATCCTGGTCCCTGGTCTCAATACCCCGTTTTATGCAAGCAAGGACTTTACTTGTCTTCTTCACTGCATTTTGACACTGTGTACTGTTATTGAGTGTATTATCTATGAGGACCCCCAAATCTTTTTCCACTACTAATACCCCTATATTTTCCCCATTAAGTGAATAGGATGCAAGTTTGTTTTTAATCCCAAAATGCATAGCTTTGCATTTTTCAATATTGAACCTCATTCCCCATTTAGACACCCAAAATTCAAGTTTAAATAAGTCATTCTGTAGAGACTCCACATCTATTTCTGAATTAATTACCTTACACAGTTTAGTATCATCTGCAAAGATTGATACTATGCTTCCCAGGCCTATTCCTAGGTCATTAATACATATATTGAACAGTAGCGGACCAAATATGGACCCTTGTGGTATACCGCTGACTACTAGTGCCCAGCTGGAGAACATCTCATTGACCACTACTCGTTGTACCCTGTTATCCAGCCAATTACCTATCCATGTACAAACAGTGTATCCTAGGCCAAGTTCCCTTAATTTGATGATCAGTCTCTTGTGAGGCACTGTATTGAAGGCTTTTGCAAAATCTAAATAGACCACATCCACTGCTTTTCCCTGGTTAAGATTATCGCTCACTTCGTCGTAGAAGCTAATTAAGTTAGTTTGACATGATCTGTCCCTCACAAACCCATGCTAACTCCTGCTAATAAACTTAGTATTCCGCAGATAATCCTCTATGCTATCCCTCAAAATTCCTTCCAATATTTTACCCACTATAGAGGTTAAACTAACTGGTCTATAGTACCCAGGATGATTTTTAGAACCCTTTTTAAATAATGGCACTACCTCAGCTATACGCCAATCCATCGGTACCATACCCGATTTAATGGAACTATAGAAAATCAAGTATAAGGGTCTTGCAAGCTGTGCCTTAAGCTCCATAATAACCCTCGGATGAAAACCATTTGGTCCCGGTGATTTATTAATCTTTATGTTGCTTAGTCTCTCCAGGACTATTTCCTCACTTAAACAAGCATCTAGCCAAGAATCATTACCTTCACTGTCGTTATGCACTACTAACACCGTCTGATCCTCCCTGGTGAAAAAAAGCTGTTCAGTATATCCGCTTTTATTTTGTCATCGTTTCCAAGGCTCACAGTTCATCTTTTAATGGGCCTATGTTCTATTTCTTTAACCCTTTAATGTTTATGTATTTATAAAACTCTTTGGGATTGGCTTTATTCTCTATAGCAATTTGTTTTTCGTTTACAATTGTAGCTGCCCTTATTACTTTTTTGCATCTTTTATTGCATTCTTTGTAATACTGGAATGACTCCTCCCCTCCATTAGTTTTAAATGCTTTAAAAGAACACCTCTTTTTAGCCATTGCTGCTTTGACATCCTTATTAAGCCACATTGATTTGAGTCTATTACTCTTGCGTTTACTGCCCAAGGCTATGAATTTGTGAATATTGCTATCAAGCAACCCTTTTAAAGCATCCCACATTTCCGATGTGTCTTTACCATGAAACAAAACTTCCCAGTCAATGTCGTTTAGTGCCTGTCTCAGCATATTGAAGTTAGCTTTTCTAAAGTTTAATGTTTTTGTTGATTCCTTATAGCTATGTTTCTTGAAACTGATGCTGAATGTGATCATATAGTGATCACTGTTTCCCAAGGTCTCCCCAACACTAGGAAGTCCCCCATTCCCGCAGCTTTCTCAATTTGCTGTGAGAGCAGTTCCTCGTCACGTATGCTAATATCTGGTTGCTTGTAGCACGTGCCAATGACTAGTTTCTTTATTTCAGTGCCCCCACTAGTGATCTCAACCCATAGTGATTCCACATTATCACCAGTCCCCTCGTAAATAACATATATTAAGTTTGGTTTTAGAGATGGTTTTACATAGAGACATACCCCTCCTCCCATTTTGGTAGCCCTGTCCCTCCTGAGAAGTGAATATCCCTCCAAATTAGTAACCCAGTCGTGAGAGTCGTCCCACCATGTTTCCGTAATACCTATAATATCATACTGATTTTTTGATACATGCCATTCCAATTCCCCCATTTTACCTGATAGGCTTCTTGCTTTCGCAAGCAGACATTTTATGTTAATATTTCCTTTGCCCTTTTGCTTTAATGGTAACTTACCATTATTTACAAGTGTCTTTCTAGAATTACTCTTACCGACTGTTATTCTATTCTCTACCTTACCCCCCATCAGGGGTTAAGGTGCAATCAGTGAGATTGCTGGACTATTCAGGGAGTTTGGTAGATTGCTTCTATTTCAGGGAGTCTCCTGCAGAATGAGGGAGCGTAGGCAAGTATGTTTATACCAACAGAAAGCAGGCAGAGATCCGCATAGGCTCGAAGCCACATAAACACCCTGAATTTTTCTGACATGTGTTGAGGATAGGCAGGGCTAGCCTTAGTGATCGACAGTTGTGGTCAGGTGACAGATGGGTGCCTATTAGGGATATGTAGGAGGAGTATACACAGGGGTATATAGTCCTGGGATTTGGCAGCCATCTTCCTCTTGCCAGTTTTCTTGGATAGTGGTAAGAACATCCTGTCAGCAATTGTCAAGTAATCCTTCCCTTTTGTTATACTGCATATATTGCTGCTCCCTCTCCTGCTACTACTGTGCGCTGTTATTAGGTGTCTTTAAGTTACAGCAGCAACATGCCCTGTCCCAAGAGAGCTGCGCCCCCCCCCCCCCCCGCCGCCTGGCGGAGGCCGCCCGACCGCTCGCAGCAGCGGGCTATCGCCGGCCGTGGGTGCGCGCGGTCCCCCCCTCCGCTTCGCCGCCCGCCGGAGGCAGTGTCCTGCTCTCCACGGGCGGCGGTGTTTCCCCAGCGACGACCGTTCTCAGAGCCCTGCGCAGCGGCGGAGCCGCGCGCGCCAAACTCAGGCCTCCACGGGCGAGCAGATGCTCCTCCACAGGGCCGCAGTTGGCGGGACACGTGACCCAGCGGGCGGGTGCCGCGACTCCACAAATGGGAGCGGAGTGACGGGGCTCTCACCAGCCAGCTCCCCTGCAGGTGCCTGGCTGGTGCAGGATTTGGTGTCCCTGCCTTCTGGTGCTGGGACAATTCGGGGTGCGGGGCCTGCGTTTGCGCAGTCGCAAACCGTTTTTCCCCCCGCGGTTTCCAGGGGTACCAATGTCGTGGTGGGCAGCGGGGTGTTAGGCGTAGGCGGGCAGGCATCTGGGATTTACCCGGGGGCGCTCCCGGTATCCCAGAAACTGCTGCCGCCCGTGAGTGGCCTGTGGCCCAGTGAGTCGACGCCATCTGCTGGCCAGCTCCTGGTGCAGCAGATGGGGTCAGGACCAATTTCCACGGCCGCTTCATTTGCGTACCGGGGCGGCACGTATACAGCTTCTCCCACGGATTTCCTTCCGGAGGCTTCGGTGTCGGTGGCCTGGTCGGGGTCACTGCAGCTCCCGGTCATGACTTCCGGGGCGGCACCCGTATTCCGCGGGGTTCCGGACCCCTTTTCGTCCACTTATTTGCCGGCGGCATTTACGCACGCGCAGGGATCGGTGACCTCCTGGCCCACGCCGAGTGGTCCGGGTTTTGCACAATGGGGGGGTTCTTACACCGGTGGTTTTACCCCAGGGGCTCTCGGGCAGACGCCTCACTGGGCGGCGCCGTTTTCTCAGGCTCCGTCCACTTGGCAAGCTGGTTTTACTTCCCCGGGCACATGGCCTCCAGCGTCTGGCGCAGCCGTGGGGATGGCGGGCGCCGCGGCATTGGGCATGCCCGCACTCGGTTCACAGCCCCCCCTCGCTGTTCCCCCTCCCCCGCTACCTCCGGTTTCCCCCCCGGAGGTGGCTGCTTTTGTGCCTCCCCCCCCCCCCCCTTCTGTTTCCCCACCAGGTGCAGGTACGTCGAGGGGGGTCTCGCCCCCGGGCGGATCGTCGGGGGCCACGACGGCAGCAACATCCACCGAGGCGCAGACAGGAGCGGTGACGGAGGCTGAACAAGTGGGGACGGGTGGATCTCGGGTCCCTGAAGAGGTTTCATCCGGCCCCACCGCCGCGGCAGTAGAAGCGGGCGGTCCTTCTGGAACGGGTGAGACAGTTAATTCTTCTTCTAGCTCTTCTTCCAGCTCCTCTTCGGATACTAGGTCTTCAGGGTCTCCCAGGCGCCCGCGTAAGTTAGCTAGGCTCATTGCGCATCGCTTGCACAAGAAAGATAGGAAGGCCAAGGGCGCAGTTGCGGCAGCCACACAGGACCCTCCGCGTTTTACGGAAATGGTGCACTGCGCAAACACTGCGGTCACCAGGGGTTTACGTAAACGGATGAGGGAGAAGATTAAGAAAGGTAAATACGTCGACATATTCACCCTTACGGATGACATGCGGAAGGGGTTCGATAAGGCCAAGAGGGTTGGGGGCATTGGAGAGAATGCATTTCGCAATTTTCACCAGTGGCTCCGAGGGTTTTTAGTGTTCACGGCGTGCTACGCCGAGACGAGGCCTACGGAATATCACAACACGGTCAAGTATTTGTACCTGGTGCATGACATGTACTTGACATCCAAGGGTTACGCGTGGCGGGATTACGATGAGAAATTCCGTCGTAACCAAGACGGGAACCCGACACTGCCCTTGGGGTTCAAGGACGTGGAAGTTTGGTTAGAAGTCACGCAGCATAATAAGCCCCTTCAGGAAGCCCAGGGCGACAAGCCGGGTTTAAGTGTCCAACCTAGCCCGCCTATGGGGAATAAAGGGAAATGCTTCGCTTTCAACGAGGGCAAGTATTCCCGGGGGGCCAACTGCCGTTTTCGCCACTCCTGCAAGGTGTGCAGCGGGGGGCACCCGGCCAAAGATTGCCAGTCCCCTTCCGGGTCCAGGCCCTCTGATGCTGCCGAGGTGCCCGGAAGTGGAAAGTAAGGCGTTTTCCCCCATCAACGTCCCCGAATTGGCTAAATGGTTGGGCAGTTACCCCGACGTCGGGGTTGTTTTTGTTGGAAGGTTTCCGTAGTGGTTTCAGGCTTCCCATCCCGGATTCGGTCCTCGTGGTCCCCAGGCGCAATTTAAAATCCGCACGAGATTTCCCCTCCGTGGTCGCCCGTAAGGTCCAGGCGGAAATCGATTTGGGGCGCATGTGCGGCCCTTTCCCGTCCCCACCACTGCCCCGGCTGTGCGTCTCACCGTTAGGGGTGGTCCCCAAGAAAACTCAGGGTCAATTCCGCCCTCATGGCCAAGCTGGACATTGAGTCCGCTTTTCGCCTCCTGCCCATCCACCCCGATTCTCTGCGTTTCCTTGGGTTCAGGTTAGGGGGTGGGTTTTATGTAGACAGGTGCTTGCCTATGGGGTGTTCCATTTCTTGTGCCTACTTTGAGAAATTCAGTTCGTTTTTACATTGGTGCATAGTGTCAGCCTCCGGCCACCCGGGGGTTGCCCACTACCTAGACGATTTTCTCTTTGTGGGTCCAAGGGAGGGGTCGGTTTGCGGGGATGTACTGGGTTTAGCCCAGAGTCTGTTCGGTCTCCTGGGCGTGCCAGTAGCCTCGGATAAGACTGAGGGGCCCACGGTGTGCCTCAGTTATTTGGGCATCGAAATCGATTCGGAAGCCGGTTGCTGCCGGCTTCCGGCCGATAAGATGCACAAGTTGCTGGGTCTCATAGAGCAGTGTCTCCTCACGCGCAGGGTCAGACTGCAACGGGTTCAGTCGTTGCTTGGATCTTTTAATTTTGCGTGCAGGATCATACCCATGGGCCGGGTTTTCTGCCGCAAGCTTGAGAGATCCATGTCGGGGGTTCGAAAACCTCACCATACGGTTTACATTTAGCGCGAGGTCAGGGAAGATTTGAGAACCTGGTCCACTTTTTTGGTTTCTTTTAACTGGGAGGTGTTGTGGCCAGCGAAGCGCTGTTCCAACGCCGCGTTGCAACTTTTTACCGACGCCGCTGGGGGTTCGGGCTTTGGGGCTTTTTTCAGAACAGAGTGGTGTGCCGCGCCGCGCCTTGGCCTGCAGCATGGGTGACCCGAGGTTTTACAAAGAACTTGCTCCTTCTAGAGTTATTCCCCTTGATAGTGGCTGTTGAGTTGTGGGCTCCCAGCTTGTCGGATCGGAGTATTGTATTTCGCTGCGACAATCTGGGCGTCGTACACGCCGTTAATAACCAGCGCTCGTCCTCTCCTGAGGCTCTGCGCTTGTTGCGTTATCTGGTGCTCAAGTGCTTGAGGCATAACATTCATTTCACGGCTGCGCATGTCCCGGGGGTTGACAATAGAATTGCTGACGTACTGTCGCGTTTTGAGTTCGATAAGTTTAGGGAGCTGGTTCCTGATGCTGCGATTGGGGGTCTATTGGTGCCGCCCTTCCTGTGGAGAATCGTTGACTAAGGCCCTCCCCGGTGAGTGGGACTTGCAGATGCGGGCTGGATACCGTTGGGGTATGGCGGCCCGGTATCAGTTGGCTAGGCTTGCGCCTGGTCTCAGGAATATGTTAAGGTTTTGTATTGCACCTGTTGCGCGAACCCGGAAACGTGTTTTACTCGTCGGTTTTTGAACGGCTAGCGTTCAGAAATGGAGGGTGTGAAGTGAATTTTTACATTTTCCTCCGAGGGAACCGAATTACAATTGGCATCACACACGGTTCACGGGAGGTTTTTTGAGTTTTCTCCTTCACTCGGGTTCTTAATGGCATGTTTTAAGTTATTTGTTTTCGATATGTTATAGTGTCTGACGGTAGGAAAATTTCTTTTGCAGCTACTTTGGACGTCTCGGATCAGATTTGGCTCATTGGCCATTCTTTTATTTTTTGGGCGGAGAGGCATCCAATGGCAGGACGAACAGGCGAATTGTTTAGGGACAAGGTAGTTAGATGGTTAGGAGTTAGAGGGTTGCGTTGGATGGGTTTGCTTCGGTTGCTGTTTCGCCATGAGCGAAGGTGGGGGCGGCCCGGCTGGATTGTCATTCACCTAGGCGGGAATGATATGGGTCGGGTCAAGGGCATCGATCTCATACTGAGTATCAAAGCGGACTTAGTGGCGTTGCGGGCATCCTGGCCCCAGGTGATAGTTGTGTGGTCTGACATGGTGCCCCGTTTCCACTGGCGGGGTGCCGTTCGCTTTTCTGCTATCGAGAAAGCGAGGAAGAAAGTTAATTCCGCTGTGTCAGTATACGTGCAGGCGATAGGAGGTTTAGTGGTTAGGCATCCGCTTTTGGTGCTGCACAATGTACAGTTTTATAGGGAAGACGGTGTTCACCTTTCCCCTGCGGGTATTGGTGTGTTCTTGGAAAGTATTTTTAGAGTGCTATCTGGTTGAATCTCTTCTCCTGTTGTTGGTTGGATGGCGGTCTGCGGTTTTTGTTAAAATCCTTGTTGTGGCGGAAAGTCGCTACCAGCCAGCGGTCAAATAGTTACATAAGTGGTCACTGTGGTGCACCTGTAATACCCTGTATATTATAGTAAGTTTAATTGCTGAGCTTGCTGAAATGCAGATTTACTAGTGGAATTTGTATATATATATATATGTGTAAATAAATAAGAAAATAAACTTTAATGACTACTAACGTGGAGGTGGCTCTCACATAAGAGCGCTAGAGCTGGGTAAACTGACAGCTCCCTTAGCCACAGCGGTTGCAGGACTATGGGACCTTGCTCGTGCCACAAGAAAGAGAGTCAACGGACTGGGAACGTGCCGATGGCGGGACACATCCGGGAACCCCTGGACTAGATGATATAAAAAGGAGTTACCCGTTGAACTGCTGAGGAGAAGCAGCCTGAGGTAACTGTACGAGCGTCAGGTTCTGCAGCCTAGCAACATGGACTAGCTCCGGAGTCAGAAGAGACGAAAGTGATTGCCGGAGAGGAGTGCTCAGCATTACCTGGTTCCAGCCTGTCCTATGCGGCTATAGAAGAAACAGCGGAGAAGCGTGTGGAGCAGTCGCAGTGAGACCCATCAGTGACGGACACGGCGCCGGACTCCGCCTGCCCGAGTGCCGGGTAAGATAGCCCCTCCTTTCCCCTCCTCGCTCGTAGCAGCCTGTAGCGGCGGCCAGATAAGCGGCACAGGACGGAGTGACAAGTGGGGGAGGTACGAGTGCAGCGTACGAGTCAAGCATAGAAAGGAGGCAGTCGGGAGGCGAGGCTGGAGGCGGACTCAGGCGGAGTCACCATTATAAAGATCAGTCTTCATGTTTTATTAAATTATGATGACAGCAGAGCTGAGCGGCACAGATTGAACTGTAAGTGTTGCCAGTAACCGGATGCATTGCACAGTTTAAGGAAAATAGTCCAGCTGGGTTAAATGAAAGAGCAGTCTAGCCCTGTTCCAGATATAATACGGGCCATCCGATGTAGTAAATGAACTAGTGTGAACGGAGGTGACAGTATATCATAAGCCACTAAAGATTATAGACTAGACGGGGCACTCTGGAACCCATAGTACAGCAAAGATAGATGGTTACTGTTCTCAAACTCATCGAAGGAATATCAGTATAGCAGAAGACGGGTGAACTCATAATCAGTGATAAGGAATGTCAGTCTTCTAAACAGAACAACACGTCCTAAATGCCGTGTCTTTTCAGCTTTAAGTAAGATTTATTAAACCATTCTGGAGAGGTTGACTGCTTGGGTTGCATAAAATAGTACTACGCTGCTAAGATATCTTGTGAACATTTCTGTAATTTTAGCTGTCAGAAAGACATTGGTATTGATGTGACAGTACAAATGCAGTAAATATTAGTTATATGAGATATCCATATCAGTTAACCATACATCCAAGTACATTTTAGCAAAACTTCCCCAGACACGTATCTCAAGCTAAATGTGACTAAAGTGTTAAATGTCTGGTCATTAGTTATGTAAGCAGAGAAATAGCCGACTACTATAAAACAACGCCTAGACAGACTATGTGCTATTAAGAGCAGACAGGTGTTGTCCACATCACCGCAGATTAAATCTTCGATAGTAAGGGTCTCGGAAGTCAGTTTTAATGGATTTGTCAAGCCATTTACACCCTTTGGAATATAAAGTTTGATATTATTCAGTTGATAAGGAGATCCCCAAGAGAAGTTCTGTTGTATTAATCCTCACGTAAGCATCAACACTCTTTGTGACATTCTAAAAGGCTATCGGCAGATAAAGACTTCTTGTGCACCACCGTAATGGCCATTTAAAATAATTAGACTGCGCAGTATAAAACAAGAAAGTAAAAGAGTTTAAATGTATTGGCTGTAGCAGATAGTATTGCTACAATTGTATTTGATATTGTATCTTATTTCAGGTAATATTGTTTCTAGTCAGAAATGCTAAGTTGCTAATTGTATCTAGCTGTATTTATTTATTCTAATAAGTGAGTTATTGTTAACTTAGTATAAGGTTATTTTCCTCAAAGACAGTCTAGACTGATGAAAGCTGAGTAATAAAACTGTTTAAATGTCACATTCATTCTTTTCAGTGGAGACGAAATACTCATAATTAAATAAGCAAAGTGGGTTTATTTTTTTCTTTGTTGAGCTAAATAGCGATTAATAGGAATAACTTCATCTTCACCTTGCCGCAACGAACAGGAAGAATAAGAACAGGAAAAGATACACTATAAGCTAATTGTTGAAACAGGTTTTACATTTGTTACACACACCATTTTTATTGAACAGCGAGTATGTCCTCCCCTTGCGGGTGGACTACGGATGTTCCCGTGCGGGTTCGTCCACGGCTCTGCTAAAGTAAGGGGGGTGAGCCTGCGCAGTGCGGGTTATGTTAAGGAGGTGGTTGTGAGGCCCCTCCTATTTTATGGTTTATTATAGTTGACTGGTGCTGGTGAGTTGGTAGCGCCTTTTTCTTGCCATCCTCCAATATTCTTAGTTTAAACGACAGGTCACCAAACAATAAATATCTGTTTGACCTTTTAAATCTAGCAGTTGGTGTCCGTGTGTTTATTTCTTAGTGATAAGCTAGCTAGTTATAAATGTTAAGTTTGTCGGAATAAAGTCATGGGTGGTTTATAATGTACAAAAAGACAGCAAACTACATGTACAGTAGTTTAATTTGGACCACATGGCCTGCCTGGTAGTGGTATCACATCCTATAGCAACAATACACTGTTCAACACTTAAGTCACGTAATCGGTCAGGCAGAGATGCACCTCTCTGCCGGTAACCTCAGGGTACCATGTGTAAAATGTGGCACTGGTGCTCCCGAACTGTGCCATGTGGAATGCAAAACTGGATATAAGCAGCTAGCTCCTCCTGTGGAATGCAACAACATCTAATGCAGCTACCAGTTAGCAAGCAACATCAGTGCACATGTGCAGACCAGTAGGGACCATATGGTAGCACTGATCCCAAGTTTTGAATGAACAGCTAAACTACAGGAATAATTTATTAAACTCAATAAAACAGAAGTTAAAGAGAAAGTCTCATATCAGCACATCCCTAGGCATACAATGCTAGCAAACTCAATGTGATATTAGAATATTACTAGAGATGTGCACATGACCATTTTTGCTGGATTTGGAATTGGCCCTGATTCGTCATCCGGCTTTGTATTTGGTTTTTGCCAAACTGCCGTGACTGGTTTTGTTTTTTTGTTTTCAAAAATTGACTAACAAAACTAAAATCACATAATTTGGGCCTTTTTTTTGTTCCCTGGGGGTGATTCAGACCTGATCCTAGAGGTGCTAAATTTAGTACATTTATGATCAGATTCTCTGACATGCGGAGGGACGTCCAGCACAGGGCTAGTATGCCTCACATGTTAGGCGCCCGTATGAGACCCACAGCCATTTTTGTGATAGCATCGGCTGCGTGTGTTGTCATGCAGCTGCCACGACTACGCTCCCTGTTTCTCCGTTGCCGCCCCTGTTTTGAAGTCTCGTCCCTGCAATACTCCATCTCCGTCTTTGAAATGGAGCGTTGCCTCCCCCCCCCCCCGGTGACCATCTCTGCCTCATAGACAGGCAGAAGTAATCGCATTTTCTGTGGGGCGCCGTAGAAAATGCAGGCGCATGCGCAGGATGGGCCCTGCGCAGGATTCCCGCATCCTCTTAGCAATTTTTACCGTTGGATCGATTATTGCGATTGCGATCCAACCTGAATCAGGCTCTATTTGTAAAATATAAAATATACATCACAATATTAGATGCCACTAAGTGAGCAAAACTGACGGCAAATGGCAGTAATAAAATTTTTCTCATGTAATAATTTTAAGTCACATTTCCCTTAGGTCAGTCATGTAAAAGACAAGGGCCTCAAACCAGAAATAACCAGTCTTAGCCGGTCTGGTGGGTTGTGTGAGGTCATGCTGTGATGTCACAATGGAAACTGCCTATGTCAGGGCTATGCTGTTGCTGTCTCTTGCATGTGCTTTCAGAGGCCTGGCACGGCATAGCACACTGGTAGAAGGTTAGTGACTGGACAAAGATAAGAGCAGCTTATTTTGAATCGTCGGCAGACGTTTAGCATGACTATTATAATATAAGACTTACGACCTTGGGGATAGCATAGTATTGGATAAAAACAAAATCTCACACCTACTGGGACAGTGCCATTACTTAACATCCACAAGCGGCTGCAAATCGGCCATTGGAGACATATGAAGGGTGCTTTACTCTCTCTCTCTCTGCCTGCCTAAATACCAGTGTGCCAGAGTTGCACGCTGATCCATTTTTATTAATATGTAGAGATGTAAGAGAATTAAATTGTGCTTTAATCATTACCTTTGTTTTTATCCAATACTATATACAGATGTAGCCATGCTGATCATGGCTACATCTGAGGGAAACGTGCACCCTCGACGCAGCAATGCACACCTGTGCCTAGCTATGTCGAGTTGCGGCATTTGCCGCCCCCATCCATGTGAATGGGGCACACACATGTCTTAGATGTATAGACGTATGCGGTGCGGTCGCGACTAACAAGGCGCAATCGCCTTAAGATGTAGCCACAACGAGAATGGCTACATTTGTACAGTTGTAATTCCTGTTAGCGTCAGAAATTAATGCTATGGTGGTTATGACTGTCCCCCTCCCCCTCATTACCACTCAGGGAGTGAGGGGGGAGGGGGACAGTCATAACTCATAGGGGTACAGGGGAAACCACCGGTGGGCCCTACTGCCTGGGGGCCCACCTCCTCGTCTATGGATCAGGTCCCGTCTGTGCACTTGAATTGTACATTATACATATTATCTACAATGCATTGCAGTTATTAATCTGGTACATTATCATGCATGCACTAGCAGTATTTACTATATATATTTATCATGGGCCTATACCATGTTAGCCAAGCCTCTGTGGCAGCAGGCCACACCCCTAAGCATGGGCCTTTACCTCTGCATTGCCCCGGTGGGCTCTCCATGCCCCACTTATTTCTTGCTCTCTTTTTTCACTCTCTCACCATTGACGTATAGGTGCGTTTTTCTCCTGCCGGGTAAATAGGTCAAAATATCAGATTTGAGGTGACAGATGGGAAGATTGGGTTAGGCAAGGTTAGTTGGTGGGCGGGTGGTCTGGGCAAACCAGGGACGTGCAGTCAGGGAAGGCAGGGGAGGCAGTGCCTCCCTTGTCATTAATGATTAAAATAATATAAAGAAGATACTTATGACACATACTGTATTCTGTGTCATAAGTATCTCCTTTATATTAATCTAATCATTATCCCTGTTTAAATGTGTTTGGGAGGCACCGATCGTGGTGCCTCCCATTGTGAATGGGGAAGGGTGTGGGAGCGTGGGGCCGGGGTGGGCGAGGCCTAGCCATGGGCATTAAAAGTCCATTGGAAATGCATGGGAAAGCGGCACCATTAGAGGTGCTGCTTTCATACAGGGACGTGCTTTCAACCCATGAAAGCACGCCCCTGTCAGTGAGGCCACAGTGATTGGCCAGAGGATCCGTCACTGGATCCGCTGCCATCACTATATGGGTGCGTGGAGGTGTGGGCATTGGTGGCAGTGAGAGTATTAGTGGCACTGCCATTCTGCAGAGTTTGGCAGCGGAGCAGTACCAATTTCCAAAATTGCACTTCAGCGTAATTTTTTAAATTCAAGATGGCAACCACGAGCCAATCACGGCTCGCTGCGTCATCACCCCGGCCCCTCCGGCTGACTTATATAAGTCAGCACGAGGCATCGGCGTCAGTCCGACGGCGGAAGAGCTCCTGAAGAAAGAAGACGCTGGAAATCCTGGATGGGCGGCAGCCATGCAAACGAGCTTAAAGGCCACCGCCTCCAGGTGAAGACCCTGAATAATAAACTTTTTTTTAAAGATGGTGTGGTGTTTTTATTTTAATATTTTCTTTACAGGTGGACTACAGGTGCCAGCGGGCCCTTTATGTCCGGACATGCTGGCACTTGTGGTTCTCCAAGTGCTATGCAAAAGAGCTTAACGGCTGCCGCCCACCAGGTGAAGACGCTGGAAGCCCTGGGAAGGCGGCAGCCATGCAAAAGAGCTTAAAGGCCGCTGCCTCCCCGGTGAAGACGCCGAAAGCCCTGGGGAGGCGGTGGCCCCCCAGGTGAAGGCGTCGGAAGCCCTGGAGAGGCGGCAGCCATGCAAAAAAGCTTAAAGGCCGCCGCCCCCAGGTGAAGACCCTGACTAATAAACTTTTTTTTAAAGACGGAGTGGTGTTTTTATTTTAATTTTTTTTTACAGGTGGACTACAGGTGCCAGTGGGCCCTTTATGTCCGGACATGCTGGCACTTGTGGTTCTCCAAGTGCTATGCAAAAAAGCTTAACAGCCACACCGTCCACCAGGTGAAGACGCTGGAAGAGCCGGGAAGGCGGCAGCCATGCAAAAGAACTTAAAGGCCGCTGCCTCCCAAGTGAAGACGCCGGAGAAAGACGACGGAAGCCCTGGGGAGGCGACGGCCCCCCAGGTGAAGACAGCGGAAGCCCTGGAGAGGCAGTAGCCATGCAAAAGTGCTTAAATGCCGCCGTCCCCAGGTGAAGACCCTGACTAATAAAAAAAAATGTAAAGACGGTGTGGTGTTTTTATTTTAATATTTTCTTTATAGGTGCCAGGGGGCCCTTTATGTCCAGACATGCTGGCAATTGTGGTTCTCCAAGTGCTATGCAAAAGAGCTTAACAGCCGCCGCCCACCAGGTGAAGAAGCTGGAAGCCCTGGGAAGGCGGCAGCCATGCTAAAGAACTTAAAGGCTGCCGCCCCCAGGTGAAGACCCTGACTAATAAACTTTTTTCTGAAAGACGGTGTGGTGTTTTTAAAGAAGAGGAAGATGAAGAAGAAGAAGAAGAAGAAGAAGAAGTAGTAGTAGAACAAAAAAGGCTACATTTTGCTTAAAATAAAAATAGACATTTATTTTTTAAATATATTTTGCTTGAAGTTGTCTTAATAAATAAATTCTCTCAAAAGGTGAAGAAATGACACATACTTAGGGAGACAAATATATTAGGAGAGTTTAGAACCATGCATTGTTTTATTCTACACAAGAGAGTACTATGTGAGGCAGCCATTTTGGGTCCACTACATAGATTACACTGTGCTATAAGTAAAACATGGCAGTAAGCCATACAAAGGTAAAATGAAAAGTAACTAACAGGACACCTAGTTTACAGCTTACGCAGTAAGGAAAATGGTCTTACTCTATAATTGCTTTTAGATATCTTTCTCCTTTATAACTATTTTAAAGTGAGCTGAGGGGAAAATAACAATACAGGGTCCAGTTACGTTATAAAATAATAAAAAAAAATTCTCTGACCAAAAAATAAAAAATAAAAATGTATAATAATTCTCCAACACTCTGAAGATGGTAAGCTCACACTGTGAATTGCATAAAATATTTCTATGAACCCCACTTAATCACTGTTACACACTGGTTCTCACTGAGCGGAGGTTGAGATGAGAGGGGTGTTATTCGGCAGGATCACTGGAAGTGTTGTGGATCTCTGATAATCTCAGGTCTCTGAGGAGTTAAGTGAAAAACTACTGTCTCCCATTGTGATGCTCTAAGACATTGACAAGATGCCGCCGCATTTATGTGCAGGATTTAGGTCAGCAGCCATCTTGGTACAGGGAGTGAAGCCTTCCTGAAGGAACAGTATGGAATCTGCGCAGTAGCGCTCTCCCCTTTCAACACTTTTTATATACAAATAGGATAATAATGCTAAAACTCCCACATAGTCATCTAAATGTTCTGTTCTTATGGTCTCTGTATATGCTTGCTTTTTAGTTTCGTTGATTGTTCATGCATTTCTTTCTTGAACTATTGATGACAATAAAGTATTATTATAAAAAAAAAAGTAGTCACCATCCCGGCGGTCAGCTTACCACCACCGGGATCCCGGACACCGAATCCAGTCAGTGGGGCCAAGGACTATTCCCACTAGTTGGTGTCCATGACACCCATAGAGGGAATAGAACCTGTGGCAAGCGCAGCAAGCCACCAAGCTCGCAGCGTGAAGCCCGCAGCAAGGGGCTTCATTTTGCTTGCCCCTCTCCCGGCATGCTGGCAGTCAGGATCCCGTCAACGGTATGCTGACCACCAGGATCCCAGCCGCCGGTCAACAACGCATCTGAATTATTACTTGTGCCTGGTGTAGGATTTTCAAATATGTGTAGTTTACTGTATACAAGGATATAAAACCTTAAATGAACTGAGATCTAAGGTGTATTACATGTAGTTATAAAAATAAGTTTATTTTATGGCAGTAGTTTCCATACAGGGGGCCGTGAGACCCTGGGGTTCCTTGGGAAAGGTGGGAAGGGGGGGATAGGGGAGGCCTTGCAGTGGTGCCGTAGTTTGGTCGTCCATGAACAATTCAAATTGCTTATACTGAATTTAATCGGCAAAACCAGTCCTTCCCCACATAACTGAACCTAAGGATGACATATTATAAACACTATTTACTTCATTTTATATTTTTTTCTAAATTTCTCACTAAGAAACTATGGTCTTGGGGTGCCGTGACAGAAATTCTGAAACTCTAGGGCAGGGGTGTCAAACTCGCAGCTCCCACCGCATCCTTTTGTGGCCCGTGGGCAGGCGTCCTTTTGCGGCCCAACCACCTTGCTTGCAGCGAGGGTAGGAGAGCACAGCGCACACCTCTCTTGCTCCCCAGTCCAATCTCCGGCGATGGCACGGGTATCTTAAATCAGGTGCCGGTCCGTGTTCGCGGACCAGAAGCCAATCAGGAGCAGTGCCAGAGTCTTTGCTTTCTATGTGCAGTGCCATCTTCCCAAAGAAATCACCATGAAGACGGTGCCACTGACACTGGCTACAGCACAGGCATACTGGGGAGGGGTAGCAAACTGGGGCTTCTGCCAGGCCCCTCCAGCAGCCCCTTTACCAATGCTCGTCTTTTGTTGTTTTTATAACAACATGGTGACGACACTGTAGCAAAGAGATTTTCAACCCTTTACAACTCGCGGCACACTGAACACTGAATTGCCAAGGCACATTCAAATATAATGGTGATGCATGGTGCAGTTGCATGTCCTATGATGTCATGTTACAGCTTCTCCATAGGTAACGCCTGAGCCACATCTGAGAAAGCCAGAAGAGCCCAACACTGCCCGGGTCCTAAATAAGAACTGGCTCTGCAACCACTAAACCCACCAGTATTGATCGTTCCAGGGCCTCAGTAACGGCAAAACACTGACGGGCCTGGATGTGCTTCTATGGCGGCACACCTGGAAACTGCTCAGGGCACACTAGTTTTCATTGTTTTGTCCTTAAATGAGGTTATCATTGAAACACTGGAACAGTAATAAACAACATAACAACAGTGGAAATTGGGTTCACACAAAGCCTTACATAGCCAAAGATAAATAGAGACACCCTACAATAAAAATATATACATATAATAAAACTGTAAGGGTTGTGTCTGTACATAGACATTTTTTTATTGAGAATTATACTTCTAGGGACTGTTTCTGGACCATGGAGACAAAAAAAAGTGAAATTTAGACTGTGTCTGTACGTTCTGGCATCACACAAAAACTACTGTATGAATTTATATCACATTTTCACTGTTGTATAGCTTAGTGACCTAGAAAAGGACTGAGGTATGTATGGTCTCGATCTAACATCAGGGAGAGGAACAATAAATGAACAACCAGATGCTTGCAGTGTGCAGGCTCCTCAAGTCCAAAAAGGATGCGGTTACAATACCAGCGCTGGCATCATGAACACTGACTAGCCCGCCAGTTGGCATGCCGAGCAACAGGGACTATTCCCATAGAGTGGGATAGAACCTGTGGCAAGCGCAACGAGCCAGCAAGGGTCTTTGTTGTGCTGGCCGAAACCCCCCTGCTGGCCATCTGACAGACGGAATCCCGGCGTCGGTATGGTGACCGCCAGTCTCCCAACCACCGGTCACCCAATACCAACCTGTCCAAAATGACTATACAGTATGAGTGGAATTATTACACTCACTTAGTGCAGTTGGACTTCCAGCGTATAGCACTGCACTGACAGTTGGTGTTCCGGTCATGCTTCTGCAGACCTTGACTCTGCCCAGGTTATACTTTTTTTCAGCTAGAAAGCTGTCCAATCTGATTTTGAATGCATTTACAGAGTCTGCCATTATTACCTTCTCCGGCAGGGAGTTCCAAATCTTTATTGCCCTGAAGAACCCCTTCCTACGTTTTGTATGGAATTTTCTCTCCTCTAACCTGAGCTCAGTGAGTGTCCATATGTCCTATACAGAGTTTTATTAATAAATAAATCCCCTGCTAACTCCTTGTAATGACCCTTTACATATTTGAAGATATTAATAATATCTCCTTTTAGACACCTCTTTTCTAGAGTATACATATTTAACATAGTTAGCCTTTCCTCGTACTCCAGTGTCTCTAACCCTTTAATCAGTTTAGTAGCACGCCTTTGAACTCTTTCGAGTTCTGCAATATCTTTTTTAGAATATGGTTTCAAAAACTGAACACAATATTCCAGGTGCGGACGTACCAATGATTTGTACAGCGGCATGATTACATCCTGGTCCCTGGTCTCAATACCCCGTTTTATGCAAGCAAGGACTTTACTTGTCTTCTTCACTGCATTTTGACACTGTGTACTGTTATTGAGTGTATTATCTATGAGGACCCCCAAATCTTTTTCCACTACTGATACCCCTATATTTTCCCCATTAAGTGAATAGGATGCAAGTTTGTTTTTAATCCCAAAATGCATAGCTTTGCATTTTTCAATATTGAACCTCATTCCCCATTTAGACATCCAAAATTCAAGTTTAAATAAGTCATTCTGTAGAGACTCCACATCTATTTCTGAATTAATTACCTTACACAGTTTAGTATCATCTGCAAAGATTGATACTATGCTTCCCAGGCCTATTCCTAGGTCATTAATACATATATTGAACAGTAGCGGACCAAATATGGACCCTTGTGGTATACCGCTGACTACTAGTGCCCAGCTGGAGAACATCTCATTGACCACTACTCGTTGTACCCTGTTATCCAGCCAATTACCTATCCATGTACAAACAGTGTATCCTAGGCCAAGTTCCCTTAATTTGATGATCAGTCTCTTGTGAGGCACTGTATTGAAGGCTTTTGCAAAATCTAAATAGACCACATCCACTGCTTTTCCCTGGTTAAGATTATCGCTCACTTCGTCGTAGGAGCTAATTAAGTTAGTTTGACATGATCTGGCCCTCACAAACCCATGCTAACTCCTGCTAATAAACTTAGTATTCCGCAGATAATCCTCTATGCTATCCCTCAAAATTCCTTCCAATATTTTACCCACTATAGAGGTTAAACTAACTGGTCTATAGTACCCAGGATGATTTTTAGAACCCTTTTTAAATAATGTCACTACCTCAGCTATACGCCAATCCATCGGTACCATACCCGATTTAATGGAACTATAGAAAATCAAGTATAAGGGTCTTGCAAGCTGTGCCTTAAGCTCCATAATAACCCTCGGATGAAAACCATTTGGTCCCGGTGATTTATTAATCTTTATGTTGCTTAGTCTCTCCAGGACTATTTCCTCACTTAAACAAGCATCTAGCCAAGAATCATTACCTTCACTGTCGTTATGCACTACTAACACCGTCTGATCCTCCCTGGTGAAAAAAAGCTGTTCAGTATATCCGCTTTTATTTTGTCATCATTTCCAAGGCTCACAGTTCATCTTTTAATGGGCCTATGTTCTATTTCTTTAACCCTTTAATGTTTATGTATTTATAAAACTCTTTGGGATTGGCTTTATTCTCTATAGCAATTTGTTTTTCGTTTACAATTGTAGCTGCCCTTATTACTTTTTTGAATCTTTTATTGCATTCTTTGTAATACTGGAATGACTCCTCCCCTCCATTAGTTTTAAATGCTTTAAAAGAATACCTCTTTTTAGCCATTGCTGCTTTGACATCCTTATTAAGCCAGATTGATTTGAGTCTATTACTCTTGCGTTTACTGCCCAAGGGTATGAATTTGTGAATATTGCTATCAAGCAACCCTTTTAAAGCATCCCACATTTCCGATGTGTCTTTACCATGAAACAAAACTTCCCAGTCAATATCGTTTAGTGCCTGTCTCAGCATATTGAAGTTAGCTTTTCTAAAGTTTAATGTTTTTGTTGATTCCTTATAGCTATGTTTCTTGAAACTGATGCTGAATGTGATCATATAGTGATCACTGTTTCCCAAGGTCTCCCCAACACTAGGATGTCCCCCATTCCCGCAGCTTTTTCAATTTGCTGTGAGAGCAGTTCCTCGTCACGTATGCTAATATCTGGTTGCTTGTAGCACGTGCCAATGACTAGTTTCTTTATTTCAGTGCCCCCACTAGTGATCTCAACCCATAGTGATTCCACATTATCACCAGACCCCTCGTAAATAACATATATTAAGTTTGGTTTTAGAGATGGTTTTACAAAGAGACATACCCCTCCTCCCATTTTGGTAGCCCTGTCCCTCCTGAGAAGTGAATATCCCTCCAAATTAGTAACCCAGTCGTGAGAGTCGTCCCACCATGTTTCCGTAATACCTATAATATCATACTCATTTTTTGATACATGCCATTCCAATTCCCCCATTTTACCTGATAGGCTACTTGCTTTCGCAAGCAGACATTTTATGTTAATATTTCCTTTGCCCTTTTGCTTTAATGGTAACTTACCATTATTTACAAGTGTCTTTCTAGAATTACTCTTACCGACTGTTATTCTATTCTCTACCTTACCCCCCATCAGGGGTTAAGGTGCAATCAGTGAGATTGCTGGACTATTCAGGGAGTTTGGTAGATTGCTTCTATTTCAGGGAGTCTCCTGCAGAATGAGGGAGCGTAGGCAAGTATGTTTATACCAACAGAATAATGTACAAAAAGACAGCAAACTACATGTACAGTAGTTTAATTTGGACCACATGGCCTGCCTGGTAGTGGTATCACATCCTATAGCAACAATACACTGTTCAACACTTAAGTCACGTAATTGGTCAGGCAGAGATGCACCTCTCTGCCGGTAACCTCAGGGTACCATGTGTAAAATGTGGCACTGGTGCTCCCGAACTGTGCCATGTGGAACGCAAAACTGGATGTAAGCAGCTAGCGCCTCCTGTGGAATGCAACAACATCTAATGCAGCTACCAGTTAGCAAGCAACATCAGTGCACATGTGCAGACCAGTAGGGACCATATGGTAGCACTGATCCCAAGTTTTGAATGAACAGCTAAACTAAAGGAATAATTTATTAAACTCAATAAAACAGGAGTGAAAGAGAAAGTCTCATATCAGCACATCCCTAGGCATACAATGCTAGCAAACTCAATGTGGTATTAGAATATTACTAGATATGTGCACAGGACCATTTTTGCTGAATTTGGAATTGGCCCTGATTCGTCATCCGGCTTTGTATTTGGTTTTTGCCAAACTGCCGTGACTGGTTTTGTTTTTTTGTTTTCAAAAATTGACTAACAAAACTAAAATCACATAATTTGGGACTTTTTTTTGTTCCCTGGGGGTGATTCAGACCTGATCCTAGAGGTGCTAAATTTAGCACATTTATGATCAGATTCTCTGACATGCGGAGGGACGCCCAGCACAGGGCTAGTATGCCCCACATGTTAGTAGAGATGAGCGGGTTCGGTTCCTCGGAATCCGAACCCCCCCGAACTTCAGCCTTTTTACACGGGTCCGAGGCAGACTCGGATCTTCCCGCCTTGCTCGATTAACCCGAGCGCGCCCGAACGTCATCATCCCGCTGTCGGATTGTCACGAGGCTCGGATTCTATCGCGAGACTCGGATTCTATATAAGGAGCCGCGCGTCGCCGCCATTTTCACACGTGCATTGAGATTGATAGGGAGAGGACGTGGCTGGCGTCCTCTCCGTTTAGATAGAGACACTTGAGTTGATTTACTACAGTACTAACTTAGTAATTTTGGGGAGCATTAGGAGTACTCAGAGTGCAGAGTTTTGCTGATAGTTAGTAGTGACCACCACCAGTTTTATTTATTATTTAATATAATCCGTTCTCTGCCTGAAAAAAACGATACACAGTCACATACCATATCTGTGCTCAGCCTCAGTGTGCTGCATGATGATAATATCATCTATGTATATCTGACTGTGCTGAGTGCTCACTGCTCACACAGATTAATTGTGGGGGAGACTGGGGAGCAGTTATAGCAGGAGTACATAACAGTGCACACTTTTGCTGCCAGTGTGACTGACCAGTGACCACCAGTATATTGTCTGCCTGAAAAAGTTAAACACTCGTGTGGTGTTTTTTTTTTTTATTCTATAAACGCATTCTGCTGACAGTGTCCAGCAGGTCCGTCATTCATTATATTATATATACCTGCAGTAGTGATATATACATATTTTTTATATCATTATCATCTCTATACTAGCAGACGCAGTACGGTAGTCCACGGCTGTAGCTACCTCTGTGTCGTCAGTGCTCGTCCATAATTGTATACCTACCTGTGGTGGTTTTTTATTTTCTATCTTCTTCATACTAGTAGTTTAGGAGTCTGCTGACAGTGTCCAGCAGGTCAGTCATTATATAATATATACCTGCAGTAGTGATATATATATATTTTTTATATCATTATCATCTCTATACTAGCAGACGCAGTACGGTAGTCCACGGCTGTAGCTACCTCTGTGTCGTCAGTGCTCGTCCATAATTGTATACCTACCTGTGGTGGGTTTTTTTTTCCTATCTTCTTTATACTAGTAGTTTAGGAGTCTGCTGACAGTGTCCAGCAGGTCCGTCATTATATTATATATACCTGCAGTAGTGGTATATATATATTTTTTATATCATTATCATCTCTATACTAGCAGATGCAGTACGGTAGTCCACGGCTGTAGCTACCTCTGTGTCGTCAGTGCTCGTCCATAATTGTATACCTACCTGTGGTGGGGTTTTTTTTTCTATCTTCTTCATACTAGTAGTTTAGGAGTCTGCTGACAGTGTCCAGCAGGTCCGTCATTATATTATATATATACCTGCAGTAGTGATATATATATATATTTTTTATATCATTATCATCTCTATACTAGCAGACGCAGTACGGTAGTCCACGGCTGTAGCTACCTCTGTGTCGTCAGTGCTCGTCCATAATTGTATACCTACCTGTGGTGGGTTTTTTTTTTCTATCTTCTTCATACTAGTAGTTTAGGAGTCTGCTGACAGTGTCCAGCAGGTCCGTCATTATATTATATATATACCTGCAGTAGTGATATATATATATTTTTTATATCATTATCATCTCTATACTAGCAGACGCAGTACGGTAGTCCACGGCTGTAGCTACCTCTGTGTCGTCAGTGCTCGTCCATAATTGTATACCTACCTGTGGTGGTTTTTTTTTCTATCTTCTTCATACTAGTAGTTTAGGAGTCTGCTGACAGTGTCCAGCAGGTCCGTCATTATATTATATATATACCTGCAGTAGTGATATATACATATATATTTTATATCATTATCATCTCTATACTAGCAGACGCAGTACGGTAGTCCACGGCTGTAGCTACCTCTGTGTCGTCAGTGCTCGTCCATAATTGTATACCTACCTGTGGTGGTTTTTTTTTTCTATCTTCTTCATACTAGTAGTTTAGGAGTCTGCTGACAGTGTCCAGCAGGTCCGTCATTATATAATATATACCTGCAGTAGTGATATATATATATTTTTTATATCATTATCATCTCTATACTAGCAGACGCATTACGGTAGTCCACGGCTGTAGCTACCTCTGTGTCGTCAGTGCTCGTCCATAATTGTATACCTACCTGTGGTGGTTTTTTTTTTTCTCTCTTCTTCATACTAGTAGTTTAGGAGTCTGCTGACAGTGTCCAGCAGGTCCGTCATTATATTATATATACCTGCAGTAGTGATATATATATATTTTTTATATAATTATCATCTCTATACTAGCAGACGCAGTACGGTAGTCCACGGCTGTAGCTACCTCTGTGTCGTCAGTGCTCGTCCATAATTGTATACCTACCTGTGGTGGGGTTTTTTTTCTATCTTCTTCATACTAGTAGTTTAGGAGTCTGCTGACAGTGTCCAGCAGGTCCGTCATTATATTATATATACCTGCAGTAGTGATATATATATATTTTTTATATCATTATCATCTCTATACTAGCAGACGCAGTACGGTAGTCCACGGTAGTCACTCGTCATCCATAAGTATACTAGTATCCATCCATCTCCATTGTTTACCTGAGGTGCCTTTTAGTTGTGCCTATTAAAATATGGAGAACAAAAATGTTGAGGTTCCAAAAATAGGGAAAGATCAAGATCCACTTCCACCTCGTGCTGAAGCTGCTGCCACTAGTCATGGCCGAGACGGTGAAATTCCATCAACGTCGTCTGCCAAGGCCGATGCCCAATGTCATAGTACAGAGCATGTAAAATCCAAAACACAAAAGATCAGTAAAAAAAGGACTCAAAAATCTAAATTAAAATCGTCGTCGGAGAAGCGTAAACTTGCCAATATGCCATTTCCCACACGGAGTGGCAAGGAACGGCTGAGGCCCTGGCCTATGTTCATGGCTAGTGGTTCAGCTTCACATGAGGATGGAAGCACTCAGCCTCTCGCTAGAAAAATGAAAAGACTTAAGCTGGCAAAAGCACAGCAAAGAACTGTGCGTTCTTCGAAATCCCAAATCCACAAGGAGAGTCCAATTGTGTCGGTTGCGATGCCTGACCTTCCCAACACTGGACGTGAAGAGCATGCGCCTTCCACCATTTGCACTCCCCCTGCAAGTGCTGGAAGGAGCACCCGCAGTCCAGTTCCTGATAGTCAGATTGAAGATGTCAGTGTTGAAGTACACCAGGATGAGGAGGATATGGGTGTTGCTGGCGCTGGGGAGGAAATTGACAAGGAGGATTCTGATGGTGAGGTGGTTTGTTTAAGTCAGGCACCCGGGGAGACACCTGTTGTCCGTGGGAGGAATATGGCCATTGACATGCCTGGTGAAAATACCAAAAAAATCAGCTCTTCGGTGTGGAAGTATTTCAACAGAAATGCGGACAACTGGTGTCAAGCCGTGTGTTGCCTTTGTCAAGCTGTAATAAGTAGGGGTAAGGACGTTAACCACCTCGGAACATCCTCCCTTATACGTCACCTGCAGCGCATTCATCATAAGTCAGTGACAAGTTCAAAAACTTTGGGCGACAGCGGAAGCAGTCCACCGACCAGTAAATTCTTTCCTCTTGTAACCAAGCTCACGCAAACCACCCCACCAACTCCCTCAGTGTCAATTTCCTCCTTCTCCAGGAATGCCAATAGTCCTGCAGGCCATTTCACTGGCAATTCTGACGAGTCCTCTCCTGCCTGGGATTCCTCTGATGCATCCTTGCGTGTAACGCCTACTGCTGCTGGCGCTGCTGTTGTTGCTGCTGGGAGTCGATGGTCATCCCAGAGGGGAAGTCGTAAGACGACTTTTACTACTTCCACCAAGCAATTGACTGTCCAACAGTCCTTTGCGAGGAAGATTAAATATCACAGCAGTCATACTGCTGCAAAGCGGATAACTGAGGCCTTGGCATCCTGGGCGGTGAGAAACGTGGTTCCGGTATCCATCATTGCTGCAGAGCCAACTATAGACTTGTTTGAGGTACTGTGTCCCCGGTACCAAATACCATCTAGGTTCCATTTCTCTAGGCAGGCGATACCGAAAATGTACACAGACCTCAGAAAAAGACTCACCAGTGTCCTAAAAAATGCAGTTGTACCCAATGTCCACTTAACCACGGACATGTGGACAAGTGGAGCAGGGCAGACTCAGGACTATATGACTGTGACAGCCCACTGGGTAGATGTATTGACTCCCGCCGCAAGAACAGCAGCGGCGGCACCAGTAGCAGCATCTCGCAAACGCCAACTCTTTCCTAGGCAGGCTACGCTTTGTATCACCGCTTTCCAGAATACGCACACAGCTGAAAACCTCTTACGGCAACTGAGGAAGATCATCGCAGAATGGCTTACCCCAATTGGACTCTCCTGTGGATTTGTGGCATCGGACAACGCCAGAAATATTGTGTGTGCATTAAATATGGGCAAATTCCAGCACGTCCCATGTTTTGCACATACCTTGAATTTGGTGGTGCAGAATTATTTAAAAAACGAGAGGGGCGTGCAAGAGATGCTGTCGGTGGCCAGAAGAATTGCGGGACACTTTCGGCGTACAGGCACCACGTACAGAAGACTGGAGCAACACCAAAAACGCCTGAACCTGCCCTGCCATCATCTGAAGCAAGAAGTGGTAACGAGGTGGAATTCAACCCTCTATATGCTTCAGAGGTTGGAGGAGCAGCAAAAGGCCATTCAAGCCTATACAACTGAGCACGATATAGGAGGTGGAATGCACCTGTCTCAAGCGCAGTGGAGAATGATTTCAACGTTGTGCAAGGTTCTGCAACCTTTTGAACTTGCCACACGTGAAGTCAGTTCAGACACTGCCAGCCTGAGTCAGGTCATTCCCCTCATCAGGCTTTTGCAGAAGAAGCTGGAGACATTGAAGGAGGAGCTAACACAGAGCGATTCCGCTAGGCATGTGGGACTTGTGGATGGAGCCCTTAATTCGCTTAACAAGGATTCACGGGTGGTCAATCTGTTGAAATCAGAGCACTACATTTTGGCCACCGTGCTCGATCCTAGATTTAAAACCTCTCTTTCCGGCAGACACAAGTCTGCAGGGGTTCAAAGAACTGCTGGTGAGAAAATTGTCAAGTCAAGCGGAACGCGACCTGTCAACATCTCCTCCTTCACATTCTCCCGCAACTGGGGGTGCGAGGAAAAGGCTCAGAATTCCGAGCCCACCCGCTGGCGGTGATGCAGGGCAGTCTGGAGCGACTGCTGATGCTGTCATCTGGTCCGGACTGAAGGACCTGCCAACGAATATGGACATGTCGTCTACTGTCACTGCATATGACTCTCTCACCATTGAAAGAATGGTGGAGGATTATATGAGTGACCGCATCCAAGTAGGCACGTCAGACAGTCCGTACATATACTGGCAGGAAAAAGAGGCAATTTGGAGGCCCTTGCAGAAACTGGCTTTATTCTACCTAAGTTGTCCTCCCACAAGTGTGTACTCCGAAAGAGTGTTTAGTGCCGCCGCTCACCTTGTCAGCAATCGGCGTACGAGGTTACTTCCAGAAAATGTGGAGAAGATGATGTTCATTAAAATGAATTATAATCAATTCCTTCGTGGAGACATTCACCAGCAGCAATTGCCTCCACAAAGTACACAGGGAGCTGTGATGGTGGATTCCAGTGGGGACGAATTGATAATCTGTGAGGAGGGGGATGTACACGGTGATGAATCGGAGGATGATGATGAGGTGGACATCTTGCCTCTGTAGAGCCAGTTTGTGCAAGGAGAGATTAATTGCTTCTTTTTTGGTGGGGGTCCAAACCAACCCGTCATTTCAGTCACAGTCGTGTGGCAGACCCTGTCACTGAAATGATGGGTTGGTTAAAGTGTGCATGTCCTGTTTATACAACATAAGGGTGGTTGGGAGTGGGAGGCCCCAAGGACAATTCCATCTTGCACCTCTTTTTTCTTTCATTTTTCTTTGCGTCATGTGCTGTTTGGGGACTGTTTTTTGGAAGGGCCATCCTGCGTGACACTGCAGTGCCACTCCTAGATGGGCCAGGTGTTTGTGTCGGCCACTAGGGTCGCTTATCTTAGTCACACAGCTACCTCATTGCGCCTCTTTTTTTTCTTCTTTGCGTCATGTGCTGTTTGGGGAGTATTTTTTGGAAGGGCCATCCTGCCATCTGCAGTGCCACTCCTAGATGGGCCAGGTGTTTGTGTCGGCCACTTGGGTCGCTGAGCTTAGTCATCCAGCGACCTCGGTGCAAATTTTAGGACTAAAAATGATATTGTGAGGTGTGAGGTGTTCAGAATAGACTGAAAATGAGTGGAAATTATGGTTATTGAGGTTAATAATACTTTGGGATCACAATGACCCCCAAATTCTATGATTTAAGCTGTTTTTTAGGGTTTTTTGAAAAAAAAAACCGAATCCAAAACACACCCGAATCCGACAAAAAAAATTCGGTGAGGTTTTGCCAAAACGCGTTCGAACCCAAAACACGGCCGCGAAACCGAACCCAAAACCAAAACCCGAAAAATTTCCGGTGCACATCTCTACATGTTAGGCGCCCGCATGAGACCCACAGCCATTTTTGTGATAGCATCGGCTGCGTGTGATGTCATGCAGCTGCCGCGACTATGCCCCCTGTTTCTCCGTTGCCGCCCCTGTTTTGAAGTCTCGTTCCTGCAATACTCCATCTCCGTCTTTGAAATGGAGCGTTGCCTCCCCCCCCCCCCCCCCCCCCCCGGTGACCATCTCTGCCTCATAGACAAGCAGAAGCAATCGCATTTTCTGTGGGGCGCCGTAGAAAATGCAGGCGCATGCGCAGGATGGGCCCTGCGCAGGATCCCGCATCCTCTTAGCAATTTTTACCGTTCGATCGATTATTGCGATTGCGATCCACCCTGAATCAGGCTCTATTTGTAAAATATAAAATATACATCACAATATTAGATGCCACTAAGTGAGCAAAACTGACGGCAAATGGCAGTAATAAAATTTTTCTCATGTAATAATTTTAAGTCACATTTCCCTTAGGTCAGTCATGTAAAAGACAAGGGCCTCAAACCAGAAATAACCAGTCTTAGCCGGTCTGGTGGGGTGTGTGAGGTCATGCTGTGATGTCATAATGGAAACTGCCTATGTCAGGGCTATGCTGTTGCAGTCTCTTGCATATGCTTTCAGAGGCCTGGCACGGCATAGCACACTGGTAGAAGGTTAGTGACTGGACTAAGATAAGAGCAGCTTATTTTGAATCGTCGGCAGACGTTTAGCATGACTATTATAATATAAGACTTACGACCTTGGGGATAGCATAGTATTGGATAAAAACAAAATCTCATACTTACTGGGACAGTGCCATTACTTAACATCCACAAGCGGCTGCAAATCGGCCATTGGAGACATATGAAGGGTGCTTTACTCTCTCTCTCTCTGCCTGCCTAAATCCCAGTGTGCCAGTGTTGCACGCTGATCCATTTTTATTAATATGTAGAGATGTAAGAGAATTAAATTGTGCTTTAATCATTACCTTTGTTTTTATCCAATACTATATACAGATGTAGCCATGCTGATCATGGCTACATCTGAGGGAAACGTGCACCCTCGACGCAACTATGCGCACCTGTGCCTAGCTATGTCGAGTTGCGGCATTTGCCGCCCCCATCCATGTGAATGGGGCACACACATGTCTTAGATGTCCAGACGTACGCGGTGCGGTCGCGACTAACAAGGCGCAATCGCCTTAAGATGTAGCCACAACAAGAATGGCTACATTTGTACAGTTGTAATTCCTGTTAGCGTCAGAAATTAATGCTATGGTGGTTATGACTGTCCCCCTCCCCCTCATTACCACTCAGGGAGTGAGGGGGGAGGGGGACAGTCATAACTCATAGGGGTACAGGGGAAACCACCGGTGGGCCCTACTGCCTGGGGGCCCACCTCCTCGTCTATGGATCAGGTCCCGTCTGTGCACTTGAATTGTACATTATACATATTATCTACAGTGCATTGCAGTTATTAATCTGGTACATTATCATGCAGGCACTAGCAGTATTTACTATATATATTTATCATGGGCCTATACCATGTTAGCCAAGCCTCTGTGGCAGCAGGCCACACCCCTAAGCATGGGCCTTTACCTCTGCATTGCCCCGGTGGGCTCTCCATGCCCCACTTATTTCTTGCTCTCTTTTTTCACTCTCTCACCATTGACGTATAGGTGCGTTTTTCTCCTGCCGGGTAAATAGGTCAAAATATCAGATTTGAGGTGACAGATGGGAAGACTGGGTTAGGCAAGGTTAGATGGTGGGTGGGTGGTCTGGGCAAACCAGGGACGTGCAGTCAGGGAAGGCAGGGGAGGCAGTGCCTCCCTTGTCATTAATGATTAAAATAATATAAAGAAGATACTTATGACACATACTGTATTCTGTGTCATAAGTATCTCCTTTATTTTAATCTAATCATTATCCCGGTTTAAATGTGTTTGGGAGGCACCAATCGTGGTGCCTCCCATTGTGAATGGGGAAGGGTGTGGGAGCGTGGGGCCGGGGTTGGCGGGGCCTAGCCATGGGCATTAAAAGTCCATTGGAAATGCATGGGAAAGCGGCACCATTAGAGGTGCTGCTTTCATACAGGGACGTGCTTTCAACCCATGAAAGCACGCCCCTGTCAGTGAGGCCACAGTGATTGGCCAGAGGATCCGTCACTGGATCCGCTGCCATCACTATATGGGTGCGTGGAGGTGTGGGCATTGGTGGCAGTGAGAGTATTAGTGGCACTGCCATTCTGCAGAGTTTGGCAGCGGAGCAGTACCAATTTCCAAAATTGCACCTCAGCGTAATTTTTTAAATTCAAGATGGCAACCACGAGCCAATCACGGCTCGCTGCGTCATCACCCCGGCCCCTCTGGCTGACTTATATAAGTCAGCACGAGGCATCGGCGTCAGTCCGACGGCGGAAGTGCTCCTGAAGAAAGAAGACGCTGGAAATCCTGGATGGGCGGCAGCCATGCAAACGAGCTTAAAGGCCACCGCCCCCAGGTGAAGACCCTGAATAATAAACTTTTTATTGAAGATGGTGTGGTGTTTTTATTTTAATATTTTCTTTACAGGTGGACTACAGGTGCCAGCGGGCCCTTTATGTCCGGACATGCTGGCACTTGTGGTTCTCCAAGTGCTATGCAAAAGAGCTTAACGGCTGCCGCCCACCAGGTGAAGACGCTGGAAGCCCTGGGAAGGCGGCAGCCATGCAAAAGAGCTTAAAGGCCGCTGCCTCCCCGGTGAAGACGCCGAAAGCCCTGAGGAGGCGGCGGCCCCCCAGGTGAAGGCGTCGGAAGCCCTGGAGAGGCGGCAGCCATGCAAAAAAGCTTAAAGGCTGCCGCCCCCAGGTGAAGACCCTGACTAATAAACTTTTTTTTAAAGACGGAGTGGTGTTTTTATTTTAATATTTTTTTTACAGGTGGACTACAGGTGCCAGTGGGCCCTTTATGTCCGGACATGCTGGCACTTGTGGTTCTCCAAATGCTATGCAAAAAAGCTTAACAGCCACCGTCCACCAGGTGAAGACGCTGGAAGAGCCGGGAAGGCGGCAGCCATGCAAAAGAACTTAAAGGCCGCTGCCTCCCAAGTGAAGACGCCGGAGAAAGACGACGGAAGCCCTGGGGAGGCGACGGACCCCCAGGTGAAGACGGCGGAAGCCCTGGAGAGGCAGTAGCCATGCAAAAGTGCTTAAATGCCGCCGTCACCAGGTGAAGACCCTGACTAATAAAAAAAAATTTAAAGACGGTGTGGTGTTTTTATTTTAATATTTTCTTTACAGGTGCCAGGGGGCCCTTTATGTCCGGACATGCTGGCAATTGTGGTTCTCCAAGTGCTATGCAAAAGAGCTTAACAGCCGCCGCCCACCAGGTGAAGAAGCTGGAAGCCCTGCGAAGGCGGCAGCCATGCTAAAGAACTTAAAGGCTGCCGCCCCCAGGTGAAGACCCTGACTAATAAACTTTTTTCTGAAAGACGGTGTGGTGTTTTTAAAGAAGAGGAAGACGAAGAAGAAGAAGAAGAAGAAGTAGTAGTAGAACAAAAAAGGCTACATTTTGCTTAAAATAAAAATAGACATTTATTTTTTAAATATATTTTGCTTGAAGTTGTCTTAATAAATAAATTCTCTCAAAAGGTGAAGAAATGACACATACTTAGGGAGACAAATATATTAGGAGAGTTTAGAACCATGCATTGTTTATTCTACACAAGAGAGTACCATGTGAGGCAGCCATTTTGGGTCCACTACATAGATTACACTGTGCTATAAGTAAAACATGGCAGTAAGCCATACAAAGGTAAAATGAAAAGCAACTAACAGGACACCTAGTTTACAGCTTACGCAGTAAGGAAAATGGTCTTACTCTATAATTGCTTTTAGATATCTTTCTCCTTTATAACTATTTTAAAGTGAGCTGAGGGGAAAATAACAATACAGGGTCCAGTTACGTTATAAAATAATAAAAAAAAATTCTCTGACCAAAAAATAAAAAATAAAAATGTATAATAATTCTCCAACACTCTGAAGATGGTAAGCTCACACTGTGAATTGCATAAAATATTTCTATGAAGCCCACTTAATCACTGTTACACACTGGTTCTCACTGAGCGGAGGTTGAGATGAGAGGGGTGTTATTCGTCAGGATCACTGGAAGTGTTGTGGATCTCTGATAATCTCAGGTCTCTGAGGAGTTAAGTGAAAAACTACTGTCTCCCATTGTGATGCTCTAAGACATTGACAAGATGCCGCCGCATTTATGTGCAGGATTTAGGTCAGCAGCCATCTTGGTACAGGGAGTGAAGCCTTCCTGAAGGAACAGTATGGAATCTGCGCAGTAGCGCTCTCCCCTTTCAACACTTTTTATATACAAATAGGATAATAATGCTAAAACTCCCACATAGTCATCTAAATGTTCTATTCTTATGGTCTCTGTATATGCTTGCTTTTTAGTTTCGTTGATTGTTCATGCATTTCTTTCTTGAACTATTGATGACAATAAAGTATTATTATAAAAAAAAGTAGTCACCATCCCGGCGGTCAGCTTACCACCACCGGGATCCCGGACACCGAATGCAGTCAGTGGGGCCAAGGACTATTCCCACTAGTTGGTGTCCATGACACCCATAGAGGGAATAGAACCTGTGGCAAGCGCAGCAAGCCACCAAGCTCGCAGCGTGAAGCCCGCAGCAAGGGGCTTCGTTTTGCTTGCCCCTCTCCCGGCATGCTGGCAGTCAGGATCCCGTCAACGGTATGCTGACCACCAGAATCCCGGCCGCCGGTCAACAACGCATCTGAATTATTACTTGTGCCTGGTGTAGGATTTTCAAATATGTGTAGTTTACTGTATACAAGGATATAAAACCTTAAATGAACTGAGATCTAAGGTGTATTACATGTAGTTATAAAAATAAGTTTATTTTATGGCAGTAGTTTCCATACAGGGGGCCGTGAGACCCTGGGGTTCCTCGGGAAAGGTGGGAAGGGGGGGATAGGGGAGGCCTTGCAGTGGTGCCGTAGTTTGGTCTTCCATGAACAATTCAAATTGCTTATACTGAATTTAATCGGCAAAACCAGTCCTTCCCCACATAACTGAACCTAAGGATGACATATTATAAACACTATTTACTTCATTTTATATTTTTTTCTAAATTTCTCACTAAGAAACTATGGTCTTGGGGTGCCGTGACAGAAATTCTGAAACTCTAGGGCAGGGGTGTCAAACTCGCAGCTCCCACCGCATCCTTTTGTGGCCCGTGGGCAGGGGTCCTTTTGCGGCCCAACCACCTTGCTTGCAGCGAGGGCAGGAGAGCACAGCGCACACCTCTCTTGCTCCCCAGTCCAATCTCCGGCGATGGCACGGGTATCTTAAATCAGGTGCCGGTCCGTGTTCACGGGCCAGAAGCCAATCAGGAGCAGTGCCAGAGTCTTTGCTTTCTATGTGCAGTGCCATCTTCCCAAAGAAATCACCATGAAGACGGCGCCACTGACACTGGCTACAGCACAGGCATGCTGGGGAGGGGTAGCAAACTGGGGCTTCTGCCAGGCCCCTCCAGCAGCCCCTCTACCAATGCTCGTCTTTTGTTGTTTTTATAACAACATGGTGACTACACTGTAGCAAAGAGATTTTCAACCATTTACATCTCGCGGCACACTGAACAAGATTTAAGTATTGCCAAGGCACATTCAAATATAATGGTGATGCATGGTGCAGTTGCATGTCCTATGATGTCATGTTACAGCTTCTCCATAGGTAACGCCTGAGCCACATCTGAGAAAGCCAGAAGAGCCCAACACTGCCCGGGTCCAAAATAAGAACTGGCTCTGCAACCACTAAACCCACCAGTATTGATCGTTCCAGGGCCTCAGTAACGGCAAAACACTGACGGGCCTGGATGTGCTTCTATGGCGGCACACCTGAAGACTGCTCAGGGCACACTAGTTTTCATTGTTTTGTCCTTAAATGAGGTTATCATTGAAACACTGGAACAGTAATAAACAACATAACAACAGTGGAAATTGGGTTCACACAAAGCCTTACATAGCCAAAGATAAATAGGGACACCCTACAATAAAAATATATACATATAAAAAAACTGTAAGGGTTGTGTCTGTACATAGACATTTATTTATTGAGAATTATACTTCTAGGGACTGTTTATGGACCATGGAGACAAAAAAAAGTGAAATTTAGACTGTGTCTGTATGTTCTGGCATCACACAAAAACTACTGTATGAATTTATTAGAGATGAGCGGGTTCGGTTCCTTGGAAACCGAACCCGCCCGAACTTCAGATTTTTTTACACGGGTCCGAGCGACTCGGATCTTCCCGCCTTGCTCGGTTAACCCGAGCGCGCCCGAACGTCATCATCCCGCTCTCGGATTCTCGCGAGGCTCGGATTCTATCGCGAGACTCGGATTCTATATAAGGAGCCGCGCGTCGCCACCATTTTCACACGTGCATTGAGATTGATAGGGAGAGGACGTGGCTGGCGTCCTCTCCGTTTATAGAGAGTGAGACTAGAGTAGAGAGAGACACAGTATTATTTACTTTAGTAATTTTGGGGAGCATTAAGAGGAGTACTACTACTTGCTGAAGTGATAGTGTGACTGTATATCTGACTTGTGGGGGAGACAGTGGGGAGCAGTTAGAGTCTGAGAGCAGGAGTACATATTTTAACGTACAGTGCACACTTTTGCTGGCACTCTGCTGCCAGAGTGCCACACTGCCATTGTGACCACACTGACCACCAGTATATATTGTGATTGTCTGCTTTGGAGTACTACTTGCAAGTTGCTGATAGTGTGACCAGTGACCTGACCACCAGTTTAATTAATCACCACCAGTTTAATATATATATATATATATATATATATATATATAAATGTATATAATATATATATAATTGTATATGTATACCGCACCTACCCGTGTTTTTTTTTTTTTCTTTCTTCTTGATACATACTACTATAGTAGCTTACTGTAGCAGTCTGCGGTGCTGCTGAGCTGACAGTGTCCAGCAGGTCCGTCATCAGTCATTACATAATAAATATATATACCTGTCCGGCTGCAGTACTAGTGATATTATATATATATATATATATATTAATTTCATCTCATTATCATCCAGTCTATATTAGCAGCAGACACAGTACGGTAGTCCACGGCAGTAGCTACCTCTGTGTCGGCAGTCGCTGGTCCATCCATAATTGTATACCACCTACCCGTGGTTTTTTTTTTCTCTTTCTTCTTGATACATACTACTATAGTAGCTTACTGTAGCAGTCTGCGGTGCTGCTGAGCTGACAGTGTCCAGCAGGTCCGTCATCAGTCATTACATAATAAATATATATACCTGTCCGGCTGCAGTACTAGTGATATTATATATATATATATATTAATTTCATCTCATTATCATCCAGTCTATATTAGCAGCAGACACAGTACGGTAGTCCACGGCTGTAGCTACCTCTGTGTCGGCAGTCGCTGGTCCATCCATAATTGTATACCACCTACCCGTGGTTTTTTTTTTTCTCTTTCTTCTTGATGCATACTACTATAGTAGCTTACTGTAGCAGTCTGCGGTGCTGCTGAGCTGACAGTGTCCAGCAGGTCCGTCATCAGTAATTACATAATAAATATTTATACCTGTCCGGCTGCAGTACTAGTGATATTATATATATATATATTAATTTCATCTCATTATCATCCAGTCTATATTAGCAGCAGACACAGTACGGTAGTCCACGGCTGTAGCTACCTCTGTGTCGGCAGTCGCTGGTCCATCCATAATTGTATACCACCTACCCGTGGTTTTTTTTTTCTCTTTCTTCTTGATACATACTACTATAGTAGCTTACTGTAGCAGTCTGCAGTGCTGCTGAGCTGACAGTGTCCAGCAGGTCCGTCATCAGTCATTACATAATAAATATATATACCTGTCCGGCTGCAGTACTAGTGATATTATATATATATATATATATATATATATATATTAATTTCATCTCATTATCATCCAGTCTATATTAGCAGCAGACACAGTACGGTAGTCCACGGCTGTAGCTACCTCTGTGTCGGCAGTCGCTGGTCCATCCATAATTGTATACCACCTACCCGTGGTTTTTTTTTTTCTCTTTCTTCTTGATACATACTACTATAGTAGCTTACTGTAGCAGTCTGCGGTGCTGCTGAGCTGACAGTGTCCAGCAGGTCCGTCATCAGTCATTACATAATAAATATATATACCTGTCCGGCTGCAGTACTAGTGATATTATATATATATATATATTAATTTCATCTCATTATCATCCAGTCTATATTAGCAGCAGACACAGTACGGTAGTCCACGGCTGTAGCTACCTCTGTGTCGGCAGTCGCTGGTCCATCCATAAGTATACTAGTATCCATCCATCTCCATTGTTTACCTGAGGTGCCTTTTAGTTGTGCCTATTAAAATATGGAGAACAAAAATGTTGAGGTTCCAAAATTAGGGAAAGATCAAGATCCACTTCCACCTCGTGCTGAAGCTGCTGCCACTAGTCATAGCCGAGACGATGAAATGCCAGCAACGTCGTCTGCCAAGGCCGATGCCCAATGTCATAGTACAGAGCATGTAAAATCCAAAACACCAAATATCAGTAAAAAAAGGATTCCAAAATCTAAAATAAAATTGTCGGAGGAGAAGCGTAAACTTGCCAATATGCCATTTACCACACGGAGTGGCAAGGAATGGCTGAGGCCCTGGCCTATGTTCATGGCTAGTGGTTCAGCTTCACATGAGGATGGAAGCACTCAGCCTCTCGCTAGAAAAATGAAAAGACTCAAGCTGGCAAAAGCACCGCAAAGAACTGTGCGTTCTTCGAAATCCCAAATCCACAAGGAGAGTCCAATTGTGTCGGTTGCGATGCCTGACCTTCCCAACACTGGACGTGAAGAGCATGCGCCTTCCACCATTTGCACGCCCCCTGCAAGTGCTGGAAGGAGCACCCGCAGTCCAGTTCCTGATAGTCAGATTGAAGATGTCAGTGTTGAAGTACACCAGGATGAGGAGGATATGGGTGTTGCTGGCGCTGGGGAGGAAATTGACAAGGAGGATTCTGATGGTGAGGTGGTTTGTTTAAGTCAGGCACCCGGGGAGACACCTGTTGTCCGTGGGAGGAATAGGGCCGTTGACATGCCTGGTGAAAATACCAAAAAAATCAGCTCTTCGGTGTGGAAGTATTTCACCAGAAATGCGGACAACATTTGTCAAGCCGTGTGTTGCCTTTGTCAAGCTGTAATAAGTAGGGGTAAGGACGTTAACCACCTCGGAACATCCTCCCTTATACGTCACCTGCAGCGCATTCATAATAAGTCAGTGACAAGTTCAAAAACTTTGGGCGACAGCGGAAGCAGTCCACTGACCAGTAAATCCCTTCCTCTTGTAACCAAGCTCACGCAAACCACCCCACCAACTCCCTCAGTGTCAATTTCCTCCTTCCCCAGGAATGCCAATAGTCCTGCAGGCCATGTCACTGGCAATTCTGACGAGTCCTCTCCTGTCTGGGATTGCTCCGATGCATCCTTGCGCGTAACGCCTACTGCTGCTGGCGCTGCTGTTGTTGCTGCTGGGAGTCGATGGTCATCCCAGAGGGGAAGTCGTAAGCCCACTTTTACTACTTCCACCAAGCAATTGACTGTCCAACAGTCCTTTGCGAGGAAGATGAAATATCACAGCAGTCATCCTGTTGCAAAGCGGATAACTGAGGCCTTGACAACTATGTTGGTGTTAGACGTGCGTCCGGTATCCGCCGTTAGTTCACAGGGAACTAGACAATTTCTTGAGGTAGTGTGCCCCCGTTACCAAATACCATCTAGGTTCCACTTCTCTAGGCAGGCGATACCGAGAATGTACACGGACGTCAGAAAAAGACTCACCAGTGTCCTAAAAAATGCAGTTGTACCCAATGTCCACTTAACCACGGACATGTGGACAAGTGGAGCAGGGCAGGGTCAGGACTATATGACTGTGACAGCCCACTGGGTAGATGTATGGACTCCCGCCGCAAGAACAGCAGCGGCGGCACCAGTAGCAGCATCTCGCAAACGTCAACTCTTTCCTAGGCAGGCTACGCTTTGTATCACCGCTTTCCAGAATACGCACACAGCTGAAAACCTCTTACGGCAACTGAGGAAGATCATCGCGGAATGGCTTACCCCAATTGGACTCTCCTGTGGATTTGTGGCATCGGACAACGCCAGCAATATTGTGTGTGCATTAAATATGGGCAAATTCCAGCACGTCCCATGTTTTGCACATACCTTGAATTTGGTGGTGCAGAATTTTTTAAAAAACGACAGGGGCGTGCAAGAGATGCTGTCGGTGGCCAGAAGAATTGCGGGACACTTTCGGCGTACAGGCACCACGTACAGAAGACTGGAGCACCACCAAAAACGCCTGAACCTGCCCTGCCATCATCTGAAGCAAGAAGTGGTAACGAGGTGGAATTCAACCCTATATATGCTTCAGAGGTTGGAGGAGCAGCAAAAGGCCATTCAAGCCTATACAATTGAGCACGATATAGGAGGTGGAATGTACCTGTCTCAAGCGCAGTGGAGAATGATTTCAACGTTGTGCAAGGTTCTGCAGCCTTTTGAACTTGCCACACGTGAAGTCAGTTCAGACACTGCCAGCCTGAGTCAGGTCATTCCCCTCATCAGGCTTTTGCAGAAGAAGCTGGAGGCATTGAAGGAGGAGCTAAAAGGGAGCGATACCGCTAGGCATGTGGGACTTGTGGATGGAGCCCTTAATTCGCTTAACAAGGATTCACGGGTGGTCAATCTGTTGAAATCAGAGCACTACATTTTGGCCACCGTGCTCGATCCTAGATTTAAAACCTACCTTGGATCTCTCTTTCCGGCAGACACAAGTCTGCTGGGGTTCAAAGACCTGCTGGTGACAAAATTGTCAAGTCAAGCGGAACGCGACCTGTCAACATCTCCTCCTTCACATTCTCCCGCAATTGGGGGTGCGAGGAAAAGGCTCAGAATTCCGAGCCCACCCGCTGGCGGTGATGCAGGGCAGTCTGGAGCGACTGCTGATGCTGACATCTGGTCCGGACTGAAGGACCTGACAACGATTACGGACATGTCGTTTACTGTCACTGCATATGATTCTCTCCCCATTGAAAGAATGGTGGAGGATTATATGAGTGACCGCATCCAAGTAGGCACGTCAGACAGTACGTACTTATACTGGCAGGAAAAAGAGGCAATTTGGAGGCCCTTGCACAAACTGGCTTTATTCTACCTAAGTTGCCCTCCCACAAGTGTGTACTCCGAAAGAGTGTTTAGTGCCGCCGCTCACCTTGTCAGCAATCGACGTACGAGGTTACTTCCAGAAAATGTGGAGAAGATGATGTTCATTAAAATGAATTATAATCAATTCCTCCGTGGAGACATTGACCAGCAGCAATTGCCTCCACAAAGTACACAGGGAGCTGAGATGGTGGATTCCAGTGGGGACGAATTGATAATCTGTGAGGAGCGGGATGTACACGGTGATATATCGGAGGATGATGATGAGGTGGACATCTTGCCTCTGTAGAGCCAGTTTGTGCAAGGAGAGATTAATTGCTTCTTTTTCGGTGGGGGTCCAAACCAACCCGTCATTTCAGTCACAGTCGTGTGGCAGACCCTGTCACTGAAATGATGGGTTGGTTAAAGTGTGCATGTCCTGTTTATACAACATAAGGGTGGGTGGGAGGGCCCATGGGTGGGAGGGCCCAAGGACAATTCCATCTTGCACCTCTTTTTTCTTTCATTTTTATTTGCGTCATGTGCTGTTTGGGGAGTGTTTTTTGGAAGGGCCATCCTGCGTGACACTGCAGTGCCACTCCTAGATGGGCCAGGTGTTTGTGTCGGCCACTAGGGTCGCTTAGCTTACTCACACAGCTACCTCATTGCGCCTCTTTTTTTCTTCTTTGCGTCATGTGCTGTTTGGGGAGTGTTTTTTGGAAGGGCCATCCTGCGTGACACTGCAGTGCCACTCCTAGATGGGCCAGGTGTTTGTGTCGGCCACTAGGGTCGCTTATCTTACTCACACAGCTACCTCATTGCGCCTCTTTTTTTCTTCTTTGCGTCATGTGCTGTTTGGGGAGTGTTTTTTGGAAGGGCCATCCTGCGTGACACTGCAGTGACACTCCTAGATGGGCCAGGTGTTTGTGTCGGCCACTAGGGTCGCTTAGCTTACTCACACAGCTACCTCATTGCGCCTCTTTTTTTCTTCTTTGCGTCATGTGCTGTTTGGGGAGTGTTTTTTGGAAGGGCCATCCTGCGTGACACTGCAGTGCCACTCCTAGATGGGCCAGGTGTTTGTGTCGGCCACTAGGGTCGCTTATCTTACTCACACAGCTACCTCATTGCGCCTCTTTTTTTCTTCTTTGCGTCATGTGCTGTTTGGGGAGTGTTTTTTGGAAGGGCCATCCTGCGTGACACTGCAGTGCCACTCCTAGATGGGCCAGGTGTTTGTGTCGGCCACTAGGGTCGCTTAGCTTACTCACACAGCTACCTCATTGCGCCTCTTTTTTTCTTCTTTGCGTCATGTGCTGTTTGGGGAGTGTTTTTTGGAAGGGCCATCCTGCGTGACACTGCAGTGCCACTCCTAGATGGGCCAGGTGTTTGTGTCGGCCACTAGGGTCGCTTATCTTACTCACACAGCTACCTCATTGCGCCTCTTTTTTTCTTTGCGTCATGTGCTGTTTGGGGAGTGTTTTTTGGAAGGGCCATCCTGCGTGACACTGCAGTGCCACTCCTAGATGGGCCAGGTGTTTGTGTCGGCCACTAGGGTCGCTTAGCTTACTCACACAGCTACCTCATTGCGCCTCTTTTTTTCTTCTTTGCGTCATGTGCTGTTTGGGGAGTGTTTTTTGGAAGGGCCATCCTGCGTGACACTGCAGTGCCACTCCTAGATGGGCCAGGTGTTTGTGTCGGCCACTAGGGTCGCTTATCTTACTCACACAGCTACCTCATTGCGCCTCTTTTTTTCTTCTTTGCGTCATGTGCTGTTTGGGGAGTGTTTTTTGGAAGGGCCATCCTGCGTGACACTGCAGTGCCACTCCTAGATGGGCCAGGTGTTTGTGTCGGCCACTAGGGTCGCTTAGCTTAGTCATCCAGCGACCTCGGTGCAAATTTTAGGACTAAAAATAATATTGTGAGGTGTGAGGTGTTCAGAATAGACTGAAAATGAGTGGAAATTATGGTTTTTGAGGTTAATAATACTTTGGGATCAAAATGACCCCCAAATTCTATGATTTAAGCTGTTTTTTAGTGTTTTTTGAAAAAAACACCCGAATCCAAAACACACCCGAATCCGACAAAAAAAATTCGGTGAGGTTTTGCCAAAACGCGGTCGAACCCAAAACACGGCCGCGGAACCGAACCCAAAACCAAAACACAAAACCCGAAAAATTTCAAGTGCACATCTCTAGAATTTATATCACATTTTCACTGTTGTATAGCTTAGTGACCTAGAAAAGGACTGAGGTATGTATGGTCTCGATCTAACATCAGGGAGAGGAACAATAAATGAACAACCAGATGCTTGCAGTGTGCAGGCTCCTCAAGTCCAAAAAGGATGCGGTTACAATACCAGCGCTGGCATCATGAACACCGACTAGCCCGCCAATTGGCATGCCGAGCAACAGGGACCCTTTACATATTTGAAGATATTAATAATATCTCCTCTTAGACGCCTCTTTTCTCCTACGTCCTAGAGGATGCTGGGGACTCCAAAAGGACCATGGGGTATAGACGGATCCGCAGGAGCTTGGGCACACTATAAAGACTTAAGACTGGGTGTGAACTGGCTCCTCCCTCTATGCCCCTCCTCCAGACCTCAGTTAGACTTTGTGCCCAGAAGTGAATGGACACACACTAGGGGAGCTCTCCTGAGTTTCTCTAAAAGACTTTATGTTAGGTTTTTTATTTTCAGGGAGACCTGCTGGCTACAGGCTCCCTGCAGCGTGGGAGTGAGGGGGGAGAAGCAGGACCTACTTCTGTGAGTTTCAAGGCTCTGCTTCTCGGCTACTGCACACCATTAGCTGCAGAGGGTTCGATCACTTGGTGCGCCTAGCTGCTTGTTCCCGGAGCCACGCCGTCACCCCCTCACAGAAGCCAGAAGAAAGAAGTCGGGTGAGTATGAGAAGAACAGAAGACTTCAGTGACGGCAGAAGACTTCAGTAACGGAGGTACAGTGGTAGTGCTGCGCTCCATGCTCCCACACACCAACGCACTCACAGGGTGCAGGGCACTGGGGGGGAGCGCCCTGGGCAGCAGTTACTGGGTTTTCCTAAAGGGGCTGACATAAAAGTGGATTAGTGCCTGGGCACTGTAGTCCTACCCCCGTCAGCATATACCCTACCCCTACCACCCCCCCGCGCAGCCAGTTTCCCAGACTTATTTACGGGGATATTTTTATTTATATTTATTAACAGGGATATTGTGGGGCCGGGGCTCGGTCCCCCCCCCCTCTCACCCCTCCCGGCAGCTCAGTGTGGCGCATTACGCGCCGTTACCTAGCCGCCGCTAAGCCTTCCCGCCTAGCGCGTCCGACGGGGCCGAGGCGCTTCGCCCCGGACCCCGCCAGCATGCTCCCACACACTGCACTCCGGTCTCCGAGCAGGAGCCGAGACGGACGGGAGTGCACTAGGGGGGAACACAGCGGTGCAGGTAAGAGGTAGCGGGTGGCTCCGGGGCTCCGTGTATCGGACCCCGCCGGCGGTTTGCAGCGCACTGTGCGCTATTCGTTCAGACAGGCCCCATGGGTGCAGGGCGCTGGGGGGGAGCGTCCTGGGCAGCATTTCTAAATTTTCCCTAGCGGGGGATTAGGCCCGGACTCCGGGTATCTTCACCCGTCGGGGCACAACAACGTGAGCACTGCGCTCCGGGGCTCCCACACACCAACAGTTCCGTGGGTGCGGGGCGCCCTGGGCTGCGTGTAGTATTATATATATATAGGCTTATATACAGGAGATATATCCCTGTATATCAGTTCATACTTCAAATGCAGATTTATGTTAGGCGGGCGTAAGCGCACTGGGAAGGGCGGAGCTTAGCCTTAACATAGGAGTCGGCGCCATATTTACTAGGTCCCCGCCAAAATTATTTTCTGAAAGTGGGGGACTCAGTGTTCTTAATGCTATAGGGTAATGTAGCATTATGTTATTTAATGGGCGCATACTCCTAGTGGTGTTAACACAAAGTCATTGTTTCCCTTTTTCACTTACACAATACTTATGTCGACAGATGTGAGGATTTGGTCGACAGTTCCTGTGGGGATGACTGTCGTTTTCGCCGACACTGGCCAGTATTTGGTTTAAACATGCTTTTGTGTACTTAAAAATAAGTAAGCACGTTAGGGGGGACACGGCAGTCGGTCGACGTCCTGTCGGCGTCAATGGTAATGCCTGGGGAAGACTTTTACAGACTGTAAATGCCTTGTACCTATATTGATTTGTATATATATAGATATATATATATATATATATATATATATAATATGTAGCGGGAGTCTTATTACATTTGTAGAGGTATGCTTTCCTCAGACCCCTTAGGGGGCCCAGAATATTATTATTTTGGCCCGTTTACTAGTCCGTGCTGTTGACATTTACTCCGTTTCTGTCGACCGTAAAGTTCCTGGTAGATTCACATCGGGGGCACGTCAGTACATGGTCATACACTTTCACAACACACTACTGTCACTAGGGACCTGACGGGTCTGGGTAATCCACTTGCGTATAGGTTACGTCTATACGTATATATGTGTAGATATAACTTTATATATGTATCATTACGATATGGGTGTTGCATTGTGTATTACATTATGTATATCCATGAATGCTGAGATAATGGTATTCTCATGTACTGACCGCTCTGTTGATTAAGTTATAGTTTGTCCAGGACGAGTTGGTTTCGATCCTCTCAAGGAGTCTGAATATTAGTCTCTTCACAACGCGGAGAGAAAAGTGTGGCAGTCAACTCCTGATCGGCGCAGGGTTCGTTCGCAAAGGATCATACACAGGCAGCTAAGTGAAATTTTATTTCTATGTTTTGACATTATATGCAATGTACGCACTTGAGGGAGTGCGATAGTTGGGTCAGCATCCAATGGACTGATCATACCCAGGGTGCGTAGGCTTGCCTATGTTTATTTTTCCTTATCACATTACAGCAGGCTGTCACGTGACAGCAGATGGTGTGACCGGAAAAATGCGGAAGAGGTCTCCGGGAGATGCTGGTGAGAGATATATAGCTGCTGGTGTGGCCTCTCTTCAGTCAATCTCGGCGGTATCCGCTGGTAAGTCTAAATTCGTGAGTTAGCCTCCTTTACAACGGTTGGCGACGCATTCTTTTGTGGGATGCAGTCGTTTTCACCGGTTCGATACCGTTCTTTTTTCCTTTTCTGTGAAGACAGTGGAAGGTGAATAGGTAAGTGTTCTGCAGCCTTGTTAGGTTCGCAGAAGTGGACGTAGTTTTCTATTTCCACTACCTACACCACTTATCGCTGAGTCTATCTGACTGGTCCCCGCTCCGGTGACCACTTGTTTACCAATTTTCAGTTAGTCCAGGAATAGACTAGGACCTGTGAGTTATTTATAGAAGCCAAAGGGGAACATTCTGAGCTACGGTTGTTTCCCCTGGCTATTTTATCTAATTCCTAATTGCCTTTCCTCTATGGAAGGGGAGGTAGCACGCGACGCCATACAAAGGTGCGTCAAGTTCAGGACATTGGTTGTCCTTGTAAGATCCCCAGCATCCTCTACGCGGTGCATGTCGTTGTTTATCCCTGACTGTTCTTCGGCGCAGGGATTGGCCTGGTGTTACCAATGACGCAGATGTCTGAAGTGGGTTTCAGAGTAGATACTGACCGGTTAGGGTTAGGTGTTTTTCCTGTGGAAAGAGGTCTGGGGATCCAGAGTGCAATCGGCTTTGAGGTGCCACCTCATCAATAAGTTCCATTAATAAGACAGATGGTTGCGGCATAAGAAGCCTTTTGCGGTGAGCAGGTCTAATACCAGAGCGGGTTTCATGGGACCGGTTAGAAATGTGGTCCGGGTCTCACCTGCGCATGCACCGGACTATAATCAAAACGGCCAGGACTTCGCTCCTGTGCTGTTTGCTCGGTTCTTTCCTTCTAGAGGAATGAAGGTTAGGGATCCAGGTTTAGATCCTGGTGTCCGTGCATTCAGATCTCCGAAGCTGGAGAGCAGTCCTTTGCAAGGGACGTATTTCCAGAGGATGTGGTCAAGTTGGGAAGCTTGTCTGCTGTAAGTTTTCTTGAAATATTCTTCATGTTCTGCCCGTATTAATTCTGCCAGACGACTTGTCAGCAGTGGCATAAGTAAGCCGCTAGTGCGGAACAAGGAAAAAGCGGAACTGACAGAAGATGCACAGTTTGCAGTTGAGTGGGATGTCTGGTAAACGCTATATTAGCAGCCTTCGTTCCGGAGGCAAACGACGGAGAAATAAATTTCCTCTGCGGACACGATATCCAGCCGGGAAAAACTCTGTCATCATCGAGATGCTTCCCCGGACGTGACAAGTCTTTGTGGAGTGTCGCAATTGGTCTTGTTGGTGTCTCTCTTCAACGAGAGGCCTCGAGGAGATTGTTCCAGGTTAAGGGACACTCAAGTTATAGCAGTAGACATCCTTGTGACACCGTGGGTGTTTTTAGTCGGTCTAGGTGGCCTCTTCGTTTTCACCTTTCTGACAGTGGTAAGCGTAAGATGATCTGAGGCTCCGATGATCCTCTTAAAATACGGTTTAGCCAGCGAGGGTTGGCTATCCAGTTTTTCATGGTTTAATCATAAGAAATTACTGCCCTCTTCCTTTACGTGAGGTAATGTTACAATAAGATCATGGCGTGTATTAGGACGTAACGCGTCTGCGTCTGGCGACGAGACGGTTGAAGGTCATGTCCTAAGTCGAAAGGTTGTTCCCAGTGAAGTAGTTTCTTCAAATATTTAGGCTACGAAAGAACTGACGGCACAACGCTTCCACCATTGTTGGAGTAATTATGTGTCTCGGTGTGTAGCCAGGAAGGCTCCTTTGGAGGACTTTCAGATAGCTCGTGCTTAGCCATACAAGCCGAGGTGGAGGAAAGCCTAATAAGTTCCTGTACGAAATGTCTCTCTTGGAAAGTGGTCAGGCTATTGACTTTGACGTCCGCAAGGCGGGTGTCGGAAGTGGTGGTTTTGGCTCACAAGAGCCTTGTTTGATCTTTCAGGTGGATAGAGAGGAATTGAGTTCCCGGTTGGTACTTCTACCAATAGTGTGTTCTGGCTTTCACAGAAATCGGCCTATGTTGATGCCGGGGGTTACTTAGGCATTAGCTGGTTCAAATTCCCTTGGTCTAGTCTGGGATTTGAGTAGGTAGGTCATCACTTTGGCTCACTTTGGAAAAACAGAGGCCCTGTGGGTCTGGTGTGTTCCCATCTTGATTTGGGAGACTGTTTATACAGTCAGTTACATGATGAATCTGTGATGAAGCTTGACATGTTCGTTCTGCTACTGCTTTGTCGTCACCGAAGTCGGTGGAGGTTTCTTCCTTTGGGAAGATGTTTTTTTTTTTCTTGGGCGGATGCCCGAGGAGTCTCGGCGGTTCAGCTATTGCCGAGCGAATTCTTGATCGGGGTCAAACGCTTTTACTATGCTTTAAAAGTTTGATACCCTGATTTTGGGGACCTTATGTTTGCTCACTCGGTGCTGCAGAGTCGTCCGCACTCTCCCGCATGTTTTGGAGCTTTGGTATAAACCCCATGGTCCTTTTGGAGTCCCCAGCATCCTCTAGGACGTAGGAGAAAATAGGATTTTGGTACCTACCGGTAAATCCTTTTCTCTTAGTCCATAGAGGATGCTGGGCGCCCGTCCCAGTGCGTTCTGTGTCTGCAGTTATTGCTTTTGGTTACACCCTGGTGGTGTGTCTTTTCGGTAGGGCGGTGGCTACCGTTGTTCATGACATGGCATGCGGGGTCTTAATTTCGCTTATGTGGACACACCGTTTGTGTTACATATTTTTCAGCATGTGGCTGTGTTTTGTTCATGCCGTTGCCTGGTATTCTACTGAATGCCACGTTCTACGGTGTGTTTGAGGTGTGAGCTGGTATGACACTCACTGTGTTTGTAACAATAAATTCTTTCCTCGAAATGTCCATCTCTTCTGGGCACAGTTTTCTAACTGAGGTCTGGAGGAGGGGCATAGAGGGAGGAGCCAGTTCACACCCAGTCTTAAGTCTTTATAGTGTGCCCAAGCTCCTGCGGATCCGTCTATACCCCATGGTCCTTTTGGAGTCCCCAGCATCCTCTATGGACTAAGAGAAAAGGATTTACCGGTAGGTACCAAAATCCTATTTGCTAGAGTATACATATTTCTCTGACGTCCTAAGTGGATGCTGGGGACTCCGTCAGGACCATGGGGAATAGCGGCTCCGCAGGAGACAGGGCACAAAACTAAAGCTTTAGGATCAGGTGGTGTGTACTGGCTCCTCCCCCTATGACCCTCCTCCAAGCCTCAGTTAGGTTTTTGTGCCCGTCCGAGCAGGGTGCAATCTAGGTGGCTCTCTTAAGGAGCTGCTTAGAAAAAGTTTTTAGGTTTATTATTTTCAGTGAGTCCTGCTGGCAACAGGCTCACTGCATCGAGGGACTTAGGGGAGAGAAGTTCAACTCACCTGCGTGCAGGATGGATTGGCTTCTTAGGCTACTGGACACCATTAGCTTCAGAGGGAGTCGGAACACAGGTCTCACCCTGGGGTTCGTCCCGAAGCCGCGCCGCCGACCCCCCTTGCAGATGCTGAAGATTGAAGGTCCAGAAACCGGCGGCAGAAGGCTCTTCAGTCTTCTTGAAGGTAGCGCACAGCACTGCAGCTGTGCGCCATTGTTTGTCACACACTTCTCACCAACGGTCACGGAGGGTGCAGGGCGCTGCTGGGGGCGCCCTGGGCAGCAATGTAAATACCTTTTATGGCTAAAAAATACATCACATATAGCCCTTGAGGCTATATGGATGTATTTAACCCCTGCCAGATATTACAAACTACGGGAGAAAAGCCCGCCGGAATAGGGGGCGGGGCTTATTCTCCTCAGCACACAGCACCATTTTCCTGCTCAGCTCCGCTGTGAGGAAGGCTCCCAGGACTCTCCCCTGCACTGCACTACAGAAACAGGGTAAAACAGAGAGGGGGGGCACTTTTTTTGGCGATATTTTATATATTTAAGCTGCTATAAGGATACAACACTTATATAAGGTTGTTCCCATATATATTATAGCGCTTGGGTGTGTGCTGGCAAACTCTCCCTCTGTCTCCCCAAAGGGCTAGTGGGGTCCTGTCTTCGATAAGAGCATTCCCTGTGTGTCTGCTGTGTGTCGGTACGTGTGTGTCGACATGTATGAGGACGATGTTGGTGTGGAGGCAGAGCAATTGCCGGTAATGGTGATGTCACCCCCCAGGGAGTCGACACCGGAATGGATGGCTTTGTTTATGGAATTACGTGATAATGTCAGCACATTACAAAAATCAGTTGACGACATGAGACGGCCGGAAAACCAGTTGGTACCTGCCCAGGCGTCTCAGACACCGTCAGGGGCTGTAAAACGCCCTTTACCTCAGTCGGTCGACACAGACCCAGACACGGACACTGAATCTAGTGTCGACGGTGAAGAAACAAACGTATTTTCAAGTAGAGCCACACGTTATATGATCACGGCAATGAAGGAGGCTTTGCATATCTCTGATACTGCAAGTACCACAAAAAGGGGTATTATGTGGGGGGTGAAAAAACTACCTGTAGTTTTTCCTGAATCAGAGGAATTGAATGATGTATGTGATGAAGCGTGGGTTAACCCAGATAGAAAAGTGCTAATTTCAAAAAAGTTATTGGCATTATACCCTTTCCCGCCAGAGGTTAGGGCGCGCTGGGAAACACCCCCTAGGGTGGATAAGGCGCTCACACGCTTATCAAAACAAGTGGCGTTACCGTCTCCTGATACGGCCGCCCTCAAGGATCCAGCTGATAGGAGGCTGGAAACTACCCTAAAGAGTATATACACACATACTGGTGTTATACTGCGACCAGCCATCGCCTCAGCCTGGATGTGCAGTGCTGGGGTGGTCTGGTCGGATTCCCTGACTGAAAATATTGATACCCTGGATAGGGACAGTATTTTATTGACTATAGAGCAATTAAAGGATGCTTTTCTTTATATGCGAGATGCTCAGAGGGATATTTGCACTCTGGCATCGAGAGTAAGTGCGATGTCCATATCTGCCAGAAGAAGTTTATGGACGCGACAGTGGTCAGGTGATGCGGATTCCAAACGACATATGGAAGTATTGCCGTATAAAGGGGAGGAATTATTTGGCGTAGGTCTATCGGATCTGGTGGCCACGGCAACTGCCGGAAAATCCACCTTTTTACCTCAGACCCCCTCCCAACAGAAAAAGACCCCGTCTTTTCAGCCGCAGTCCTTTCGGTCCTATAAGAAAAAGAAGAGGGCAAAAGGACAGTCATATCTGCCCCGGGGCAGAGGAAGGGGTAAGAGAGGGCAGCAAGCAGCCCCTGCCCAGGAACAGAAGCCCTCCCAGGGTTCTGCAAAGCCCTCAGCATGACGCTGGGGCTGTACAAGCGGACTCAGGAGCGGTGGGGGGTCGACTCAGGAATTTCAGCACACAGTGGGCTTGCTCACAGGTGGACCCTTGGATCCTGCAGGTAGTATCTCAGGGTTACAGGTTGGAATTCGAGAAGTCTCCCCCTCGCCGGTTCCTAAAGTCTGCTTTGCCAACGTCTCCCTCAGACAGGGCGACGGTATTGGAAGCCATTCACAAGCTGTTTTCTCAGCAGGTGATAGTCAAGGTACCCCTCCTACAACAGGGAAAGGGGTATTACTCCACGCTATTTGTGGTACCGAAGCCGGACGGCTCGGTAAGACCTATTCTAAATCTGAAATCTTTGAACCTGTACATACAAAAATTCAAGTTCAAGATGGAATCACTCAGAGCAGTGATAGCGAATCTGGAAGAAGGGGACTTTATGGTGTCCCTGGACATAAAGGATGCTTACCTGCATGTCCCAATTTGCCCTTCACATCAAGGGTACCTCAGGTTCGTGGTGCAAAACTGTCATTATCAGTTTCAGACGCTGCCGTTTGGATTGTCCACGGCACCTCGGGTCTTTACCAAGGTAATGGCCGAAATGATGATTCTTCTGCGAAGAAGAGGCGTATTAATTATCCCTTACTTGGACGATCTCCTGATAAGGGCAAGGTCCAGAGAACAGCTGGAGGACGGAGTAGCACTAACCCAAGTAGTGCTGCAACAACACGGGTGGATTCTGAATTTTACAAAATCTCAGTTGACCCCGACAACACGTCTGCTGTTCCTGGGAATGATTCTGGACACGGTTCAGAAAAAGGTGTTTCTTCCGGAGGAGAAAGCCAAGGAGTTATCCGAACTTGTCAGGAACCTCCTAAAACCAGGAAAAGTGTCTGTGCATCAATGCACAAGAGTCCTGGGAAAGATGGTGGCTTCTTACGAAGCAATTCCATTCGGCAGATTCCACACACGAACTTTTCAGTGGGATCTGCTGGACAAATGATCCGGATCGCATCTGCAGATGCATCAGCGCATAACCTTATCGCCACGGACAAGGGTGTCTCTTCTGTGGTGGTTGCAGAGTGCTCATCTGTTAGAGGGCCGCAGATTCGGCATACAGGACTGGGTCCTGGTGACCACGGATGCCAGTCTGAGAGGCTGGGGAGCGGTCACACAGGGAAGAAACTTCCAGGGAGTATGGTCAAGCCTGGAGATGTCTCTTCATATAAATATACTGGAGCTAAGAGAAATTTACAATGCTCTAAGCCTGGCAAAACCCCTGCTTCAGGGTCAGCCGGTGTTGATCCAGTCGGACAACATCACGGCAGTCGCCCACGTAAACAGACAGGGCGGCACAAGAAGCAGGAGAGCAATGGCAGAAGCTGCAAGGATTCTTCGCTGGGCGGAAGATCATGTGATAGCACTGTCAGCAGTGTTCATTCCGGGAGTAGACAACTGGGAAGCAGACTTCCTCAGCAGACACGATCTACACCCGGGAGAGTGGGGACTTCATCCAGAAGTCTTCCACATGATTGTGAACCGTTGGGAAAAACCAAAGGTGGATATGATGGCGTCTCGCCTCAACAAAAAACTGGACAGGTATTGCGCCAGGTCAAGAGACCCTCAGGCAATAGCTGTGGACGCTCTGGTAACACCGTGGGTGTACCAGTCAGTGTATGTATTTCCTCCTCTGCCTCTCATACCCAAAGTACTGAGAATTATACGGCAAAGGGGAGTAAGAACGATACTCGTGGCTCCGGATTGGCCAAGAAGAACTTGGTACCCGGAACTTCAGGAGATGCTCACGGAAAATCCGTGGCTTCTACCTCTAAGACGGGACCTGATTCAGCAGGGACCGTGTCTATTCCAAGACTTACCGTGGCTGCGTTTGACGGCATGGCGGTTGAACGCCGAATTCTAAAGGAAAAAGGCATTCCAGAAGAGGTCATTCCTACACTGGTTAAAGCCAGGAAGGAGGTGACTGCACAACATTATCACTGCATTTGGAGAAAATATGTTGCGTGGTGTGAGGCCAGGAAGGCCCCCACGGAGGAATTTCAACTGGGTCGATTCCTACATTTCCTGCAAACAGGATTGTCTATGGGCCTCAAATTGGGGTCCATTAAGGTTCAAATTTCGGCCCTGTCGATTTTCTTCCAGAAAGAATTGGCTTCAGTTGCTGAAGTCCAGACTTTTGTAAAAGGAGTACTACATATACAGCCCCCGGTTGTGCCCCCAGTGGCTCCGTGGGACCTGAATGTAGTTTTGGATTTTCTCAAATCCCATTGGTTTGAGCCACTCAAATCGGTGGATTTGAAATATCTTACATGGAAAGTAACCATGCTACTGGCCCTGGCTTCAGCCAGGAGAGTATCAGAATTGGGGGCTTTATCGTATAAGAGCCCATATCTGATTTTCCATTCGGACAGGGCAGAACTGCGGACGCGTCCTCATTTTCTGCCTAAGGTGGTGTCAGCGTTTCACCTGAACCAGCCTATTGTGGTGCCTGCGGCTACTAGCGATTTGGAAGATTCCAAGTTGCTGGACGTTGTCAGGGCATTGAAAATATACAATTCAAGGACGGCTGGAGTCAGAAAATCTGACTCGCTGTTTATACTGTATGCACCCAACAAGCTGGGTGCTCCTGCTTCTAAGCAGACGATTGCTCGTTGGATTTGTAGCACAATTCAACTTGCACATTCTGTGGCAGGCCTGCCACAGCCTAAATCTGTCAAGGCCCATTCCACAAGGAAGGTGGGCTCATCCTGGGCGGCTGCCCGAGGGGTCTCGGCATTACAACTCTGCCGAGCAGCTACGTGGTCGGGGGAGAACACGTTTGTAAAATTCTACAAATTTGATACCCTGGCTAAAGAGGACCTGGAGTTCTCTCATTCGGTGCTGCAGAGTCATCCGCACTCTCCCGCCCGTTTGGGAGCTTTGGTATAATCCCCATGGTCCTGACGGAGTCCCCAGCATCCACTTAGGACGTCAGAGAAAATAAGATTTTACTTACCGATAAATCTATTTCTCGTAGTCCGTAGTGGATGCTGGGCGCCCATCCCAAGTGCGGATTGTCTGCAATACTTGTACATAGTTATTGTTACAAAAAAATCGGGTTGTTATTTGTTGTGAGCCGTCTGTTCAGAGGCTCCTACGTTTGTCATACTGTTAACTGGGTTTAGATCACAAGTTATACGGTGTGATTGGTGTGGCTGGTATGAGTCTTACCCGGGATTCAATATCCTTCCTTATTGTGTACGCTCGTCCGGGCACTGTATCCTAACTGAGGCTTGGAGGAGGGTCATAGGGGGAGGAGCCAGTACACACCACCTGATCCTAAAGCTTTAGTTTTGTGCCCTGTCTCCTGCGGAGCCGCTATTCCCCATGGTCCTGACGGAGTCCCCAGCATCCACTACGGACTACGAGAAATAGATTTATCGGTAAGTAAAATCTTATTTTAACATAGTTAGCCTTTCCTCGTACTCCAGTGTCTCTAACCCTTTAATCAGTTTAGTAGCACGCCTTTGAACTCTTTCGAGTTCTGCAATATCTTTTTTATAATATGGTGCCAAAAACTGAACACAATATTCCAGGTGCGGACGTACCAATGATTTGTACAGCGGCATGATTACATCCTGGTCCCTGGTCTCAATACCCCGTTTTATGCAAGCAAGGACTTTACTTGTCTTCTTCACTGCATTTTGACACTGTACTGTTATTGAGTGTATTATCTATGAGAACCCCCAAATCTTTTTCCACTACTGATACCCCTATATTTTCCCCATTAAGTGAATAGGATGCAAGTTTGTTTTTAATCCCAAAATGCATAGCTTTGCATTTTTCAATATTGAACCTCATTCCCCATTTAGACACCCAAAATTCAAGTTTAAATAAGTCATTCTGTAGAGACTCCACATCTATTTCTGAATTAATTACCTTACACAGTTTAGTATCATCTGCAAAGATTGATACTATGCTTCCCAGGCCTATTCCTAGGTCATTAATACATATATTGAACAGTAGCGGACCAAATATGGACCCTTGTGGTATACCGCTGACTACTAGTGCCCAGCTGGAGAACATCTCATTGACCACTTCTCGTTGTACCCTGTTATCCAGCCAATTACCTATCCATGTACAAACAGTGTATCCTAGGCCAAGTTCCCTTAATTTGATGATCAGTCTCTTGTGAGGCACTGTATTGAAGGCTTTTGCAAAATCTAAATAGACCACATCCACTGCTTTTCCCTGGTTAAGATTATCGCTCACTTCGTCGTAGAAGCTAATTAAGTTAGTTTGACATGATCTGTCCCTCACAAACCCATGCTAACTCCTGCTAATAAACAGTATTCCGCAGATAATCCTCTATGCTATCCCTCAAAATTCCTTCCAATACTTTACCCACTATAGAGGTTAAACTAACTGGTCTATAGTACCCAGGATGATTTTTAGAACCCTTTTTAAATAATGGCACTACCTCAGCTATACGCCAATCCATCGGTACCATACCCGATTTAATGGAACTATAGAAAATCAAGTATAAGGGTCTTGCAAGCTGTGCCTTAAGCTCCATAATAACCCTCGGATGAAAACCATTTGGTCCCGGTGATTTATTAATCTTTATGTTGCTTAGTCTCTCCAGGACTATTTCCTCACTTAAACAAGCATCTAGCCAAGAATCATTACCTTCACTGTCGTTATGCACTACTAACACCGTCTGATCCTCCCTGGTGAAAAAACGCTGTTCAGTATATCCGCTTTTATTTTGTCATCGTTTCCAAGGCTCACAGTTCATCTTTTAATGGGCCTATGTTCTATTTCTTTAACCCTTTAATGTTTATGTATTTATAAAACTCTTTGGGATTGGCTTTATTCTCTATAGCAATTTGTTTTTCGTTTACAATTGTAGCTGCCCTTATTACTGTTTTGCATCTTTTATTGCATTCTTTGTAATACTGGAATGACTCCTCCCCTCCATTAGTTTTAAATGCTTTAAAAGAACACCTCTTTTTAGCCATTGCTTCTTTGACATCCTTATTAAGCCACATTGATTTGAGTCTATTACTCTTGCATTTACTGCCCAAGGGTATGAATTTGTGAATATTGCTATCAAGCAACCCTTTTAAAGCATCCCACATTTCCGATGTGTCTTTACCATGAAACAAAACTTCCCAGTCAATGTCGTTTAGTGCCTGTCTCAGCATATTGAAGTTAGCTTTTCTAAAGTTTAATGTTTTTGTTGATTCCTTATAGCTATGTTTCTTGAAACTAATGCTGAATGTGATCATATAGTGATCACTGTTTCCCAAGGTCTCCCCAACACTAGGATGTCTCCCATTCCCGCAGCTTTTTCAATTTGCTGTGAGAGCAGTTCCTCGTCACGTATGCTAATATCTGGTTGCTTGTAGCACGTGCCAATGACTAGTTTCTTTATTTCAGTGCCCCCACTAGTGATCTCAACCCATAGTGATTCCACATTATCACCAGTCCCCTCATAAATAACATAAATTAAGTTTGGTTTTAGAGATGGTTTTACATAGAGACATACCCCTCCTCCCATTTTGGTAGCCCTGTCCCTCCTGAGAAGTGAATATCCCTACAAATTAGTAACCCAGTCGTGAGAGTTGTCCCACCATGTTTCCGTAATACCTATAATATCATACTGATTTTTTGATACATGCCATTCCAATTCCCCCATTTTACCTGATAGGCTTCTTGCTTTCGCAAGCAGACATTTTATGTTAATATTTCCTTTGCCCTTTTGCTTTAATGGTAACTTACCATTATTTACAAGTACCTTTCTAGAATTACTCTTACCAACTGTTATTCTATTCTCTACCCAGGGGTTAAGGTGCAATCAGTGAGATTGCTGGACTATTCAGGGAGTTTGGTAGATTGCTTCTATTTCAGGGAGTCTCCTGCAGAATGAGGGAGCGTAGGCAAGTATGTTTATACCAACAGAATAATGTACAAAAAGACAGCAAACTACATGTACAGTAGTTTAATTTGGACCACATGGCCTGCCTGGTAGTGGTATCACATCCTATAGCAACAATACACTGTTCAACACTTAAGTCACGCAATCGGTCAGGCAGAGATGCACCTCTCTGCCGGTAACCTCAGGGTACCATGTGTAAAATGTGGCACTGGTGCTCCCGAACTGTGCCATGTGGAACGCAAAACTGGATATAAGCAGCTAGCTCCTCCTGTGGAATGCAACAACTTCTAATGCAGCTACCAGTTAGCAAGCAACATCAGTGCACATGTGCAGACCAGTAGGGACCATATGGTAGCACTGATCCCAAGTTTTGAATGAACAGCTAAACTACAGGAATAATTTATTAAACTCAATAAAACAGGAGTTAAAGAGAAAGTCTCATATCAGCACATCCCTAGGCATACAATGCTAGCAAACTCAATGTGGTATTAGAATATTACTAGATATGTGCACAGGACCATTTTTGCTGAATTTGGAATTGGCCCTGATTCGTCATCCGGCTTTGTATTTGGTTTTTGCCAAACTGCCGTGACTGGTTTTGTTTTTTTGTTTTCAAAAATTGACAAACAAAACTAAAATCACATAATTTGGGCCTTTTTTTTGTTCTCTGGGGGTGATTCAGACCTGATCCTAGAGGTGCTAAATTTAGCACATTTATGATCAGATTCTCTGACATGCGGGGGGACGGCCAGCACAGGGCTAGTATGCCCCACATGTTAGGCGCCCGCATGAGACCCACAGCCATTTTTGTGATAGCATCGGCTGCGTGTGATGTCATGCAGCTGCCGCGACTACGCCCCCTGTTTCTCCGTTGCCGCCCCTGTTTTGAAGTCTCGTCCCTGCAATACTCCATCTCCGTCTTTGAAATGGAGGGTTTCCCCCCCCCCCCCCCCCGTGACCATCTCTGCCTCATAGACAGGCAGAAGCAATCGCATTTTCTGTGGGGCACCGTAGAAAATGCAGGCGCATGCGCAGGATGGGCCCTGCGCAGGATCCCGCATCCTCTTAGCAATTTTTACCGTTGGATCGCTTATTGCGATTGCGATCCAACCTGAATCAGGCTCTATTTGTAAAATATAAAATATACATCACAATATTAGATGCCACTAAGTGAGCAAAATTGACGGCAAATGGCAGTAATAAAATTTTTCTCATGTAATAATTTTAAGTCACATTTCCCTTAGGTCAGTCATGTAAAAGACAAGGGCCTCAAACCAGAAATAACCAGTCTTAGCCGGTCTGGTGGGGTGTGTGAGGTCATGCTGTGATGTCATAATGGAAACTGCCTATGTCAGGGCTATGCTGTTGCTGTCTCTTGCATATGCTTTCAGAGGCCTGGCACGGCATAGCACACTGGTAGAAGGTTAGTGACTGGACAAAGATAAGAGCAGCTTATTTTGAATCGTCGGCAGACGTTTAGCATGACTATTATAATATAAGACTTACGACCTTGGGGATAGCATAGTATTGGATAAAAACAAAATCTCACACTTACTGGGACAGTGCCATTACTTAACATCCACAAGCGGCTGCAAATCGGCCATTGGAGGTATATGAAGGGTGCTTTACTCTCTCTCTCTCTGTCTGCCTAAATCCCAGTGTGCCAGTGTTGCACGCTGATCCATTTTTATTAATATGTAGAGATGTAAGAGAATTAAATTGTGCTTTAATCATTACCTTTGTTTTTATCCAATACTATATACAGATGTAGCCATGCTGATCATGGCTACATCTGAAGGAAACGTGCACCCTCGACGCAACTATGCGCACCTGTGCCTAGCTATGTCGAGTTGCGGCATTTGCCGCCCCCATCCATGTGAATGGGGCACACACATGTCTTAGATGTCCAGACGTACGCGGTGCGGTCGCGACTAACAAGGCGCAATCGCCTTAAGATGTAGCCACAACGAGAATGGCTACATTTGTACAGTTGTAATTCCTGTTAGCGTCAGAAATGAATGCTATGGTGGTTATGACTGTCCCCCTCCCCCCTCATTCCCACTCAGGGAGTGAGGGGGGAGGGGGACAGTCATAACTCATAGGGGTACAGGGGAAACCACCGGTGGGCTCTACTGCCTGGGGGCCCACCTCCTCGTCTATGGATCAGGTCCCATCTGTGCACTTGAATTGTACATTATACATATTATCTACAGTGCATTGCAGTTATTAATCTGGTACATTATCATGCATGCACTAGCAGTATTTACTATATATATTTATCATGGGCCTATACCATGTTAGCCAAGCCTCTGTGGCAGCAGGCCACACCCCTAAGCATGGGCCTTTACCTCTGCATTGCCCCGGTGGGCTCTCCATGCCCCACTTATTTCTTGCTCTCTTTTTTCACTCTCTCACCATTGACGTATAGGTGCGTTTTTCTCCTGCCGGGTATAGGTCAAAATATCAGATTTGAGGTGACAGATGGGAAGACTGGGTTAGGCAAGGTTAGTTGGTGGGCGGGTGGTCTGGGCAAACCAGGGACGTGCAGTCAGGGAAGGCAGGGGAGGCAGTGCCTCCCTTGTCATTAATGATTAAAATAATATAAAGAAGATACTTATGACACATACTGTATTCTGTGTCATAAGTATCTCCTTTATATTAATCTAATCATTATCCCTGTTTAAATGTGTTTGGGAGGCACCGATCGTGGTGCCTCCCATTGTGAATGGGGAAGGGTGTGGGAGCGTGGGGCCGGGGTGGGCGGGGCCTAGCCATGGGCATTTAAAGTCCATTGGAAATGCATGGGAAAGCGGCACCATTAGAGGTGCTGCTTTCATACAGGGACGTGCTTTCAACCCATGAAAGCACGCCCCTGTCAGTGAGGCCACAGTGATTGGCCAGAGGATCCGTCACTGGATCTGCTGCCATCACTATATGGGTGCACGGAGGTGTGGGCATTGGTGGCAGTGAGAGTATTAGTGGCACTGCCATTCTGCAGAGTTTGGCAGCGGAGCAGTGCCAATTTCAAAAATTGCACCTCAGCGTAATTTTTTAAATTCAAGATGGCAACCACGAGCCAATCACGGCTCGCTGCGTCATCACCCCGGCCCCTCCGGCTGACCTATATAAGTCAGCACGAGGCATCGGCGTCAGTCCGACGGCGGAAGAGCTCCTGAAGAAAGAAGACGCTGGAAGTCCAGGATGGGCGGCAGCCATGCAAACGAGCTTAAAGGCCGCCGCCCCCAGGTGAAGACCCTGAATAATAAACTTTTTTTAAAAGATGGTGTGGTGTTTTTATTTTAATATTTTCTTTACAGGTGGACTACAGGTGCCAGCGGGCCCTTTATGTCCGGACATGCTGGCACTTGTGGTTCTCCAAGTGCTATGCAAAAGAGCTTAACGGCTGCCGCCCACCAGGTGAAGGCGCTGGAAGCCCTGGGAAGGTGGCAGCCATGCAAAAGAGCTTAAAGGCCGCTGCCTCCCCGGTGAAGACGCCGGAAGCCCTGGGGAGGTGGCGGCCCCCCAGGTGAAGGCGTCGGAAGCCCTGGAGAGGCGGCAGCCATGCAAAAAAGCTTAAAAGCCGCCGCCCCCAGGTGAAGACCCTGAATAATAAACTTTTTTTAAAAGATGGTGTGGTGTTTTTATTTTAATATTTTCTTTACAGGTGGACTACAGGTGCCAGCGGGCCTTTTATGTCCGGACATGCTGGCACTTGTGGTTCTCCAAGTGCTATGCAAAAAAGCTTAACAGCCACCGTCCACCAGGTGAAGACGCTGGAAGAGCCGGGAAGGCGGCAGCCATGCAAAAGAGCTTAAAGGCTGCTGCCTCTCAAGTAAAGACGCCGGAGAAAGACGACGGAAGCCCTGGGGAGGCGGCGGCCCCCCAGGTGAAGACGGCGGAAGCCCTGGAGAGGCAGTAGCCATGCAAAAGTGCTTAAATGCCGCTGTCCCCAGGTGAAGACCCTGACTAATAAAACATTTTTTAAAGACGGTGTGGTGTTTTTATTTTAATATTTTCTTTACAGGTGCCAGGGGGCCCTTTATGTCCGGACATGCTGGCAATTGTGGTTCTCCAAGTGCTATGCAAAAGAGCTTAACAGCCGCCGCCCACCAGGTGAAGAAGCTGGAAGCCCTGGGAAGGCGGCAGCCATGGTAAAGAACGTAAAGGCTGCCGCCCCCAGGTGAAGACCCTGACTAATAAACTTTTTTCTTAAAGACGGTGTGGTGTTTTTAAAGAAGAGGAAGACGAAGAAGAAGAAGTAGTAGTAGAACAAAAAAGGCTACATTTTGCTTAAAATAAAAATAGACATTTATTTTTTAAATATATTTTGCTTGAAGTTGTCTTAATAAATAAATTCTCTCAAAAGGTGAAGAAATGACACATACTTAGGGAGACAAATATATTAGGAGAGTTTAGAACCATGCATTGTTTATTCTACACAAGAGAGTACCATGTGAGGCAGCCATTTTGGGTCCACTACATAGATTACACTGTGCTATAAGTAAAACATGTCAGTAAGGCATACAAAGGTAAAATGAAAAGCAACTAACAGGACACCTAGTTTGCAGCTTACGCAGTAAGGAAAATAGTCTTACTCTATAATTGCTTTTAGATATCTTTCTCCTTTATAACTATTTTAAAGTGAGCTGAGGGGAAAATAACAATACAGGGTCCAGTTACGTTATAAAATAATAAAAAAAAATTCTCTGACCAAAAAATAAAAATGTATAATAATTCTCCAACACTCTGAAGATGGTAAGCTCACACTGTGAATTGCATAGAATATTTCTATGAAGCCCACTTAATCACTGTTACACACTGGTTCTCACTGAGCGGAGGTTGAGATGAGAGGGGTGTTATTCGTCAGGATCACTGGAAGTGTTGTGGATCTCTGATAATCTCAGGTCTCTGAGGAGTTAAGTGAAAAACTACTGTCTCCCATTGTGATGCTCTAAGACATTGACAAGATGCCGCCGCATTTATGTGCAGGATTTAGGTCAGCAGCCATCTTGGTACAGGGAGTGAACAGTATGGAATCTGCGCAGTAGCGCTCTCCCCTTTCAACACTTTTTTATATACAAATAGGATAATAATGCTAAAACTCACCCATAGACATCTAAATATTCTGTTCTTATGGTCTCTGTATATGCTTGCTTTTTAGTTTCGTTGATTGTTCATGCATTTCTTTCTTGAACTATTGATGACAATAAAGTATTATTATAAAAAAAAGTAGTCACCATCCCGGCGGTCAGCTTACCACCACCGGGATCAACGGACACCGAATGCAGTCAGTGGGGCCAAGGACTATTCCCACTAGTTGGTGTCCATGGCACCCATAGAGGGAATAGAACCTGTGGCAAGCCACCAAGCTCGCAGCGTGAAGCCCGCAGCAAGGGGCTTCGTTTTGCTTGCCCCTCTCCCAGCATGCTGGCAGTCAGGATCCCGTCGTCGGTATGCTGACCACCAGGATCCCGGCCGCCGGTCAACAACGCATCTGAATTATTACTTGTGCCTGGTGTAGGATTTTCAAATATGTGTAGTTTACTGTATACAAGGATATAAAACCTTAAAGGAACTGAGATCTAAGGTGTATTACATGTAGTTATAAAAATAAGTTTATTTTATGGCAGTAGTTTTCATACAGGGAGCCGTGAGACCCTGGGGTTCCTTGGGAAAGGGGGGGATAGGGGAGGCCTTGCAGTGGTGCCGTAGTTTGGTGGTCCATGAACAACTCAAATTGCTTATACTGAATTTAATCGGCAAAACCAGTCCTTCCCCACATAACTGAACCTAAGGATGACATATTATAAACACTATTTACTTCATTTTATATTTTTTTCTAAATTTCTCACTAAGAAACTATGGTCTTGGGGTGCCGTGACAGAAATTCTGAAACTCTAGGGCAGGGGTGTCAAACTCGCAGCTCCTACCGCATCCTTTTGTGGCCCGTGAGCAGGGGTCCTTTTGCGGCCCAACCACCTTGCTTGCAGCGAGGGCAGGAGAGCACAGCGCACACCTCTCTTGCTCCCCAGTTCAATCTCCGGCGATGGCACGGGTATCTTAAATCAGATGCCGGTCCGTGTTCACGGACCAGAAGCCAATCAGGAGCAGTGCCAGAGTCTTTGCTTTCTATGTGCAGTGCCATCTTCCCAAAGAAATCACCATGAAGACGGCGCCACTGCCACTGGCTACAGCACAGGCATACTGGGGAGGGGAAGCAAACTGGGGCTTCTGACAGGCCCCTCCAGCAGCCCCTTTACCAATGCTCGTCTTTTGTTGTTTTTATAACAACATGGTGACGACACTGTAGCAAAGAGATTTTCAACCCTTTACAACTTGCGGCACACTGAACAAGATTTAAGTATTGCCAAGGCACATTCAAATATAATGGTGATGCATGGTGCAGTTGCATGTCCTATGATGTCATGTTACATCTTCTCCATAGGTAACGCCTGAGCCACATCTGAGAAAGCCAGAAGAGCCCAACACTGCCCGGGTCCTAAATAAGAACTGGCTCTGCAACCACTAAACCCACCAGTATTGATCGTTCCAGGGCCTCAGTAACGGCAAAACACTGACGGGCCTGGATGTGCTTCTATGGCGGCACACCTGGAGACTGCTCAGGGCACACTAGTTTTCATCGTTTTGTCCTTAAATGAGGTTATCATTGAAACACTGGAACAGTAATAAACAACATAACAACAGTGGAAATTGGGTTCACACAAAGCCTTACATAGCCAAAGATAAATAGGGACACCCTACAATAAAAATATATACATATAATAAAACTGTAAGGGTTGTGTCTGTACATAGACATTTTTTTTATTGAGAATTATACTTCTAGGGACTGTTTATGGACCATGGAGACAAAAAAAAGTGAAATTTAGACTGTGTCTGTACGTTCTGGCATCACACAAAAACTACTGTATGAATTTATATCACATTTTCACTGTCGTATAGCTTAGTGACCTAGAAAAGGACTGAGGTATGTATGGTCTCGATCTAACATCAGGGAGAGGAACAATAAATGAACAACCAGATGCTTGCAGTGTGCAGGCTCCTCAAGTCCAAAAAGGATGCGGTTACAATACCAGCGCTGGCTTCATGAACACTGACTAGCCCGCCAGTTGGCATGCCGAGCAACAGGGACTATTCCCATAGAGTGGGATAGAACCTGTGGCAAGCGCAACGAGCCCGCAAGGGTCTTTGTTGTGCTGGCGAAACCCCCCCTGCTGGCCATCTGACAGACGGAATCCCGGCGTCGGTATGGTGACCGCCAGTCTCAACCACCGGTCACCCAATACCAACCTGTCCAAAATGACTATACAGTATGAGTGGAATTATTACACTCACTTAGTGCAGTTGGACTTCCAGCATCTAGCACTGCACTGACAGTTGGTGTTCCGGTCATGCTTCTGCAGACCTTGACTCTGCCCAGGTTATACTTTTTTCAGCTAGAAAGCTGTCCAATCTGATTTTGAATGCATTTACAGAGTCCGCCATTATTACCTTCTCCGGCAGGGAGTTCCAAATCTTTATTGCCCTGAAGAACCCCTTCCTACGTTTTGTATGGAATTTTCTCTCCTCTAACCTCAGTGAGTGTCCATGTGTCCTATACAGAGTTCTATTAATAAACAAATCCCCTGCTAACTCCTTGTAATGACCCTTTACATATTTGAAGATATTAATAATATCTCCTCTTAGACGCCTCTTTTCTAGAGTATACATATTTAACATAGTTAGCCTTTCCTCATACTCCAGTGTCTCTAACCCTTTAATCAGTTTAGTAGCACGCCTTTGAACTCTTTCGAGTTCTGCAATATCTTTTTTAGAATATGGTTTCAAAAACTGAACACAATATTCCAGGTGCGGACGTACCAATGATTTGTACAGCGGCATGATTACATCCTCGTCCCTGGTCTCAATACCCCGTTTTATGCAAGCAAGGACTTTACTTGTCTTCACTGCATTTTGACACTGTGTACTGTTATTGAGTGTATTATCTATGAGGACCCCCAAATCTTTTTCCACTACTGATACCCCTATATTTTCCCCATTAAGTGAATAGGATGCAAGTTTGTTTTTAATCCCAAAATGCATAGCTTTGCATTTTTCAATATTGAACCTCATTCCCCATTTAGACACCCAAAATTCAAGTTTAAATAAGTCATTCTGTAGAGACTCCACATCTATTTCTGAATTAATTACCTTACACAGTTTAGTATCATCTGCAAAGATTGATACTATGCTTCCCAGGCCTATTCCTAGGTCATTAATACATATATTGAACAGTAGCGGACCAAATATGGACCCTTGTGGTATACCGCTGACTACTAGTGCACAGCTGGAGAACATCTCATTGACCACTACTCGTTGTACCCTGTTATCCAGCCAATTACCTATCCATGTACAAACAGTGTATCCTAGGCCAAGTTCCCTTAATTTGATGATCAGTCTCTTGTGAGGCACTGTATTGAAGGCTTTTGCAAAATCTAAATAGACCACATCCATTGCTTTTCCCTGGTTAAGATTATCGCTCACTTCGTCGTAGAAGCTAATTAAGTTAGTTTGACATGATCTGTCCCTCACAAACCCATGCTAACTCCTGCTAATAAACTTAGTATTCCGCAGATAATCCTCTATGCTATCCCTCAAAATTCCTTCCAATATTTTACCCACTATAGAGGTTAAACTAACTGGTCTATAGTACCCAGGATGATTTTTAGAACCCTTTTTAAATAATGGCACTACCTCAGCTATACGCCAATCAATCGGTACCATACCCGATTTAATGGAACTATAGAAAATCAAGTATAAGGGTCTTGCAAGCTGTGCCTTAAGCTCCATAATAACCCTCGGATGAAAACCATTTGGTCCCGGTGATTTATTAATCTTTATGTTGCTTAGTCTCTCCAGGACTATTTCCTCACTTAAACAAGCATCTAGCCAAGAATCATTACCTTCACTGTCGTTATGCACTACTAACACCGTCTGATCCTCCCTGGTGAAAAAAAGCTGTTCAGTATATCCGCTTTTATTTTGTCATCGTTTCCAAGGCTCACAGTTCATCTTTTAATGGGCCTATGTTCTATTTCTTTAACCCTTTAATGTTTATGTATTTATAAAACTCTTTGGGGTTGGCTTTATTCTCTATAGCAATTTGTTTTTCGTTTACAATTGTAGCTGCCCTTATTACTTTTTTGCATCTTTTATTGCATTCTTTGTAATACTGGAATGACTCCTCCCCTCCATTAGTTTTAAATGCTTTAAAAGAACACCTCTTTTTAGCCATTGCTTCTTTGACATCCTTATTAAGCCACATTGATTTGAGTCTATTACTCTTGCGTTTACTGCCCAAGGGTATGAATTTGTGAATATTGCTATCAAGCAACCCTTTTAAAGCATCCCACATTTCCGATGTGTCTTTACCATTAAACAAAACTTCCCAGTCAATGTCGTTTAGTGCCTGTCTCAGCATATTGAAGTTAGCTTTTCTAAAGTTTAATGTTTTTGTTGATTCCTTATAGCTATGTTTCTTGAAACTGATGCTGAATGTGATCATATAGTGATCACTGTTTCCCAAGGTCTCCCCAACTGTAATGTTTGATATAATGTCCACATTATTGGTAATAACTTGGTCCAGAACATTATTACCTCTGGTTGGGTCCCCCGACTAATTGAGACAAGTATTGATCCTTTAATGTGTTTAGAATCCTGCTGCTCCTAATTTTTACACATGAATCATTACTCCAGTTTATACCCGGATAATTAAAAATCCCCTAACACTAGGATGTCCCCCATTCCCGCAGTGCTTGTAGCACGTGCCAATGACTAGTTTCTTTATTTCAGTGCCCCCACTAGTGATCTCAACCCATAGTGATTCTACATTATCACCAGTCCCCTCGTAAATAACATATATTAAGTTTGGTTTTAGAGATGGTTTTACATAGAGACATACCCGTCCTCCCATTTTGGTAGCCCAGTCCCTCCTGAGATGTGAATATCCCTCCAAATTAGTAACCCAGTCGTGAGAGTCGTCCCACCATGTTTCCGTAATACCTATAATATCATACTGATTATTTGATACATGCCATTCCAATTCCCCCATTTTACCTGATAGGCTTCTTGCTTTCGCAAGCAGACATTTTATGTTAATATTTCCTTTGCCCTTTTGCTTTAATGGTAACTTACCATTATTTACAAGTGCCTTTCTAGAATTACTCTTACCAACTGTTATTCTATTCTCTACCTTACCCCCCATCAGGGGTTAAGGTGCAATCAGTGAGATTGCTGGACTATTCAGGGAGTTTGGGAGATTGCTTCTATTTCAGGGAGTCTCCTGCAGAATGAGGGAGCGTAGGCAAGTATGTTTATACCAACAGAATAATGTACAAAAAGAGAGCAAACAACATGTACATTAGTTTAATTTGGACCACATGGCCTGCCTGGTAGTGGTATCACATCCTATAGCAACAATACACTGTTCAACACTTAAGTCACTTAATCGGTCAGGCAGAGATGCACCTCTTCCGGTAACCTCAGGGTACCATGTGTAAAATGTGGCACTGGTGCTCCCGAACTGTGCCATGTGGAACGCAAAACTGGATATAAGCAGCTAGCTCCTCCTGTGGAATGCAACAACATCTAATGCAGCTACCAGTTAGCAAGCAACATCAGTGCACATGTTTTGAATGACCAGCTAAACTACAGGAATAATTTATTAAACTCTGAATTCCCCAAACAGGAGTTAAAGGGAAAGTCTCATATCAGCACATCCCTAGGCATACAATGCTAGCAAAATCAATGTGATATTAGAATATTACTAGAGATGTGCACAGGACCATTTTTGCTGGATTTGGAATTGGCCCTAATTCGTCATCCGGCATTGTATTTGGTCTTTGCCAAACTGCCGTGACTGGTTTTGTTTTTTTGTTTTCAAAAATTGACAAACAAAACTAAAATCACATAATTTGGTCCTTTTTCTTTGTTCCATGGGGGTGATTCAGACCTGATCCTAGAGGTGCTAAATTTAGCACATTTATGATCAGATTCTCTGACATGCGGGGGGACGGCCAGCACAGGGCTAGTATGCCCCACATGTTAGGCGCCCGCAAGAGACCCACAGCCATTTTTGTGATAGCATCGGCTGCGTGTGATGTCATGCAGCTGCCGTGACTACGCCCCCTGTTTCTCAGTTGCCGCCCCTGTTTTGAAGTCTCGTCCCTGCAATACTCCATCTCCGTCTTTGAAATGGAGCGTTGCCTCCCCTTTTTCCCCCCCGTGACCATCTCTGCCTCATAGACAGGCAGAAGCAATCGCATTTTCGGTGGGGCGCCGTAGAAAATGCAGGCGCATGTGCAGAATGGGCCCTGCGCAGGATCCCGCATCCTCTTAGCAATTTTTACCGTTGGATCGCTTATTGCGATCCAACCTGAATCAGGCTCTATTTGTAAAATATTAAATATACATCACAATATTAGATGCCACTAAGTGAGCAAAACTGCCGGCAAATGGCAGTAATAAAATTATTCTCATGTAATAATTTTAAGTCACATTTCCCTTAGGTCAGTCATGTAAAAGACCAGGGCCTCAAACCAGAAATAACCAGTCTTAGCCGGTCTGGTGGGGTGTGTGAGGTCATGCTGATGTCATAATGGAAACTGCCTATGTCAGGGCTATGCTGTTGCTATCTCTTGCATATGCTTTCAGAGGCCTGGCACGGCATAGCACACTGGTAGAAGGTTAGTGACTGGACAAAGATAAGAGCAGCTTATTTTGAATCGTCGGCAGATGTTTAGCATGACTATTATAATATAAGACTTATGACCTTGGGGATAGCATAGTATTGGATAAAAACAAAATCTCACACTTACTGGGACAGTGCCATTACTTAACATCCACAAGCGGCTGCAAATCGGCCATTGGAGATATATGAAGGGTGCTTTACTCTCTCTCTCTCTCTCTCTCTCTGCCTGCCTAAATCCCAGTGTGCCAGTGTTGCACGCTGATCCATTTTTATTAATATGTAGAGATATAAGAGAATTAAATTGTGCTTTAATCATTACCTTTGTTTTTATCCAATACTATATACAGATGTAGCCATACTGATCATGGCTACATCTGAGGGAAACGTGCACCCTCGACAAAGCTATGCGCTCCTGTGCCTAGCTATGTCGAGTTGCGGCATTTGCCGCCCCCATCCATGTGAATGGGGCACACACATGTCTTAGATGTCCAGACGTACGCGGTGCGGTCGCGACTAATAAGTTGCAATCGCCTTAAGATGTAGCCACAACGAGAATGGCTACATTTGTACAGTTGTAATTCCTGTTAGCGTCAGAAATGAATGCTATGGTGGTTATAACTGTCCCCCTCCCCCCTCATTCCCACTCAGGGAGTGAGGGGGGAGGGAGACAGTCATAACTCATAGGGGTACAGGGGAAACCACCGGTGGGCCCTACTGCCTGGGGGCCCACCTCCTCGTCTATGGATCAGGTCCCGTCTGTGCACTTGAATTGTACATTATACATATTATCTACAGTGCATTGCAGTTATTAATCTGGTACATTATCATGCATGCACTAGGAGTACTTACTAATATATTTATCATGGGCCCTATACCATGTTAGCCAAGCCTCTGTGGCAGCAGGCCACACCCCTAAGCATGGGTCTTTACCTCTGCATTGCCCCGGTGGGCTCTCCATGCCCCACTCATTTCTTGCTCTCTTTTTCCACTCTCTCACCATTGACGTATTGGTGCGTTTTTCTCCTGCCAGGTAAATAGGTCAAAATATCAGATTTGAGGTGACAGATGGGAAGACTGGGTAAGGCAAGGTTAGTTGGTGGGCGGGTGGTCTGGGCAAAAAACGGACGTGCAGTCAGGGAAGGCAGGGGAGGCAGTGCCTCCCCTGTCATTAATGATTCAAATAATATAAAGAACATACTGCCATCACTATATGGGTGCGCGGAGGTGTGGGCATTGGTGGCAGTGAGAGTATTAGTGGCACTGCCATTCTGCAGAGTTTGGCAGCGGAGCAGTACCAATTTCAAAAATGGCACCTCAGCGTAATTTTTTAAATTCAAGATGGCAACCACGAGCCAATCACGGCTCGCTGCGTCATCACCCGGCCCCTCCGGCTGACTTATATAAGTCAGCACGAGGCATTGGCGTCAGTCCAACGGCGGAAGAGCTCCTGAAGAAAGAAGACGCTGGAAGTCCTGGATGGGTGGCAGCCATGCAAACGAGCTTAAAGGCCGCTGCCCCCAGGTGAAGACCCTGAATAATAAACTTTTTTTTAAAGATGGTGTGGTGTTTTTATTTTAATATTTTCTTTACAGGTGGACTACAGGTGCCAGCGGGCCCTTTATGTCCGGACATGCTGGCACTTGTGGTTCTCCAAGTCCTATGCAAAAGAGTTTAACGGCTGCCGCCCACCAGGTGAAGACGCTGGAAGCCCTGGGAAGGCGGCAGCCATGCAAATGAGCTTAAAGGCCGCTGCCTCCCCGGTGAAGACGCCGGAAGCCCTGGAGAGGCGGCAGCCATGCAAAAAAGCTTAAAGGCCGCCGCCCCCAGGTGAAGACCCTGACTAATAAACTTTTTTTTAAAGACGGAGTGGTGTTTTTATTTTAACATTTTCTTTACAGGTGGACTACAGGTGTCAGCGGGCCCTTTATGTCCGGACATGCTGGCACTTGTGGTTCTCCAAGTGCTATGCAAAAGAGCTTAACAGGTGCCGCCCACCAGGTGAAGACGCTGGAAGCCCTACCAGGTGAAGACGCTGGAAGCCCTGGGAAGGCGGCAGCCATGCAAAAGAGCTTAAAGGCTGCTGCCTCCCCGGTGAAGGACGCCGGAAGCACTGGGGAGGCGGCGGCCCCCCAGGTGAAGGCGTCGGAAGCCCTGTAGAGGTGGAAGCCATGCAAAAAAGCTTAAAGGCCGCAGCCCCCAGGTGAAGACCCTAACTAATAAACTTTTATTTAAAGACTGAGTGGTGTTTTTATTTTAATATTTTTTTTACAGGAGGACTACAGGTGCCAGTGGGCCCTTTATGTCCGGACATGCTGGCACTTGTGGATCTCAAAGTGCTATGCAAAAAAGCTTAACAACCACCGTCCACCAGGTGAAGACGCTGGAAGAGATGGGAAGGCGGTAGCCATGCAAAAGAGTTTAAAGGCCGCTGCCTCCCAAGTGAAGACGCCGGAGAAAGACAACGGAATCCCTGGGGAGGCGGCGGCCCCCCAGGTGAAGACGGCGGAAGCCCAGGAGAGGCAGTAGCCATGCAAAAGTGCTTAAATGCCGCCGTCCCCAGGTGAAGACCCTGACTAATAAAAAATTTTTTAAAGATGGTGTGGTGTTTTTATTTTAATATTTTCTTTACAGGTGCCAGGGGGCCCTTTATGTCCGGACATGCTGGAAATTGTGTTTCTCCAAGTACTATGCAAAAGAGCTTAACAGCCATCGCCCACCAGGTGAAGAAGCTGGAAGCCCTGGGAAGGCGGCAGCCATGCTAAAGAACTTAAAGGCTGCCGCCCCCAGGTGAAGACCCTGACTAATAAACTTTTTTCTTAAAGACGGTGTGGTGTTTTTAAAGAAGAGGAAGACAAAGTAGAAGAAGAAGAAGAAGAAGAAGAGGAAGAAGAAGTAGTAGTAGAACAAAAAAAGGCTACATTTTGCTTAAAATAAAAATAGACATTTATTTTTTAAATATATTTTGCTTGAAGTTGTCTTAATAAATAAATTCTCTCAAAAGGTGAAGAAATGACACATACTTAGGGAGACAAATATATTCGGAGAGTTTAGAACCATGCATTGTTTATTCTACACAAGAGAGTACCATGTGAGGCAGCCATTTTGGGTCCACTACATAGATTACACTGTGCTATAAGTAAAACATGGCAGTAAGGCATACAAAGGTAAAATGAAAAGCAACTAACAGGACACCTAGTTTGCAGATTACGCAGTAAGGAAAATGGTCTTACTCTATAATTGCTTTTAGATATCTTTCTCCTTTATAACTATTTTAAAGTGAGCTGAGGGGAAAATAACAATACAGGGTCCAGTTACATTATAAAATAATAAAAAAAAATTCTCTGACCAAAAAATAAAAATGTATAATTCTCCAACACTCTGAAGATGGTAAGCTCATACTGTGAATTGCATAAAATATTTCTATTAACCCCACTTAATCACTGTTACACACTGGTTCTCACAGAGCGGAGGTTGAGATGAAAGGGGTGTTATTCGTCAGGATCACTGGAAGTGTTGTGGATCTCTGATAATCTCAGGTCTCTGAGGAGTTAAGTGAAAAACTACTGTCTCCCATTGTGATGCTCTAAGACATTGACAAGATGCCGCCGCATTTATGTGCAGGATTTAGGTCAACAGCCATCTTGGTACAGGGAGTGAAGCCTTCCTGAAGGAACAGTATGGAATCTGCGCCGTAGCGCTCTTCCCTTTCAACACTTTTTATAGGATAATAATGCTAAAACTCCCACATAGTCATCTAAATGGGATGTAGTCACCATCTCGGCGGTCAGCTTACCACCACCGGGATCCCGGACACCGAATGCAGTCAGTGGGGCCAAGGACTATTCCCACTAGTTGGTGTCCATGACACCCATAGAGGGAATAGAACCTGTGGCAAGCGCAGCAAGCCACCAAGCTCCCAGCGTGAAGCCTGCAGCAAGGGGCTTCGTTTTGCTTGCCCCTCTCCCGGCATGCTGGCAGTCAGGATCCCGTCATCGGTATGCTGACCACCAGGATCCAGTCATCGGTATGCTGACCACCAGGATCCCGGCCGCCGGTCAACAACGCATCTGAATTATTACTTGTGCCTGGTGTAGGATTTTCAAATATGTGTAGTTTACTGTATACAAGGATATAAAACCTTAAAGGAACTGAGATCTAAGGTGTATTACATGTAGTTATAAAAATAAGTTTATTTTATGGCAGTAGTTTACATACAGGGAGCCGTGAGACCCTGGGGTTCCTTGGGAAAGGTGGGAAGGGGGGGATAGGGGAGGCCTTGCAGTGGTGCCATAGTTTGGTGGTCCATGAACAATTCAAATTGCTTATACTGAATTTAATCGGCAAAACCAGTCCTTCACCACATAACTGAACCTACGGTTGACATATTATAAACACTATTTACTTCATTTTATATTTTTTTCTAAATTTCTTACTAAGAAACTATTGTCTTGGGGTGCCGTGACAGAAATTCTGAAACTCTAGGGCAGGGGTGTCAAACTCGCAGCTCCTACCGCATCCTTTTGTGGCCCGCGGGCAGGGGTTCTTTTGCGGCCCAACCACCTTGCTTGCAGCGAGGGCAGGAGAGCACAGCGCACACCTCTCTTGCTCCGAAGTCCAATCTCCGGCGATGGCACGGGTATCTTAAATCAGGTGCCGGTCTGTGTTCACGGACCAGAAGCCAATCAGGAGCAGTGCCAGAGTCTTTGCTTTCTATGTGCAGTGCCATCTTCCCAAAGAAATCACCATGAAGACGGCGCCACTGACACTGGCTACAGCACAGGCATACTGGGGAGGGGTAGCAAACTGGGGCTTCTGCCAGGCCCCTCCAGCAGCCCCTTTACCAATGCTCGTCTTTTGTTGTTTTTATAACAACATGGTGACGACACTGTAGCAAAGAGATTTTCAACCATTTACAACTCGCGGCACACTGAACAAGATTTAAGTATTGCCAAGGCACATTCAAATATAATGGTGATGCATGGTGCAGTTGCATGTCCTATGATGTCATGTTACAGCTTCTCCATAGGTAACGCCTGAGCCACATCTGAGAAAGCCAGAAGAGCCCAACACTGCCCGGGTCCTAAATAAGAACTGGCTCTGCAACCACTAAACCCACCAGTATTGATCGTTCCAGGGCCTCAGTAACGGCAAAACACTGACGGGCCTGGATGTGCTTCTATGGCGGCACACCTGGAGACTGCTCAGGGCACACTAGTTTTCATTGTTTTGTCCTTAAATGAGGTTATCATTGAAACACTGGAACAGTAATAAACACCATAACAACAGTGGAAATTGGGTTCACACAAAGCCTTACATAGCCAAAGATAAATAGGGACACCCTACAATAAAAATATATACATATAATAAAACTGTAAGGGTTGTGTCTGTACATAGACATTTTTTTTATTGAGAATTATACTTCTAGGGACTGTTTATGGACCATGGAGACAAAAAAAAGTGAAATTTAGACTGTGTCTGTACGTTCTGGCATCACACAAAAACTACTGTAGGAATTTATATCACATTTTCACTGTTGTATAGCTTAGTGACCTAGAAAAGGACTGAGGTATGTATGGTCTCGATCTAACATCAGGGAGAGGAACAATAAATGAACAACCAGATGCTTGCAGTGTGCAGGCTCCTCAAGTCCAAAAAGGATGCGGTTACAATACCAGCGCTGGCATCATGAACACTGACTAGCCCGCCAGTTGGCATGCCGAGCAACAGGGACTATTCCCATAGAGTGAGATAGAACCTGTGGCAAGCGCAATGAGCCCGCAAGGGTCTTTGTTGTGCTGGCAAAACCCCCCTGCTGGCCATCTGACAGACGGAATCCCGGCGTCGGTATGGTGACCGCCAGTCTCCCAACCACCGGTCACCCAATACCAACCTGTCCAAAATGACTATACAGTATGAGTGGAATTATTACACTCACTTAGTGCAGTTGGACTTCCAGCGTATAACACTGCACTGACAGTTGGTGTTCCGGTCATGCTTCTGCAGACCTTGACTCTGCCCAGGTTATACTTTTTTCAGCTAGAAAGCTGTCCAATCTGATTTTGAATGCATTTACAGAGTCCGCCATTATTACCTTCTCCTGCAGGGAGTTCCAAATCTTTATTGCCCTGAAGAACCCCTTCCTACGTTTTGTATGGAATTTTCTCTCCTCTAACCTCAGTGAGTGTCCATGTGTCCTATACAGAGTTCTATTAATAAACAAATCCCCTGCTAACTCCTTGTAATGACCCTTTACATATTTGAAGATATTAATAATATCTCCTCTTAGACGCCTCTTTTCTAGAGTATACATATTTAACATAGTTAGCCTTTCCTCGTACTCCAGTGTCTCTAGCCCTTTAATCAGTTTAGTAGCACGCCTTTGAACTCTTTCGAGTTCTGCAATATCTTTTTTATAATATGGTGCCAAAAACTGAACACAATATTCCAGGTGCGGACGTACCAATGATTTGTACAGCGGCATGATTACATCCTCGTCCCTGGTCTCAATACCCCGTTTTATGCAAGCAAGGACTTTACTTGTCTTCTTCACTGCATTTTGACACTGTGTACTGTTATTGAGTGTATTATCTATGAGGACCCCCAAATCTTTTTCCACTACTGATACCCCTATATTTTCCCCATTAAGTGAATAGGATGCAAGTTTGTTTTTAATCCCAAAATGCATAGCTTTGCATTTTTCAATATTGAACCTCATTCCCCATTTAGACACCCAAAATTCAAGTTTAAATAAGTAATTCTGTAGAGACTCCACATCTATTTCTGAATTAATTACCTTACACAGTTTAGTATCATCTGCAAAGATTGATACTATGCTTCCCAGGCCTATTCCTAGGTCATTAATACATATATTGAACAGTAGCGGACCAAATATGGACCCTTGTGGTATACCGCTGACTACTAGTGCCCAGCTGGAGAACATCTCATTGACCACTACTCGTTGTACCCTGTTATCCAGCCAATTACCTATCCATGTACAAACAGTGTATCCTAGGCCAAGTTCCCTTAATTTGATGATCAGTCTCTTGTGAGGCACTGTATTGAAGGCTTTTGCAAAATCTAAATAGACCACATCCACTGCTTTTCCCTAGTTAAGATTATCGCTCACTTCGTCGTAGTAGCTAATTAAGTTAGTTTGACATGATCTGTCCCTCACAAACCCATGCTAACTCCTGCTAATAAACTTAGTATTCCGCAGATAATCCTCTATGCTATCCTTCCAATATTTTACCCACTATAGAGGTTAAACTAACTGGTCTATAGTACCCAGGATGATTTTTAGAACCCTTTTTAAATAATGGCACTACCTTAGCTATACGCCAATCCATCGGTACCATACCAGATTTATTGGAACTATAGAAAATCAAGTATAAGGGTCTTGCAAGCTGTGCCTTAAGCTCCATTATAACCCTCGGATGAAAACCATTTGGTCCCGGTGATTTATTAATCTTTATGTTGCTTAGTCTCTCCAGGACTATTTCCTCACTTAAACAAGCATCTAGCCAAGAATCATTACCTTCACTGTCGTTATGCACTTCTAACACCGTCTGATCCTCCCTGGTGAAAAAAAGCTGTTCAGTATATCCGCTTTTATTTTGTCATCGTTTCCAAGGCTCACAGTTCATCTTTTAATGGGCCTATGTTCTATTTCTTTAACCCTTTAATGTTTATGTATTTATAAAACTCTTTGGGATTGGCTTTATTCTCTATAGCAATTTGTTTTTCGTTTACAATTGTAGCTGCCCTTATTACTTTTTTGCATCTTTTATTGCATTCTTTGTAATACTGGAATGACTCCTCCCCTCCATTAGTTTTAAATGCTTTAAAAGAACACCTCTTTTTAGCCATTGCTTCTTTGACATCCTTATTAAGCCACATTGATTTGAGTCTATTACTCTTGCGTTTATGCCCAAGGGTATGAATTTGTGAATATTGCTATCAAGCAACCCTTTTAAAGCATCCCACATTTCCGATGTGTCTTTACCATGAAACAAAACTTCCCAGTCAATGTCGTTTAGTGCCTGTCTCAGCATATTGAAGTTAGCTTTTCAAAAGTTGAATGTTTTTGTTGATTCCTTATAGCTATGTTTCTTGAAACTGATGCTGAATGTGATCATATAGTGATCACTGTTTCTCAAGGTCTCCCCAACTGTAATGTTTGATATAATGTCCACATAATTGGTAATAACTTGGTCCAGAACATTATTACCTCTGGTTGGGTCCTCGACTAATTGAGACAAGTATTGATCCTTTAATGTGTTTAGAATCCTGCTGCTCCTAATTTTTACACATGAATCGTTTATACCCGGATAGTTAAAAATTCCCTAACACTAGGATGTCCCCCATTCCCGCAGCTTTTTCAATTTGCTGTGAGAGCAGTTCCTCGTCACGTATGCTAATATCTGGTTGCTTGTAGCACGTGACAATGACTAGTTTCTTTATTTCAGTGCCCCCACTAGTGGTCTCAACCCATAGTGATTCCACATTATCACCAGTCCCCTCGTAAATAACATATATTAAGTTTGGTTTTAGATATGGTTTTACATAGAGACATACCCCTCCTCCCATTTTGGTAGCCCTGTCCCTCCTGAGAAGTGAATATCCCTCCAAATTAGTAACCCAGTCGTGAGAGTCGTCCCACCATGTTTCCGTAATACCTATAATATCATACTGATTTTTTGATACATGCCATTCCAATTCCCCCATTTTACCTGATAGGCTTCTTGCTTTCGCAAGCAGACATTTTATGTTACTATTTCCTTTGCCCTTTTGCTTTAATGGTAACTTACTATTATTTACAAGTGCCTTTCTAGAATTACTCTTACCAACTGTTATTCTATTCTCTACCTTACCCCCCATCAGGGGTTAAGGTGCAATCAGTGAGATTGATGGACTATTCAGGGAGTTTGGGAGATTGCTTCTATTTCAGGGAGTCTCCTGCAGAATGAGGGAGCCTAGGCAAGTATGTTTATACCAACAGAATAATGTACAAAAAGACAGCAAACTACATGTACAGTAGTTTAATTTGGTTGTAAAGAAAAAAATTAGCAAGGTAATAAGTTCGGCGCTTGTTAAGGTGAGATGCTTCTCGTTAAAGCTGCTGTTAGAAAGGGGTAGTTAGCCCCTATGTGTAACAAGAAAGAGCGATATAAACAGCGCTTATATACTGGATATGAAAAAAACAATTGGGTTTTATTTAAATAGAATTTGTTGCAACAATTAATTTAAAAGTCAATTCATAGATGTACATCAAATATATATAAAAATATAAATAAAAATAAAAATAAAAGTTTGGGCAAGCACAGCAATTAGTCTGGTATATTACCATACAAGAAGTTGAGCAGAGTCAGTTGGTATATACTCCAAGGAACTTATGCCACAGTCCTGGGGGCAATTTCCAGTGCTGGCAGATGAAAGTCCACAGAATTCTTAAGGGCAGACGTTTGTTTTGTTCCGAGCAGAAACCCGGTCCTATTTGAAGCTTGGTCTCCTGTATTATTAGTGGATGTCTGCCGAATCCCCGTTTTGGCTTGTAAAAGGACTTCTAGGCTTGTTCCAAGTATAGAGTGGTGGAGTCTGTAGTGCCCAACTTCTCTTAACCTATGCTCTACTTCTTGTATGGTAATATACCAGACTAATTGCTGTGCTTGCCCAAACTTTTATTTTTATTTATATTTTTATATATATTTGATGTACATCTATGAATTGACTTTTAAAGTAATTGTTGCAACAAATTCTATTTAAATAAAACCTAATTGTTTTTTTCATATCCAGTATATAAGCGCTGTTTATATTGCTCTTTCTTAGTAGTTTCATTTGGACCACATGGCCTGCCTGGTAGTGGTATCACATCCTAAAGCAACAATACATGTTCAACACTTAAGTCACGTAATCGGTCAGGCAGAGATGCACCTCTCTGCCGGTAACCTCAGGGTACCATGTGTAAAATGTGGCACTCGTGCTCCCGAACTGTGCCATGTGGAACGCTAAACTGGATGTAAGCAGCTAGCTCCTCCTGTGGAATGCAACAACATCTAATGCAGCTACCAGTTAGCAAGCAACATCAGTGCACATGTGCAGACCAGTAGGGACCATATGGTAGCACTGATCCCAAGTTTTGAATGAACAGCTAAACTACAGGAATAATTTATTAAACTCAATAAAACAGGAGTTAAAGGGAAAGTCTCATATCAGCACATCCCTAGGCATACAATGCTAGCAAACTCAATGTGATATTAGAATATTACTAGAGATGTGCACAGGACCATTTTTGCTGGATTTGGAATTGGCCCTGATTCGTCATCCGGCTTTGTATTTGGTTTTTGCCAAACTGCCGTGACTGGTTTTGTTTTTTTGTTTTCAAAAATTGACAAACAAAACTAAAATCACATAATTTGGGCCTTTTCTTTTGTTCCATGGGGGGATTCAGACCTGATCCTAGAGGTGCTAAATTTAGCACATTTATGATCAGATTCTCTGACATGCGGGGGGACACCCAGCACAGGGCTAGTATGCCCCACATGTTAGGCGCCCGTAGGAGACCCGCAGCCATTTTTGTGATAGCATCGGCTGCGTGTGATGTCATGCAGCTGCCCCGACTACACCCCTGTTTCTCCGTTGCCACCCCTGTTTTGAAGTCTCGTCCCTGCAATACTCCATCTCCGTCTTTGAAATGGAGCGTTGCCTCCCCCCCCCCCCCCCATAGACAGGCAGAAGCAATCACATTTTCTGTGGGGCGCCGTAGAAAATGCAGGGGCATGCGCAGAATGGGCCCTGCGCAGGATCCCGCATCCTCTTGGCAATTTTTACCGTTGGATCGCTTATTGCGATTGCGATCCAACCTGAATCAGGCTCTATTTGTAAAATATAAAATATACATCACAATATTAGATGCCACTAAGTGAGCAAAACTGCCGGCAAATTGCAGTAATAACATTTTTCTCATGTAATAATTTTAAGTCATTTTCCTCTTAGGTCAGTCATGTTAAAGACAAGGGCCTCAAACCAGAAATAACCAGTCTTAGCCGGTCTGGTGGGGTGTGTGAGGTCATGCTGTGATGTCATAATGGAAACTGCCTATGTCAGGGCTATGCTGTTGCTGTCTCTTGCATATGCTTTCAGAGGCCTGGCACGGCATAGCACACTGGTAGAAGGTTAGTGACTGGACAAAGATAAGAGCAGCTTATTTTGAATCGTCAGCAGACGTTTAGCATGACTATTATAATATATGACTTATGACCTTGGGGATAGCATAGTATTGGATAAAAACAAAATCTCACACCTACTGGGACAGTGCCATTACTTAACATCCACAAGCGGCTGCAAATCGGCCATTGGAGACATATGAAGGGTGCTTTACTCTCTCTCTCTCTGCCTGCCTAAATCCCAGTGTGCCAGTGTTGCACGCTGATCCATTTTTATTAATATGTAGAGATGTAAGAGAATGAAATTGTGCTTTAATCATTACCTTTGTTTTTATCCAATACTATATACAGATGTAGCCATGCTGACCATGGCTACATCTGAGGGAAACGTGCACCCTCGACGCAGCTATGCGCACCTGTGCCTAGCTATGTCGAGTTGCGGCATTTGCCGCCCCCATCCATGTGAATGGGGCACACACATGTCTTAGATGTCCAGACGTACGCGGTGCGGTCACGACTAACAAGGCGCAATCGCCTTAAGATGTAGCCACAACGAGAATGGCTACATTTGTACAGTTGTAATTCCTGTTAGTGTCAGAAATGAATGCTATGGTGGTTATGACTGTCCCCCTCCCCCTCATTCCCACTCAGGGAGTGAGGGGGGAGGGGGACAGTCATAACCCATAGGGGTACAGGGGAAACCACCGGTGGGCCCTACTGCCTGGGGGCCCACCTCCTCGTCTATGGATCAGGTCCCGTCTGTGCACTTGAATTGTACATTATACATATTATCTACAGTGCATTGCAGTTATTAATCTGGTACATTATCATGCATGCACTAGCAGTATTTACTATATATATTTATCATGGGCCCTATACCATGTTAGCCAAGCCTCTGTGGCAGCAGGCCACACCCCTAAGCATGGGCCTTTACCTCTGCATTGCCCCGGTGGGCTCTCCATGCCCCACTTATTTCTTGCTCTCTTTTTTCACTCTCTCACCATTGACGTATAGGTGCGTTTTTCTCCTGCCGGGTAAATAGGTCAAAATAACAGATTTGAGGTGACAGATGGGAAGACTGGGTTAGGCAAGGTTAGTTGGTGGGCGGGTGGTCTGGGCAAGCCAGGGACGTGCAGTCAGGGAAGGCAGTGCCTCCCCTGTCATTAATGATTAAATATAAAGAAGATACTTATGACACATACTGTATTCTGTGTCATAAGTATTTCCTTTATATTAATCTTATCATTATCCCTGTTTAAATTTGTTTGGGAGGCACCGATCGTGGTGCCTCCCATTGTGAATGGGGAAGGGTGTGGGAGCGGGGGGCAGGGGGGGGGGGGGACCTAGCCATGGGCATTAAAAGTCCATTGGAAATGCATGGGAAAGCGGCACCATTAGAGGTGCTGCTTTCATACAGGGACGTGCTTTCAACCCATGAAAGCACACCCCTGTCTGTGAGGCCACAGTGATTGGCCAGAGGATCCGTCACTGGGTCCGCTGCCATCACTATATGGGTGCGCGGAGGTGTGGGCATTGGTGGCAGTGAGAGTATTAGTGGCACTGCCATTCTGCAGAGTTTGGCAGCGGAGCAGTACCAATTTCAAAAATGGCACTTAGGCTTAATTTTTTAAATTCAAGATGGCAACCACGAGCCAATCACGGCTCGCTGCGTCATAACCCCGGACCCTCTGGCTGACTTATATAAGTCAGCACGAGGCATTGGCGTCAGTCCGACGGTGGAAGAGCTCCTGAAGAAAGAAGACGCTGGAAGTCCAGGATGGGCGGCAGCCATGCAAACGAGCTTAAAGGCCGCCGCCCCCAGGTGAAGACCCTGAATAATAAACTTTTTTTAAAAGATGGTGTGGTGTTTTTATTTTAATATTTTCTTTACAGGTGGACTACAGGTGCCAGCGGGCCCTTTATGTCCGGACATGCTGGCACTTGTGGTTCTCCAAGTGCTATGCAAAGGAGCTTAACGGCTGCCGCCCATCAGGTGAAGACGCTGGAAGCCCTGGGAAGGCGGCAGCCATGCAAAAGAGCTTAAAGGCTGCTGCCTCCCAAGTGAAGACGCCGGAAGCCCTGGGGAGGCGGCGGCCCCCCAGGTGAAGGCGTCAGAAGCCCTGGAGAGGCGGCAGCCATGCAAAGAAGCTTAAAGGCCGCCGCCCCCAGGTGAAGACCCTGACTAATAAACTTTTTTTTAAAGACGGAGTGGTGTTTTTATTTTAATATTTTTTTTACAGGTGGACTACAGGTGCCAGTGGGCCTTTTATGTCCGTACATGCTGGCACTTGTGGTTCTCCAAGTGCTATGCAAAAAAGCTTAACAGCCACCGTCCACCAGGTGAAGACGCTGGAAGCCTTGGGAATGCGGCAGCCATGTTAAAGAACTTAAAGGCTGACGACCCCAGGTGAAGACCCTGACTAATAAATTTTTTTCTTAAAGACGGTGTGGTGTTTTTAAAGAAGAGGAAGACAAAGAAGAAGAAGAAGAAGAAGAAGAAGAAGAAGAAGAAGAAGAAGAAGAAGAAGTAGTAGTAGAACAAAAATAGGCTACATTTTGCTTAAAATAAAAATAGACATTTATTTTTTAAATATATTTTGCTTGAAGTTGTCTTAATAAATAAATTCTCTCAAAAGGTGAAGAAATGACACATACTTAGGGAGACAAATATATTAGGAGAGTTTAGAACCATGCATTGTTTATTCTACACAAGAGAGTACCATGTGAGGCAGCCATTTTGGGTCCACTACATAGATTACACTGTGCTATAAGTAAAACATGGCAGTAAGCCATACAAAGGTAAAATGAAAAGCAACTAACAGGACACCTAGTTTGCAGCTTACGCAGTAAGGAAAATGGTCTTACTCTATAATTGCTTTTAGATATCTTTCTCCTTTATAACTATTTTAAAGTGAGCTGAGGAAAAAATAACAATACAGGGTCCAGTTACATTATAAAATAATAAAAAAAAATTCTCTGACCAAAAAATAAAAAATAAAAATGTATAATAATTCTCCAACACTCTGAAGATGGTAAGCTCATACTGTGAATTGCATAAAATATTTCTATGAACCCCACTTAATCACTGTTACACACTGGTTCTCACTGAGCGGAGGTTGAGATGAGAGGGGTGTTATTCGGCAGGATCACTGGAAGTGTTGTGGATCTCTGATAATCTCAGGTCTCTGAGGAGTTAAGTGAAAAACTACTGTCTCCCATTGTGATGCTCTAAGACATTGACAAGATGCCGCCGCATTTATGTGCAGGATTTAGGTCAGCAGCCATCTTGATACAGGGAGTGAAGCCTTCCTGAAGGAACAGTATGGAATCTGCGCAGTAGCGCTCTCCCCTTTCAACACTTTTTATATACAAATAGGATAATAATGCTAAAACTCCCACATAGTCATCTAAATGGGATGTAGTCACCATCCCGGCGGTCAGCATACCACCACCGGGATCCCGGCCACCGAATGCCGTCAGTGGGGCCAAGGACTATTCCCACTAGTTGGTGTCCATGACACCCATAGAGGGAATAGAACCTGTGGCAAGCGCAGCAATCCACCAAGCCCGCAGCGTGAAGCCCGCAGCAAGGGGCTTCGTTTTGCTTGCCCCTCTCCCGGCATGCTGGCAGTCAAGATCCCGTCATCGGTATGCTGACCACCAGGATCCCGGCCGCCGGTCAACAACGCATCTGAATTATTACTTGTGCCTGGTGTAGGATTTTCAAATATGTGTAGTTTACTGTATACAAGGATATAAAACCTTAAAGGAACTGAGATCTAAGGTGTGTTACACGTAGTTATAAAAATACGTTTATTTTATGGCAGTAGTTTCCATACAGGGGGCCGTGAGACCCTGGGGTTACTTGGGAAAGGTGGGAAGGGGGGGGATAGGGGAGGCCTTGCAGTGGTGCCGTAGTTTGGTGGTCCATGAACAATTCAAATTGCTTATACTGAATTTAATCGGCAAAACCAGTCCTTCACCACATAACTGAACCTAAGGTTGACATATTATAAACACTATTTACTTCATTTTATATTTTTTTCTAAATTTCTCATTAAGAAACTATGGTCTTGGGGTGCCGTGACAGAAATTCTGAAACTCTAGGGCAGGGGTGTCAAACTCGCAGCTCCTACCGCATCCTTTTGTGGCCCGCGGGCAGGGGTCCTTTTGCGGCCCAACCACCTTGCTTGCAGCGAGGGCAGGAGAGCACAGCGCACACCTCTCTTGCTCCCCACTCCAATCTCCGGCGATGGCACGGGTATCTTAAATCAGGTGCCGGTCCGTGTTCACGGACCAGAAGCCAATCAGGAGCAGTGCCAGAGTCTTTGCTTTCTATGTGCAGTGCCATCTTCCCAAAGAAATCACCATGAAGACGGCGCCACTGACACTGGCTACAGCACAGGCATACTGGGGAGGGGTAGCAAACTGGGGCTTCTGACAGGCCCCTCCAGCAGCCCCTTTACCAATGCTCATCTTTTGTTGTTTTTATAACAACATGGTGACGACACTGTAGCAAAGAGATTTTCAACCATTTACAACTCGCGGCACACTGAACAAGATTTAAGTATTGCCAAGGCACATTCAAATATAATGGTGATGCATGGTGAAGTTGCATGTCCTATGATGTCATGTTACAGCTTCTCCATAGGTAACGCCTGAGCCACATCTGAGAAAGCCAGAAGAGCCCAACACTGCCCGGGTCCTAAATAAGAACTGGCTCTGCAACCACTAAACCCACCAGTATTGATCGTTCCAGGGCCTCAGTAACGGCAAAACACTGACGGGCCTGGATGTGCTTCTATGGCGGCACACCTGGAGACTGCTCAGGGCACACTAGTTTTCATCGTTTTGTCCTTAAATGAGGTTATCATTGAAACACTGGAACAGTAATAAACAACATAACAACAGTGGAAATTGGGTTCACACAAAGCCTTACATAGCCAAAGATAAATAGAGACACCCTACAATAAAAATATATACACATAATAAAACTGTAAGGGTTGTGTCTGTACATAGACATTTTTTTATTGAGAATTATACTTCTAGGGACTGTTTATGGACCATGGAGACAAAAAAAAGTGAAATTTAGACTGTGTCTGTATGTTCTGGCATCACACAAAAACGACTGTATGAATTTATATCACATTTTCACTGTTGTATAGCTTAGTGACCTAGAAAAGGACTGAGGTATGTATGGTCTCGATCTAACATCAGGGAGAGGAACAATAAATGAACAACCAGATGCTTGCAGTGTGCAGGCTCCTCAAGTCCAAAAAGGATGCGGTTACAATACCAGCGCTGGCATCATGAACACTGACTAGCCCGCCAGTTGGCATGCCGAGCAACAGGGACTATTCCCATAGAGTGGGATAGAACCTGTGGCAAGCGCAACGAGCCCGCAAGGGTCTTTGTTGTGCTGGCGAAACCCCCCCTGCTGGCCATCTGACAGACGGAATCCCGGCGTCGGTATGGTGACCGCCAGTCTCCCAACCACCGGTCACCCAATACCAACCTGTCCAAAATGACTATACAGTATGAGTGGAATTATTACACTCACTTAGTGCAGTTGGACTTCCAGCGTATAGCACTGCACTGACAGTTGGTGTTCCGGTCATGCTTCTGCAGACCTTGACTCTGCCCAGGTTATACTTTTTTCAGCTAGAAAGCTGTCCAATCTGATTTTGAATGCATTTACAGAGTCCGCCGTTATTACCTTCTCCGGCAGGGAGTTCCAAATCTTTATTGCCCTGAAGAACCCCTTCCTACGTTTTGTATGGAATTTTCTCTCCTCTAACCTCAGTGAGTGTCCATGTGTCCTATACAGAGTTCTATTAATAAACAAATCCCCTGCTAACTCCTTGTAATGACCGTTTACATATTTGAAGATATTAATAATATCTCCTCGTAGATGCCTCTTTTCTAGAGTATACATATTTAACATAGTTAGCCTTTCCTCGTACTCCAGTGTCTCTAACCCTTTAATCAGTTTAGTAGCACGCCTTTGAACTCTTTCGAGTTCTGCAATATCTTTTTTATAATATGGTGCCAAAAACTGAACACAATATTCCAGGTGTGGACGTACCAATGATTTGTACAGCGGCATGATTACATCCTCGTCCCTGGTCTCAATACCCCGTTTTATGCAAGCAAGGACTTTACTTGTCTTCTTCACTGCATTTTGACACTGTGTACTGTTATTGAGTGTATTATCTATGAGGACCCCAAAATCTTTTTCCACTACTGATACCCCTATATTTTCCCCATTAAGTGAATAGGATGCAAGTTTGTTTTTAATCCCAAAATGCATAGCTTTGCATTTTTCAATATTGAACCTCATTCCCCATTTAGACACCCAAAATTCAAGTTTAAATAAGTAATTCTGTAGAGACTCCACATCTATTTCTGAATTAATTACCTTACAGAGTTTAGTATCATCTGCAAAGATTGATACTATGCTTCCCAGGCCTATTCCTAGGTCATTAATACATATATTGAACAGTAGCGGACCAAATATGGACCCTTGTGGTATACCGCTGACTACTAGTGCACAGCTGGAGAACATCTCATTGACCACTACTCGTTGTACCCTGTTATCCAGCCAATTACCTATCCATGTACAAACAGTGTATCCTAGGCCAAGTTCCCTTAATTTGATGATCAGTCTCTTGTGAGGCACTGTATTGAAGGCTTTTGCAAAATCTAAATAGACCACATCCACTGCTTTTCCCTGGTTAAGATTATCGCTCACTTCGTCGTAGAAGCTAATTAAGTTAGTTTGACATGATCTGTCGCTCACAAACCCATGCTAACTCCTGCTAATAAACTTAGTAATCCGCAGATAATCCTCAATGATATCCCTCAAAATTCCTTCCAATATTTTACCCACTATAGAGGTTAAACTAACTGGTCTATAGTACCCAGGATGATTTTTAGAACCCTTTTTAAATAATGGCACTACCTCAGCTATACGCCAATCCATCGGTACCATACCCGATTTAATGGAACTATAGAAAATCAAGTATAAGGGTCTTGCAAGCTGTGCCTTAAGCTCCATAATAACCCTCGGATGAAAACCATTTGGTCCCGGTGATTTATTAATCTTTATGTTGCTTAGTCTCTCCAGGACTATTTCCTCACTTAAACAAGCATCTAGCCAAGAATCATTACCTTCACTGTCGTTATGCACTACTAACACCGTCTGATCCTCCCTGGTGAAAAAAAGCTGTTCAGTATATCCGCTTTTATTTTGTCATTGTTTCCAAGGCTCACAGTTCATCTTTTAATGGGCCTATGTTCTATTTCTTTAACCCTTTAATGTTTATGTATTTATAAAACTCTTTGGGATTGGCTTTATTCTATATAGCAATTTGTTTTTCGTTTACAATTGTAGCTGCCCTTATTACTTTTTTGCATCTTTTATTGCATTCTTTGTAAACTATTCAGGGAGTTTGGGAGATTGCTTCTATTTCAGGGAGTCTCCTGCAGAATGAGGGAGCGTAGGCAAGTATGTTTATACCAACAGAATAATGTACAAAAAGACAGCAAACTACATGTACAGTAGTTTAATTTGGACCACATGGCCTGCCTGGTAGTGGTATCACATCCTATAGCAACAATATTAACACAGGGTCCCAAAGTTAAAAGCGTAACAAAAAAACATTACACTGTTCAACACTTAAGTCACGTAACCGTCAGGCAGAGATGCACCTCTCTGCCGGTAACCTCAGGGTACCATGTGTAAAATGTGGTACTCGTGCTCCCGAACTGTGCCATGTGGAACGCAAAACTGGATATAAGCAGCTAGCTCCTCCTGTGGAATGCAACAACTTCTAATGCAGCTACCAGTTAGCAAGCAACATCAGTGCACATGTGCAGACCAGTAGGGACCATATGGTAGCACTGATCCCAAGTTTTCAATGACCAGCTAAACTACAGGAATAATTTATTATACTCAATAAAACAGGAGTTAAAGAGAAAGTCTCATATCAGCACATCCCTAGGCATACAATGCTAGCAAACTCAATGTGGTATTAGAATATTACTAGATATGTGCACAGGACCATTTTTGCTGGATTTGGAATTGGCCCTGATTCGTCATCCGGCTTTGTATTTGGTTTTTGCCAAACTGCCGTGACTGGTTTTGTTTTTTTGTTTTCAAAAATTGACTAACAAAACTAAAATCACATAATTTGGGCCTTTTTTTTGTTCCCTGGGGGTGATTCAGACCTGATCCTAGAGGTGCTAAATTTAGCACATTTAGGATCAGATTCTCTGACATGCGGGGGGACGCCCAGCACAGGGCTAGTATGCCCCACATGTTAGGCGCCCGCATGAAACCTGCAGCCATTTTTGTGATAGCATCGGCTGCGTGTGATGTCATTCAGCTGCCCCGACTACGCACCCTGTTTCTCCGTTGCCGCCCCTGTTTTGAAGTCTCGTCCCTGCAATACTCCATCTCCGTCTTTGAAATGGAGCATTGCCTCCCGCCCCCCCCCCGTGACCATCTCTGCCTCATAGACAGGCAAAAGCAATCGCATTTTCTGTGGGGCGCCGTAGAAAATGCAGGCGCATGCGCAGGATGGGCCCTGCGCAGGATCCCGCATCCTCTTAGCAATTTTTACTGTTGGATCGCTTATTGCGATTGCGATCCAACCTGAATCAGGCTCTATTTGTAAAATATAAAATATACATCACAATATTAGATGCCACTAAGTGAGCAAAACTGCCGGCAAATGGCAGTAATAAAATTTTTCTCATGTAATAATTTTAAGTCACATTTCCCTTAGGTCAGTCATGTAAAAGACAAGGGCCTCAAACCAGAAATAACCAGTCTTAGCCGGTCTGGTGAGGTGTGTGAGGTCATGCTGTGATGTCATAATGGAAACTGCCTATGTCAGGGCTATGCTGTTGCTGTCTCTTGCATATGCTTTCAGAGGCCTGGCACGGCATAGCACACTGGTAGAAGGTTAGTGACTGGACAAAGATAAGAGCAGCTTATTTTGAATCGTCGGCAGGCGTTTAGCATGACTATTGTAATATATGACTTACGACCTTGGGGATAGCATAGTATTGGATAAAAACAAAATCTCACACCTACTGGGACAGTGCCATTACTTAACATCCACAAGCGGCTGCAAATGGGCCATCGGAGATATATGAAGGGTGCTTTACTCTCTCTCTCTCTCTCTGCCTGCCTAAATCCCAGTGTGCCAGTGTTGCACGCTGATCCATTTTTATTAATATGTAGAGATGTAAGAGAATGAAATTGTGCTTTAATCATTACCTTTGTTTTTATCCAATACTATATACAGATGTAGCCATGCTGATCATGGCTACATCTGAGGGAAACGTGCACCCTCGACGCAGCTATGCGCACCTGTGCCTAGCTATGTCAAGTTGCTGCATTTGCCGCCCCCATCCATGTGAATGGGGCACACACATGTCTTAGATGTCCAGAGGTACGCGGTGCGGTCGAGACTAACAAGGCGCAATCGCCTTAAGATGTAGCCACAACGGCTCAGGGAGTGAGGGGGAGGGGGACAGTCATAACCCATAGGGGTACAGGGGAAACCACCGGTGGGCTCTACTGCCTGGGGGCCCACCTCCTCGTCTATGGATCAGATCCCGTCTGTGCACTTGAATTGTACATTATACATATTATCTACAGTGCATTGCAGTTATTAATCTGGTACATTATCATGCATGCACTAGCAGTATTTACTATATATATATTTATAATGGGCCCTATACCATGTTAGCCAAGCCTCTGTGGCAGCAGGCCACACCCCTAAGCATGGGTCTTTACCTCTGCATTCCCCCGGTGGGCTCTCCATGCCCCACTCATTTCTTGCTCTCTTTTTTCACTCTCTCACCATTGACGTATAGGTGCGTTTTTCTCCTGCCGGGTAAATAGGTCAAAATATCAGATTTGAGGTGACAGATGGGAAGACTAGGTTAGGCAAGGCTAGTTGGTGGGCGGGTGGTCTGGGCAAACCAGGGACATGCAGTCAGGGAAGGCAGGGGAGGCAGTGCCTCCCCTGTCATTAATTATTAAAATAATATAAAGAAGATACTTATGACACATACTGTATTCTGTGTCATAAGTATCTCCTTTATATTAATCTAATCATTATCCCTGTTTAAATGTGTTTGGGAGGCACCGATCATGGTGCCTCCCATTGTGAATGGGGAAGGGTGTGGTAGCGTGGGTCGGGGGTGGGCGGGGCCTAGCCATGGGCATTAAAAGTCCATTGGAAATGCATGGGAAAGCGGCACCATTAGAGGTGCTGCTTTCATACAGGGACGTGCTTTCAACCCATGTAAGCATGCCCCTGTCAGTGAGGCCACAGTGATTGGCCAAAGGATCCGTCACTGGATCCGCTGCCATCACTATATGGGAGCGCGGAGGTGTGGGCATTGGTGGCAGTGAGAGTATTAGTGGCACTGGCATTCTGCAGAGTTTGGCAGCGGAGCAGTACCAATTTCAAAAATTGCACCTCAGCGTAATTTTTTAAATTCAAGATGGCAACCACGAGCCAATCACGGCTCGCTGCGTCATCACCCCGGCCCCTCCGGCTGACTTATATAAGTCAGTACGAGGCATCGGCATCAGTCCGACGGCGGAAGAGCTCCTGAAGAAAGAAGACGCTGGAAGTCCTGGATGGGCGGCAGCCATGCAAACGAGCTAAAAGGCCGCCGCCCCCAGGTGAAGACCCTGAATAATAAACTTTTTTTTAAAGATGGTGTGGTGTTTTTATTTTAATATTTTCTTTACAGGTGGACTACAGGTGCCAGCGGGCCCTTTATGTCCGGACATGCTGGCACTTGTGGTTCTCCAAGTGCTATGCAAAAGAGCTTAATGGCTGCCGCCAACCAGGTGAAGACGCTGGAAGCCCTGGGAAGGCGGCATCCATGCAAAAGAGCTTAAAGGCCGCTGCCTCCCCGGTGAAGACGCCGGAAGCTCTGGGGAGGCGGCGGCCCCCCAGGTGAAGGCGTCGGAAGCCCTGGAGAGGCGGCAGCCATGCAAAAAAGCTTAAAGGCCGCCGCCCCCAGGTGAAGACCCTGACTAATAAACTTTTTTTTAAAGACGGAGTGGTGTTTTTATTTTAATATTTTTTTTACAGGTGGACTACAGGTGCCAGTGGGCCCTTTATGTCCGGACATGCTGGCACTTGTGGTTCTCCAAGTGCTATGCAAAAAAGCTTAACAGCCACCGTCCACCAGGTGAAGACGCTGGAAGCCCCGGGAAGGCGGCAGCCATGCAAAAGAGCTTAAAGGCCGCTGCCTCCCAGGTGAAGACGCCGCAGAAAGATGACAGAAGCCCTGGGGAGGCGGCAGCCCCCCAGGTGAAGACGGCGGAAGCCCTGGAGAGGCAGTGGCCATGCAAAAGTGCTTAAATGCCGCCGTCCCCAGGTAAAGACCCTGACTAATAAAAAAATTTTTAAAGACGGTGTGGTGTTTTTATTTTAATATTTTCTTTACAGGTGCCAGGGGGCCCTTTATGTCCGGACATGCTGGCAATTGTGGTTCTCCAAGTGCTATGCAAAAGAGCTTAACAGCTACCGCCCACCAGGTGAAGAAGCTGGAAGCCCTGGGAAGGCGGCAGCCATGCTAAAGAACTTAAAGGCTGCCGCCCCCAGGTGAAGACCCTGACTAATAAACTTTTTTCTTAAAGACGGTGTGATGTTTTTAAAGAAGAGGAAGACGAAGAAGAAGAAGAAGAAGAAGTAGTAGTAGAACAAAAATAGGGTACATTTTGCTTAAAATAAAAATAGACATTTATTTTTTAAATATATTTTGCTTGAAGTTGTCTTAATAAATAAATTCTCTCAAAAGGTGAAGAAATGACACATACTTAGGGAGACAAATATATTAGGAGAGTTTAGAACCATGCATTGTTTATTCTACACAAGAGAGTACCATGTGAGGCAGCCATTTTGGGTCCACTACATAGATTACACTGTGCTATAAGTAAAACATGGCAGTAAGCCATACAAAGGTAAAATGAAAAGCAACTAACAGGACACCTAGTTTGCAGCTTACGCAGTAAGGAAAATGGTCTTACTCTATAATTGCTTTTAGATATCTTTCTCCTTTATAACTATTTTAAAGTGAGCTGAGGGGAAAATAACAATACAGGGTCCAGTTACATTATAAAATAATTTAAAAAAATTCTCTGACCAAAAAATAAAAATGTATAATAATTCTCCAACACTCTGAAGATGGTAAGCTCATACTGTGAATTGCATAAAATATTTCTATGAACCCCACTTAATCACTGTTACACACTGGTTCTCACTGAGCGGAGGTTGAGATGAGAGGGGTGTTATTCGGCAGGATCACTGGAAGTGTTGTGGATCTCTGATAATCTCAGGTCTCTGAGGAGTTAAGTGAAAAACTACTGTCTCCCATTGTGATGCTCTAAGACATTGACAAGATGCCGCCGCATTTATGTGCAGGATTTAGGTCAGCAGCCATCTTGGTACAGGGAGTGAAGCCTTCCTGAAGGAACAGTATGGAATCTGCGCAGTAGCGCTCTCCCCTTTCAACACTTTTTATATACAAATAGGATAATAATGCTAAAACTCCCACATAGTCATCTAAATGGGATGTAGTCACCATCCCGGCGGTCAGCTTACCACCACCGGCATCCCGGCCACCGAATGCCGTCAGTGGGGCAGAGGACTATTCCCACTAGTTGGTGTCCATGACACCCATAGAGTGGGAATAGAACCTGTGGCAAGCGCAGCAAGCCACCAAGCTCGCAGCGTGAAGCCCGCAGCAAGGGGCTACTTTTCCCTTGCCCCTCTCCCGGCATGCTGGCAGTCAGGATCCCATCATCGGTATGCTGACCACCAGGATCCTGGCTGCCGGTCAACAACGCATTTGAATTATTACTTGTGCCTGGTGTAGGATTTTCAAATATGTGTAGTTTACTGTAGACAAGGATATAAAACCTTAAAGGAACTGAGATCTAAGGTGTATTACATGTAGTTATAAAAATAAGTATTTTATGGCAGTAGTTTCCATACAGGGGGCCGTGAGACCCTGGGGTTCCTTGGGAAAGGTGGGAAGGGGGGGATAGGTGAGGCCTTGCAGTGGTGCCGTAGTTTGGTGGTCCATGAACAATTCAAATTGCTTATACTGAATTTAATCGGCAAAACCAGTCCTTCACCACATAACTGAACCTAAGGTTGACATATTATAAACACTATTTACTTCATTTTATATTTTTTTCTAAATTTCTCACTAAGAAACTATGGTCTTGGGGTGCCGTGACAGAAATTCTGAAACTCTAGGGCAGGGGTGTCAAACTCGCAGCTCCTACCGCATCCTTTTGTGGCCCGCGGGCAGGGGTCCTTTTGCGGCCCAACCACCTTGCTTGCAGCGAGGGCAGGAGAGCACAGCGCACACCTCTCTTGCTCCCCAGTTCAATCTCCGGCGATGGCTCGGGTATCTTAAATCAGATGCCGGTCCGTGTTCACTGACCAGAAGCCAATCAGGAGCAGTGCCAGAGTCTTTGCTTTCTATGTGCAGTGCCATCTTCCCAAAGAAATCACCATGAAGACGGCGCCACTGCCACTGGCTACAGCACAGGCATACTGGGGAGGGGTAGCAAACTGGGGCTTCTGCCAGGCCCCTCCAGCAGCCCCTTTACCAATGCTCGTCTTTTGTTGTTTTTATAACAACATGGTGACGACACTGTAGCAAAGAGATTTTCAACCCTTTACAACTCGCGGCACACTGAACAAGATTTAAGTATTGCCAAGGCACATTCAAATATAATGGTGATGCATGGTGCAGTTGCATGTCCTATGATGTCATGTTACAGCTTCTCCATAGGTAACGCCTGAGCCACATCTGAGAAAGCCAGAAGAGCCCAACACTGCCCGGGTCCTAAATAAGAACTGGCTCTGCAACCACTAAACCCACCAGTATTGATCGTTCCAGGGCCTCAGTAACGGCAAAACACTGACGGGCCTGGATGTGCTTCTATGGCGGCACACCTGGAGACTGCTCAGGGCACACTAGTTTTCATTGTTTTGTCCTTAAATGAGGTTATCATTGAAACACTGGAACAGTAATAAACAACATAACAACAGTGGAAATTGGGTTTACACAAAGCCTTACATAGCCAAAGATAAATAGGGACACCCTACAATAAAAATATATACATATAATAAAACTGTAAGGGTTGTGTCTGTACATAGACATTTTTTTTATTGAGAATTATACTTCTAGAGACTGTTTATGGACCATGGAGACAAAAAAAGTGAAATTTAGACTGTGTCTGTACGTTCTGGCATCACACAAAAACTACTGTATGAATTTATATCACATTTTCACTGTTGTATAGCTTAGTGACCTAGAAAAGGACTGAGGTATGTATGGTCTCGATCTAACATCAGGGAGAGGAACAATAAATGAACAACCAGATGCTTGCAGTGTGCAGGCTCCTCAAGTCCAAAAAGTGGCGGTGGATGCCCTGGTAACTCCGTGGGTGTTCCAGTCCGTGTATGTGTTCCCTCCTCTTCCACTCATTCCAAGGATTTTAAAACTAATAAAAAGAACGAGAGTTCAGGCGATCCTCATTGCTCCGTACTGGCCAAGACGGGCTTAGTACACAGATCTTCTGGAATTACTGATGGAGGATCCATGGCCTCTTATTGTTTGCGAGGACCTTCTACTACAGGGGCCGTTCGCCTATCAAGACTCACCACGGCTACGTTTGACGGCATGGAGGTTGAACCCCAGATCTTAGCTCAGAAGGGCATTCCAAACAGGGTCATTCCTACTCTGATCCAAGCTAGGAAGGGAGTAACGTCTAAGCATTACCATCGGATTTGGAAGAAGTATGGGTCTTGGTGTGAATCCAAGAAGTTTCCAATGTTGGAGTTTCAATTGGGACGTTTTCTCCTCTTTCTGCAAGCGGGTGTGGATGTGGGCCTACGCTTGGGCTACATAAATGTCCAGATTTCGGCCTTGTCCATTTTCTTCCAGAAACAATTGGCTGCTCTCCCTGAGGTTCAGACATTCTTGAAAGGAGTTCTGCACATCCAGCCCCCCTTTTTGCCTCCTACGGCACCTTGGGATCTTAATGTGGTGCTGCAGTTCCTGCAATCAGATTGAACCTTTAAAGGAGGTAAACGTAAAGTTTCTTACTTGGAAGGCAGTCACACTGTTGGCATTGGCATTTGCAAGATGTGTGTTGGAATTGGGGGCATTGTCGCACAAGAGCCCCTACTTGATTTTCCATGAGGATAGAGCTAAGCTCAGAACGTGTCAGCAATTTATTCCAAAGGTTGTATCGGCTTTCCGTATCAACCAACCTATTGTGGTGCCAGTGGCTACTGATACCTCTATTACCTCAAAGTCCTTGGATGTTGTGCGGGCTTTGAATATATATGTGAAGAGAACGGCTCGTCACAGGAAGTCAAAAGCACTATTTGTCCTTTATGATCCCAACAAGATTGGGTGTCCTGCTTCTAAGCAGACAATTTCTCGCTGGATCAGGCTTACTATCCAGCATGCTTATTCTTTCACTGGATTGCCGATTCTAAAATCGGTTTAGGCCCACTCTACCCGTAAAGTGGGTTCTTCCTGGGCGGCTGCTCGGGGTGTCTGGGCTCTTCAGCTTTGCCGAACAGCTACTTGGTCAGGGTCGAACACGTTTGCTAAGTTCTACAAGTTCGATACTTTGGCCTCTGAGGACCTAAAGTTTGGTCAATCTGTTCTGCAGGAACCTCAGCACTCTCCCTCCTGTACTGGGAGCTTTGATACATCCCTATGGTACTAAATTGGACCCCAGCATCCTCTAGTATGTAAGAGAAAATAGGATTTTATATACCTACCGGTAAATCCTTTTCTCGTAGTCCGTAGAGCAGGCATTCCCAACCACGGTCCTCAAGGCACACTAACAGTGCAGGTTTTAGTTATATCCAGGCTGCAGCACAGGCCACTTAATTAGTACCTCAGTTATTTTGATTGAACCATCTGTGCTGCAGCCTGGATATCACTAAAACCTGCACTGTTGGTGTGCCTTGAGGACCGTGGTTGGGAATGCCTGCTGTAGAGGATGCTGGGCGCCCGCCCAGTGTTTCGTATTCTGGCATTGTTACTTGGTTAAGTATTGTTGGTTCAGCTGTTGCTGAATCATTTCTTGTTGGTTAGCTTGGCTTTCCTTTTGTTATGTGTGAGCTGGTGTGAATCTCACCACTATCTGTGCATTTCCTTCTCTCGAAGTATGTCAGTCTCCTCTGGCACAGTTTCTAGACTGAGTCTGGTAGGAGGGGCATAGAGGGAGGGGTCAGCCCACACTATGAAACTCTTAAAGTGCCAGTGGCTCCTAGTGGACCATCTATACCCCATGGTACTAAATTGTACCCCAGCATCCTCTATGGACTACGAGAAAAGGATTTACCGGTAGGTATATAAAATCCTATTTTCCTCAATCTCTCTCTCAGAAGCCGGCAGAAGCAAGAAGCCATCGAAATCGGCGGCAGAAGACTCCTGTCTTCACATGAGGTAGCGCACAGCACTGCAGCTGTACACCATTGCGCCCACACTATCCCACACACTCCGGTCACTGTAGGGTGCTGGGTGCAGCGCCCTGGGCATCAATTATGGTACCTCTTGGCAAAAGTCACATATATACAGCTGGGCACTGTATATATGTATGAGCCCCCACCATTATTACATACAAAATCGCGGGACAGAAGCCCGCCGCTGAGGGGGCGGGGCTTCTTCCTCAGCACTAACCAGCGCCATTTTCTCTTCACAGCTCCGCTGGAAGGAAGCTCCCCAGGCTCTCCCCTGCAGTCTCAGGTAGCAAGAGGGTAAAAAGAGTGGGGGGCACATAAATTTAGGCGCAAAATATACAAATACAGCGGCTACTGGGTAAACACTAAGGTACTGTGTAATCCCTGGGTTATATAGCGCTGGGGTGTGTGCTGGCATACTCTCTCTGTGTCTTCCCAAAACGCCTTGTGGGGGTCCTGTCCTCATTTAGAGCATCCCCGGTGTGTGTGCGGTGTGTCGGTACGCTTGTGTCGACATGTTTGATGAGGAGGGCTACGTGGAGGCAGAACAGGTGCAGATGAATGTGGTGTCTCCGCCGACGGCGCCGACACCTGATTGGATGGATATGTGGAAGGTGTTAAATGATAATGTAAACTCATTGCACAAAAGGTTGGATAAAGCTGAAGCCTTGGGACAGTCAGGGTCTCAACCCATGCCTGATCCTACAGCTCAGAGGACGTCAGGGTCTCAAAAGCACCCACTATCCCAAATTGTGACACAGATATCGACACGGATTCTGACTCCAGTGTCGATGGCGACGAGGCGAAATTGCAGCCAAAAATGACAAAAGCCATCCGTTACATGATTATAGCATTGAAGGATGTGTTGCATGTATGGGGAGAAAAAGCAAGTGGTGACTTTTCCCCCTTCACATGAGTTAAATGAGCTATGTGAAAAAGCATGGGAATCTCCTGATAGAAAAGTGATTATTCCCAAAAGATTGCTTATGGCGTATCCTTTCCCGCCAACGGACAGGTTACGCTGGGAATCTTCCCCTAGGGTAGACAAAGCGTTGACGCGCTTATCCAAGAAGGTGGCCCTGCCGTCACAGGATACGGCCGCCCTTAAGGATCCTGCGGATAGGAAGCAGGAAGGTATCCTGAAGTCTGTTTATACACACTCCGGTACTCTACTGAGGCCAGCAATTGCTTCGGCCTGGATGTGTAGTGCTGTAGCAGCATGGACAGATACGCTGTCTGAGGAACTAGATACCCTGGACAGGGAGGCTATTTTACTGACCCTGTGACATATCAAAGACGCTGTCCTATATATGAGGGATGACCAGAGGGACATTTGCCTACTAGACTCTAGAATAAACGCAATGTCGATTTCTGCCAGAAGGGTCCTGTGGACTCGGCAATGGACAGGTGATGCCGACTCTAAAAAACACATGGAGGTTTTACCTTATAAGGGTGAGAAATTGTTTGGAGATGGTCTCTCGGACCTAGTTTCCACAACTACGGCTGGGAAGTCGAATTTTTTGCCATACATTCCCTCACAGCCTAAGATAGCACCGTATTACCAAATGCAGTCCTTTCGTTCACAAAAAAGCAAGAAAGTCAGGGGTGCATCCTTTCTTGCCAGAAGCAGGGGTAGAGGAAAGAAGCTGCACCATGCAGCTAGTTCCCAGGAACAGAAGTCCTCCCCGGCTTCCACTAAATCCACCGCATGACACTGGGGCTCCACAGGTGGAGCCGGGAGCGGTGGGGGCGCGTCTCCGACATTTCAGCCACCAGTGGGTTCGCTCACGGGTGGATCCCTGGGCTATACAGATTGTGTCTCAGGGATACAAACTGGAATTCGACATGATGCCTCCTCACCGTTACTTAAAGTCGGCCCTGCCAGCTTCCCCCATAGAAAAGGGAAGTAGTGTTAGCGGCGATTCACAAGTTATATCTCCAGCAGGTGGTGGTAAAGGTTCCCCTCCTTCAACAGGGAAGGGGTTACTATTCCACAATGTTTGTGGTACCGAAACCGGACGGTTCGGTCAGACCAATTTTTAATTTAAAATCCCTGAACATTTATCTGAAGAAATTCAAGTTCAAAATGGAATCTCTCAGAGTGGTCATTGCAAGCCTGGAAGAGGGGGATTTTATGGTGTCTCTGGACATCAAGGATGCTTACTTGCATGTCCCCATTTATCCACCTCATCAGGAGTACCTCAGGTTTGTGGTACAGGACTGTCATTACCAATTCCAGACGTTGCCGTTTGGCCTGTCCACGGCACCGAGAATATTTACCAAGGTAATGGCGGAAATTATGGTAATCCTGTGGAAGCAAGGAGTTACAATTATCCCATACTTGGACGATCTCCTCATAAAGGCGAGGTCCAGGGAGCAGTTGCTGATCAGCGTAGCACACTCTCAGGAAGTGTTGCAGCGGCACGGCTGGATTCTGAATATTCCAAAGTCGCAGCTGATTCCTACGACGTGTCTGCCCTTCCTGGGCATGATTCTGGACACAGACCAGATGAAGGTGTTTCTCCCGGAGGAGAAGGCTCAGGAGCTCGTGACTGCACGCGAGTCATGGGAAAGATGGTGGCGTCATACGAAGCCATTCCCTTTGGCAGGTTCCATGCGAGGTGGGATCTGTTGGACAAGTGGTCTAGATCGCATCTGCAGATGCATCGGCTGATCACCCTATCCCCCAGGGCCAGGGTGTCCCTTCTGTGGTGGCTGCAAAGTGCTCACCTTCTCGAGGGCCGCAGGTTCGGCATACAGGACTTGGGTCCTGGTGACCACGGATGCGAGCCTCCGAGGATGGGGGGCAGTCACTCAGGGAAGAAACTTCCAAGGGCTGTGGCCAAGTCAGGAGGCTTGTCTGCACATCAGTATCCTGGAACTAAGGGCCATATTCAACGCCCTGAGTCAAGCGGAGCCTCTGCTGCGAAACCAACCGGTGCTGATTCAGTCAGACAACATCACTACAGTGGCCCATGTAAACCGCCAGGGCGGTACAAGAAGCAGGGTGGCAATGGCAGAAGCCACCAGGATTCTTCGATGGGCGGAGAATCACGTGCAAGCACTGTCAGCAGTGTTCATTCCGGAAGTGGACAACTGGGAAGCAGACTTCCTTTAGCAGTCACGACCTCCACCCGGGAGAGTGGGGACTTCATCAAGAAGTCTTCACGCAAATTGCAAATCGATGGGAACTGCCACAGGTGGACATGATGGCGTCCCGCCTCAACAAAAAGCTAAAAATGTATTGCGCCAGGTCAAGGGACCCTCAGGCGATAGCGGTGGATGCGCTAGTAACACCGTGGGTGTTCCAGTCGGTATATGTGTTTCCTCCTCTTCCTCTCATACCCAAGGTGCTGAGAATCGTAAGAAAAAGAGGAGTGAGAACAATTCTCATAGTTCCGGATTGGCCAAGAAGGACTTGGTACCCGGAACTGCAAGAGTTGCTCACAGAGGACCCATGGCCTCTGCCTCTCAGACAGGACCTGTTGCAACAGGGCCCCTGTCTGTTCCAAGACTTACCGCGGCTGCGTTTGACGGCATGGCGGTTGAACGCGGATCCTAGTGGAAAAAGGCATTCCGGATGAAGTTATTCCTATGCTAATAAAGGCTAGGAAGGACGTGACAGCAAAGCACTATCACCGTATATGGCGAAAATATGTTGCTTGGTGTGAGGCCAAGAAGGCCCCTACAGAGGAATTCCAGCTGGGCTGGTTCCTGCATTTCCTACAGTCGGGTGTGACTATGGGCTTGAAATTGGGGTCCATAAAGGTTCAGATTTCAGCCCTATCCATTTTCTTTCAAAAAGAATTGCCGTCTCTTCCTGAGGTTCAGACGTTTGTTAAGGGAGTGCTGCATATTCAGCCCCCTTTTGTACCACCAGTGGCACCTTGGGATCTCAACGTGGTGTTGGGTTTCCTGAAATCCCATTGGTTTGAGCCACTTAAGACAGTGGAGCTAAAGTATCTCACGTGGAAAGTGGTCATGCTATTGGCCTTAGCTTCGGCTAGGCGTGTGTCAGAATTGGCGGCTTTGTCATGTAAAAGCCCCTATCTGGTTTTCCATATGGACAGGGCAGAATTACGGACTCGTCCGCAGTTTCTGCCGAAGGTGGTGTCATCTTTTCATTTGAACCAACCTATTGTAGTGCCTGTGGCTACTCGTGACTTGGAGGATTCCAAGTTGCTTGATGTAGTAAGGGCTTTGAAGATTTATGTAGCCAGAACGGCTGGTGTCAGGAAGACTGACTCACTGTTTATCCTGTATGCATCCAACAAGCTGGGTGCTCCTGCTTCAATGCAAACTATTGCGCGCTGGATCTGTAACACGATTCAGCAGGCTCATTCTGCGGCTGGATTGCCGCATTCAAAATCGGTAAAGGCCCATTCCACAAGGAAAGTGGGCTCTTCTTGGGCGGCTGCCCAAGGGGTCTCGGCATTACAGCTTTGCCGAGCAGCTACTTGGTCGGGTTCAAACACATTTGCAAAGTTCTACAAGTTTGATACCCTAGTTGAGGAGGACCTGGTGTTTGCTCATTCGGTGCTGCAGAGTCATCCGCACTGTCCCGCCCGTTTGGGTGCTTTGGTATAATCCCCATGGTCCTTACGGAGTCCCCAGCATCCACTAGGACGTTAGAGAAAATAAGATTTTATTCACCGGTAAATCTATTTCTCGTAGTCCGCAGTAGATGCTGGGCGCCCGTCCCAAGTGCGGACTTCTTCTGCAATACTTGTATATAGTTATTGCTTAATAAAGGGTTATGTTATGTTGGCATCCGTTGGTGATGCTCTGTTGTTGTTCATACTGTCAACTGGGTATGTTATCACAAGTTTTACGGTGTGATTGGTGTGGCTGGTATGAGTCTTACCTTGGATTCCCAAATCCTTTCCTTGTAATGTCAGCTCTTCCGGGCACAGTTTCCTTAACTGAGGTCTGGAGGAGGGGCATAGAGGGAGGAGCCAGTGCACACCAGTAGTACTAAATCTTTCTTAGAGTGCCCAGACTCCTGCGGAGTCCGTCTATTCCCCATGGTCCTTACGGAGTCCCCAGCATCCACTACGGACTACGAGAAATAGATTTACCGGTGAGTAAAATCTTATTTTTCTAATGTATTTGAAGTTGGGACCCGGACCACTTGCCCAGAAGGTCCCACTGAAAAGTCCTTGCATGAAACCTGCCGAAGGGGATGGCTTCGTAGGTCGCCACCATTTTCCCCAGTACTCGAGTGCATTGATGGACTGACACTCTTTTCGGTTTTAACAGGTCTCTGACCATGTTCTGGAGTTCCTGGGCTTTTTCCATTGGGTGAAAAACCCTCTTTTGTTCTGTGTCCAGAATCATGCCTAAGAAAGACAGTCGAGTCGTCGGAACCAACTGTGACTTTGGTAGATTTAGAATCCAGCCATGCTGCTGCAGCACTCTCAGGGAGAGCGACACGCTTTTCTGCAACTGTTCCTTTGATCTCGATTTTATCAGGAGATCATCCAAGTACGGGATATTTGTGACTCCTTTTCTGCGCAGGAGCACCATCATTTCCGCCATTACCTTGGTGAAAACCGTCGGGGCCGTGGAAAGCCCAAACGGCAACGTCTGAAACTAGTAATGACAGTCCTGTACAGCGAATCTCAGGTATGCCTGATGAGGAGGATATATGGGGACGTGAAGGTATGCATCCTTTATGTCCAGTGACACCATAAAATCCCCCCCTTCCAGGCTGGAAATAACTGCCCTGAGCGATTCCATCTTGTACTTGAACCTTTTCATGTACAGGTTTAGGGATTTTAAATTTAGAATGGGTCTGACCGAGCCATCCGGTTTCGGAACCACAAATAGGGTTGAATAGTACCCTTTTCCCTGTTGTATTAGTGGAGCCTTGATAATCACAGCTTTTGAATTGCAGCTAAAACTATCTCCCTCTCTGGGGGAGAAGCTGGTAAAGCCGATTTGAAGAATCGGCGAGGAGGCACGTCTTCGAATTCCAGCTTGTAGCCGTAGGATACAATTTCCATCGCCCAAGGATCCACGTCCGACTGAACCCAGACGTGGCTGAAGAGTCGAAGACGTGCCCCCACCGGCGCGGACTCCCTCAGTGGAGCCCCAGCGTCATGCGGTGGATTTAGTAGAAGCCGGGGAGGACTTCTGCTTCTGGGAACTAGCCATAGCAGGCATTCTTTTCCCTCTACCCTTACCTCTGGCGAGGAAGGAAGAGCCCCGACCTCTTCTGGACTTATGCGACCGAAAGGACTGCATCTGATACTGTGGTGTTTTCTTTTGCTGTGGGGGAACATAAGGCAAAAAAGTAGATTTACCTGCGGTAGCTGTGGAAACCAGGTCCGTGAGACCTTCCCAAATAAAACCTCCCCCTTGTAAGGCAAAACTTCCATATGCCTCTTTGAGTCGGCATCACCCATCCATTGGCGGGTCCACAGTGCTCGCCTAGCAGAAATCGCCATGGCGTTGGCTCTCGAACCTAGCAGCCCAATGTGTCTGAGCGTCTCTCATATATAAGACTGCGTCTTTGATGTGACCTAAGGTCAAATAAATGGTATTCCTATCTAGGGTATCAATATCAGCTGACAAGGTATCTGTCCAAGCTGCTACCGAGCTACAAACCCAAGCCGATGCTATTGCCGGTCTGAGTAAAGCACCCGTATGTGTATATATTGATTTTAAAGTCGTTTCCTGTCTGCGATCAGCAAGATCCTTGAGGGCTGCCGTGTCTGGAGACGGTAGCGCCACCCTCTTGGATAAGCGCGTTAAAGCCTTGTCCACCTTGGGCGAGGATTCCCACCGTACCCTGTCCTGTGCAAGGAAGGGATATGCCATAAGAATTCTTTTGGGAATCTGCAGTTTCTTGTCTGGAGTTTTACAAGCCTTTTCAAATAATGCATTCAGCTCATGAGATGGGGGAAACGTTACCTCAGGTTTCTTTTCCTTAAACATGAGTACCCTCGTGTCAGGGACAGAGGGGTCATCCGTGATATGCAAAACATCTTTTATTGCAATAATCATATAATGAATACTTTTGGCCACCCTTGGGTGTAACCTTGCATCATCGTAGTCGACACTGGAGTCAGAATCCGTGTCGGTATCAATGTCAGCTATTTGGGATAGGGGACGTTTTTGAGACCCTGAAGGGCCCTGTGACACCGTCAAAGCTATTGGTTGACTCCCTGTATTATCCCTGGACTCTGCTTTGTCTAATCTCTTATGTAATAAAGACACATTTGCATTTAAAACATTCCACATGTCCAACCAATCAGGTGTCGGCGTTGCCGACGGAGACACCACAATCATCTGCTCCACCTCCTCCTTAGATGAGCCTTCCACTTCAGACATGCCGACACACGCGTACCGACACCCCCACACACACAGGGATATATTTATATGGAGACAGTTCCCCAATAAGGCCCTTTGGAGAGACAGAGAGAGAGTATGCCAGCACACACCCAGCGCCAACTGACCCTAGAAACAAGATTCCCAGATAAACAGCGCTTTTATAGAATTATATGTATATCTATACACTCACTGCACCATACAAGTGCCCCACCCCCCCCCTCTTTTTTGCCCTGTGTCACCGTGTTCAGCAGGGGAGAGTCCGAGGAGCCAGCTTCTCTGCAGTGTGCTGTTGAGAAAATGGTGCTGGTTAGTGCTGTGGGATCAAGCTCCGCCCCCTCAGCGGCGGGCTTCGGTCCCGCTCAATTTTTCAATACTGGTGGGGGATTTTAATATATATTGCCTCCGCAGCCTATATATGCCTGTTAGCCAGTCCTAGAGGTTTATTATTGCTGCCCAGGGCGCAGCACCCATCAGTGCCTGCCGTGTGTGTTGTGTGTGGGAGCAATGGCGCACAGCGTTACCTCAGAGAAGATCTGAAGTCTTCTGCCACCTTTGAAGTCTTCTTTCTTCTTATACTCACCCGGCTTCTATCTTCCGGCTCTGTGAGTAGGACGGCGGCGTGGCTACGGGACGAACGGCGAGGGTGAGACCTGCGTTCCGACCCTCTGGAGCTAATGGTGTCCAGTCAGTGGCGTAAGTTCGTCACAGTTGCCCGGAGGCAAGATAAATATTGGTGCCCCCCTATTTCCTATATTAAGATAAATATATGTTTGTATGTGTGCGTGCGTGCGTATGTATGTATATGGAGTGTTGTGGAAAAAAAATGTATATACTGTATTTATACATTTAATTGTCTGTTATTTTAAATCACACATTTCTTAGCAGTCATACCCAGGATTAGAACCCATGACCTGTTACACTAACAGCAGACACTTTACTGATGGAGCTATTTTCTCCTGTAGAGGAAGAATGAGAATTCTAACTATATGAAGTTACGTGTAATTGTCAGAGAAGTATCGTCATATAGTTAGAATTCTCACATTTCCTATAGAGGAGCAAATAGCTTCATCAGTAAGGTGTCTGCTTCCAGTGTAATAGATTGTGGTTTCTAATCCTGGGTATGACACTTGTAAAATGTGTATATTCAGTATAATAAAGAGAGTGTGATCTGTAAGGTGCAGGGACCAGTGAGGAAGCCGGCCACTGAAAAGACAGCGACAGCTATCAATTAACTTAATTAAATGCATACTTGCCTACCTGACCCTCTCCATGAGGGAGAAAATGCTCTGTTCCTGGACTTTCCTGGTAATGTATGATTGCCATCACCTGTGGTGAAACACCTTTCTTATCAATTAACTAGCTCACCACAGGTGATGGCAATCATACATTACCAGGAAAGTCCAGGAACAGAGCATTTTCTCCCTCATGGAGAGGGTCAGGTAGGCAAGTATGATTAAATGGTGTCACAGAATGGGAGGATAGGTGCCCCCCTTCAGAGCAGGAGCCTGGCGGCAGGTGACTCCGTTGCCTCCCAGCGTTCTGCCTCTGTGTCCAGTAGCCTAAGAAGCAGAGCCTATCATTTAAGTAGGTCTGCTTCTCTCTCCTCAGTCCCACGATGCATGGAGCCTGTTGCCAGCAGTGCTCCCTGAAAATAAAAAAACCTAACAAAATTGTTTTTCAGAGAAACTCAGGAGAGCTGCCCTGTAATGCACCCAGTCTCCTCTGGGCACAGGATCTAACTGAGGTCTGGAGGAGGGGCATAGAGGGAGGAGCCAGTGCACACCCATTCTAAAGTTCTTTATAGTGCCCATGTCTCCTGCAGAGCCCGTCTATACCCATGGTCCTTACGGAGTCCCCAGCATCCTCTAGGACAGGGGTTCTCAAACTCGGTCCTCAGGACCCCACACAGTGCATGTTTTGCAAGTAACCCAGTAAGTGCACAGGTGTATTAATTACTCACAGACACATTTTAAAAGGTCCACAGGTGGAGCTAATTATTTCACTTGTGATTCTGTGAGGAGACCTGCAAAACATGCACCGTGTGGGGTCCTGAGGACCGAGTTTGAGAACCTGTGCTCTAGGACGTAAAAGAGAAATACTTTTGATAAAATTCAATGTTCCTATGCAGCTGATAGTTTTCTCAGTACAGAATTTTTCTGCTTACTTAGTAAATTAACATGCAGACGTCTGAAGCAGCTTTAGTTTGTATTATAAAGCTTATTCATGCAGAGCAATAGTTAAAGCAGTTTTTAGCCTATATGTCAGGCTTATTCATGTGTTAGATATCATTATGGAGTCTATTGTATGTTAGAATGAGTATAAATAAAAATCAGATAAACAAAGATTTATGATAATTGTCCGACCTAAGTATATAAACATGTGATACAATAAGTATTGATTATATAAATAATAAGGTAAAAATGTTCCAAGACAGGTAGAATACTGGCTTAAAAATTTATATGCTGTGTATATATATATAATTGAATGCACGTTTACTCTCTGCAAGGAGAGTCTGTGGGGCGATTTTGTTATTACTACTAAAGGGCCCTACACATTAGGCAATGTGCCGCCGAGGTGCCCGACGGCCGACCCGGCAGCGGGGGGCAGTGACGGGGGGACTGAAGTTTCTTCACTCCCCCCGTCACCCGGCTCCATAGACGTGCAGGCAAATATGGACGATCTCGTCCATATTGGCCTGCATGCACAGCCGACATGTCACCAGCGATGAACGAGCGCGGGGCCGCGCATCGTTCATCGCTGGTGACTCCACACTGCACGATATGAACGTTATCTCGTTCATTAATGAACGAGATCGTTCATATCGTGCAGTGATATCGGCATGTGTGTAGGGCCTATAGGTTTCTATCTGTGTCACTAAAAATATAATGATTGTCAATTGTGCTGTCTGAGATATGTTACAATTGTTTCAATGCTGTGCGAAAGTTACATTTAGAAACCTTATATTGTCAGTGTTAAATTGTTACATGTTTGCCATGTTGAGCTAGTGATAAATTGCTACAGGTTTTTATAAGTCTGGTGAAGGAGACATAGGGAAGGATTTTTAAGTAAATAAAAAAACTTTTTTAATAGAGTCTGTGAGCGCTGTCTGTATTTGTGTGTTATTTGCCTTCAAGCATGCTCTTGTCTCTCTATTCTTAAAAAAACCTAACCTTGATCCAGCCACACTCTCCAACTACCGACCCATCTCTTCCTCCCTTTTGCCTCCAAACTCCATGAGCGTAGAGTCTACAACCACCTCACTGTCTTTCTTTCCTCCAACTCACTGCTTGACTCATTCCAGTCTGGTTTCCGTCCACTCCACTGAAACTGCCCTCACAAAAGTCTGCAATGACCTCCTTGCTGCTAAATCTAAGGCCATTACTCTCTGCTTATTCTCCTTGATCTCTCTGCTGCATTTGACACTGTGGAACACCATCTTTTCCTGCAAATCCTTCACTCCCTTGGTCTGCGTGCTGCCGTCCTCCTACCTTTCTGATCGTTCCTTCTCGTCACCCCCCTTCCTTCCTCACACACACACACACACACACACACACACACACACACACACTTCCTCTACCAGTAGGTTTCCCAAGGTTCTGTTCTTGGGCCTCTCCTTTTCTCTCTCTACATATCCTATTTAGGTGGGCTATTGTGACTTACAATATCATCTCTATGCTGATGATACTCAACCCTACCTTTCCTCCCCTGGCCTCCCCCCACTCTCCTCTCTGCTATCTCTTCCTGGCTATCCTAGCACTTTCTTAAACTCAACATGTCTAAGGCTGATCATCTTCCTTCCCTTCCCGCATAACCTCACCTCCCACAATTTTATTATCTTTTGATGGCACTACTATCTACTCTAGCCCCCAAGTGCGCTTTCTTGGATTAATCCTACACTGTTCCCTCTCCTTCAAACACATTCAGCACCTCTCACAAACCTGCCGTTTCCATCTCAAAAACATTTCCAGGATCAGACCCTTTACCACCCAGGATGCCATTAAGACCCTTATCCACTCACTGGTCATCTCCAGACTAGACTACTGTTATCTTCTCCTATCTGGCATCCCCGACAAATGTCTGTCATCACTCCAATACTTCCTAAATTCTGCTGCCTTGCTCATCTTCCTCACCAAACATACTACATTCACCTTCCCTCTCTTACAAGCCCTTCACTGGCTCTCCTTCATAATTCATTCCAATTCAAGCTTCTCACACTTACTTTCAAAGCTCTCACCCACTCTTCTCCCTCTTACATTCCTGACCTCATCTTTCTCTACACTCCCACCCATCCTCTTCGCTCTGCTAATGCAGCCGCCTCTCCTGCCAACTGATTACCTACTCCTACCTACAAGATGTTGCACGTCTTGCTCCCTATCTCTGGAATTCTCTGTCTTTCCTCCCCATCCGACTCTCCAGCTCTCTACAAAACTTCAAACGGGCTCTCAAGACATGCTACTTGTCAAAGTCGAAAAATATCTGAATACATATGCCTTGTACTAACCCCATGCACATGCCCGCTGCTCGTGCACTCAGTCCGCCGTGCGTGCGCATATCCGCAAGTTGCGTACAATCGCTACGGCGATCAAGCGCATAATATGAGTATTTACGTTGGACTTTGTGAGCGTGTAGCGTGTCTTTAGAACATTGCATAATTAACCCAAATAGCGTATATTGTAGATATAGTTCCCCTAGACCATGTCAGCGAGTATGATTAGTTTAAACAGTTCCTGGACAGAGAGATTCCTCTTTGCATGATAGGAAGGGTCAGATAAAGGTTGGAAGGTGGTATCTAGTATCCAGCTGTAGGGTATTTTGAGGGTAACATTTCAGTGTTAGTTAGAAAAGGATCGCTCGCTCCTGCGTATAGTTAGGTACAGAAGTAGATTATGAACATTAACTGTATTTGCTATAAATTACACATGCGGTGGGAATCCAGAGGATACCACCCACAAGAGCAGTTGGGGAAAGACACAGCCCACCTGTTCAAATCCACCTATGACCTTTCTTGTTATGCAGAGACACAACCCTGTGTCCAATGAACAATGAGATTATAGTGACCATTGTATTGTGAATGTATGTTGTGTATATAAGGACCATTGTAGCCTGACCGGCCAGAGGCTCTAAACGTTATCTACCTGATATCGGAGGACTGGATCCGGGTTGCGCTTGCGATTATTCTCACGTATGTATGTTCTCTGTAGCCACTATTATTCTGTTATTCTGTTAGATTTCTGTGTTAGTTTGTAGTGTATGACTTGTACTGTTTAACCTTTTATTAGACTCAGTCCACGGAGGCCTTAGAACCCTGTGGTTTCAAATATAAACCGGTGTTGTGTTTTCAATTTTCTGCAAAGGGCTTTCTTAGCGTCTCAATTGCTATAACAGCATAAGCATTGTTAAGGTTTTTAAGCGTTACATCGTTACATTATTTGACTACTAAGGTTTAGAGTACAAGCATATTCTGACTGTGTTTTATTAACAAGGTTCAAAGGTTATCAAGTGGGTGTGCGCTTGCTGTGTGTACTCCGTACACTCAGCGCAGCGTGTGTACATCAAGTGCGTACCACGTGCAGGACTCTGTATGCAAATAGCGTACAAAGTGCGTAACACGTGCACGTAGTCTAGCGGCCATAGCGGCTCCACGGCAATAGTGTATAGCTTTATGTTTTAAGATAATATTTGACACTAGGTGATTCATCGCGCCCTACGGGCGCTCTTCACACCGTCGTTTGGGGCTACGCCCCGTTAACCCCTGCACACCTTTGGACATACGCAGGCCGGTAGATAACAGAATCAGAAACACAGGGCAGTATAGAAGGCATACAGAAATGGTGTCCGGTTGAGAAAAGATAGAGAGGCGTAGGGGGAAGGAGAAAGGGAATGTACAGAAACGCAGTGCGATCGGTAAAGAATCGGGAGAGTCAGGGTGGTAGGGAGAGGATAAAGAGAGGGAAGGTGTTATACAGAAAATACCGTTGCGAGAGGCTACGACCCGTTAACCCCTGCACGGGCTTCAGCTGTGCTATAATTGTTATTATATGGAGTTTTACCTGCAAAAAAGTTTATGCTATAGGGTAAATATTGCAAGGGGGAAGGGCGTGCGGTTGTCAAGGGGGCGTAGCCCTTTGTGAGGGCGTAAAGAGTGGCCGCAGGGCACAATGAATAACATAGTGTAGTATATACTGCTAGTGTATGCAGCGCAGCTTATACACACAGTGGCCACAGGTATCAGAGCCGCGTATACACACAATGGACACAGGTATCTGAGCCGCTTATACACACAGTGGCCACAGGTAACGGAGCCACGTATCCACACAGTGGCCAGAGGTAGCAGGGCAGCTTATACACACAATACCCACAGGTAGCAGAGCCGCTTATACACACAGTGCCCACAGGTAGCAGAACCGCTTATACACACAGTGCCCACAGGTAGCAGCGCAGCTTATACACACAGTGGACACAGGTATCAGAGCAACGTATCCACACAGTGGCCAGAGGTAGCAGGGCAGCTTATACACACAATACCCACAGATAGCAGAGCCACTTATACACACAGTGCCCACAGGTAGCAGAGCCGCTGATACACACAGTGCCCACAGGTAGCAGAGACGTTGATACACACAGTGCCCACAGGTAGCAGAGCCGCTTATACACACAGTGCCCACAGGTAGCAGCGCAGCTTATACACACAGTGGACACAGATATCAGAGCAACGTATCCACACAGTGGCCACAGGTAGCAGGGCAGCTTATACACACAATACCCACAGATAGCAGAGCCGCTTATACACACAGTGCCCACAGGTAGCAGAGCCGCTGATACACACAGTGCCCACAGGTAGCAGAGATGTTGATACACACAGTGCCCACAGGTAGCAGAGATGTTGATACACACAGTGCCCACAGGTAGCAGAGCCGCTGATACACACAGTGCCCACAGGTAGCAGAACCGCTTATACACACAGTGCCCACAGGTAGCAGCGCAGCTTATACACACAGTGGACACAGGTATCAGAGCAACGTATCCACACAGTGGCCAGAGGTAGCAGGGCAGCTTATACACACAATACCCACAGATAGCAGAGCCACTTATACACACAGTGCCCACAGGTAGCAGAGCCGCTGATACACACAGTGCCCACAGGTAGCAGCGCAGCTTATACACACAGTGGACACAGGTATCAGAGCAACGTATCCACACAGTGGCCAGAGGTAGCAGGGCAGCTTATACACACAATACCCACAGATAGCAGAGCCACTTATACACACAGTGCCCACAGGTAGCAGAGCCGCTGATACACACAGTGCCCATAGCAGAGACGTTGATACACACAGTGCCCACAGGTAGCAGAGCCGCTTATACACACAGTGCCCACAGGTAGCAGCGCAGCTTATACACACAGTGGACACAGGTATCAGAGCAACGTATCCACACAGTGGCCAGAGGTAGCAGGGCAGCTTATACACACAATACCCACAGATAGCAGAGCCGCTTATACACACAGTGCCCACAGGTAGCAGAGCCGCTGATACACACAGTGCCCACAGGTAGCAGAGATGTTGATACACACAGTGCCAACAGGTAGCAGAGACGTTGATACACAACGTGCCCACAGGTAGCAAAGCAGTTTATACACACAATGACCACAGGTAGCAGTGTTGCTTATACACACACAATGGACCCCGGTAGCAGTGCCACTTCTAAACACAATTCCCATAGGTAACAGAGGCACTTATACACACAGTGGCCACAGGTAGCTGAGCCGCTTATACACACTATGGCCACAGGTAGCAGCACCACTTATACACACAATGGCCACTTTTAGCAGCACCGCTTATACCCACAATGGCCACTGGTAGCAGTGTCACTTATATACACAATGGCCACAGGTAGCAGCACCACATATACACACAATGGCCACAGGTAGCAGTGGCGCTTATACACACAATGGCCACAGGTAGCAGTGTCACTTATACACACACACAATGGCCACTGGTACCAGAGCCGCGTATACACACAGTGGCCACAGGGAGCTGTGCCACTTATACACAATGGCCACAGGTAGCAGTCTCGCTTAGACACATAATGGCCACAGTATTACTTTTTTTTTATTAATCCAATGTCCATTGGTAGCAACTATACTCACAGAAGTTCAGTGTGTGTGTGGGGGGTTTGGAAAGAGGGTGGGTTCAGTGAGGTGGAGGTGCCTATCCATGCTGCTGATCACCCCGATTCAGGGAATCACTTGTAGCGGCTGCGGATGGTGTCCGAGGTGCTACGTGTGGTGGAGGGGTGGGTGCGGGAGGGGGTCCAGAGGTGTTGCGGGTGGTGGAGGGGTGGGTGCAGTGACATGGATGGCGGAAAGGGTGCTGAGGTGCTGTGGGTGGGGGAGGCATAGGTGTGGAGGGGGCGCGGATGGGGGAGGGGGTCTAGAGGTGCTGCGGGTGGGGGAGGTGCAGGTGCGGAAGGGGAGTGTAGATGCTGTTGGTGGGGGAGGGGTGGGTGCAGGGGGCTGTGGATGAAGGAGGGGGTCTGGAGGTGGTGTGCATGGGGGAGGGGTGATGTAGTGGGGGGTGTTTGGGGAGGTGGGGATGCAGGGGGGGTGAGGTTGGGTGATAGGTTCTAGAAGTGCTGCGGGTGGAGGGGTGGCTGCAGGGGAGCCGTGGATGGGGTCCGGAGGTGCTGCGGGTGGGGAAAGTGTGGTAGGTCCACAAATGGGGGAAGGTATCTATAGATGATGTGGGTGGGGGAGGGGGCCGGAGGTGCTGTGGTTGGGGGAGTGGCGGCTGCGGGGGTGTGGTGGGGGTCCGGATGCGCTGTGGGCAGAGGAGGGGGCGGGGGGCTGCGGGTGGGAGGGGGATGTGGTGGATGCTGTGGGTGGGAGGGGGGGCATGTGCAGCGGTTGGGGGGCAGATGTAGTGGATGCTGTTGGTGCGGCGGGTGGAGTGGAGAATGCGGGGGTGTAGCGGGGGGGGGGGGAGAGGTGGATATAGGGGTGCGGGGGTGCCGCGGGTGGGGGAGGGGTGGTGGGTGCTGCGGGTGTGGGTACTACGGGTGGGGGAGGGGCGTGTGCCGCGGGTGGATGTGGTGGATGCTGTGTGTGCCGCGGGGGGGAGGTGCTGGGGGGGGATAGGTGGGTATGGGGGTGGGTTGGGGGAGGGGAGGGTGCGGAGGTGTAGCAGGGGGAGAGGTGGGGGAGGTGCGGGGGTACTGCGGGTGGGGGAGGGGCGGGGGGTTTGGGGGTTGTGGGTGATACGGGTGGGGGAAAGGACGGGAGTGCCGCGGGTGGGGGAGGGGTATGTGTGGGGGACAGATGTGGTGGGTGCCGTGGGTGGAGGAGGGGCGGTGGGTGCTGCGGGTGGGGGCGGGAGTGCCGTGGGTGTGGGAGGGGTGGGGGGTGCTGCGGGTGGGGTAGGCGGTGCAAGGCGGATGTCGCGGGTGGGGGGCGGATGTGGTGGATACTGTGGGTGTCGCGGGTGGGGGAGGGGCGGGCGGGTTTTATGGTTCGGGGGTGTAGCTGGGGGAGTGGTGGGAGTGCCGCGGGTGGGGGAGGGGCAGGGGGTGCCGCGGGTTGTGGGTGCTACGGGTGGGGGAGGGGCATGTGATGTGGGTGAGAGATTGATCTGGTAGGTGCCGCGGGTGGGGTGGAGGGTGCAGCGGGGGGGGGGGGGAGAGGTGGGTATGGGGGTGGTGCGAAGGTGCTGCGGGTGGGGGAGAGGGCAGGAGTGCAGCGCGCGGGGGAGGTTCGTGTGCCACGGGTGGGGGGCGGATGTGGTGAATGCTGTGGGTGCCACGGGTGGGGTGGAGGGTGCGGGGGAGAGGTGGGTATGGGAGAGGTGCAGCTGCAGGGGTGTGGTGGGGTCTGGATGCGCTGCGGGCAGGGGGTGCTGCGGGTGTGGGTGCTATGGGTGGGGGAGGGGCGGGAGTACCGCAGGTGGGGGGCGAATGTGGTGGGTGCCGCGGGTGGGGGAGGGGCGGGGCAGGAAGGGTGGAGGGAGCGGTGGTGTATGGGGGGAGAGGTGGGTAGGGGGGTGCCGCGGGTGGGGGAGGGGTGGTGTTAGTTACGGGTGGGGGAGGGGCATGTGCCGCGGGTGGGGGGATGTGGTGGATGCTGTGGGTGCAGCGGGTGGGGAAGGGGCAGGTGGGGTGGAGGGTGCAGGGGTGTAGCGGTGGGGAGAGGTGGGTATGGGGGTGGGAAGGGGGTGGGATGGGGGAGGTGCGGGGGTGCTGCGGGTGGGGGTGCAGTGGGCGGGGGAGGGGTGTGTGCCGCGAGTGGGGGGCAGATGTGGTGGATGCTGTGGGTGCCGCGGGTGGGGAAGGTGCGGGGGGGTGGAGAGGTGGGTATGGGGTTGCGGGGTGTAGGGGGGGAGAGGTGGGTATGGGGTTGGGGCGGTGGTGCCACGGGTGTGAGAGGAGGGGGGTGGCGCGGTTTGTGGGTGCTATGGGTGGGGGAGGAGGTGGGAGTGGTGTGGGTGGGGGAGGGGCGTGTACTGTGGGTGCGGGACAGATGTGGTGGGTGCTGTGTGTGCCGCGGGTGGGGGAGGGGTGGGGGGTGCTGCGGATGGGGGAGGGTGCGGGAGTGCGGCGGGTGGTGCTGCAGGTGTGGGTGCTACGGGTGGGGGAGGGGGCAGGAGTGCCGTGGGTGGGGGAGGGGTGTGTGCTGCGGGTGGGGGAGGGGCATTTGCTGCTGGTGGGGGAGGGGCAGGAGTGTCGCGGGTGGGGGAGGGGTGGGGGATGCTGCAGATGTGGCTGCTGTGGGGGAGGGGGTGGGAGTGTCGCGGGTGGGGGAAGGGCGGGAGTGCCGTGGGTGGGGGAAGGGTGACGGGTGCTTCAGATGTGGCTGCTATGGGTGGGGGAGGGGGCGGTAGTGCCGCGGGTGGGGGAGGGGCGGGAGTGCCACAGGACGGGGAGGGGCGGGGGGTGCTGCAGATGTGTGTGCCATGGTGGGGGAGTGAGTGCCACGGGTGGGGGGTGCTGCAGGTGTGGGTGCCGTGGGTGGGAGGGTGCGGGGCGTGTGCCGCGGGTGGGTGGCGGATGTTGTGAAGGCTGTGGGTGCCACAGGTGGGAGGGGGGCGGGGGCAGCAGTCAGTGGTCGTCCACGGCATTCTCCTCCGGACTGTGCGGCAGCTGAGCAGTCAGCGGCTGCAGTGTCACCAGGGTGCAGGGAGTGTACGGGGAGGGGGGAGAGAGGGGAGTGGGCTGAGATTGGGAGGAGACTGGGCGGGAATGGGCGCGTAGTGGGTACCCATCTTAACAGGTCAGATTTTAAGGATGCCCATGCTTATGCACAGGTAGCTTAATTATTGTCTCAGTCAATTTAACTTAACCGTCTGTGCTCACCCATGGATATCTTTAAAATTAGGACTGTTGGGGGACCTTGTGAGCAAAGTCGTCTGTCTCTTACGTCCTAGAGGATACTGGGGTTCCATTTTGTACCATGGTGTATAGAGGGGTCCACTGGGAGCCATGAGTACTTCAAGAATTTGATAGTATGGGCTGGCTCCTCCCTCTATGCCCCTCCTACCAGACTCCGTTTAGAAAATGTGCCTGGAGGAGCTGGTCACGTGTATGGAAGCTCCTTAAGAGTTTTCTGCGTTTATTATCTGTTTGTTATTTTCAGGCAGGGCTGGATGGCACCAGCCAGCCTGCTTTGTGGGACTTTGGGGGGGGCGGAGGAACGGCCCAACCTCTTGAAGGGTTAATGGTCCCGTTCCCCGCTGATAGGACACTGAGCTCCTGAGGGAACTATTCGCAAGCCCCACCACTGCGAGGGTACATTCCCGCAGCACGTCGCCACCCCTAACAGAGCCAGAAGAATGAAGAGTGGTGAGTACTAAGCCGGCGTCCCGGTTAGCGGGGCACCGGTCATTATGGTGGCATGAGGGTACGGCATGGCTTCTAATTGGGGCGGATTGCGTCTCCAGACACAGTACACAGCTGCATTGCAGTACACTGTACCCACACTGGCAAAAACAGTATTAAAACGTTTCTCTCTCCATTTTAAGCTCCAGATTATCTCAGCCAGTATAAAAAAAAAGAGGATTTTGGTACTTACCGATAAATCCTCTAGGGGAGTCCTATACAGTAGGGGTGTGAAGCCTGCAACCGGAGGTGTGGCACAATCTAAAATTAGCATTGTCTGCACAGCCGGCTCCTCCCCCTTCACATCCGTCCTCTCTCAGTTTGAAATATTTGACTAAGAGAATAGGACATGACACTATAGCACATGGCGAGGAAGCGAACCGTACAACATATCAAACAGCATCCAAGAACTCTTAACCGAATAACTAACGCTGTTTGCACGAACTGTTTACAACAAGAACTTTGAACACAGCAGGTTGACAGCACCGAGGCGGGCGTCCAGTGTCCCCTAGAGGATTCAGAGAAATGGATTTATCGGTAAGTACCAAAATCCTCTTTTCTCTTTCATCCACTAGGGGACACTGGAGTCCTATACAGTAGGGGACGTCCCAAAGTTATCCCCCAGGAGGAGGGAGTGCTGTCGGTGGCCTGCAAAACTAAACGTCCGAACTTAGAGTCTCTGGACGCAAAGGTATCAAACTTGTAAAATTTTGCGAACGTGTGGGCTGAAGACCATGTCGCCGCTCTGCAAAGTTGGAGTAGTGGAAGCACCCCTGGCAGCCGCCCACGAGGCACCCACTGATCGGGTAATATGAGCACCTGTCTGAACCGGAACCTGTTTGCCACAGGAAATATAAGCTTGCCGAATGGCAAGTCTAATCCATCTAGACAAAGACTGTTTAGATGCTGACCAACCCTTCTTTGGCCCATCATAAAGGACAAACAAATGGTCCGACTTCCTGAAGGACGACGTAACCTGTACGTATACCCGTAAAGTTCGGACAACATCCAATGACACGTCCTCATCTGTGAGACCCTGGAAAGATGGGACCACTATAGGCTGGTTTACGTGAAACCCCGAAACCACTTTCGGAAGGAAGTCTGCTCTTGTACGGAGTTCTGCCCTATCCTGATGAAAAACTAAAAAAGGACTCTTACAGGATAAGGCTCCCAACTCAGAAACCCGCCTAGCCAAAGCCAAGGCAAGTAATAACGTGACCTTCCAAGATAGATATTTCAGGTCTGTTCTTGTCAATGGCTCAAAAGTCGGTGATTTCAAATATTCTAACACCAAATTTAAGTCCCATGGTGCCGTGGGAGGACGAAAAGGGGGTTGAATTCTCAGAACCCCTTGTAAAAAGGTTTGAATCTCTGGCAAGGATGCTAACCGCTGTTGAAAAAGGATGGACAGAGACGAAATCTGAACCTTCAGGGAGCCCAGTCTGAGCCCTCCATCTAGACCGGCCTGAAGGAAAAAGGAGAAGTCGAGATAAGTGGAAGTTCGTTGAATTCCATCCCCGCTGCTGACACCAAGCCATGTACCGTCTCCAAATCCTGTAGTAGTGCCTGGCTGTGACTGGTTTCCTAGCGGCAATCATTGTAGGAATGGCCGTTCGTGGAATCCCTCTGTTTCTTAAGATCCGGGTTTCAAACGCAGCCTGTTCAGGTCAGGGTGTAGGAAACGGTCCCTGAGATAGCAGTTCCTCTCCATGAGGTAACCTCCAAGGATCTTCCGCAAGTAACCCCCGCAGGTCTGAGTACCAACTCCTGCGGGGCCAATCTGGTGCGATTAGAATTGCCCACACTCGTTCCCGCTTTACCCTTTTCAGAACCCTGGGTATGAGTGGGAATGGTGGAAATATGTAAACCCTCCTGTAACACCAAGGAAGTGTTAATGTGTCCACTCCTTCTGCTGCTGGATCTCGAGTCCTTGACACATATCTGGGCAGCTGATGGTTTTGTCGAGACGCCATTATGTCCACCTGAGGCAGACCTCATCTTCTCACAACCATGTCGAAAATCCGTGGATGTAGGCACCACTCTCCCGGATGCATGTCCTGGCGATGGTAATCTGCTTCCCAGTTTTCCACACCTGGAATGAACACTGCCGAGAGGATGATGTCTCGTCTTTCTGCCCAGAACAAGATCTTTGTGGCGTCCTTTAACGCCATCCTGCTCTTAGTTCCTCCTTGACGGTTTATGTAAGCCGTCGTCGTGACATTGTCCAACTGAATCCTATTGTGTTGATTCATGACTAGGTCTTCTGGTAAGAGAAGCGCATTGTAAACTGCTCTTAGTTCAAGGATATTTATGGGTAGTTTGCTCTCCTGTAGCGTCCACTGTCCTTGAAACTGATGGTCCTCTAGGACGGCTCCCCAACCTCTGAGACTGGCGTCCATTGTCAGGATCCTCCAATCCCAAATGCCGAATTTCTTGCCGGCTGCAATGAGGTTTATTTGGAACGGTCGGGTATGAAGTCTGCCGTACTGGAGAGCTTCGAACGACACCACCATCTTCCCAAGAAGTTGCACACAGAGGTGCAGAGAAACAGTTTGCGTCCTCAGTACCTGAGCCACTAATCTCTGTAGGTCCTGGACCTTGTTCTCTGGTAGAAACACACGTAATAGTACCGTGTCCAAGATGAGACCGAGGAATTGAATCCGTTGAGTCGGTATGAGGTTGGACTTTTGGAAATTGACAATCCATCCATGTTGAATTAGAAATTGATGGGATGTCTGAACATCCTTGAGCAGTTGATTCTGAGATGGTGCCTTCATCAGTAAATCGTCCAGATAAGGTATAAATTGTGACCCCCAACAGTCTCAGTCCTGCAACCATGATCGCCATGATCTTTGTGAAGATTCTTGGGGCTGATGATAGACCGGACGGCAAGGCCCGGAATTGGTAGTGATCCGCCACCAGTGCGAACCTTAAGTAAGCCTGGTGAGGAGTCCAGATTGGAATATGCAGATATGCATCCTTTATGTCCATGGATACAATGAACTCGCCCTGTTCTAAGCCTGCAATCACTGATTGGATTGAATCCATCTTGAATTTGTAGACCCTTAAAAACTGGTTGAAAACTTTTAAATTGAGTATTGGTCTGACTGTCCCGTCTGGCTTTGGCACGACAAAAAGATTGGAATAGAACCCCTTCCTCTCTGAGAAGCGGGAACCGGAATAATGACCTCTGCTTGTAGCAATTTTAGAATTGCTGCCGTAGTGCCCTTGCTTTTTGAGGGCACTGAGGCAATCCTGTTACAAAAAAAACTGACTGTGAGGCCTCTGTTGAAATTCCGGTTTGTATCCCTGAGAGATTAAGTTGTTCACCCAAAGTTCTGGTGAGGTTTTGGCCCAGATGTCCTGAAAACCTTCCAGTCGGCCGCCCACCAAGGGGGACCCCAGGTGAGCTGGGAGGCCGTCATGCCACGGTCTTGTCAGCAGGTTTATCCTGCTTTCTGGTTGCTGCCAGTGAGCGGCCTCTACCTCTGCCCCCACGTGCTTGTGTACCAAAACCCCTACCTCGGGCTCAAAAGGACTGTGATCTAAATGAAGTAAACGCTGGTCCCGAATAACCTCTCCTAGTTTGTGGAGCGGTTCTCATATAAGGAGTAGGCAGAAAAGTGGACTTCCCCGCTGTAGCCTGCGAAATCCACTTGTCCAACTCTGGTCCGAACAGCATTTCACCCCCAAAGGGGATGGATTCTACCGCCTTCTTGGTGTCAGAGTCTCCTTGCCATTCTCTGAGCCATAAAATCCTTCTAGCCGATATGGCCGATGCAGATACGTGCAATGCTACTCTGCTAATATCCTTAGAAGCTTGACACAAGTATGAAGCAGATTCTCGATTGTGTTCCGCCAGTTGGGTAATCTCTTCTAAGCTATTTTCCTCAATAGCTTGTACAATACGCCCGGACCATGCACCCATGGCCTTGTTGACCCAAGCACAGACGATCGCAGGTCTCTGCGCTGCAACAAACATTGACTTTAACGCAGTGTCAACTTTACGGTCTGTCGCATCCTTTAAAGTAGTTACGTTAGGAATTGGCAAGATTGTCTTCTTTGACAACCTTCCTAGGGAAGCATCCACTACCGGCGGAGTCTCCCACTTGTCCATTACACCCTTAGGTAGGGGGTAAGTTACCTGAAACAGTTTCAGAAATTGAAAGCGTTTGTAAGGTTGTTTCCAAGCCTCCTCCATCTGAGATTGGAGGGATTTAGGAATGGGGAACACTGCTGAACGCGGCTTTTGGGATTCGAACAAATCAAAATCTTCCGGTTCCCGGATTTCCTCTTCCTTAAAGCCTAGGATCTCCTTTACCGCGTCAATTAAGGAGTCCAGACCCGAGATTGCCGAGTCCTCTTCTGGAAAATCGGCGTCTAGGTTAGGTTCAATTAACTCACCTTCTTCTGTATCAAGAAGAAAACCCTCTTCCTCCTCAGATTCTGGTATAATAGGAAGAGTTCTTTTAACAGCTTTGCGCACACTTGTTTCTGCGTGTGCAGGCGGCGTTAACTTGATGAGAAATTCCTCCATCGTCTTTGAGAATCCCGCAGCCCATTCCGATTGCTGCTTGCGCGATTCTGCCATCTCCTTGGAGATTCTATTAGCAAGGTTGTCTTCCCATGCCCTAGCCAGAGCACTGTTCCCTGGTGGAGCGTCCTTGTCTAAACAGGAGTCGCACACCCCGGAGCTGCCAACCCGTGTGCTCTTCTTGTTACATTTCGTACAAACATGGTCTTGGAGGTCTTGGTTGCCTTAGACATGTTGTTTTTAAACCCTTTACCAGGGTAGCACGCAGCGCTTTCACCCTTTTAAACTAGGAAGAGAAAGACTGGGAGATGACGGAAGCAAAAGGTATTGGATCTGGCTGGAATTACCTGTCCTTTTTTATATAAAAGGATCAGGCCAAAATTTTTATTTCTCCACAAAAAAAAAAAAAGTTAAAATAAATAAATAAAATAAAACACCAGCCGACTCGCAACCCTCACACCCCAACTGTAAATCAGCTACGATGTTAGAGTTGGTATCCGCTTGCTTCCGTGTATTTTCGCCAGGATCTTTGAAACAGAAGTCCCTTGAAAATATAATTTGTAAAGTTTGATTACTTTTCAGGAGATCCTCATATATTGTATATATATTTTACACCAGCAGAGGGAGCTGTTACCTAACGATCTCTCTACTATATGAATGCATGCACTATCCACGCAGTGCAGCAGGGGGAGCTAATTCTGTCATATAAAAAAAAAAAAACTTCCCCTATGTACACTACTGGGGGGGAGAGGGAGGACCCATCCCTTACCTCAGCCTGGCACCAAAACGATTACACATGGCCCCCACTAAATGTAAGTTTTTAGAAAAGAGCACTGTTATTATCTTTCATTCACTTTCTATGCGCTGCTGATCCTGATGCCTCTTTTTGACCCCTCTCGCTGGCCGCCGGTGCGCGCCGAGTCCTCTATTCGACACGCTCCGGACCCTCTGGCCGGCGCGCGCTGGGACCATCTCCTGTAGCGGCGCCTGTGGGTCTCGTCGTTTGCTGTGCTCACATGGAAGACAGGCTGAGTCCCGCACCGCACTAAGGCTCCCACGCGCCGGCCACTGTAGATAGCTTTATAAAAGGGGTTTTAAACTCCATTCACAGGAGACTTTTTTGAAAGGGCAGTGAAACATTAAATAAGGACCTTTTTATAAGAGAGAAGAATTTTTTTTTATAATACTACTACATGGAAGACCCTAGCCTAAGCTACCTTTTTTCTTCGACCAGTACTCACTATTAGTTGGACTTGGAGGATCTCCTGTGGAGAGATGCAGGTCCCTTCAATAGGGATCTTTTTCTCTTCCAATGTTCAGCAGCCTTGTCCCCCTTTTATTAGGAGGACGCAGCACACTTTAAAGTTTTAGTCAGGAGCTCAGTGCTCCACGTGCTGTACCTCCAGCACAATTTTTCAAACTAAGGGAGGAGGGATGTGAAGGGGGAGGAGCCGGCTGTGCAGACAATGCTAATTTTAGATTGTGCCACACCTCCGGTTACAAGCTTCACACCCCTACTGTATAAGGAACTCCAGTGTCCCCTAGTGGATGAAAGAGAAAGGAAGACCGCCCGCCATTGAAGGGGCGGGGCCTTCACTATAAGCGGATCCTGTGGCTCACCAACCCCATAATCCCTCTGCAGTGGAGACGCTGACAGGGACGCGCAGCTCCCCCAGAGACTCCTAAGTACCTCAGCGGTACCAGGGGGTCATAGCAGGGGGGAAGCGATTATTAGTGTACTAAGTACCCTATCAGGGTACTTAGTCTGCGACCCGGCTAAGCTTGGCATTAGCGATAAGGACTGGCTCCAAATAACTCTGTCTCCGTGAAGGGCTCGTTGTGGGTTAATTTTGCTTAACCTTTTTCCTGTGTGTGCACTGTCACATTTACATTATGTCAGGTAGAGAGTGTTTCTTGTACAGTGGAGTGTTCTTCTCCACCAGCGGGTTCACTACTGGGTACGGGCAGTGTACCTTCCCAGAATAGTGGTGCTGAACCGGAGTGGGTAAATTCCATGAAGGGAATGATCTCCAATATTTCTACAAAATTATCCCGCAATGAGAAAGAGACGCAATACTTAAGACAGACTGGATGAGTTTATGAATAGAGACTCAGTACCCAAGACAGCGTCTCATTCCCCTCCCATTTATCCACAAAAACGATCTCTGGCCCATATACTGCAGTCTGACTCTGATGTGTCAGACATGGAGGAGGGCGAGGTGGATTTGGAGGGGGCGATGCTAATCTGTCACAGGGAATAGAGGCTCTTATAGAGGCTATTAGAGATGTTCTGCAATTTCCTTATAAAGGTGACAGAGGAGTGTGATGAATCTTATTTTAATGTAAAAAAGAAGTCCTTAGTCACTTTTCCTATGTCAGAGGAACTGAATACCCGTTTGAAGAACCGTGGGTTAATCCTAATAAGACATTTCAGATCCCTAAAAGGTTGCTCTCCTCTTTTCCTCTGGAGAATAGGAAAAAAATGGGAAAAATCCATCGATAGTGGACGCATCAGTCTCTAGGCTGTCACGAAAAATTGTATTACCTGTCCCTGGTGCAGCCTCCCTAAAAGACACGGCTGATCGTAAAACTAAGACTACACTCAAATCATTGTATAAAGCTGCTGGGGTGGCCCAGAGACCCACTATTGCATCTGTGTGGATCACAAAAGCCATTGCTAAATGGTCAGGTAACCCAATTGAGGGGTTAGATTCCTTGTCTAGGGGGGATGTTGTTCTATTCCTACAGCATATACAGGACTCTGCAAACTTTATGGTGGAAACCATAAAAGCGATGTTTGCTTAATGCACGCACCACCGCTATGGCAGTGTCAGCATACAGGGGCTTGTGGCTACGCCAGTGGACTGCTGACACGGACTCCAGGAAAGGTGTGGAAGGCCTACCCTTCACAGGAGAGGTGTCGTTTGGAGACGAACTAGATAATTTAATCTCCAAAGCTACTGCGGGTAAGTCTACATATCTTCCTTCCACAGCTCCCCCAGCCAGGAAAGCTTATTCAGCTTCAAATTTACAGTCCTTTTGGACGGCCAGGTTTAAGGGTCAATCCAGAGGTGCTTCTATGGCCTCCAGAGGCGCAAGAGGTAAACCACATAACTGCAGGTGTTCAGGAACAGAGCTCAGGCTCTGCTTCCTCAACGCCTTCAGCATGACGGTGGACCGTGAGGCCTGGAGGACTGTCAGGTGGGAGCCCGACTAAAATTCTTCAGTCACATCTGGTCAAGTTCATGCCAGGATTCCAGGGTCATAGATACTATTTCCCAGGGCTACAGACTGGAGTTCCAAGAGCTCCCACCTCACAGATTCTTCAAATCAGGCACCTGACTCTAGTTCCTTGCGTGCATCTACGACCTTAGAAGATTAGATAGCATTATTCCTGCAATAGCTTAGTAGGGGTAGGGTCGTTAGTCACAGGTACTTGTCTGCACCCTGGGGAAGCACATTTCAAACCTAAACATATATTTACAGAACTCAAATGGCAGATTTTAGCTATTGCAGATTACACCTGTATGGGACCATGGAGGTCATTCCGAGTTGTTCGCTCGCAAGGCGATTTTAGCAGAGTTGCTCACGCTAAGCCGCCGCCTACTGGGAGTGAATCTTAGCTTCTTAAAATTGCGAACGATGTATTCGCAATATTGCGATTACAAACTTCTTAGCAGTTTCAGAGTAGCTTCAGACTTACTCGGCATCTGCGATCAGTTCAGTGCTTGTCGTTCCTGGTTTGACGTCACAAACACACCCAGCGTTCGCCCAGACACTCCCCCGTTTCTCCGGCCACTCCTGCGTTTTTTCCGGAAACGGTAGCGTTTTTTCCCACACGCCCATAAAAGGGCCTGTTTCCGCCCAGAAACACCCATTTCCTGTCAATCACACTACGATCGCCGGAGCGAAGAAAAAGCCGTGAGTAAAAATACTACCTTCATAGCAAATTTACTTGGCGCAGTCGCAGTGCGAACATTGCGCATGCGCACTAAGCAGAAAAACGCTGCGATGCGAAGAAATTTACCGAGCGAACGACTCGGAATGAGGGCCCATATTGTAACAAGTCCACCAAACTTACATTTGTATTCATGGCCTAAGTATGTCAATGTCCTGTAATAAATATATAGCTAAAAAGCCAGGTAAATGTTGCGTTGAATTGAGATGCAGTCTTGCCCAGGAGCAATGTCTCACTTTGGGACACGTCTCGTTCTGCTCAGTGTGTCTGACTGATGGGTAACTCCAGCACTGATAAGACGGGTACTTACTGTATATATGCAGCACTCAGAGGTGGTAAGTCACTGCTCAGTGTGTCTGATGGGTAACTTCAGCTGATAACACAGGTACTTACTGTATATATGCAGCACACTCAGAGGTGGTAAGTCACTGCACAGGGTGAAACACTATCTTTATTACCGTTATGTATATATAGCACACACCTATTCCGCGCTTTACAGCAAATATTTGGTCATTGCCATCAGTCCCTGTCCCCGTGGAGCTTACAATCTATATTCCCTATCACATGGGCGCACATACACTAGCGTTCATTATTATTTGGGAGTATGGAAGGAAATCCACTGTAACACGAGGAGCACAAACAAACTCCACACATACAGTGCCTTCATCAGAAATGTAATTCATAGCATTACTGCCTTTCAGAACAGAGGTTAATAGGCCCTACACACTTAGAGTTTACTGAACGATATGAATGTACTCGTTCATTAATGAACGAGAATTTGTTCATATCGTTCATCACTGGTGCCAGCTCGCCCATACCTGAAGGCCAATATGACAATCTCGTTCATATTAGCATACAGGGCTATGGAGCCGGGTTGCAGAGTGTGTAGCGCCCATAACACCTACATTACGATGCTGCACAACAGACACATAGCTTATACTAGTATTTTGAACCCATCATTTGTTGGGTCTTTAGCTGTTGTGCCCATTGTCTCCCCCCCCCCCCACACATACTCTAAGTTGTCGCCCAGTTTCCCTTTTCTGCCACCCCTTCTGTTTATCTCAACTCTGACCCCCTTTCCACCCTCCCCCATCTGTTTCTTTCATCTTTCCCCCATCCCATCCGTCTCTCCTCTGCCATCCCTGCATCTCTCTCCTCTCTGTCAGTCCTGTTGCGCTGTTCGGGTGCATACACAGAAAACCAGCCTCAGCACGACAGAGCCCCGGCTCCCAGCAGCTCCGTCCTTTTGATGGGTTGGTAACTAGTTAATATAGAATACTGTTACATGTTTTAAATTTCCTTTTTACAGTTTCTGTATAACACCAGATTATTTGTGATATAAAAGAGCATTAACATTAATCAAAACTATGGCTGTACTTCCCCTTCAATCCCCGCCCCATACCGGACTAAAATTTTTTGTCATAAAGGTAAAAGGAATGTGGCATTTACACAAATCTGTATAACACATGCCCAGACCACCACTGAGCCTAATACGGAAGGTGAAACAGATTTTTCTCTAAAGAGAATATTTAAATTGTGACAAATATAAAAAAATGTTTATAAATTGCCAAATCATCCAGATAATAGGATTTTAATTACCTACCGGTAAATCTTTTTCTCATAGTCCATAAAGGATACTAGGGTCCACATTAGTACCATGGGTTATAGCCGGGTCCACTAGGAGCCATGGGCAATTTAAGAATTTGATAGTGTGGGCTGGCTCCTCCCTCTATGCCCCTCCTACCAGACTCAGTTTAGGAAACTGTGCTCGAGGAGACGGACATGGTTTGAGAGGATAGAAAAGATAATGGTGAGATTCCGAACCAGCACCCACAAACAAGAGGAAAGCCAAGCTAACCAAACTTTAAACCAAGAACAGCAACAGCTGAACCAACCACGTAACACTGCAGGAATAAACGAAGCACTGGGCGGGCGCCCAGTATCCTCTACGGCAGCGTTTCTCAAACTGTGGGTTGCGACCCCAGAGTGGGTCGCACCCATCTCACCCGCAGTTACCCGCACTCAGCCGGCTCCATTCCCCAGCGCACATGCTGCGACGCTGACTCACAGCGGTACGCCAGGACAGACGTTCCCCCGGCGGCTCCTCCTCTCCGCAATGATTGACACCCAAGAGACGTCTGGGCGTCATGACGTCACGAGGTCCGGGCGGGCGTCATTACGTCACAAAGTCCGGGAGGGAGATTGTGCGTCCTGACAAAAGTAGACTTAGTCAGGCACAGAAGGGTTCGCCGCCCCTGTAGTTTTGAGGAGCAGCTAGTGAAGACTTTACAGTTTAAAAAAAAAAAAAAAAAAATTTATTATAGTAAGTACAAATGGGAGCTTTGGCATGTAATAAGATTTTACTCACCGGTAAATCTATTTCTCGTAGTCCGTAGTGGATGCTGGGACTCCGTAAGGACCATGGGGATAGCGGCTCCACAGGAGACTGGACACAACTAAAGAAAGCTTTAGGACTACCTGGTGTGCACTGGCTCCTCCCACTATGACCCTCCTCCAGACCTCAGTTAGGATACTGTGCCCGGAAGAGCTGACACAATAAGGAAGGATTTTGAATCCCGGGTAAGACTCATACCAGCCACACCAATCACACCGTACAACTCGTGATACTATACCCAGTTAACAGTATGAAACATAACTGAGCCTCTCAACAGATGGCTCAACAATAACCCTTTAGTTAACAAAAACTATATACAAGTATTGCAGACAATCCGCACTTGGGATGGGCGCCCAGCATCCACTACAGACTACGAGAAATAGATTTACCGGTGAGTAAAATCTTATTTTCTCTGACGTCCTAAGTGGATGCTGGGACTCCGTAAGGACCATGGGGATTATACCAAAGCTCCCAAACGGGCGGGAGAGTGCGGATGACTCTGCAGCACCGAATGAGCAAACTCAAGGTCCTCCTCAGCCAGGGTATCAAATTTGTAGAATTTAGCAAAAGTGTTAGACCCTGATCAAGTAACAGCTCGGCAAAGTTGTAAAGCCGAGACCCCTTGGGCAGCCGCCCAAGAAGAGCCCACCTTCCTTGTGGAATGGGCTTTTACAGATTTAGGATGCGGCAGTACAGCCGCAGAATGCGCAAGCTGAATTGTGCTGCAGATCCAGCGAGCAATAGTCTGCTTAGAAGCAGGAGCACCCAGCTTGTTGGGTGCATACAGGATAAATAGCGAGTCAGTTTTTCTGATTCCAGCCGTCCTGGAAACATAAATTTTCAAGGCCCTGACTACGTCCAGTAACTTGGAATCCTCCAAGTCCCTAGTAGCCGCAGGCACCACAATAGGTTGGTTCAAGTGAAAAGCTGATACCACCTTAGGGAGATATTGGGGACGAGTCTTCAATTCTGCCCTATCCATATGGAAAATCAGATAAGGGCTTTTACACGACAAAGCCGCCAATTCTGACACACGCCTGGCCGAAGCCAAGGCCAACAGCATGACCACTTTCCACATGAGATATTTTAAATCCACGGTTTTAAGTGGCTCAAACCAATGTGATTTTAGGAAACCCAACACCACGTTGAGATCCCAAGGTGCCACTGGAGGCACAAAAAGGGGCTGAATATGCAGCACTCCCTTAACAAATGTCTGAACTTCAGGCAGTGAAGCCAGTCCTTTCTGGTAGAAAATCGACAGAGCCGAAATCTGGACCTTAATGGAACCCAATTTTAGGCCCATAGTCACCCCTGACTGTAGGAAGTGCAGAAATCGACCCAGCTGAAATTCCTCCGTTGGAGCCTTCCTGGCCTCACACCACGCAACATATTTTCGCCAAATGCGGTGATAATGGTTTGCGGTCACTTCTTTCCTAGCTTTAATCAGCGTAGGAACGACTTCCTCCGGAATGCCCTTTTCCTTCAGGATCCGGCGTTCAACCGCCATGCCGTCAAACGCAGCCGCGGTAAGTCTTGGAACAGACAGGGCCCCTGCCGCAGCAGGTCCAGTCCGAGCGGCAGAGGCCATGGGTCCTCTGAGATCATTTCTTGAAGTTCCGGGTACCAAGCTCTTCTTGGCCAATCCGGAACAATGAGTATAGTTCTTACTCCTCTTCTCCTTATTATCCTCAGTACCTTGGGTATGAGAGGAAGAGGAGGGAACACATAAACCGACTGGTACACCCACGGTGTCACTAGAGCGTCCACAGCTATTGCCTGAGGGTCTCTCGACCTGGCGCAATATCTTTCTAGCTTTTTGTTTAGGCGGGACGCCATCATGTCCACCTGTGGCCTTTCCCAACGGTTTACAATCAGTTGGAAGACTTCTGGATGAAGTCCCCACTCTCCCGGGTGGAGGTCGTGTCTGCTGAGGAAGTCTGCTTCCCAGTTGTCCACTCCCGGAATGAACACTGCTGACAGTGCTAACACGTGATTTTCCGCCCATCGGAGAATCCTTGTGGCTTCTGCCATCGCCATCCTGCTTCTTGTGCCGCCCTGTCGTTTTACATGGGCGACTGCCATGATGTTGTCTGACTGGATCAGTACCGGCTGGTTTTGAAGCAGGTGTCTTACCTGACTTAGGGCATTGTAAATGGCCCTCAGTTCCAGAATATTTATGTGTAGGGAAGTCTCCTGACTTGACCAAAGTCCTTGGAAGTTTCTTCCCTGTGTGACTGCCCCCCAGCCTCGAAGGCTGGCATCCGTGGTCACCAGGACCCAGTCCTGTATGCCGAATCTGCAGCCCTCTTGAAGATGAGCACTCTGCAGCCACCATAGCAGAGACACCCTGGTCCTTGTAGACAGGGTTATCAGCCGATGCATCTGAAGATGCGATCCGGACCATTTGTCCAACAGGTCCCACTGAAAAGTTCTTGCATGGAACCTGCTGAATGGAATTGCTTCGTAGGAAGCTACCATTTTTCCCAGGACTCGCGTGCAGTTATGCACCGAGACCTGTTTTGGTTTCAGGAGGCCTCTGACTAGAGATGACAGCTCCTTGGCTTTCTCCTCCGGGAGAAACACTTTTTTCTGGTCTGTGTCCAGAACCATCCCCAGGAGCAGTAGACGCGTCGTAGGGACCAGCTGTGACTTTGGAATATTTAGAATCCAACCGTGCTGTTGTAGCACCTCCTGAGATAGTGCTACCCCGACCAACAACTGCTCCCTGGACCTCGCCTGTATAAGGAGATCGTCCAAGTACGGGATAATTAAAACTCCCTTTTTTCGAAGGAGTATCATCATTTCGGCCATTACCTTGGTAAATATCCTCGGTGCCATGGACAGACCAAACGGCAACGTCTGGAATTGGTAATGACAATCCTGTACTACAAATCTGAGGTACTCCTGGTGAGGATGGTAAATGGGGACATGCAGGTAAGCATCCTTGATGTCCAGAGATACCATGTAATCCCCCTCGTCCAGGCTTGCAATAACCACCCAGAGAGATTCCATCTTGAACTTGAAGTTTTTTATATATGTGTTCAAGGATTTCAAATTTAAAATGGGTCTCACCGAACCGTCTGGTTTCGGTACCACAAACATTGGGGAATAGTATCCCCGTCCTTGTTGAAGGAGGGGCACCTTGACTATCACCTGCTGAGAAATCAGCTTGTGAATTGCCTCTAGTACAGCCTCCCTGCCTGAGGGAGTTGTTGGTAAGGCAGATTTGAGGAAACGGCGGGGGGGAGACGTCTCGAATTCCAGCTTGTAGCCCTGAGATACTACTTGTAGAATCCAGGGATCCACCTTTGAGCGAGCCCACTGATTGCTGAAGTTTTTGAGCTGGCCCCCCACCGTACCTGGCTCCGCCTGTGGAGCCCCACCGTCATGCGGCGGCCTTGGAGGAAGCGGGGGGAGGACTTTTGCTCCTGGGAACTGGCTGTATGCTGCAGCTTTTCCCCCCTACCTCTGGGCAGAAAGGACGCGCCTTTCCCCCGCTTGCTTTTCTGGGGCCAAAAGGACTGTACCTGATAATACGGTGCTTTCGTTGGCTGTGAGGGAACATGGGGTAAAAATGCTGACTTTCCAGCTGTTGCTGTGGAAACTAGGTCCGAGAGACCGTCCCCAAATAACTAATCGCCCTTGTAAGGCAAAACTTCCATGTGCCTTTTAGAATCTGCATCCCCTGTCCACTGCCGAGTCCATAGCCCTCTCCTGGCAGAAATGGACATTGCACTTATTTTAGATGCCAGCCGGAAAATATCCCTCTGTGCATCTCTCATGTATAAGACTGCGTCTTTTATATGCTCTATTGTTAGCAATATAGTGTCCCTATCTAGGGTATCAATATTTTCCGACAGGGAATCTGACCACGCAGCTGCAGCACTGCACATCCATGCCGAAGCAATAGCTGGTCTCAGTATAATGCCTGAGTGTGTATATACAGACTTCAGTATAGCCTCCTGCTTTCTATCAGCAGGTTCCTTTAGGGCGGCCGTATCCGGAGACGGTAGTGCCACCTTCTTTGACAAGCGTGTGAGCGCTTTATCCACCCTAGGGGGTGTTTCCCAACGTGACCTATCCTCTGGCGGGAAAGGGTACGTCATTAGTAATCTTTTAGAAATTACCAGTTTCTTATCGGGGGAAGCCCACACTTCTTCACACACTTCATTTAACTCTTCAGATGGGGGAAAAAACACTGGTAGTTTTTTCTCCCCAAACATAATACCCTTTTTTGTGGTACCTGGGGTAAGATCAGAAATGTGCAACACATTTTTCATTGCCTCAATCATGTAACGTGTGGCCCTATTGGACATTACATTAGTCTCCTCGTCGTCGACACTGGTATCAGTATCCGTGTCGACATCTGTGTCTGCTATCTGAGGTAGCGGGCGTTTTAGAGCCCCTGATGGCCTTTGAGACGCTTGGGCAGGCACGAGCTGAGAAGCCGGCTGTCCCACATTTGGTATGTCATCAAACATTTTATGTAAGGAGTTCACACTTTCACGTAATTTCTTCCACAAGTCCATCCACTCCGGTGTCTGCCCCGCAGGGGGTGACATCACATTTATCGGCATCTGCTCCGCCTCCACATAAGCCTCCTCATCAAACATGTCGACACAGTCGTACCGACACACCGCACACACACAGGGAATGCTCTGACTGAGGACAGGACCCCACCAAGCCCTTTAGGGAGACAGAGAGAGAGTATGCCAGCACACACCAGAGCGCTATAATAATACAGGGATTAACTGAATTATTTACCCTTATAGCTGCTATATAAGTTATACTGCGCCTAAATTTAGTGCCCCCCCTCTCTTTTTTACCCTTTGTAGCTTTGATACTGCAGAGGAGAGCCTGGGAGCGATCCTTCCAGCGGAGCTGTGAGGGAAAAATGGCGCCAGTGTGCTGAGGGAGATAGCCCCGCCCCTTTTTCGGCGGACTTCTCCCGCTTTTTTCAGGAATTCTGGCAGGGGTAATTTATCACATATATAGGCTCTGGGACTATATATTGTGATGATTTGCCAGCCAAGGTGTTTATATTGCTGCTCAGGGTGCCCCTCCCCAGCGCCCTGCACCCATCAGTGACCGGAGTGTGAGGTGTGCATGAGGAGCAATGGCGCACAGCTGCAGTGCTGTGCGCTACCTTGTTGAAGACCGAGGTCTTCTGCCGCTGATTTTCCGGACCACTTCTTGCTTCTGGCTCTGTAAGGGGAACGGCGGCGCGGCTCCGGGACCGAACGATCGAAGTCGGGTCCTGTGTTCGATCCCTCTGGAGCTAATGGTGTCCAGTAGCCTAAGAAGCCCAAGCTAGCTGCAAGCAGGTAGGTTCGCTTCTTCTCCCCTTAGTCCCTCGCTGCAGTGAGTCTGTTGCCAGCAGATCTCACTGTAAAATAAAAAACCTAAAATATACTTTCTTTCTAGAAGCTCAGGAGAGCCCCTAGTGTGTATCCAGCTCAGCCGGGCACAAGATTCTAACTGAGGTCTGGAGGAGGGTCATAGTTGGAGGAGCCAGTGCACACCAGTTAGTCCTAAAGCTTTCTTTAGTTGTGCCCAGTCTCCTGCGGAGCCGCTATCCCCATGGTCCTTACGGAGTCCCAGCATCCACTTAGGACGTCAGAGAAAATAAGATTTTACTCAACGGTAAATCTATTTCTCGTAGTCCGTAGTGGATGCTGGGACTCCGTAAGGACTATGGGGAATAGACGGGCTCCGCAGGAGACATGGGCACTTTAAGAAAGCTTTGGATTCTGGGTGTACACTGGCTCCTCCCTCTATGCCCCTCCTCCAGACCTCAGTTAGAGAAACTGTGCCCGGAAGAGCTGACATTACTAGGAAAGGATTTTGGAATCCAGGGCAAGACTCATACCAGCCACACCAATCACACCGTACAACCGTGATAAACTTACCCAGTTAACAGTATGAACAACAAGAGCATCAGACCAACCCTGCGTTTACCATGGCTAAGATGAGTATCTGCATTTTATGCTCATCATCTTTCCTATATATTTTTATATCATACAAATATATAAGAAAGACGATGGGCATAAAGATAAATGAGGGGTCATGTGCATAAATTTTTTGCCACCTCTCCAACCCCTTTGCCCATCATCTTCCTTATATATTTGTATGCCATAAAAATATACAAGGTAGTTCAATAAGTAATTCAACAAGACCAATCATGTGTAAGGCCGGTGCGGAGAGGAAGGGAAGAGAGACTTGTGCAGAGAGGATAGGCACAGAAGAAGGGAAGAGGCTAGTGTAGAGGAAAGAAAGAGAGGCTGGCATAGAGGATAGGCAGAAAGGCAGGCACAAACCACTCAGACCACCAAATGCAGCTTTGATCTATCCATGCCACAACAAATATACACTGATCCTCCCCACATCCATAACAAATATACACTGATCCTCCCCACATCCATAACAAATATACACTGATCCTCCCCACATCCATAACAAATATACACTGATCCTCCCCACATCCATAACAAATATACACTGATCCTCCCCACATCCATAACAAATATACACTGATCCTCCCCACATCCATAACAAATATACACTGATCCTCCCCACATCCATAACAAATATACACTGATCCTCCCCACATCCATAACAAATATACACTGATCCTCCCCACATCCATAACAAATATACACTGATCCTCCCCACATCCATAACAAATATACACTGATCCTCCCCACATCCCACAACAAATATACACTGATCCTCCCTACATCCATAACAAATATACACTGATCCTCCCCACATCCCACAACAAATATACACTGATCCTCCCCACATCCATAACAAATATACACTGATCCTCCCCACATCCATAACAAATATACACTGATCCTCCCCACATCCATAACAAATATACACTGATCCTCCCCACATCCCACAACAAATATACACTGATCCTCCCCACATCCATAACAAATATACACTGATCCTCCCCACATCCATAACAAATATACACTGATCCTCCCCACATCCCACAACAAATATACACGGATCCTCCCCACATCCATAACAAATATACACTGATCCTCCCCACATCCCACAACAAATATACACTGATCCTCCCCACATCCATAACAAATATACACTGATCCTCCCCACATCCATAACAAATATACACTGATCCTCCCCACATCCCACAACAAATATACACTGATCCTCCCCACATCCATAACAAATATACACTGATCCTCCCCACATCCCACAACAAATATACACTGATCCTCCCCACATCCATAACAAATATACACTGATCCTCCCCACATCCCACAACAAATATACACGGATCCTCCCCACATCCATAACAAATATACACTGATCCTCCCCACATCCCACAACAAATATACACTGATCCTCCCCACATCCATAACAAATATACACTGATCCTCCCCACATCCATAACAAATATACACGGATCCTCCCCACATCCATAACAAATATACACTGATCCTCCCCACATCCATAACAAATATACACTGATCCTCCCCACATCCCACAACAAATATACACTGATCCTCCCCACATCCATAACAAATATACACTGATCCTCCCCACATCCATAACAAATATACACGGATCCTCCCCACATCCATAACAAATATACACGGATCCTCCCCACATCCATAACAAATATACACTGATCCTCCCCACATCCATAACAAATATACACTGATCCTCCCCACATCCATAACAAATATACACTGATCCTCCCCACATCCATAACAAATATACACTGATCCTCCCCACATCCCACAACAAATATACACTGATCCTCCCCACATCCATAACAAATATACACTGATCCTCCCCACATCCATAACAAATATACACTGATCCTCCCCACATCCATAACAAATATACACGGATCCTCCCCACATCCATAACAAATATACACGGATCCTCCCCACATCCATAACAAATATACACTGATCCTCCCCACATCCATAACAAATATACACTGATCCTCCCCACATCCATAACAAATATACACGGATCCTCCCCACATCCATAACAAAATATCAGTTGTAATATGGCGGGGCTGACGGAAATATGGTCAAACGTTGAAGTGCGTAGTGTGATCAGATTTCTGAGTCCAAAGGCACATCAGCATCTGACATTCATCGCCAACTTGCTGAGGTGTACGGAGATAACATCATGTCACAGAAACAGGTTTGGGTTTCATGCACTACATTTAATAATGCATGTGTGAGTTGTTAAAGCGCTATCCTTGGGAGGTACTGGACCATCCTCCCTACAGCGCTGACCTGTCACAGAGTGATTCCCATCTCTTTGGACAATTAAAGCACCTGGGTGGAAGGCTATTCGCAAATGACAGTGAAGTTCAGGAAGCTGCCATGTTTGGCTTCAGGCGCTTCAACCATGCTGGGATAGATGTACGAGTCGAATATATGCAACGAGAGGTTACCTTACTTATTGAAGCACCCTTGTATACGGAAGATGAAGTGCACACATTTTATGCCTCATCAAACCGTCTCCCCCCTTCCCCATCATCCTCCCTATATATTTTTATGGCATAAGAAATGGCATAAAAAAGAACCAGTGGAATAAAGAGCATTAAATCCATTTTTTTCTCTGCCAGTTGCACATCACTGAATGAAATGGACAGTTTTCTTCAAAAGAGTGTCAGAAAGCAGAGCAATGATGGAAACTCTGGCCCTCATTCCGAGTTGATCGGTCGCAATGCGAATGTAGCAGAGTTACACACGCTAAGCCGCCGCCTACTGGGAGTGTATCTTAGCTTCTTAAAAGTGCGACCGAAGTAATCGCAATATTGCGATCACAAACCTCGTAGCAGTTTTGGAGTAGCTTCAGACTTACTCTGCCTGTGCGATCAGTTCAGTGCTTGTCGTTCCTGGTTGACGTCACAAACACACCCAGCGTTCGCCCAGGCACTCCCACCGTTTCTCCGGCCACTCCTGCGTTTTTTCCGGAAACGGTAGCGTTTTCAGCCACACGCCCCTGAAACGCCGTGTTTCCGCCCAGTAACACCCATTTCCTGTCAATCACATTACGATCGCCGGAGCGATGAAAAAGCCGTGAGTAAAATTACTTTCTACATAGCAAAGTTACTTGGCGCAGTCGCAGTGCGAACATTGCGCATGCGTACTAAGCGGATTTTCATTGCGATGCGATGAAAAATACCGAGCGAACAACTCGGAATGAGGGCCTCTGTTGCCAGTTGCAGCAAAAGATGTATTGCCAGCAAAGATTCAAGTAACACTAAAAAGCCAAGAAACCGGAAATATGATCCAAAATATTTGGAATATGGCTTTACGTGGGCTGGCTCAGAGGAAGCATCACATCTACAGTGTGTGGTGAAGTTCTTGAGAGCTTAAAACCGTCAAAAATTATCAGGCACCTACAGACAAAGCACAGTTCTCTTCAAACCAAACCGCTTGATTATTTTAAACGAAAATTGAGGGAACGAGTCAAAAAAAACGTACTAAAAATAAGAATTTACTCACCGGTAATTCTATTTCTCGTAGTCCGTAGTGGATGCTTGGGACTCCGTAAGGACCATGGGGAATAGCGGCTCCGCAGGAGACTGGGCACATCTAAAGAAAGATTTAGGACTATCTGGTGTGCACTCGCTCCCCCCCCCATGACCCTCCTCCAGACCTCAGTTAAGATACTGTGCCCGGAAGAGCTGACACAATAAGGAAGGATTTTGAATCCCGGGTAAGACTCATACCAGCCACACCAATCACACCGTACAACTCGTGATAATAACCCAGTTAACAGTATGATAACAATAGAGCCTCTGAACAGATGGCTCCCAACAATAACCCGAGTAGTTAACAATAACTATTTACAAGTATTGCAGACAATCCGCACTTGGGATGGGCGCCCAGCATCCACTACGGACTACGAGAAATAGAATTACCGGTGAGTAAATTCTTATTTTCTCTGACGTCCTAGTGGATGCTGGGGACTCCGTAAGGACCATGGGGATTATACCAAAGCTCCCAAACGGGCGGGAGAGTGCAGATGACTCTGCAGCACCGAATGAGAGAACTCAAGGTCCTCCTCAGCCAGGGTATCAAAATTGTAGAATTTTGCAAACGTGTTTGCCCCTGACCAAGTAGCAGCTCGGCAAAGTTGTAAAGCCGAGACCCCTCGGGCAGCCGCCCAAGATGAGCCCACCTTCCTTGTGGAATGGGCTTTTACAGATTTAGGCTGCGGTAGTCCCACCGCAGAATGCGCAAGCTGAATAGTGCTACAAATCCAGCGCGCAATAGTCTGCTTAGAAGCAGGAGCACCCAGTTTGTTGGGTGCATACAGGATAAATAGCGAGTCAGTTTTCCTGACTCTAGCCGTCCTGGAAACATAAATTTTCAGGGCCCTGACTACGTCCAGTAACTTGGAATCCTCCAAGTCCCTAGTAGCCGCAGGCACCACAATAGGTTGGTTCAAGTGAAAAGCTGATACCACCTTCGGGAGAAACTGAGGACGAGTCCTCATCTCTGCCCTATCCATATGGAAAATCAGATAAGGGCTTTTACATGACAAAGCCGCCAATTCTGACACACGCCTGGCCGAAGCCAGGGCCAACAGCATGACCACTTTCCATGTGAGATATTTCAAATCCACGGTTTTAAGTGGCTCAAACCAATGTGATTTCAGGAACTCCAAAACCACATTGAGATCACAAGGTGCCACTGGGGGCACAAAAGGGGGCTGAATATGCAGCACTCCTTTTACAATGTCTGAACTTCAGGCAGTGAAGCCAGTTCTTTCTGGAAGAAAATCGACAGAGCCGAAATCTGGACCTTAATGGACCCCAATTTGAGGCCCAACGTCACCCCTGCTTGCAGGAAATGCAGGAATCGACCCAGTTGAAATTCCTCCGTAGGGGACTTCCTGGCCTCACACCAAGCAACATATTTCCGCCAAATGCGGTGATAATGTTTTGCAGTGACATCCTTCCTGGCTTTGATCAGGGTAGGGATGACTTCCTCCGGAATGCCTTTTTCACTAAGGATCCGGTGTTCAACCGCCATGCCGTCAAACGCAGCCGCGGTAAGTCTTGGAACAGCCAGGGCCCCTGCTGCAGCAGGTCCCGCCTTAGCGGTAGAGGCCATTGGTCCTCTGAAAGCATCTCTTGAAGTTCCGGGTACCAAGCCCTTCTTGGCCAATCCGGAACCACAAATATAGTTTTCACTCCTCCCCTTCGTATTATTCTCAGTATCTTGGGAATGAGAGGCAGAGGAGGAAACACATAAACCGACTGGTACACCCACGGTGTTACTAGAGCGTCCACAGCGATCGCCTGAGGGTCTCTGTTTACATGGGCGACCGCCGTGATGTTGTCTGATTGGATCAGTACCGGCTGGTTTTGAAGCAGGGGTCTTGCTTGGCTTAGGGCATTGTAAATGCCTCTTAGCTCCAGAATATTTATGTGAAGTGAAATCTCCTGATTTGACCACAGTCCCTGGAAATTTCTTCCCTGTGTGACTGCACCCCAGCCCCGAAGGCTGGCATCCGTGGTCACCAGGACCCAGTCCTGTATTCCGAATCTGCGTCCCTCTAGGAGATGAGCCCTCTGCAGCCACCACAGCAGTGACACCCTGGTTCTTGCCGACAGGGTTATCCGCTGCTGCATCTGGAGATGGGACCCGGATCATTTGTCCAACAGGTCCCACTGGAAAATCCTTGCGTGGAACCTTCCGAATGGAATTGCTTCGTACGAAGCTACCATTTTTCCCAGGACTCGTGTGCATTGATATACCGACACCTGTCCTGGTTTTAGGAGGTTTCTGACTAGAGATGACAACTCCTCGGCTTTTTCCACTGGAAGAAACACTTTTTTCTGGTCTGTGTCCAGAATCATTCCCAGGAACAGAAGACGTGTCGTCGGGACCAGCTGTGATTTTGGAATATTGAGAATCCAGCCGTGCTGCTGCAGCACTTCCCGAGAAAGTGCTACCCCCACTACCAACTGTTCCTTGGACCTCGCCTTTATCAGGAGATCGTCCAAGTATGGGATAATTAAAACCCCCTTCTTGCGAAGGAGTATCATCATTTCGGCCATTACCTTGGTAAAGACCCTCGGTGCCGTGGATAACCCAAACGGCAGCGTCTGGAACTGATAGTGACAGTCCTGTACCACAAACCTGAGGTACTCCTGGTGAGGAGGGTAAATGGGGACATGCAGGTAAGCATCCTTGATGTCCAGGGAGACCATGTAATCCCCCTCGTCCAGGCTCGCAATAACCGCCCTGAGCGATTCCATCTTGAACTTGAACCTTTTGATATATGTGTTCAAGGATTTTAAATTTAAGATGGGTCTCACCGAACCGTCCGGTTTCGGTACCACAAACATTGTGGAATAGTAACCCTTTCCTTGTTGAAGGAGGGGTACCTTGACAATCACTTGCTGTGAATACAGTTTTTGGATAGCCACCAACACTGCCTCCCTGGCAGAGGGAGTTGCCGGTAAGGCACATTTTAGGAAACGGCGGGGGGGAGACGTCTCGAATTCCAGCCTGTACCCCTGAGATACTACTTGAAGGATCCAGGGATCCACCTGTGAGAGAGCCCACTGTGCGCTGAAATTTCTGAGACGGGCCCCCACCGTACCCGGGTCCGCCTGAGCAGACCCAGCGTAATGCTGTGGACTTACCGGGCGCAGGGGAGGACTTCTGCTCTTGGGAACTAGCTGTATGCTGCAGCTTTTTCCCTCTACCTTTGCCTCTCGGCAGAAAGGATGAGCCTCTAGCCCTCTTGCTTTTCTGGGGCCGAAAGGACTGTACCTGATAATACGGTGCTTTATTTGCTGTGGGGTAGCCTGTGGCAAAAAAGTCGATTTCCCAGCAGTAGCTGTGGAAACGAGGTCTGAAAGACCATCCCCAAACAGTTCCACCCCCTTATAGGGCAAAACTTCGATGTGCCGTTTTGAATCGGCATCACCTGACCATTGCCGAGTCCATAACCCCCGCCTGGCGGCAATGGACATAGAGCTTATTTTTTATGCCAGCCGGCAAATAATAAGAATTTACTCACCGATAATTCTATTTCTCGTAGTCCGTAGTGGATGCTGGGGACTCCGTAAGGACCATGGGGAATAGCGGCTCCGCAGGAGACTGGGCACAAATAGAAAGCTTTAGGACTACCTGGTGTGCACTGGCTCCTCCCCCTATGACCCTCTTCCAAGCCTCAGTTAGGATACTGTGCCCGGAAGAGCTGACACAATAAGGAAGGATTTTGAATCCCGGGTAAGACTCATACCAGCCACACCAATCACACCGTACAACTCGTGATATGAAACCCAGTTAACAGCGGGTTAACAGAGGAGCCTCTGAATAGATGGCTCACAACAATAACCCGATTAGTTAACAATAACTATGTACAAGTATTGCAGACAATCCGCACTTGGGATGGGCGCCCAGCATCCACTACGGACTACGAGAAATAGAATTATCGGTGAGTAAATTCTTATTTTCTCTGACGTCCTAGTGGATGCTGGGGACTCCGTAAGGACCATGGGGATTATACCAAAGCTCCCAAACGGGCGGGAGAGTGCGGATGACTCTGCAGCACCGAATGAGAGAACTCCAGGTCCTCCTCAGCCAGGGTATCAAATTTATAGAATTTTGCAAACGTGTTTGCCCCTGACCAAGTAGCTGTTTGGCAAAGTTGTAAAGCCGAGACCCCTCGGGCAGCCGCCCAAGATGAGCCCACCTTCCATGTGGAATGGGCTTTTATTGATTTAGGCTGCGATAATCCTACCGCAGAATGCGCCAGCTGAATAGTGCTACAAATCCAGCGCGCAATAGACTGCTTAGAAGCAGGAGCACCCAGCTTGTTGGGTGCCATCAGGATAAACAGAGAGTCAGTTTTCCTGACTCCAGCCGTCCTGGAAAAATAAATTTTCAGGGCCCTGACTACGTCCAGCAACTTGGAATCATCCAAGTCCCTAGTAGCCGCAGGCACCACAATAGGTTGGTTCAAGTGAAAACCTGAGACCACCTTCGGGAGAAACTGAGGACGAGTCCTCAACTCTGCCCTATCCATATGGAAAATCAGATAAGGGCTTTATCATGACAAAGCCGCCAATTCTGACACACGCCTGGCCAAGGCCAACAGCATGACCACTTTCCACGTGAGATACTTTAGCTCCATGGTTTTAAGTGGCTCAACCAATGCGACTTTAGGAAATCCAACACCACGTTGAGATCCAAAAAGTGCCACAGGAGGCACAAAAGGAGGCTGAATATGTAGTACTCCTTTAACCAAAGTCTGAACTTCAGGCAGTGAAGCCAGTTCTTTCTGGAAGAAAATCGACAGAGCCGAAATCTGGACCTTGATGGACCCCAATTTGAGGCCCAACGTCACCCCTGCTTGCAGGAAGTGCAGGAATCGACATAGTTGAAATTCCTCCGTCGGGGCCTTCATGGCCCCCACCAAGCAACAAATTTTCACCAAACGCGGTGATAATGTCTTGCGGTGACATCCTTCCTGACTATGATCAGGGTAGGGATGACTTCCTTCGGAATACCCTTTTCCTTTAGGATCCGGTGTTCTACCGCCATGCCGTCAAACGCAGCCGCGGTAAGTCTTGGAACAGACAGGGTCCCTGCTGCAGCAGGTCCTGTCTGAGCGGCAGAGGCCAAGGGTCCTCTGCCAGCATCTCTTGAAGTTCCGGGTACCAAGCTCTTCATGGCCAATCCGGAACCACGAGTATGGTTTTTCACTCCTCGCCTTCTTAATATTCTCAGTACCTTGGGTATGAGAGGTAGAGGAGGAGACACATAAACCGACTGGTACACCCACGGTGTCACTAGAGCGTCCCCAGCGATCGCCTGAGGGTCCCTTGACCTGGCGCAATATCTTTTCAACTTCCTGTTGAGGCGGGACGCCATCATGTCCACCCCTGGTCATTCCCAACGGTTTACCCGCATTTGGAAAACTTCTGGATGAAGTCCCCATTCTCCTGGGTGTAGGTCGCCCATCGGAGAATCCTTGTGGCTTCTGCCATCGCCATCCTGCTTCTTGTGCCGCCCTGTCTGTTTACATGGGCGACCGCCGTGATATCGTCTGATTGGATCAGTACCGGCTGGTTCTGAAGCAGGGGCCTTGCTTGGCTTAGGGCATTGCAAATGGCCCTTAGCTGCAGAATATTTATGTGAAGCGAAATCTCCTTGGAAATTTCTTCCCTGTGTGACTGCACCCCAGCCCCGAAGGCTGGCATCCGTGATCACCAGGACCCAGTCCTGTATTCCGAATCTGCGGCCCTCTAGTAGATGAGCCCTCTGCAGCCACCACAGCAGCGACACCCTGTTTCTTGCTGACAGGGTTATCCGCTGTTGTATCTGTAGATGGGACCCGGACCATTAGTCCCACAGGTCCCACTGGAACGCGTGGAGCCTTCCGAATGGAATTATGCTTCATACGAAGCTACCATTTTTCCCAGGACTCGTGTGCCTTGATGTACCGACACCTGTCCTGGTTTTAGGATGTCTCTGACTAGAGATGACAACTCCTCGGCTTTTTCCACTGGAAGAAACATTCTTTTCTGGTCTGTGTTCAGAAACATTCCCAGGAACAGAAGACGTGTCGTCGGGACCAGCTGTGACTTTGGAATATTGAGAATCCAGTCGTGCTGTTGCAGCACCTCCCGAGAGAGTGCTACCCCCACTACCAACTGTTCTTTGGACCTCGCCTTTCTCAGGAGATCGTCCAAGTACGGGATAATAAAAACTTCCTTCTTGCGAAGGAGTATCATCACTTCGGCCATTACCTAGGTAAAGACCTTCGGTGCCGTGAACAACTCCAACGGCCGCGTCTGGAACTGATAGTGACAGTCCTGTACCACATATCTGAGGTACTCCTGGTGAGGAGGGTAAATGGGGACATGCAGGTACGCATCCTTGATGTCCAGGGAGACCCTGTAATCCCCCTCGTCCAGGCTCGTAATAACCGCCCTGAGCGATTCCATCTTGAACTTGAATCTTCTGATATAAAAAATTCAAGTATTTTAATTTTAAGATGGGTCTCACCGAACCGTTCTGTTTCGGTACCACAACCATTGTGGAATAGTAACCCCTTCCTTGCTGAAGGAGGGGCACCTTGACAATCACTTGTTGTGATTATAGTGTTGAATAGCCATCAACACCGCCTCCCTGGCAGAGGGAGGTGCCGGTAAGGCAGATTTTAGGAAACAGCGGGGGGAAGAACGTTTCGAACTCCAGCCTGTACCCCTGAGATACTACTTGAAGGACCCAGGGATCCATGTGAGAGAGCCCACTGGGCGCTGAAATTTCTGAGACGGGCCCCCACCGTACCCGGGTCCGCCTGAGCAGCCCCAGCGTCATGCTGTGGGCTTACCGGACGCAGGGAGGACTTCTGCTCTTGGGAACTAGCTGTGTGCTGCAGCTTTTTCCTCTACCTTTGCCTCTCGGCAAAAAGGATGAGCCTCTAGCCCTCTTGCTTTTCTGGGGCCGAAAGGACTGTACTTGATGATACGGTGCTTTCTTTTGTTGTGGGGTAACCTGTGGCAACAAAGTCGATTTCCCAGCAGTAACTGTGGAAAAGAGGTCTGAAAAAACCATCCCCAAACAGTTTTACCCCCTTATAGGCAAAATTCCATGTGCCGATTCAAGTCGGCATCGCCTGACCATTGCCGAGTCCATAACCCCCGTCTGGCGGCAATGGACCTAGCGCTTATTTTTGATGCCAGCCGGCCAATATCCCTCTGTGCATCACGCATGTATAAGACCACGTCTTTTGTATGCTCTATGGTCAGCAAAATATTGTCCCTATCCATAGTTATTTTCCGACAGAGAATCTGACCACGCAGCGGGAGCACTGCACAACCATGCCGAAGCAATGGCTGGTCGCAATATAATGCCCCAGTGTGTGACTATATCTTTTAGGGTAACCTCCTGCTTTCTATCAGCAGGTTTCTTCAGGGCGGCCGTATCCGGAGACGGTAGTGCCACCTTTTCTGATAAGCGTGTAAGCGCTGTATCTACCCTATGGGGTGTTTCCCCACGTGACCTATCCTCTAACGGGAAAGGGTACGCTGCCAATAACCGTTTAGAAATTATCAATTTCTTACCAGGGGAAGACCACGCTTCCTCACGCACCTCATTTAATTCCTCAGATGCAGGAAAAACTACTAATAGTTTTCTCTCATCAAACACAATACCCTTTTATGTGGTACCTGGGGTATTATCATAAATGTGTAATACATTTTTCATTGCCTCAATCATGTAACGGGTGGACCTATTTGGAGGGTACACTAGTCTCATCGTCGTCGACACTGGAGTCGGTATCCGTGTCGACATCTGTGTCTGCCATCTGAGGTAGCGGGCGTTTTTAGAGCACCCCATGACATTTGAGACGCTGGAACAGGCCCAAGCTGAGTAGCCGGCTGTTCTGTGTCGTCGACCTTTTGTGTAATGGGTTGACACTTTCACACAATCCTTCCATAAGTCCGACCACACCGGTGTCGACCCCGCAGGGGGTGACAACATATTTACAGGCATTCGCTCCGCCTCCACATCATTATCCTCCACATACATGTCGACACAGCCATACCGACACACAGCACACACACAGGGAATGCTCTGACAGAGGACAGGACCCCACAAAGCCCTTTGGGGGGACAGAGGGAGAGTATGCCAGCACACACCAGGGCGCTATATGTCACAGGGATATCACCTATAAAAGGTGTTTTCCCTTATAGCTGCATATATATTGTATACTGCGCCTAAAATGTGCCCCCCCTCTCTTTTTAACCCTTTCTGTAGTGTATTAACTGCAGGGGAGAGCTAGGGAGCTTCCCTGCAACGGAGCTGTGAGGGAAAATGGCGCCAGTGTGCTGAGGGAGATAGCTCCGCCCCTTTTTCGCGGACTTTTCTCCCGCATTTTTATGGATTCTGGCAGGGGTTAAAAAGCACCTATATAGCCTCTGGGGCTATATATGGTGCCAGTTTGCCAGCCAAGGTGTCAGTATTGCTGCTCAGGGCGCCCCCCCCAGCGCCCTGCACCCATCAGTGACCGCAGTGTGAGGTGTGCATGAGGAGCAATGGCGCACAGCTGCAGTGCTGTGCGCTACCTTGGTGAAGACTGATGTCTTCTGCCGCCGATTTCAGGAACAACTTCTTGCTTCTGGCTCTGTAAGGGGGCCGGCGGCGCGGCTCTGGGACCGGACCCCGAGGCTGGGCCTGTGTTCGATCCCTCTGGAGCTAATGGTGTCCAGTAGCCTAAGAAGCCCAAGCTGGCTGCAAGCAGGCAGGTTCGCTTCTTCTCCCCTTAGTCCCTCGTAGCAGTGAGCCTGTTGCCAGCAGGTCTCACTGAAAATAAAAAACCTAAAACTAACTTTCTATCTAAGAAGCTCAGGAGAGCCCCCTAGTTTGCACCCAGCTCGGCCGGGCACAAAGATCTAACTGAGGCTTGGAGGAGGGTCATAGGGGGAGGAGCCAGTGCACACCAGGTAGTCCTAAAGCTTTCTATTTGTGCCCAGTCTCCTGCGGAGCCGCTATTCCCCATGGTCTTTACGGAGTCCCCAGCATCCACTAGGACGTCAGAGAAATCCCTCTGTGCATCACGCATGTATAAGACAGCGTCTTTTATATGCTCTATTGTCAGCAAACTATTGTCCCTATCCATAGTATAAATATTATCCGACAGGGAATCTGACCACGCAGCTGCAGCACTGCACATCCATGCCGATGCAATAGCTGGTCTCAATATAATGCCCGTGTGTGTGTATATAGCTTTAAGGGTAATCTCCTGCTTTCTATCAGCAGGTTCCTTTAGGGTGGCCGTATCCAGAGACGGTAGTGCCACCTTTTTTGAGAAACGTGTCAGTGCTTTATCTACCCTAGGGGGTGTTTCCCAACGTGACCTATCCTCTGGCGGGAAAGGGTACGCTGCCAATAACCGTTTAGAAATTAACAATTTCTTATCGGGGGAAGTCCACGCTTCCTCACACACCTCATTTAATTCCTCAGATGCAGGAAAAACTACTGGTAGTTTTTTCTCACCAAACATAATACCCTTTTTTGTGGTACCTGGGGTACTATCAGAAATGTGTAATACATTTTTCATTGCCTCAATCATGTAACGGGTGGACCTATTGGAAGGTACACTAGTCTCATCGTCGTCGACACTGGAGTCGGTATCCGTGTCAACATCTGTGTCTGCCATCTGAGGTAGCGGGCGTTTTAAAGCCCCTGATGACATTTGAGACGCTTGGACAGGCACAAGCTGAGTAGCCGGCTGTCCTATGTCGTCAAACCTTTTATGTAAGGAGTTGACACTGTCACGTAATTCCTTCCATAAGTCCATCCACACAGGTGTCGACCCCGCAGGGGGTGACATCCCATTCACAGGCATTTGCTCCGCCTCCACATCATTATCCTCATCATACATGTCGACACAGCAGTACCGACACACAGCACACACACAGGGAATGCTCTGACAGAGGACAGGACCCCACAAAACCCTTTGGGGAGACAGAGGGAGAGTATGCCAGCACACACCAGAGCGCTATATACCACGGGGATATCACCTATAGAGTGTTTTCCCTTATAGCTGCATTATAATAATATACTGCGCCTAAATTTAGTGCCCCCCCTCTCTTTTTTACCCTTTCTGTAGTGCAGGACTGCAGGGGAGAGCCAGGGAGCGATCCTTCCAGCGGAGCTGTGAGGGAAAATGGCGCCAGTGTGCTGAGGGAGATGGCTCCGCCCCTTTTTCGGCGGGCTTTCTCCAGCTGTTTGTGTAACTCTGGCAGGGGTAATTTACACCTATATAGCCCCTGGGGCTATATATAGTGTCAGTTTGGCCAGCCAAGGTGTAAATATTGCTGCTCAGGGCGCCCCGCCCCAGCGCCCATCAGTGACCGCAGTGTGTGGTGTGCATGAGGAGCAATGGCGCACAGCTGCAGTGCTGTGCGCTACCTTGGAGAAGACAGAAGTCTTTAGCCGCCGATTTTCCGGACCTTCTTGCTTCTGCTCTGTAAGGGGGACGGCGGCGCGGCTCCGGGACCAGATGACGAGGTCGGGTTCTGTGTGCGATCCCTCTGGAGCTAATGGTGTCCAGTAGCCTAAGAAGCCCAAGCTACCACCAGTTAGGTAGGTTCGCTTCTTCTCCCCTTAGTCCCTCGTTGCAGTGAGCCTGTTGCCAGCAGGTCTCACTGTAAAATAAAAAAACTAAACTATACTTTCTTTCTAGGAGCTCAGGAGAGCCCCTAGTGTGCATCCAGCTCGGCCGGGCACAGAAATCTAACCGAGGTCTGGAGGAGGGTCATGGGGGGAGGAGACAGTGCACACCAGATAGACCTAAATCTTTCTTTAGATGTGCCCAGTCTCCTGCGGAGCCGCTATTCCCCATGGTCATTACGGAGTCCCCAGCATCCACTAGGACGTCAGAGAAAGGTGCAGTTACCGTTAATGAGAAAGCACTTGAGGCCTCATTTGTGGTGTCATACTGGATAGCCAAAACAGGTAAACCCCACTACATTGGAGAAAGCTTTTTTTCTACATTGTGCCAAAGAAATGGTTTGTATTATGCTCGGGCAAAATGCTTATTTTTTCTGCCAGCCGCTACCGCAGCGTGCTAATGGGGAACAGCTTTTTTCGCTTCTGGATACTTTTGTCACTGACTCTGGATTGGAATGGCTGCGCTGTGTAGGAATTTGCAGTGACGGTGCTCGAGCAATGACTGGAAACAGTGGGCTAGTGACCAGAGTGCAAGCTGTTGCACCACAAGCAATCTGGACTCACTGCATTATACATAGGCAAGCCCTTTGTCAAAGTCGGAAAAATATCACGCTACACGTTGCCATATATTCACCTCATGCGCTTGCCCGCTGCACATACACTTTCTCTGGCGTGCGTGCACATATTCGCAATTGCGTGACGGCACCTCTACGGGCGTGCGCTCGAGCGCATGGTATGTGCATTTACGGTAGAGTTTGTGTGCGTCTAGCGGGCGACTCAATCGCTGCTTAATAAATCCATGTAGCAGGTTTTATAGGTAATGTTCCCCTTAGTGATAACTGTAAGTTTGTTTAATGTGACTTGTTCATGGACATGGGAATCCCTCTTTTCGTGATACAAAGGGTCTGTCTAAGGTTGAACAGTGGTGTCTGGTACCTAACCGAAGAGTATTTTAATAGCAACAATCCGGTGTTGGTTAGGTATAGATTAATCGCTCCTGCGTATAGTTATGGCCATTAGTAATTTCTGGACATATCCTATATTTGCAGTTCATTATCCATGCGGCGGGAATCCGGAGATTCCCTCCCACCTGAGCTGTTTGTAATAGTCACAGCCCACCTGTTCAAATCCACCTATGACCTTTTGTTATTGGCCCTCATTCCGAGTTGTTCGCTCGCAAGGCGAATGTAGCAGAGTTACACACGCTAAGCCGCCGCCTACTGGGAGTGAATCTTAGCTTCTTAAAATTGCGACCGACGTACGCGCAATATTGCGATTACAAACGAGTTAGCAGTTTCTGAGTAGCTTCAGACTTACTCTGCCTGTGCGATCAGTTCAGTGCTTTTCGTTCCTGGCTGACGTCATAAACACACCCAGCGTTCGCCCAGGCACTCCCACCGTTTCTCCGGCCACTCCTGCGTTTTTTCCGGAAACGGTAGCGTTTCCAGCCACACGCCCCTAAAACGCCGTGCATCCGCCCAGTAACACCCATTTCCTGTCAATCACAATGCGAACGTCGGAGCGATGAAAATGCCGTGAGTAAACTTACTTTCATCATAGTAAAGTTACTTGGCGCAGTCGCAGTGCGAACATTGCGCATGCGCACTAAGAGAATTCTCACTGCGATGCGATGAAAATCTCCGAGCGAACAACTCGGAATGAGGGCCATAGTGCAGAGAGACATCCCTGTGTCCAATGAACAATAAGGTTGCAGGGCCCTTTGAAGTACACTGTATGTTGCGTATATAAGGGTCACTGTCCCCAGACCGGCCAGTACTCTCTCTCTTCAACATTTATCTCTGATAATTGGAGGACTGGATTCCGGTTGCGCTAGCGAGCATTCCCCGTATGGTATGTTTCTCTGTGGCCACTTTGTTACCCGTGTAATGTTAGCCATTCATTCTTAGTCTATGTATTTGTGATCGTTTACTATTGTGTATATTTCTGTCTAGACATCCTGTTAGAATGATATGTTAGCCTGTAGTGTATGACTTGTCAACTGTTTCCCCTTTTCGATATAACTAAAAGCTTGTTAGTAAAGGTTTTGGAACCTTCGTAAAGTATCGTGTGTTCATTACATTACTGTGGGTAATAGGAGCGTCTTGATCGCTCAAGCAGCTTTAGCATTAACAAGGTTAAGCAGCGTTACATCGCTACAGTATTTCATTACAAGGTTTACAGCATAAGAGTATCCTTTCTGAGTGTTGCATTCAAGGTTTACTGAGTATCATCCTGTGAGCGTCTGCGCCGCTCGTGTTCCCCTCGTGGTCTCGAGCGTCCGCTACGCTAGTAGTACGGTAGTCGGCCGCCTATAGCGTGTTCGATACCAAGCGTAAAGCTGTGAGCGAGCGTGCCGCTCGTGCATCTCGATCACGGCTAAGCGTCTGCTACGCTAAGTGTGTACCCTTACGGTACCCCATACGCCAATTGCGTACTGAGTCTCTTACCCATATATAGTGAATATTATAAGGTAATCAAATCGGCATCATCAATTGCGGGCTCGTCCGTCCTACACATATCCACACTACTGTAAACAGACTTTATCTGTCAGCAAAGGGCGGGAACGCAGTATCCTTTCGTATCCGTATTGGTGGTGAGGGATACAGTGGTGCTGACTAGATAAGCGTCTGTTACGCTACGCTGTAGGAGTGCTGGGGTAGAATCGGGAACCGGAAGGTAGAAAGGTAAGAACAATACGCTATTGTCTTTTAAAATTGTTTATTTCTGTTTTGTGTACACACACATCTACATTGTTGCAGCTCACTCCCTTGTTGCCATTAGAATTGATTATTAGACACGTGCTGAGGAAATCTGGTGCTATTTAGTTGAGATTAAAAAGGATAATTTTTTTAAGGGAATAATTGTAAAGGACAAGCACACAGCATAGCAGATACTGTGTGGTGTACGGTAAGCGATTACAGTTGAACATCGTTTACATTGATAGAAGCATGTTAGTTGTGTCGCTGTGGGCATATCTGAACTTTGTGCATACGTGTCTCGGACAACGTGCGAAATCACGTACGTGACGCAAAGGCATACGCACGTTGCGTGCTTACGCAACGGAGCGTACGGATATGCCCACCGAGACTCAAATCACACAATAACCTTGTTTAGTGTGGGCGGTATAGTATAGCCACCTGATAACAGCACAGGTTTGTTCAGTTTTTCCAAAAAGTATTAGTTAAAAGAAAACCTTTTTCTATTGCAAGACCCAGGGATTGGACCCCTGCCTGTATGAAAGGAATTTCTGTACAGAAAGATCAGTGTGTATATGAGTGAGTGTGGAAATAAAAGTATTATTTTTTGTGAACCCACAAATCGGGATCCCGTCGGAGACCACATCAGGTGAGTGGACACTTGGTGGCATGGGACTGGCTTGCCCGCGTTAACATTGTATAAGGTAAAGGAGCAAGTAGTATCCGCAGACAAAAAGACTGCGAAGTTTTAAGCGCAGCCCCGGGGGTTTTGCGTAGCACCCATATAGTCAAGTTAAAGCTCCGGCTGAAGGTTTTGCAGCCTAAACAACCGATTCCGTTGGTCGTAAAGCGTATAAATATTAAGTTACTTATACGCAGTGCGACTGTACCACACGTAATTGTGTGCATTAGTTTGTTACCTTGATACCCATTAAAAATTTACTGTGGGATCATAAACGCTATTTGTACATTCTAACGTGATTTGTGTAGGTTTTTGTTATTTTAAGGGAGTTTCGCTGTTCACTCAGGAAATCTCTAACAACCAATACTTACTGGGGAGGGTAGCATACTCCCACGCGCCCCAGTAAATGGAGGTTACAAAAAGCAGAAGTGAGTGAAGGCACTAGTTGAACTTTCACCGTCGCCTTACCGCGGGCAATTTGGTCTGTTTGTAAGAATTCGCTAAGACAGCAATATCTGCAAACGATGGGGGCCAGTTGTTCAAAGAAGGGACGTCCAACAAGGGTTCACGTTGGTAGTTGCTGGCCCAAAGGGTCCGCACGGTATATAATGTGTGAAAAATACGGATCACACACACAGGTATTATGCAAAGAATGGGAACGAATGACAGAGGATGATGGGGAGCAGTTTCCCCGGGTAGGCAGTTTGAACCCTGAGGTATTGCAGAACCCAAGGAAAAGGATAGGTCTAATAAAATCTGCAAAGCAGAGGATTAGACATTATGATTGTTTACAGATATGGCAACAGGAAAGTGAAATACAACAGGAATTAGCTCAGAAAGCAAATTCAAATCCTGGTAGAAATCTGATAGCAACGGCACCACCACCATATATATTAGGGGACAAAGTGGCTGCAGAGAATGGCATGCGGGTGTACGATAAGGGTGCACTTAATCAATATAGTAGTGATAAGATTAAGATAAAAGTTAATGCAAATGTTGATACTAACGTTAACCCATGCAAGTTGTATCCTATTTTAAACTTCCCTTAGGAATGCGACCAGGAAGATGAGCCCACTACGATTTCAGCTCTCTCTCTAGCGGCCACCATAAGCGATACTCCAGTGGGCACCGCCCAACCAGTAAGAGTGGTATCAAAGGCCCATAGCTCAGGGACAGGTGAGGTTGTGTCTACAGGTAAGTACGGCACTGTACGATATGCTGAAACTATTGCACCACACGCTGTAGAATCAAACCAGAGTGAAGTAATTAATCTTAATCCTGTTAGAGTAATAGCAGTCCCCAATAGGAAGACTGACACAAATGGAGCCACACCCATTAGGAATATTGCCATGCACTGTCCCTGGTCCCGAGCAGAATTAAGAACAATTTTGTCTGAATTTCCTGATCCCAGAAAAGATTTAGCCGCATGTCAGAGGTTCATTAAGGACCTGGGTAACTCCACTGAGCCTAACAACAAAGATTGGCGGACACTACTGCGGGCATGTCTGCCCTCTAGTATTTACCCTGTAAAGTTTATAGCTGACTGTAAACTAGATGAGGAGGTACCCCTTACGGATGAATATAATCAAGACAACGTAATCAGAATCACTCTGCAGTTGGGAGTATACTTCCCAGCTGTAGTAAAATGGAACAAAATATTTTCCATCAAACAAATGGAAGGGGAAACTGCCCCTGACTATTTCCACAGGGCACTGGAGGAAATGGCTAAGTATACTGGGATCGTGGACATTGAGGCAAATATACACCATAGAGAGGTAGCGGTGTCCGTCTTGATGGACGGTTTAAAGGAGGTATTAAGGAGTAGAGTACAAACCACTCAACCTAACTGGAGAGGTATGTCGGTGGCCACCCTAAGAGAGACTGCTGTTGGGCACGACAGGAACATCACAAGACGCAGGGAGTCACAGAGTGATAGACTGATGGCAATAAGTATCCAAGCCCTTACAACAAGGCCGCCTCAGTCCCGATCACAGACCCCTGGTGGTAAGCCGTATGTGGTAAAATGTTACAACTGTAACAGGGAAGGGCATTTTGCACGTAACTGCACAAATAACTCACATAATGCACATAAAAACCCTAGACAACGACATGACATACGAAATTGGGATCAAGGACCGCAGAGACGGAGTTATGAGCCACACGCATGGGAAACAAGAAGGTATCCCCCAAAAAGAGACTGGCAAGTCTCTGATAATACCCATTTACCCCCATCACAGGTGATAGCTGCCACTGCAATGCAGGGAGGTCACCACACACCATAGGGGTGGGGCCACACCTGTAATCTGCAGCCAGTGAAATTGATTGCGAGCCTTGGAAGTGAACCCGAGGTCACAATTGATGTAGCTGGTAAATCTCTAAATTTCCTTGTAGATACGGGGGTGGCCAAGTCAGTGATAAATTCGACCGTGGGCATGAGAACCACTGGTAAAACAATTCCAGCCATGGGAGTAACAGGAGTAGTACGACAATACCCTTTAAGCAAACCAACAGAGGTTACGATAGGGCCTTTGCATACCAAACATTCTTTTCTGCTGGCTGCATCGGCTCCGGCTAATCTCTTAGGGAGAGATTTACTGTGCAAAATGGGATGCGTCATATATTGTACTCCTGAAGGTGTGTTCTTGGACATACCCAAAAACCACGCTCAGGAAGCGCAAGATATGCTAGACTCCCCAACAAGATTAATGTCACACACTGTTATTGTAAATAGGTGTCCGTCCAGGGTAGAAGAAATGACTTCCCAGATACCGGAGTCACTTTGGACCAAGGATGGACAAGACACTGGATTGATGGCAAATGTAGCCCCAGTAGTTGTGCAAGTAAAAGATGGTAGGATAGCTCCAAAAATCCCACAGTACCCTCTGAAGCCAGAGGTGGAGTTAGGAGTTTACCCTGTAATAGAGCGCTTGCTACAACAGGGCATTCTGGTAAAGACGTCCAGCACTGCCAATAGTCCCATCTTCCCTGTTAAAAAGATTGGGGGGAGGGGTTACAGACTAGTACAGGATCTAAGAGGGGTCAACAAAATAGTTGAGAGTCAATTACCCGTAGTGCCAAATCTAGCTGTTATCCTTATGCAAATCCCTCCCACTGCCAAATTTTTCACTGTGATTGACCTCTGCTCCGCCTTCTTCTCGGTACCTCTGCACCCTGACAGTCAATACTTATTTGCATTCACATACAGAGGAGTTCAATATACATGGACTCGCTTACCACAAGGTTTCATAGACAGTCCAAGTATCTTCTCACAGGCTCTGCATGATTGTTTACAGTCTTTCCAACCAGAGAGTGGATCAATATTGATGCAGTATGTGGATGATTTACTGCTGTGTTCAGATTCACTGGAAGCGTCCCTGAAAGATACGAAACAACTCCTGTTTCATCTTTCAGACACAGGACACAAAGTTTCCAAAGACAAGTTACAATTATGCCAGGACCGGGTGAAATATTTGGGACACTGTCTGACACAAGGACTGAGACACCTTACCGCTGATAGAATTCAAGCAATTCGTGACATGACCCTGCCACAAACCCAGCAACAGATTAGAACATTTTTAGGAATGTGTGGGTATTGCCGTAACTGTATCCCAGGTTTTTCCATACTGGCCTTGCCATTGCAGGAGATGGTTTCATCAAATAAACCTGATCGGATTTCGCACACATACGAATCCGAAATGGCATTTGAGAGACTTAAACAGTGCCTAACGCAGGCACCAGCATTGGGTATGCCAGACTATGGGAAACCCTTTGAGCTGTACGGAACAGAGTGCTGGGTGCGCAGCAGGTGTCCTAACCCAGAAGCATGGTGATGCCAGCAGGCCGGTAGCTTACTACAGCGCTCAGCTAGATACGGTAGCGCGATGCCTCCCCACATGCTTGCGAAGTGTTGCAGCAATAGCATTGCTAGTTACAAAAAGCGAAGATGTAGTGCTAGGACACAACCTCACAATCCATACGCCACATGCAGTGTCAGCCTTGCTGAATTCTGCCCAAACCAGACACGTCTCATCAGCACGCTTTACAAGGTGGGAGTTAGCACTATAAAGAGATGCAGCGCACTAAATCCTGCAACATATCTTCCAGGTGTGCCTGGACAGCCACAAAGGGTAGAGGATGAGAGTGATGGTAAAGGAGGATTTAGTACAGGGGATGACACGCATAATTGTATGGAATATTTGACCCAAAATTTCACGGCAAGGCCTGACATCAATGATAACCCACTGGAAGATGTAGATTTTACTTTCTACACTGATGGTAGTTGTCACAGACAGACGGACTCGGGAGACTTGTGTACTGGATACGCAGTCGTAGATGACCAAAGTACCATAGAAGCAGGACCGCTAGGCCCACCACACTCAGCACAAGTTGCTGAACTGGTTGCCCTAACCAGAGCATGTGAATTGGCTAAGGGCAAGTCAGCCAATATCTACACAGATTCTAGGTACGCATTCGGAGTAGTCCATGATTTCGGAGCCCTATGGCGACTCAGAAATTTCATGACGGCAGCTGGCACACCCGTAGCGCATGCAGCCCACAACAAAAGACTTCTAACAGCGATACAGGAACCCAACAGAGTGGCTGTTATCAAGTGTAAAGCTCACACGTATAGCCAAGACCCGGTATCACTTGGTAACAGCCGAGCAGACGAAGCTGCTAAATTAGCAGCTGGTACCCCCAGACAGACAGACATCACATAACGGATGGTATTTAATACTGTAAACACACAGAAATTGTGTGACATGCAAAATTTGTGTTCTCCACAGGAAAAGGCAGTTTGGAGGTCAAAAGGATATGGCCAGGAGTCCTCAGGACTCTGGACAGATGGACATGGTAAACCAGTGGCACCCAGAGCATACCTTCCAAGTCTAGCGGAAGCGGCACATGGGCTGACTCATCTAGGCAAAGAAGGAATGTGTCAGCTAGTAAGAGCTTATTGGTGCGCCCCAGGATTTTCCTCCCATGCGGGCAAAAGAGCAATGACATGTCTCACCTGCTTGAGGAAGAATATCGGAAAGGCAATACCGACAGAGCCATCCCATATCCCTCCGACAGATGGCCCTTTCCAGGTAATACAGATTGATTTCATACAATTACCACCTTGTAGAAATTTAAAATATGTTTTGGTCTGTATTGATGTATTCTCAAATTGGGTCGAAGCATTTCCCGCGGCCACAAATACCGCTGTGTTTACTGTAAAGAAAATTGTGCAGGAATTTGTGTGTAGGTACGGTATCCCTAGAATCATTGAGAGTGATAGGGGTACCCATTTTACAGGTGAAGTCTTTCAAACAATGTGTAAGTTGATGGGAATTAATAGTAAGCTGCACACTCCGTACCGCCCCCAGGCGAGTGCAAAGGTGGAAAGAGTTAACAGCACTATTAAAAATAAATTGAGCAAGGTAATGACTGAAACAGGACTGTTATGGCCTGAAGCTTTGCCAATCGTATTATACAGCATCAGAACCACTCACAGGTCCCCTCTTAATCTCTCTCCTTTTGAAATTCTGTTTGGTCGACAACCCCATGTTATGATTAACCCCCAGGATGATTTGAAATGTAACAATGAAGTAACCGTAAAATACTTGGTTAAAATGAGTAAGCAATTGAGGAATCAGAATGATAATCTAAAGTTGGTGATTCCTGATTTACCAGACAGTAATTGTCATGACATTGAACCTGGGGATTATGTAATGATACAGAATTTTCTACGCTCAGGTTGCCTTATTGACAGATGGGAAGGACCATATCAAGTCTTATTGACCAGCACCACTGCATTGAAGGTTGCCGAGAGAGAGACTTGGGTTCATTCGTCTCATTGTAAAAAGGTTGCCGACCCAGAGAGGTCACGTGATAAAGAACAGACGGTAGAGGTTGTATCACTAGAGTGTCTGTTCAGGGAAGATTGAGACGACACCTGAGCGCTGAGAATAATAAGACCAGAGGCGTCTGTCGAGCCAGATTTCTTTTTCCCAATTTGTTATTTTCTCCAGTTCCCACATCCCTCCTATTTCCTTTCCCCCTTCTTATTTTTCTCCTTTACTCCTCTAAGATGGACTTGCCCCAAGAGACTGTGATTCGGATTTTCCTGTTGACCATGATGTTGACCAGAGCAGTCTGTTTCGGTGAGAGTACCATGGAAGTCGAGAAAGGATCTGGATTGGGTTCTGATGGCCAGGATGAAGGCGTAAATTTCCAAGAACAACATAACCACCGAGTAAAGGCGAGTATCAGAAAACGATCTGGTAGCATTGACAATAGAAGAAATTGTGAAGGATTGTTAGCTGAAGAGAACTGCATCTGTAGACACTGTGACAGTATGGTTGAGGATGGGTGCATCAAGAAATGTCAGTCCAGTTTTAATATCCACATGGACCGGCATCCATTGAGTGACTATCACTCCTTAGTGGGTAAAGTGTTAAATCAGACAGACTGTTGGGTATGCTCTCAAGTACCTCAAGGTCATAGCAAATCAGGACTAGTACCATTCCCTTTAACTGTAGGAGAGGTACTTGAGCTAAGTGGTGGGAGGCCGGTGGACAGAAGGTTTAATATCTCTAGTCCTCCTAGTTTGAAGCTCCACCAATATCATGTGGATAGATCCTTAGTGTGCTTCAACATTTCCAATCCCTGAAAGCCGGGAAATTGGGAAGTGTCATGGAGTAATCAAACCATGACATTTTCACACAGAGCTGACAGAATGCCCATAGACACAGAGCTTATACGCCAGATAGCCGACCATGGAAGATTCTTCCGGTATAGGTACACTTTAGGAAGTAGGACCATGCGAGTTGGAGAAGTATCACCAGGATACTGTGCACATGTCGTACAAACAGATACGTGTACTAAACAGATGGGAGAATTAGGGTTAGGAGATTTCACTTGGAAAATTTGTAACATGGTTATGTCACACTCCGTCCCATATGTTCTCCCCGATGATGCATATTTCATATGCGGGAGGAAGGCGTATAAGTGGCTTGCCCCAAACTCAGAAGGGTTATGTTATATTGGAAAAGTACTGCCTGAGGTAATGACTGTATCCCACACTAAAATGAAAGATATTCACCGTGGTGCCCAAGCTCCTTATACTCACACTCATTACGAGCACGTCGTTAAAAGGCAACTGATAGAGAAAACAGAGCATCATGCCTCTGATTTGATCCATGAATCTACCGGGATTCAATTCCTTCTCGCGATGGATATCACTCGTACCGCCAGGGGAGTGATAAACTTTAGGTATATATCTGCGCTTGCAAATTTATTAGACAATATCACTGAAATGTATGACGACACGTTCAGGTATACTGGGAGAGAGTTACAAGCCTACAAAACAGAACTGGTCCAGCATAGGATGATTCTCAATTATCTCACAGCAGTGACAGGCGGGTATTGTGTCACCTTGGCTACTCAATATGGAGTAAAGTGTTGCACGTATATTACAAACAGCACTGAGGACCCGGTCGAGGTCATAGACCAAAAGATGGATGACATTTTGCAATTAAAGTGGGAGTTCCGAAGGAAACACAATCTCACCCTTGCTGCTGTGGGTAATGAGCTGACCAGTTGGGTGTCATGGTTGAACCCACAAAATTGGTTCTCTGGTTTAGGAGAATGGGCCCAAGGTATTATTATGGGTGTAGGGAAATTTCTTTTGTGTATTCTGGGTGTCATCATATTGGTCGGTCTGATATTTAGATGCGTTCGGGGTTTGACAAAGTGTAAAGGTAATACCAGAGTGATGAGCTTAAGGAGCGAAGACACTGTAATAACAACGACTAATTTGATTTATGACCCAACGATAGAGACAATGTTGTGATGAAAATGTGATTCAACGGTCCGTTTCTTTCACCCGTTTCTCCTTTGTTTTCCTCCAAAGTACAAAGACATCCGATTGGAAGAAGAATTTGACAACCTCTTTTATACAGACCATCGATGGACTATAATACAGACCCCCAATATCCCTAGTGACTTTAAATTTTTACGATAGCCCAAATATTTTAGTGACTGTAATTTTCTGGACAATGGAAAAACTTTTGCCGCCATTTATAGCAAAAGCATCGGGAGACTACAGTCAACATGTACATCAAGACAAGACACAAGACCTCAATCAGCAAATGTATATTAAACTCACATAGTTTATGACTGCATTTACCATAATTGCTTCTTCTCTTCATTTCTACAACCTTCAGGTAATGACACACATAGTCGATAGGGAATATAGACACAGATATCAGCACTCACATATTCCCCCCATTCATGTATCATCAACTAAATGTGCTCCCCCATTTGTTGCAACCAAAAGCCGAAAAGAGCTTGGTAAAGTTTGACAGCCCATCCACAGACCCTTAATACGGGATAAGAAGGATTCAAATGTATACTTCGCAATACCTCGAAGCTTGATTTAAAACATGTACGGCACGATGATACATGACCCCTCAAACATGGATTCATACACACATGCTTCTACTATCTCACTAGGTCATACCTTTTTCCCACCTTCTTCTCTTCTCCCTTACCCAATCATAGAAATGTATTTACATATGACATATATTTTTCTCTTTTTGAACTGTTCTAGGAAGTGGCAGTTATTGGTGACTGCCAAAGGGTGGACTGTCAAAGTCGGAAAAATATCACGCTACACGTTGCCATATATTCACCTCATGCGCTTGCCCGCTGCACATGCACTTTCTCTGGCGTGCGTGCACATATTCGCAATTGCGTGATGGCGCCTCTACGGGCGTGCGCTCGAGCGCATGGTATGTGCATTTACGGTAGAGTTTGTGTGCGTCTAGCGGGCGACTCAATCGCTGCTTAATAAATCCATGTAGCGGGTTTTATAGGTAATGTTCCCCTTAGTGATAACTGTAAGTTTGTTTAATGTGACTTGTTCATGGACATGGGAATCCCTCTTTTCGTGATACAAAGGGTCTGTCTAAGGTTGAACAGTGGTGTCTGGTACCTAACCGAAGAGTATTTTAATAGCAACAATCCGGTGTTGGTTAGGTATAGATTAATCGCTCCTGCGTATAGTTATGGCCATTAGTAATTTCTGGACATATCCTATATTTGCAGTTCATTATCCATGCGGCGGGAATCCGGAGATTCCCTCCCACCTGAGCTGTTTGTAATAGTCACAGCCCACCTGTTCAAATCCACCTATGACCTTTTGTTATAGTGCAGAGAGACATTCCTGTGTCCAATGAACAATAAGGTTGTAGGGCCCTTTGAAGTACACTGTATGTTGTGTATATAAGGGTCACTGTCCCCAGACCGGCCAGTACTCTCTCTCTTCAACATTTATCTCTGATAATTGGAGGACTGGATTCCGGTTGCGCTAGCGAGCGTTCCCCGTATGGTATGTTTCTCTGTGGCCACTTTGTTACCCGTGTAATGTTAGCCATTCATTCTTAGTCTATGTATTTGTGATCGTTTACTATTGTGTATATTTCTGTCTAGATATTCTGTTAGAATGATATGTTAGCTTGTAGTGTATGACTTGTCAACTGTTTCCCCTTTTCGATATAACTAAAAGCTTGTTAGTAAAGGTTTTGGAATCTTAGTAAAGTATCGTGAGTTCATTACATTACTGTGGGTAATAGGAGCGTCTCGATCGCTCAAGCAGCTTTAGCATTAACAAGGTTAAGCAGCGTTACATCGCTACAGTATTTCATTACAAGGTTTACAGCATAAGAGTATCCTGAGTGTTGCATTCAAGGTTTACTGAGTATCATCCTGTGAGCGTCTGCGCCGCTCGTGTTCCCCTCGTGGTCTCGAGCGTCCGCTACGCTAGTAGCTTAGTAGTACGGTAGTCGGCCGCCTATAGCGTGTTCGATACCAAGCGTAAAGCTGTGAGCGAGAGTGCCGCTCGTGCGTCTCGATCACGGCTAAGCGTCTGCTACGCTAAGTGCGTACCCTTACGGTACCCCATACGACAATAGCGTACTGAGTCTCTTACCCATATATAGTGAATATTATAAGGTAATCAAATCGGCATTATCACCTTGTTGCAAAAAAAATGCCACCTATTCTAAAACAAGTCCTTGATGAAGCTGTACGCACAAGTAAACTTCATTAAGAGCAGTGCAACAAGTGCACACCTGTTCAGAGTTTTGTGTGAGGAGATGGGAGCTGAGCACCATCAGTTACTTTACCACACAGAAGTACGCTGGTTGTCACGGGGAAAGGTGATCAACCGTTTATTTGAGCTTAGGGACGAAATACATTTTTTTCTTTCAGACAGAGATTCCATGCTAGCTGAAAATTTTTTAGATGCCAAGTGGCTTGCTATGCTAGCTTACCTAGCAGACATTTTTGATCGGTTAAATGTGCTAAATACCTCCCTCCAAGGACAAGAAATTACAGTTTTTTCATCCACTGACAAGATTGAAAGTTGGATCAAGAAGCTGTCCTTATGGTACACTCGTGTGGAAAGTGGTAATTTTGAAGCATTTCCTTTGTTGGATGATTTTTTGCATAACAATGATCTTCCAAAACATGATTTGAAACCTGTTATCATCCGCCATCTGGAGAGCCTTCAACAGCAATTTTGTCAGTACTTTCTTGAAAAGGATCGAAAAGCAGAAGCGTGGATTAGGAATCCCTTCAGTGCTGAAGCGACTGCAAATGCTTGTTTGCCACTTTCAGTGGCTGAAAAATTGATTGACCTCTCCTGTGATGAGGCACTGAAGCTGAGATACTCTGAACAACCTCTTGCAAACTTCTGGATCTCGGTTCAACAGGAATACCCAGACTTGTCATCTGCTGCATTGAAGGTGCTGACGCCATTTACATCGGGATCCGGATTGAAAGTCGACAGTAACTAGGTCGACAATGTCAAAAGGTCGACATGTTCTAGGTCGACAGGTCAAAAGGTCGACATGAGTTTTTCACAATTTTTTTCTTTATTTGAAGTTTCATACTTAACGATCCACGTGGTAATCTGTGCCGAGCGAAGCGAAGGCACCATGCCCGAAGCATGGCGAGCGAAGCGAGCCATGCGAGGGGACGCGGTGCACTAATTGGGGTTCCCGGTCACTCTACGAAGAAAACGACACCAAAATAACATTAAAAACTCATGTCGACCTTTTGACCTGTCGACCTAGAACAATTTTGTCTGCTTTTATCTGTTTATCAAGCAGTCTTGGTGTGATTTCTTTCTGTATAATTGGCTGACCGCTCAAAATAAAGAATTCTTTAAAAAAAAAAAAGGAAAGTATCATGTTCTCTACATTTGTGCATTTATTTTGTAAGGAAAAAAAATCACCAGGTCTTCAAAATAAAGTGTTAGACTTATAAATATATATGGATATTGTTCGGCAGTAACTTGCTGGGGTCACAGAAAAAAATGTTTTATCAGATGGGGTCCCAGAGCAAAATAGTTTGAGAACCCCTGTTCTACGGACTACGAGAAAAGGATTTACCGGTAGGTAATTAAAATCCTATTTTCTCTTACATCATAGAGGATACTGAGGTCCTCATTAGTACCATGGGGATGTACCAAAGCTCCCAAACTGGGTGGGAGAGTACAGAGGATCCTGCAGAACTGATTTACCACACTGAAGGTACTCAGAGGCCAAAGTATCGAACTTGTAGAACTTAGCAAACGTGTTCAAGCCTGACCACGTAGCTGCTCGGCAGAGCTGTAAAGCTGAGACACCCCGGGCAGCCGCCCAGGAAGAACCCACCAACCTTGTAGAGTGGGCCTGTACAGATCTTGGATCCAGCAGGCCTGCTGTAGAATAAAGCATGCTGGATAGTAAGCCTGATCCAGCAAGCAATAGACTGCTTTGAAGCAGGACACCCAATCTTATTGGGATCATAGAGCTCAAACAGCGAGTCAAATTTACTGTGATGAGCTGTCCGCTTCACATAGATCGTCAAAGCCCTTACAACATCCAAGGACTTTGAAGTAGCAGAAGTGTTGGTAACCACCGCCACAACAATAGGTTGGTTAATATGAAACGCAGACACCACCTTAGGAAGAAATTGCTGACGAGTTCTAAGTTCAGCTCTATCAAAAGCCAAGGCCAACAGTGTGACGGTCTTCCACGTAAGAAACTTTACGTCAGCGTCCTGTAAAGGCTCAAACCATTCCGACTGCAGGAACTGCAACATCACGTTGAGATCCCAAGGAACCGTAGGAGGCACAAAGGGCGGTTGGATGTGCAGAACCCACTTCAAAAATGTCTAAACCTATGGGAGAGAAGCCAATTGTTTCTGGAATAAAAATGGATAAGGCTGAAATCAGGACTTTTATGGAGTCCAAACGTAGGCCCACAGCCACACCTGACTGCAGAAAAATGAGAAAACGTCCCAGTAGAAATTCCACCGCAGGAAATTTCCTGTTCTCACACCAAGAGACGTATTTTCTTCCAAATACGGTTGTAATGTTTAGATGTTACCCCCTTCCTGGCTTGGATCAAGGTTGGAATAACCCTATCCGGGATCCCTTTCCGAGCTAGGATTTGCCGATCAACCTCCATGCCGGCAAACGTAGCTGTGGTAAGTCTCGATAGACGAACGGCCCCTGTTGTAGAAGATTCTCGCGAAGAGGTAGAGGTCACGGGTCCTCTAGGAGCATCTCCAGTAGATCCACGTACCAGGCCCGTTTTGGCCAGTCCAGAGCAATGAGAATTGCTTCCACCTTTTCCCTTTTTTATTCTTTTGAGAATCTTTATGATCAATGGAAGTGGTGGAAACACATATACCATCTGATAGACCCAAGGAGTCAACAGAGCATCCACCGCCACTGGTTGTGGGTCTCTCGACCTGGAACAATACCACTTGAGCTTCTTGTTGAGACGAGATGCCATCATGTCGATTTGTGGCATTCCCCACCGACTTGCCAAGCAGCCAAACACTTCCGGGTGAAGGCCCCACTCTCCTGGGTGGAGGTCTTGTCTGCTGAGGAAGTCTACTTCCCAGTTGTCTACTCCTGGGATGAAGGTTGCCGACAACACCACAGCATGTCTTTCCGCCCCGAGGAGAATCCTCGACACCTGACATTGGTGCTCTGCTCTTCGTTCCTCCCTCTCGGTTTATGTACATTACCGCCGTCACATTGTCCGACTGAACCTGAATGGCGTGATCTTGAAGAAGATGTGATGCCTGTAGAAGGGCGTTGTATATTGCCCTTAGTTCCAGAATGTTGATTGGAAGGATGGTTTCCTGACTTGACCATTGTCCTTGGAACTGTTCCCCCAGGTGACTGCTCCCCAACCTCTGAGGCTTGCGTCTGTGGTTAGCAGAATCCAATTTTTGAATCCCGGACCTTCGGCCCTCCTTCAGGTGAGAAGTGTGAAGCCACCACAGAAGAGAAATCCTGGCTTTTGGCGACAGATGGATACTCTGGTGTATGTGAAGATGCGATCCAGAACACTTGTCCAACAGATCCAGCTGGAAGGGCCTTGCGTAAAACCTCCTGTATTGTAGTGCCTCATAAGTAACATAGTAACATACATAGTAACATAGTATCTGAGGTTGAAAAAAGACAATTGTCCATCGAGTTCAACCTATTTGTGGTCTCCTATGAGACTACCATCTTCCCGAGGAGGCGAATGCATAGATGCACGATATCCGGGTTGGTTTTAGAACATCCCGTACCATCAACTGGATTAACAATGGCTTTTCTAAAGGAAGGAATACCTTCTGTGCTTCCGTATCCAGTATTATCCCCAAGAACGGAAGCCTGCGTGTTGGTTCCAGATGAGATTTTGGTAGGTTAAGAATCCACCCATTATCCTGGAGTAGTCGGGTTGAGGGGGCAGTGTTGTCCTACAACCTCTCCCTGGATGGTGCTTTTATCAGCAGATAGTCCAGGTACGGTATTATGTTCACTTCTTGTTTGCGGAGGAGAATCATCATCTCTGCCATTATCTTGGTAAACACCCTCAGTGCCGTAGAGAGGCCAAATGGCAGGGCCTGGAACTAGTAGTGAGAATCCTGTAATGCAAACCTTAGATAAGCCTGATGAGACGGCCAAATCAGAATATGAAGGTATGCATCCTTGATATCCAGAGACACCAAGAATTCCCCCTCTTCCAGGCCTGAGATCACCACTCTCAGAGACTCCATCTTGAACATGGAACACCCGTAAGTACGGGTTCAACGACTTGAGGTTTAAAATGGGCCTTACCGAACCGTCCTGTTCGGGACCACAAACAGGTTGGAATAATAACCCTGGTTTTGCAGCTGAAGCGGAACTAGAACAATGACCTGAGTCTGTACCAGTTTTTGAATTGCTACCTGTAAAGTCATACTTGCTTCTTGAGAAGCTGGTAAGCCTTATTTGAAGAATCTGTGAGGTGGGAGTTCCTGGAACTCCAGTCTGTAGCCCTGGGCGATAAGATCTTTGACCCAGGAATCCTGGCATGATGTTGCACATATGTGACTGAAATATCATAATCGGGCTTCCAGGCAGTGTGGTCCGTCATGCTGAAGGCTTAGAAGAAGCAGAACCGGGGTTCTGTTCCTATGAACCTGCAGTTGCTGGGTTTACCTCTATTGCCTTTGAATGCCATAGAAGAACCTTTGGTTTTATTTTTTACATTTTGCTGTCCGAAATGACGGCAGTGTTGGAGCAGAGGTTTTCCTAGCTGGGGGGGCTGCGGAAGGAAGGTATGTAGACTTACCCGCCCGTAGCCTTGGAAACTCACATATCCAGTTCAGCTCCAAAAAGGGCCTCACCTGTAAATGGTAGGATTTCCACGCCTTTCCTGGAATCCACAGTCCACTGGCATAGCCATAGGCCTCTGAGTGCTGACACTGCCATTGGGCGTGCATTGAGCAAACCTATTTCTTTCTACCATAAAGCTTGCAGAGTCCTGTATATGCTGTAGGAGTAAAACTATCTCCCCTGGATAAGGAATCTAACTCGTCAATTAGGTTACCTGACCATTTAGCAATGGCCCTGGTGATCCATGCACAAGCAATAGTGGGTTTCTGGGCCACCCCAGCAGCTGTGTACAGGAATTTGAGAGTGTTCTCAATTTTGCGGTCAGCCATGTCCTTTAAGGAGGCTGCCCCAAGGACAGGTAAGACTATATTATGTGACAACCTAAATACCGATGCGTCAACAATCGTTGGGTTTTCACATTTTTTTCTATCATCCTGAGGAAAAGGGAAGGATATGAATAATCTCTTAGGGATCTGAAACTATCAGGATTAACCCAGGTTTCTTCAAACAGGGAATGCCACACTTTTGATACAGGAAAAGTAGCAGGGTATTTATTTTTTACATTAAAATAAGACACCTTATCTTACTCTGTCACCTTATCAGGAATTTGAAGAACGTCTCTAATAGCTTCTATCAGAGCCTGTACCCCCTGCATCTGACACGTTGTGATCTGAGCCAGTGTATGCTTTTGTGGACAAAAGGTAGGGGTCTGAGACGCTGGTATGGGAGCTGAATCTCTATTCATCAGGTCATCCACAGACTGTCTTAAGTATTGCGTCTCTTTCTCATTCTGGGATAATTTATTAGAAATATTCAAGATCATCCCTTTTAGAGAATCCAACCATGCTGGTTCGGAACCACTAGCCTGAGAATGTGTACTATCCTGAGTACATTGTAGTGATCCCCCTGGGGAAGAAAAACTCTGCGGTGCATGAAACGCACTCCTTAGACATTGTAATGCGAAAGTACACACACGAGATAGGTTAAGCACAGTTATCCCACACAGAGCCCTTCTAGGGAGAAACACAGAGTAAGATGGTGCCAGCCACACAGCGCCCTTCTTGCTAAAGCTTAAGCCTAGCTGAGTCGCAGACTAAATACCCTTAATAAGGCATCAATACTCTTATACTGCTCCCCCCCCTTGTTATGACCCCCTGGTACCGCTGAGGTAATCTGGAGTCCTTGTGGAGGAGCTGTGCTTCTCTGCCAGTCTGTGCAGTGAAAGCTGCAGAGGGAAAATGGCTCTGGATCCACTCATAGTGAAGCCCCGCCTCCTTAACGGCACGCGGTCATCGCGTTTTTTTATACCGGCTGAGCATATATGGTTTGCTTTATAGTGGGTTAGTACCCCTGTAAGCCTTACTGCCAGTGCGGGTATTGTTAGTTGTGGCTTAAGCTCGCCCCTCACAGTGGAACACACATATACACTGCATGTATCTGAAGCCTGGAGCCGCAGCCTGCCCGTCAGCACTGCGCTCCTACCCTCATGCCACCATTTCAGCTGGCGACCCGCTAAACAGGATGCCAGCTTCCTACTCTCCACTCTTCTTACTTCTGGCTCTGTTAGGGGTGGTGGCGTGCTGCGGGAATGTACGGTCGGGCTTGCGGATAGTTCCCTCAGGAGCTCGGTGTCCTGTCAGCGGGGAACAGGACCATTAACCCTAAAGGAGGTTGGGCCACCCCCCCTAAGTCCCACAAAGCAGGCATGCTGGTACCAACCAGACCTGCCTGAAAACAACAAACAGAAAAATAAATGCAGAAAACTCTTCAGGAACTTCGCTAAGTGTAACTGGCTCCACCGGAAACATTTTCTAAACCGAGTGTGGTAGGAGGGGCATAGAGGGAGGAGCCAGCCCACACTTTCAAATTCTTAAAATGCCCATGGCTCCTAGTGGACCCGTCTATACCCCATGGTACTAATGAGGACCCTAGTATCCTCTAGGACGCAAGAGAAATTGTATTTCTAGTGACGTGACAGGCGTCTTGGGAGGCTATCACTAATGCTTTTAAACTCAGACTATAAGCCAGACATCACTTCATCTGAAATGCAGAATGTCCCCCCAAAAAAGTCAGTGGCGCAGTAAAGTTACACCGAATCTGCAAAGGATTTAAAGCAATAATCTATTCTTTTGTGTCAGAAAAGCGGACAAAAATAATGCAATAATTTCTAACAAAAAGTCACCACTAAGCCCAAAAAGAAAAAAAACACGTGAATTTTGAATAAAGAAAGTTTATGAAAAGACAATTACAGGTGTGATCATCAAGTATCCATTTAAGTGTGTGTGTTATCCCCCCCCCCCCACACACACACAAAAAAAGCCCCTGCGCCTTCCCGTCATCTACACTGTGCAGAATATAATGGCAAGAAGTGACTATGCGCAATGTGTTTGTCCACGGGGCGTTCACATTTTTGTAAATAACAGCACATTATTGTGTCCACCAATTAATATGGTCAGAACTCAAATAATGATTTGAACACATATGAAGTTTCAATCACAGAGTCGTTTCCCTTTCAGAATGATTAAGACGCTATGTACATATATATTGATTTGATCATACTGGCAGTGCTGCACTTTTAATATAGTATATGGGCCCTCATTCCGAGTTGATCGTTCGCTAGCTGCTTTCAGCACCATTGCACACGCTAGGCCGCCGCCCTCTGGAAGTGTTTCTTAGCTTAGCAGAATAGCGAACGAAAGATTAGCAGAATTGCTTGAAAAGTAGCTCCAGACCTACTCCTAGATTGCGATCACTGCAGACAGTTTAGTTCCTGCACAAACACACCCTGCGTTCTGCCAGCCACTCCTGCGTTTTAGCCTGACACGCCTGCGTTTTTTAGCACACTCCCGGAAAACGGTCTGTTGCCGCCCAGAAACACCCACTTCCTGTCAATCACACACCGATCAGCAGAGCGACTGAAAAGCGTTGCTCGCCTCTGTGTAAAATTGCTTAGTTTTGTGTGAAAGTACTTGGCGCGTGCGCCCTGCGGCCCATACGCAAAACAGACGGTTTTTAGCCTGATCACTATGCTGCAAAAAACGGCAGCGAGCGATCAACTTGAAATGAGGGCCATTGTTAGCAATCGGTACGTGCTAACCGGAGATAAGGAATTGTCAATGATGTCTACTATGGCTCCCCCTGGGTGGCGAGAATCAAACAGGATCCAACCTGTATGAAGTGGAATTTAGTAAAAGAATAAAGATAAAGAAACTTTCATGTGAAATCCTAAATTATCCCTGCACAAAGATATGTCAAGGACAGGGCGAGGGTCACCTCTGTGCACCAACGGCTGATGTCCCCGCACTAGACTATAAATAGCTTAAGCCATTAAAAAGATAACGTTCCTTGTAGCTTGTCATCACTGATTAGCACCGGTTCAAGAGTTTATTATACAATTCAATTACTGTCATCTAAAGCAGAGGTTCTCAAACTCGGTCCTCAGGACCCCACACAGTGCATGTTTTGCAGGTAACCCAGCAAGTGCACAGGTGTATTAATTACTCACAGACACATTTTAAAAGGTCCACAGGTGGAGCTAATTATTTCACTTGTGATTCTGTGAGGAGACCTGCAAAACATGCACTGTGTGGGCCCCTGAGGACCGAGTTTGAGAACCCCAGATCTCAAGTATAAAATCCCCATGTATGGTTATGTAGCCCATCAAGCACTTGTATAAACCAATCAAAACATTTTTTTTTATAGCTTATAATAGGGAGACGGCCTTCGGGAACACACCTGACTGGACATGCCGAATGAAGATTGGTGTATAATGTAACCATCCACAGACGTAGTATATAAGGGTTACACATTTCTCAGTGGAGCCTCGGCCATTATTTTTAATCCGTGGCTTAGAAACGTACAGTTAACCACAGATAACGGGCAGAGTTTGTTGTGGTCATAAAAGAATTCAAGTTTCTGGATTTCCATATCAGCGACTGCTAAGAGTCCATACGGTTCATCGACAACTTGCACTTTATACCCCAAATGTCCCGATTCTTCTTGGGGCCTGTGGTGGGCCGGGCGACGGTGCTGAAGTAAGAACAGTTTATCTTAACGTGAGGGAGTGACTCATTGAGCAGCTGTATGGAGCTGTCCGTCACTATACCATACACGCTGAGCGTCTGCAGGGGCATGTGTTTTCCCAGCTCGCTGCAAGGAGAGAAATGTCATAACAGTGCCACGGACATACAGACACTAAAGGGACGACAAATGGTACAACATATCATACAGTTGTCAAATGCATATAATACATATTAGAGAAGGTTCTTACAGCAGTGTTGCAGGACAGATCTGGTAGCAGCGACTGAGGCCGAGATGCTGAAGGTGAAGGAGCTGGTGGAACACTGATAAGCAATCGGAGGTCAGCATTACACTATCACTGTGGAGAGAAAGTTCATCAGACGGATCCCCTGTGCTACAGACTCATGTCACATTCACCCAGTTTAACACCACCCCAAACAAAACCTGGGAGAACTCAAGAGAGCAGCAGCAATCTGACGCCTTTGTATCCACCGATACGTATGCTCCGCTGTGTAACGGTAATGGAATGGAAGCGTAGACATGAATTCCCCTACCAACTAAGGAGCTGTGGACCCAGTAGGTATTGTCTGGCTGCAGTCTAGTGCTGTGTGTGTTCTGCATTACTAACTGATGTTCTGTTACTGACGTGTGTGTGTGTGTGTGTGTCTCTGTCTGGCCGCAATCGATTACTGTGTGTTCTGTGTTATGGATTGGCATCTCTTTGTATTATCTCTCTACTATATATCTGTGTGTCTGTCTGTCTTATAGTTGTGTCTTCATTTGTCCTTACAGAGTAAATGCTATATTATGTAATTTCAGTATATTATTTATACTTGAATCCTAATATCTGTATTGATTATAACTGTATGACCTAGTAATTTTTGGAACTGCCCACTTGGTACAAATAAAAAAGATGTACTTTGATAATAATCTGTCTGACTAATAAATTATTTGCTAAACCTATAGGCTTTGTTCTAGGTCGCTCTTACAAGGACTATCCCTGGGTCTGAGTGCTTTAGTATTTTGACCTAATGAAATGCTTAGTTTTGGATAAACATTGGGATATGAGGTAGCGTCAGCGGATTGGTACCAACGATCAAAAGCTTTCGGCCTCCCAGAATGCAACAGGCCAGTTCCCTATATCCCCGCCTCTTGGCTCAGGCAACTCAGTTGCTTTCCCAAAGCTCAAGGCAGGAGCATCAAAGAGAGCCCTAATCAGGCGAGAACACACATGGACACCCCTTTCCCCATCAGAAGCGAGAGGTTAGTAGGTGAAAGGATCCTCAAATCAGGTGCGTCAGGGTGGGATCCCTGTGGACTTAAGAGAAATAGAGTTATCGTCGGTAAGTCTACCATAACCACGTATTTCTAATGCAGGGTCCACAGATTTACCACAGGATAAACATTGGGATGTCCTAAAGCAAATTTTAGTGGAGGGGACGCTCTGATTGGACAGGAGAATCCTTCGCCTGAATGCAGCATCCTGAGAGGCAAAGGTATCAAAGGCAAAATGTCTAAATAATGTGTTAATGGAAGACCATGTGGCTGCCTTACATATCTGTTCAACTGAAGCGCCATGTTGTGCTGCCCATGACGGCTCTACCTTACGAGTAGAGTGAGCGGAGACATTAGCCGGAATAGGGAGATAAGCATGAGAATATGCTTCTGAAGTAGTCATCCGAAGCCACCTCGCCAGTGTCTGCTTGTCAGCAGGCCATCCTCTCTTGTGAAATCCGTAGAGAACGAAGAGAGTGCTTCTTTCTGATGGCACTTGTATGATCTACGTAGATCCTTAAAACACGGACTACGTCCAATGATGCATCTCCCACAGAAAGATCAGGCCGTTAAAAAGCCAGTACTACAATTTCTTCGTTAAGGTGGAATTTAGACACCACCTTCGGAAGATACCCAGATTTGGTTCTGGGAACTGCTCTATCTGGATGAAATATCAGAAAAGGAAGGCGACATAACAATGCCCCTAAGTCTGAAACTCTTCTACCTGAAGTAATAGCCAGTAGAAAGAGAACTTTAGCTGTCAACCATTTAAGATGCACTTGCTTCAGATGGGGCAACTTGAAGCACCTGTAGGACTAGACTTCAATCCCAAGAAGCTGTAGGAGGAACAAAAGGAGGTTGGATGTGAAGCATTCCTTGGAAAAAACTGTGCACATCCTGTAGGTTAGCAATTTTCTTTTGAAACCATAGAGTCAACGCTGACACCTGAACTCTCCAGGAAGTCACCCGTAGACCTTTGTCCATTCTGAAAAACCTGTCACTGGACCATTGAATGCAGGCTTGCAATATTCAGTAATAAATGAGGGTTGAGGATGGTTTCCTTGCTCTGAGCATTGTTTGAAATACCTGTTGTGAGAATACTCTTGCTCTCAGGATGGAAGTCTCAAGAGCCACGCCGTCAAAGATAGCCGATTCAGGTACTTGTAAGAGCAAGGACCCCGAGACAGATCTGGACGTTGAAGGAGTAGGAACGGAGTATCCACCGACAGCCTCTGCAGATCTGTGTACCAATGTCTTCTAGGCCAAGCAGGAGCTATTAGTATCACGACACCCTTTACTTTTTACACCTTTCGCATCACCATGGGCAACAGGGTGATCGATGGAAACACATAGGCCAGACGAACGTCCCATCTTACGGACAGGGCATCCACAAAGGTCGCACTGGGGATCCTTTGTCCTTTACCTGAATGAACAAACTTTGTTGTTCTGACGGGAAGCCATGAGATCTAGTTCCGGTAACCCCCACTTGCCCAAAGTTTAGTAGACCTCGGACTGTAAAGCCCTTTCGTCTGCATGAATGGCGTGTCGACTGAGAAAATCCACTTCCCATTCCATTTGGAAAGTATCAGACGTTGTAGAGGCCTTAAATGGAACTGAGCATACTCCACCATGTCGAATGTCATCACCATAGATCCCATCACACGCATCGCTGCGTGAATGGATACCCTTTGACTGTGAAGCAGCTCCTGAATCCTCGACTGAATTTTGGATATTTTGTTCCGAGGTAAAATTACTCTCTGAAGACCCGAATCCAATACAGTCCCCAAGTGTGTCTTCCGTTGTGACGGAACCAGGGACGGCATTCCCAATTTATGAGCCAACCGTGTCTCTGCAAACAAGCTATTGTCTGTTGCAGATGACACTGAAGCAATTCCTGGATTGCGCCAGGATTAATAAATCGTCACGGTATGGAAAAAATCCTTATCCCCTGACAACGGAGATAAGCTTCCATTACCATCGTCTGCAGATCCATTCTGCAGTCCCTCCATCGGTTACCTGTATTCTACCGATTTCAATATAAAATACTTTTACTCACACACAAGGCCATTAACCAAACTACGCCAACGTATATCACTTCGCTTATCTCAAAATATCTCCCAACTCGACCTCTTCGCTCTTCACAAGACCTGCCTCTCTCACCCACTCATTACTCGCTCCCACTCACGATTGCAGGACTTTCATCGGGCTGCACCCACTCTGTGGAATGCCCTACCACGCACAATAAAATTCTCCTCTAGTCTCCAAACCTTCAAGCGTTTCCTGGAAACTCACCAAGAATATCAAATTCCAGAACCGCCCACATAACTTTCATACACCTTCCTATCAAATTGCATCCACAGTCCACACATATCCTCACATCTTCTCATTCTTCACTCTCCCTTCCTCTTGACCCTGGTTCATCATTGCTGTATGACCATATCATTCAGCCCACCAAGAACCTTTGCAATCTGGCGGACAACTATGCAATAGATAGCACCTATCCTTGTGTATCCATGCCTATTTCCCTATAGATTGTAAGCAGGACTTTCCTACCTCTATGACTGTTTATTACCCAGTTTTGTTATATCATTGTTATTTCCAATTGTAAAGCGCAACGGAATTTGCTGCACTATATAACAAACTGTTAATAAATAAATAACCACTATAATTTTGGTGAATACTCTTGGAGCTGTGGCCAGTCCGGGTGTGGTATAAAAGATAGCAGTGATTGCAAAAACGCGCTATAGCGCGTTTTTTACCCGTTTTTGAAGACATGGGACTCCAGTTTACAAAGTGGGCGGGTCCCCGGGGACGCGCTCCTCATTCCGCCAATCTGTAAGGGGGATTTGTTTAACTGACATGCAGGCCTCGTGCTGAATGATATAAAGAGGAGGTGGAGCCAGTTTCCCCTCCTCTTTGGCGCCAGGCTGCTTGCAGAGGAAGGGTGACTCGGTGTCCGTAAGTTTATAGTGCGGATGGGGGACGGGGGTTTCCACAGGGACTCGGAGAGGTGCTGGCAATTATGTGCAGGGATCGGAGTCCGTGATCTAGTGGGTAAAGCTGGGCAAAGTGCCTGGGGCTTCCCGCGGTGCCGTCTGAGGCAGTGGCCGCGCTACCGCTCTTGCTTTGAGAGAACACATCAAAGGCAAGAGCGGTAGCGCGGCCACTGCCTCAGACGGCACCGCGGGAAGCCCCAGGCACTTTGCCCAGCTTTACCCACTAGATCACGGACTCCGATCCCTGCTGACGTGTGGTGCGTTCGAATCCCGTCAGTCAGTCCGCTATGGCCACCCGGTGAAGTATGGTGGCGGTATTACGTATAGCTGCGGCCGTGACTAACACGTGTGAGTGTCTGCCTGGGTTTGTTATGGGGTCCGGGGTTCCCGCGGCGACGGTGCAGCTGGTGCAGGGACTCAAGTAGGAAGTGGTCGGTGACTACTAGCTCCTTTATTGCAGCTGTAAAGGTTCCCTGGCTGGCGTCTTCGGAGGGAGGGGGGCTGGAGCTGTGGTCGGCTGTGTTTTTCCCCATCACCAAAGGTGATGTGATGGATTGCCTGATAGTTTGGGGGGGGGGGGGGGGGGGGGGTGGAGAGGAGGAAGAGAGAGAGAGAGGGGGGGGGGGGGGGGGGGAGGAGAGGAGGAAGAGAGAGAGGGGGAAGCAAGTGGGAGAAGAGAACTACTGGCTGCCAGAACGCTGTGGGTCCCACAGTGAGATAGAGGGGGCTGGTGACTGATTTTGCGGACACTGTTAATTGGGGCAACTCTTGTGGGTGACCCCAATTAACTTTGCACAGCCAATCAGGAGAGTGCCATGACATGGCGCTCCCTGATTTGCTGGAGGGACCTTCACTGACAGAAGTCATGGGGGTCCCGCAAGTCGGGGATAGGGGTTCCATGTGTAAACATGGAACCCCTTTAAGTGCGTGGTTCGGGTTATTCGTTTTTTTTTTTTTTTTTTAAACAAGTCCCTGGATTACAACATTAAAGAGGACCGATCTACACACTATAACGTGCTCTACCTGGCGCAGTGTGTGTAACGTGCTCTACCTGGCGCAGTGTGTGTAACGTGCTCTACCTGGCGCAGTGTGTGTAACGTGCTCTACCTGGCGCAGTGTGTGTAACGTGCTCTACCTGGCGCAGTGTGTGTAACGTGCTCTACCTGGCGCAGTGTGTGTAACGTGCTCTACCTGGCGCAGTGTGTGTAACGTGCTCTACCTGGCGCAGTGTGTGTAACGTGCTCTACCTGGCGCAGTGTGTGTAACGTGCTCTACCTGGCGCAGTGTGTGTAACGTGCTCTACCTGGCTCAGTGTGTGGTGTGTAACGTGCTCTACCTGGCTCAGTGTGTGTACGTGCTCTACCTGGCTCAGTGTGTGTAACGTGCTCTACCTGGCGCAATGTGCATATTGTCAGCTACCTGGTGCAATATGTATAATATGCTCTGCCTGGCGCTAAGTATATAACGTGCTCTGCCTGGCGCTAATAACGTGCTCTACCTGGAGCAATATGTATAACGTGCTCTACCTGGTGCAGTGTGTATAGGAGGTTCTACCTGGTGCAATGTGTATAAGCGGCACTACTGTGTGGTATAATGTGAATTGGTACTATTATGTGGCCACGCCCCCTCTCGATTAAGCCACGCCCCTAATTTTTTTTACGCGCGCTGCCTATACTTAAGGTTCTAGGAGATAGAGAACCAATTCACTTTCTGCCAAGGGGCACCAAAATGTCTAGTTACAGCTCTGGTACGGGGTGTCCTGCATGCTACACAGCCCAGCAGCACTGTCACCCCCATCCCCCCCCCCCCTTGCAACAAGATTAATAAAAACCTTCATTACGATGGGACCCAGAAAAGGACCGGTAGGACCCCAATTTTTAAAAGTGAGGGGTCCCTGGGACCCACTTTTTTTTTGGCTCAGCGCGATCACTGAGATAGTGTCTAGTTAGACAGTCAATAGACACCATATGTTAGACAGACATTAGGTTGACAGGGTCAAAAGGTCGACATGGTCAAAAGGTCGTCATGAAAAAGGTAGACACCATGTTTTTTGCATTTTTGTGGATAGGTTTGTCATCTGGGACCCCCAATTGTTAAAAGGCATACCCTCGCGGGGCTCGCTGCGCTCGTCACAAGGTTTATAACCAACTCTATGCCGACATGGATAGAGAAGGTATGAAATAGTCCAAAAACATGTTAAAATAATAAAAAATAAAAAAACATTTGTCTATCTTTTTTATGTCGACCAGTTTCATGTCGACCTTTTGACCCTTTGTACTGTCTACCTTTTTCAGGTCGACATTTTGACCCCGTCGACCTAATGTCTGCCTAACATATGGTATCTATCTATTGACTGTCTAACTAGACACTGTCTATCTATCAACCGGATACCGGCCAGTGAAAATGGAAGGGCCTGGAACTGAAAGTGTTGCTGGAGGATAGCAAACCCGAGATAGCACTGATGGGACTGTGCTATAGCTTCTGACCTAGAAACAGGTTGGAATAAAAACCTTGTCCTCATTGTGCAGGAGGAACTGGAATTATCACTCCTGATTGAAGAAACTTCTGAACTGCCTCTTGCAAAGTCCTGCCCTTCGTTTCCACTAAAAATGGGCTGGTACAAACAAAACCTTTGTGGAAGGTGTTTCTTGAAGGCAAATGCATAACCGCGAGATACCGCTTCTTGCACTCAGGCATCTGTCGTGGACTGCTGCCAGATCTGTGCAAAATGAAGAAGTCTGCTTCCCACCCTGGAATCCCCCAGGTGGAGGCCCGCACCATCAGGCTGATGGCTTATCTTCTGGCTTAGAAGCCAGCCCTCTGGTAGCCCAATGCTTTTTAGTCTTACTAGACTTGTCAGATTGAGACTGTTTGCCATAACCCTTTCCCTTAGCTTTTCCCCTTTCGAAAGTGCCGAAAAGCTGGAAATTTAGGTTTGGATTTGTGTGTGGAAGGAAACTTCACTTTCTTGGAGTCCGCTTCAGACTCTAAAAATAAGAATTTACTTACCGATAATTCTATTTCTCGGAGTCCGTAGTGGATGCTGGGGTTCCTGAAAGGACCATGGGGAATAGCGGCTCCGCAGGAGACAGGGCACAAAAAGTAAAGCTTTAGGATCAGGTGGTGTGCACTGGCTCCTCCCCCTATGACCCTCCTCCAAGCCTCAGTTAGGTACTGTGCCCGGACGAGCGTACACAATAAGGAAGGATTTATGAATCCCGGGTAAGACTCATACCAGCCACACCAATCACACTGTACAACCTGTGATCTGAACCCAGTTAACAGTATGATAACAGCGGAGCCTCTGAAAAGATGGCTCACAACAATAACAACCCGATTTTTGTAACTATGTACAAGTAATGCAGATAATCCGCACTTGGGATGGGCGCCCAGCATCCACTACGGACTCCGAGAAATAGAATTATCGGTAAGTAAATTCTTATTTTCTCTATCGTCCTAGTGGATGCTGGGGTTCCTGAAAGGACCATGGGGATTATACCAAAGCTCCCAAACGGGCGGGAGAGTGCGGATGACTCTGCAGCACCGAATGAGAGAACTCCAGGTCCTCCTTAGCCAGGGTATCAAATTTGTAGGATTTTACAAACGTGTTTGCCCCTGACTAAATAGCCGCTCGGCAAAGTTGTAAAGCCGAGACCCCTCGGGCAGCCGCCCAAGATGAGCCCACCTTCCTTGTGGAATGGGCATTTACATATTTTGGCTGTGGCAGGCCTGCCACAGAATGTGCAAGCTGAATTGTATTACACATCCAACTAGCAAAAGTCTGCTTAAAAGCAAGAGCACCCAGTTTGTTGGGTGCATACAGGATAACAGCAAGTCAGTTTTCCTGACTCCAGCCGTCCTGGAACCTATATTTTCAGGGCCCTGACCACATCTAGCAACTTGGAGTCCTCCAAGTCCCTAGTAGGCGCAAGACACCACAATAAGCTGGTTCAGGTGAAACACTGACACCACCTTAGGGAGAGAACTGGGGACGAGTCCGCAGCTCTGCCCTGTCCGAATGGACAAACAGATATGGGCTTTTTTGAGAAAAAAACCACCAATTTGACACTCGCCTGGTCCAGGCCAGGTCCAAGAGCATGTTCACTTTTCATGTGAGATGCTTCAAATCCACAGATTTGACTGGTTTTAAACCAATGTGTTTTGAGGAATCCCAGAACTACGTTGAGATCCCACAGTGCCACTGGAGGCACAAAAGGGGGTTGTATATGCAATACTCCCTTGACAAACTTCTGGACTTCAGGAACTGAAGCCAATTCTTTCTGGAAGAAAAATCGACAGGGCCGAAATTTGAACCTTAATGGACCCCAATTTGAGGCCCATAGACACTCCTGTTTGCAAGAAATGCAGGAATCGACCGAGTTGAAATTTCTTCGTGGGGCCTTCCTGGCCTCACACCACGCAACATATTTTCGCCACATGTGGTGATAATGTTGTGCGGTCACCTCCTTTCTGGCTTTGACCAGGGTAGGAATGACCTCTTCCTGAATGCCTTTTCCCTTAGGATCCGGCGTTCCACCGCCATGCCGTCAAACGCAGCTGCGGTAAGTCTTGGAACAGACATGGTACTTGCTGAAACAAGTCCCTTCTTAGCGGCAGAGGCCATAAGTCCTCTGTGAGCATCTCTTGAAGTTCCGGGTACCAAGTCCTTCTTGGCCAATCCGGAGCCATGAGTATAGTTCTTACTCCTCTACGTCTTATAATTCTCAGTACCTTAGGTATGAAAAGCAGAGGAGGGAACACATAAACCGACTGGTACACCCATGGTGTCACTAGAGCGTCCACAGCTATCGCCTGAGGGTCCCTTGACCTGGCGCAATATCTTTTTAGCTTTTTGTTGAGGCGGGACGCCATCATGTCCACCTGTGACCTTTCCCAACGGTTTACAATCCATTTGGAAGACTTCTGGATGAAGTCCCCACTCTCCCGGGTGGAGGTCGTGCCTGCTGAGGAAGTCTGCTTCCCAGCTGTCCACTCCCGGAATGAACACTGCTGACAGTGCTAACACGTGATTTTCCGCCCATCGGAGAATCCTTGTCGCTTCTGCCATCGCCATCCTGCTTCTTGTGCCGCCCTGTCGGTTTACATGGGCCACCGCCGTGATGTTGTCTGACTGGATCAGTACCGGTTGGTTTTGAAGCAGGGGTCTTGCCTGACTTAGGGCATTGTAAATGGCCCTCAGTTCCAGAATATTTATGTGAAGGGAAGTCTCCTGGCTTGACCATAGTCCTTGGAAGTTTCTTCTCTGTGTGACTGCCCCCCAGCCTCGAAGGCTGGCATCCGTGGTCACCAGGACCCAGTCCTGTTTGCCGAATCTGCGGCCCTCTTGAAGATGAGCACTCTGCAGCCACCACAGCAGAGACACCCTGGTCCTTGTAGACAGGGTTATCAACCGATGCATCTGGAAATGCGATCCGGACCCCTTGTCCAACAGGTCCCACTGAAAAGTTCTTGCATGGAACCTGCCGAATGGAATTGCTTCGTAGGAAGCTACCATCTTTCCCAGGACTCGCTTGCAGTGATGCACAGACACCTGTTTTGGTTTCAGGAGGCCTCCCACTAGAGAGGACAGATCCTTGGCTTTCTCCTCCGGGAGAAACTTTTTTCTGGTCTGTGTCCAGAACCATCCCCAGGAACAGTAGACGTGTCGTAGGGACCAGCTGTGACTTTGGAATATTTAGAATCCAACCGTGCTGTTGTAGCACCTCCTGAGACAGTGCTACCCCGACCAACAACTGCTCCCTGGACCTCGCCTTTATCAGGAGATAGTCCAAGTATGGGATAATTAAAACTCCCTTCCGCCGAAGGAGTATCATTATTTCGGCCATTACCTTGGTAAATACCCTCGGTGCCGTGGAGAGACTGAACGGCAACGTCTGGAATTGGTAACGACAATCCTGTACCACAAATCTTTGGTACTCCTGGTGAGGATGGTAAATGGGGACATGCAGGTAGGCATCCTTGATGTCCAGAGATACCATGTAATCCCCCTCGTCCAAGCTTGCAATAACCGCCCTGAGCGATTCCATCTTGAACTTGAATTTTTTTATATGTGTGTTCAAGGATTTCAAATTTAAAATGGGTCTCACCGAACCGTCCGGTTTCGGTACCACAAACATTGTGGAATAGTAACCCCGTCCTTGTTGAAGGAGGGGCACCTTGACTATCACCTGCTGGGAATACAGCTTGTGTATTGCCTCTAACACCGCCTCCCTGCCTGAGGGAGTTGTTGGCAAGGCAGACTTGAGGAAAATGGCAGGGGGGGGGGGGGGAAGACGTCTCGAATTCCAGCTTGTACCCCTGAGATACTACTTGAAGGATCCAGGGATCCACCTGTGAGCGAGCCCACTGATTGCTGAAGTTTTTGAGACGGGCCCCCACCATCTCTGGCTCCACCTGTGGAGCCCCAGCGTCATGCTGTGGACTTAGAGAAAGCGGGGGAGGGCTTTTGCTCCTGGGAACTGGCCTTCTGCTGCAGCTTTTTTCCTCTACCTCTGGGCAGAAAGGACGCGCCTTTAACCCGCTTGCCCTTATGGGGCCGAAAGGACTGTACCTGATAATACGGTGCTTTCTTTGGCTGTGAGGGAACATGGGGTAAAAATGCTGACTTCCCAGCTGTCGCTGTTGAAACTAGGTCCGAAAGACCATCCCCGAACAACTCCTCACCCTTATAAGGCAAAACTTCCATGTGCCTTTTAGAATCTGCATCTCCTGTCCACTGCCGGGTCTATAACCCACTCCTGGCAGAAATGGACATTGCACTTATTTTAGATGCCAGCCGGCAAATATCCCTCTGTGCATCTCTCATGTATAAGACTGCGTCTTTTATATGCTCTACGGTAAGCAATATAGTGTCCCTGTCTAGGATATCAATATTTTCAGACAGGGAATCTGACCACGCAGCTGCAGCACTGCACATCCATGCTGAAGCAATAGCTGGTCTCAGTATAATACCGGTATGTGTATATATAGACTTCAGGATAGCCTCCTGTTTCCTATCAGCAGGCTCCTTCAGGGCGGCCGTATCCGGAGACAGTAGTGCCACCTTCTTTGACAAGCGTGTGAGCGCTTTATCCACTCTAGGGGATGTCTCCAAACGTGACCTATCCTCTGGCGGGAAAGGGTACGTCATTAGTAACCTTTTAGAATTTACCAATTTCTTATCGGGGGAAGCCCACGCTTCTTCACACTCCTCATTTAACTCATCAGATGGGGGAAAAACCACTGGTAGTTTTTTCTCCCCAAACATAATACCCTTTTTTGTGGTAGTTGCGGTAATATCAGAAATGTGCAACACATTTTTCATAGCCTCAATCATGTAACGTGTGGCCCTATTGGAAGTTACATTAGTCTCCTCGTCGTCGACACTGGAGTCAGTATCCGTGTCGACATCTGTGTCTGCCATCTGAGGTAGCGGGCGTTTTAGAGCCCCTGATGGCTTTTGAGACGCCTGGGCAGGCACGGGCTGAGAAGCCGGCTGTCCCATATTTGGTATGTCGTCAAATCTTTTATGTAAGGAGTTGACACCTTCACGTAATTCCTTCCATAAGTCCATCCACTCAGGTGTCGGCCCCGCAGGAGGTGACATCACATTTATTGGCATCTGCTCCGCCTCCACATAAGCATGTCGACACAGCCGTACCGACACACCGCACACACACAGGGAATGCTCTGACAGAGGACAGGACCCCACAAAGCCCTTTGGGGAGACATAGAGAGAGAATGCCAGCACACACCAGAGCGCTATATAACACAGGGATAAACACTATACTGAGTGATTTTCCCTTATAGCTGCTTATATATCTATTACTGCGCCTAAATTTAGTGCCCCCCCATCTCTTTTTTACCCTTTTGTAGTCTGAAACTGCAGGGGAGAGCCTGGGAGCGATCCTTCCAGCGGAGCTGAGGGAAAATGGCGCCAGTGTGCTGAGGGAGCAAGCTCCGCCCCTTTTTCGGCTGACTTCTCCCGCTTTTTTCCGGAACTCTGGCAGGGGTATTTGTCACATATATAGCCTCTAGGACTATATATTGTGACTTTCTATGCCAGCCAAGGTGTTAATATTGCTGCTCAGGGCGCCGCCCCCCCCCCCCCCCCCCCATCAGTGACCGGAGTGTGAGGTGTGCATGAGGAGCAATGGCGCACAGCTGCAGTGCTGTGCGCTACCTTGTTGAAGACCAAAGTCTTCTGCCGCCGATTTTCCGGACCAACTTCTTGCTTCTGGCTCTGTAAGGGGGACGGCGGCGCGGCTACGGGACCGAACGATCGAGGTCGGGTCCTGTGTTCGATCCCTCTGGAGCTAATGGTGTCCAGTAGCCTAAGAAGCCCAAGCTAGCTGCAAGCAGGTAGGTTCGCTTCTTCTCCCCTTAGTCCCTCGTAGAAGTGAGTCTGTTGCCAGCAGATCTCACTGAAAATAAAAAAAACCTTAAATTTATTTTTTCTAGGAGCTCAGGAGAGTTCCTAGTGTGCATCCAGCTCAGCCGGGCACAAGATTCTAACTGAGGTCTGGAGGAGGGTCATGGGGGGAGGAGCCAGTGCACACCAGGTAGTCCTAAAGCTTTCTTTAGTTGTGCCCAGTCTCCTGCGGAGCCGCTATTCCCCATGGTCCTTACGGAGTCCCCAGCATCCACTAGGACGTCAGAGAAACAATAATAAGAATTTACTTACCGATAATTCTATTTCTCGTAGTCCGTAGTGGATGCTGGGGACTCCGTCAGGACCATGGGGAATAGCGGGCTCCGCAGGAGACAGGGCACATCTAAAAAGCTTTTTAGGTCACATGGTGTGTACTGGCTCCTCCCCCCATGACCCTCCTCCAAGCCTCAGTTAGGTACTGTGCCCGGACGAGCGTACACAATAAGGAAGGATCTTGAATCCCGGGTAAGACTCATACCAGCCACACCAATCACACCGTACAACTTGTGATCTGAACCCAGTTAACAGTATGATAACAAAACGAAGTAGCCTCCGAAAAGATGGCTCACAACAATAGTAATAACCCGATTTTTGTAACAATAACTATGTACAAGCATTGCAGACAATCCGCACTTGGGATGGGCGCCCAGCATCCACTACGGACTACGAGAAATAGAATTATCGGTAAGTAAATTCTTATTTTCTCTAACGTCCTAGTGGATGCTGGGGACTCCGTCAGGACCATGGGGATTATACCAAAGCTCCCAAACGGGCGGGAGAGTGCGGATGACTCTGCAGCACCGAATGAGAGAACTCCAGGTCCTCCTTAGCCAGAGTATCAAAATTTGTAAAATTTTACAAACGTGTTCTCCCCTGACCACGTAGCTGCTCGGCAAAGTTGTAATGCCGAGACTCCTCGGGCAGCCGCCCAGGATGAGCCCACCTTCCTTGTGGAATGGGCATCTACATATTTCGTCTGTGGCAGGCCTGCCACAGAATGTGCAAGCTGAATTGTACTACAAATCCAGCGTGCAATAGACTGCTTAGAAGCATGAGCACCCAGCTTGTTGGGTGTATACAGTATAAACAGCAAGTCAGACTTTCTGACTCCAGCCGTCCTAACTATATATATATATATATATATATATTTTTAGGGCCCTGACCACGTCTAGTAACTTGGAGTCCTCCAAGTCCCTAGTAGCCGCAGGCACCACAAGAGGTTGTTTCAGGTGAAAACGCTGACACCCCTTTATGAAGAAACTGGAGACGAGTCCCAGTTCTGTTCTGTTCAAATGGAAAATTTTAATATGGGCTTTTGTAAGACAAAGCCGCCCATTCTGACAATCGCCTGGCCGAGGCCAGGGCTAACAACATGGTCACTTCCCATGTGAGATATTTGTCAACAGCATGGTCACTTTCCATGTGAGATATTTCAAATCCACAGATTTGAGCGGTTCAAACCAATATGATTTTAAGAAATCCCAACACTATGTTGAGATCTCACGGTGCCCCTAGGGGCACAAAAAAGCTGTATATGCAATACATCCTTTACAATCTGGACTTCAGGAACTGAAGTCAATTCTTTCTGGAAGAAAATCTACAGGGCCGAAATTTAAATGTTAATGAACCCCAATTTGAGGTCCAAAACACTCCTGTTTTCAGGAAGTGTAGAAATCGACCTAGTTGAATTTCCGTCGTGGAGCCTTCCTGGCCTCACCCACGCAACATATTTTCACCACATGTGGTGATGACGTTGTGCGGTCACCTCCTTCCTGGCTTTGACCAAGTTAGGTATGACCTCTTATGGAATGCCTTTTCCCCTCAGGATCCGGCATTCAACCGCCATGCCGTCAAACGCAGCCGCGGTAAGTCTTGGAATAGACATGGTACTTGCTGAATCAAGTCCCTTCTTAGCTCCCCAGGCCCTTAGTCCTCTGTGAGCATTTCTTGAAGTTCCGGGTACCAAGTCCCTCTTGGCCAATCCGGAGCCACTAGTATAGTTCATACTCCTCTATGTCTTATAATTCTCAATACCCTGGTTATGAGAAACAGAGGAGGGAACACATACACAGACTGGTACACCCACGGTGTTACCAGAACATCCACAGCTATCGCCTGAAGGTCTCATGACCTGGCGGAATACCTGTCCCGTTTTTTGTTCGGGCGGGACGCCATCATGTCCACCTTTGGTCTTTGCCAACGGTCCACAATCATGTTGAAAAACTTCCCTATGAAGTTTCCACTCTCCCGGGTGGAGGTCATGCCTGCTGAGGAAATCTGCTTCCCAGTCGTCCACTCCCGGAAAGAACACTGCTGACAGTGCTATCACATGATTTTCCGCCTAGCGAAAAATCCTTGCAGTTTTCACTGCCCTCCTGCTTCTTGTGCCGCCCTTCTGTTTACGTGGGCGACTGCCGTGATGTTATCCCACTGGATCAATACCGGCTGACCTTGAAGCAGAGGTCTAGCTAAGTTTAGAGCATTATAAATTTGCTCTAAGCTTATTTATGCGGAGAGAATTCTCCAGACTTAATCACACTTCCCTGGAAATTTTTTCCCTGTGTGACTGTTCCCCAGCCTCTCAGGCTGGCCTCCGTGGTCACCGGCATCCAATCCTGAATGCCGAATCTGCGGCCCTCTAGAAGATGAGCACTCTGTAATCACCACAGGAGAGACACCCTTTTCCTTGGATATAGGGTTATCCGCTGATGCATCTGAGGATGCGATCCGGACCATTTGTCCAGCAGATCCCACTGAAGAGTTCTTGCGGGAAATCTGCCGAATGGAATTGCTTCGTAATAAGCCACCATTTTTACCAGGACTCTTGTGCAATGATGCACTGACACTTTTCCTGGTTTTAGGAGGATCCCGATTAGCTCGGATAACTCCCTGGTTTTCTCCACTGGGAGAAACACGTTTTTCTGGACTGTGTCCAGAATCTTCCCTAGGAACAGTAGACGTGTCGTCGGAAAAAGCTGCGATTTTGGAATATTTAGAATCCACTCGTGCTGTCGTAGAACTACTTAAGATAGTGCTACTCCGACCTCCAACTGTTCTCTGGACCTTGCCCTTATCAGGAAAGCGTCCATGTTTCTTTTAAGAAAAATCCTCATTCCGGCCATTACCTTGGTAAAGACCCGGGGCGCCGTGGACAATCCAAACGGCAGCGTCTGAACTGATAGTGACAGTTCTGTACCAGGAACCTGAAGTACCCTTGGTGAGAAGGGCAAATTTGGACCTGTAGGTAAACGTCCCTGATATCCAGTGACATCATATCGTCCCCTTCTTCCTGGTTCGCTATCACTGCTCCGAGTGACTCCATCTTGATTTGAACGCTTGTATGTAAGTGTTCAAATATTTCAGATCTCACCGAGCCGGTTGGCTTCAGTACCACAATATAGTGTGGAATACTACCCCCTTCCTTGTTGTAAGAAGGGTACTTTGATTATCACCTGCTGGGAATACAGCCTGTGAATTGTGTGAGGGGGAGACGTCTCGAATTTCCAATGTACACCTGGGATATTACATGTAGGATCCCGGAGTTCCCTTGCGAGTGTTGCTGAAACTCTTGAGATGACCCCCTACCGCACCTGAGTCCGCTTGTACGGCCCCAGCGTTATGCTGCGGACTTGGCAGAAGCCGTGAGGAGCTTCTGTTCCTGGGAATGAGCTGCTTGCTGCAGTCTTCTTCCCTTTCCTCTCCCCCTGGGCAGATATGACTGGCCTTCGCCCGCCTGCCCGTATGGGGACGAAAGGACTGAGACTGAAAAGACTGTGCCCTTTTCTGCCAATATGTGACTCGGGGTAACAAAAGGTGGATTTTTCAGCTGTTGCCATGGCCACCAGGTCCAATGGACCGCCCCTTTATACGGCAATACTTCCATATGCCGTCTGGAATCTGCCTCACCTGACCACTGTCGTGTCTTCGTCTGGCAGATATGTACATCACATTTACTCTTGATGCCAGAATGCAAATATGCCTCTGCGCATCACACATATATAGAAATGCATCCTTAAAATGCTCTATAGACAATAAAATCCTGTCCCTGTCAAGGGTATCAAAATTTTCAGTCAGGAAATCCGACCAAGCCCCCTCAGCGCTGCACATCCAGGCTGAGGCGATTGCTGGTCGTAGTATAACACCAGTATGTGTGTATATACTGTTATGATATTTTCCAGCTTCCTATCAGCTGGCTCCGTGTGAGCGCCTTGTCCACCCTAAGGTGTGTTTTCCAACTCGCCCTTACTACTGGCGGGAAAAAGGGTATACCGCCCATAACTTTCTGTCGGAGGAACCCCACGTATCATCACACACTTCATTTAATTTATCTGATTCAGGCAAAACTACAAGTAGTTTATTCCCACCCTACAAAATACCCTTATTTGTGGTACTTGTGGTATCAGAAATACGTAACACCTCCTTCATTGCCCTTAACATGTAACTTGTGGCCCTAAAGGAAAAATACGTTTGTTTCTTCACCGTCGACACTGGGGTCAGTGTCCGTGTCAGTGTCTGTCGACCGACTGAGGTAAATGGGCGTTTTTACAAGCCCCTGACGGTGTCTGAGACGCCTGGACCGATACTAATTTGTCCGCCGGCTGTCTCATGTCGTTAACCGGCTTGCAGCGTGTTGACATTATCACGTAATTCCATAAGTAAGCCATCCATTCTGGTGTCGACTCCCTAGAGAGTGACATCACCATTACAGGCAATTTTCTCCGTCTCCTCACCAACATTTTCCTCATACATGTCGACACACACGTACCGACCTACAGCACACACATACAGGGAATGCTCTGATAGAGGACAGGACCCACTAGCCCTTTGGGGAGACAGAGGGAGAGTTTGCCAGCACACACCAAAAGCGCCATAATGTATATAACAACCCTAGAAGGTGTTGTTTCTATATATGGGCTCTTAATATATAATTATATCGCCAATTTATGCCCCCCTTCTCTTTAACCCTGTTTCTGTAGTGCAGGGGAGAGTGGGAGCCTTCCTCACCAGCGGAGCTGGTCAGGAAAATGGCGCTGAGTGCTGAGGAGAATAAGCTCCGCCCCTTTCACGGCGGGCTTTTCTCCCGGTTATTAGGAAAACTGGCCTGGGTTAAATACATACATATAGCCTTAATGGCTATATGTGATGTATTTATTTGCCAAATAGGTATTTATATTGCTGCCCAGGGCGCCCCCAGCAGCGCCCTGCACCCTCCGTGACCGTGTCAGTGAGCCGTGTAGCAACAATGGCGCACAGCTGCAGTGCTGTGCGCTACCTCTCTGAAGACTGTGAAGTCTTCTGCCGCCTGTTTCCGGACCTCCGTTCCGCCGTCTTTCTTCAGCGTCTGTAAGGGGGATCGGCGGCGCGGCTCCGGGACGAACCCCAGGCTGACCTGTGTTCCGACTCCCTCTGGAGCTCAGTGTCCAGTAGCCTAAAACTTCAATCCTCCTGCACGCAGGTGAGTTGCAAGTCTCTCCCCTAAGTCCCTCGTTGCAGTGATCCTGTCGCCAGCAGGAATCACTGATTAGAAACCTAAAAAAAAACTTTACTAAACAGCTCCTTAAGAGAGCCATCCAGTTTGCACCCTTCTCGGACGGGCACAAAAACCTAACTGAGGCTTGGAGGAGGGTCATGGGGGGAGGAGCCAGTACACACCATGTGACCTAAAAAGCTTTTTAGATGTGCCCTGTCTCCTGCGGAGCCCGCTATTCCCCATGGTCCTGACGGAGTCCCCAGCATCCACTAGGACGTTAGAGAAATTCTTTTATTTTACACAAGGCTATCACACTAATCCCTGGAGCCTATGATCCCTGAGGCCTAGCACTGGTGCACCTGAGGTGGCAGCCATGTCAGCGACTATTCAGTAGTCTCCTTCCCGAAAACAGTGCGGCTGTGTCTTGCGTCTACCCCGCTAAGCGGAACTGACACCTTACCTTCTCCCCGTGCTCCTGCCACAGCCTGGTAACGTCAGCTGGACTTGCTAGTACATCTTCGACGCTCACCGAAACAGCACTGTACACGTGGGTAAGTGGTGTCGTGACCCGGCGGAGAGTTGTTGGAGCGACTCTAAGGTGCGTGTGAGGGGACGCTGCGCACTTACACACTCTTACACCAATTGTGAGTATGGAGTTTGGCACAAGCTATGAAAGGAACTAACTCCTCCCCCTCAAACCCCTCCCATCAAGTCTGTTCACAGGAAGTACTCCTCAGTTTTAGTTTTGTGCCTTGGAAGACAGGCACAGTTTCTTTTGCTCTTAGATTGTAGTAGGTTTTTGTTTCTTATCCGTTTTGATTTTATGCTTAGTCCCTGTATACAGGCGACAAGCATATTGTGAGTGGGGTTAAGTTATATAGAAGGCAGCCATGCCAGAGGTCTCTGGGGCTTTCTGTTACCAGACACAGCACCGAGGAGGCACTGTATCAGGTAGGACAGGCAACTTGCCCTGGCAGTGTTGGACAGTGACCCATCTATACTATCTCCCTCACCCATTTAGGAGGTAATTGCAGTGGCGTGCAGCAGTGTACTGAGAGCGGCCAGGTTCACGCCGCTGACAGGAGGTCGGTTGCCGCTCCCCGCTACTTCGGATCCTGCCGTTGCATGATCACAGGCGGCGACGGGGCTGCAGCGGAAGGGGAGCGGTAGTCGCGTCCGTACTTTAACTGAAGGGTTTATACGGCCGCTACAGGCCGTTCTCCTAAAGGGGGATTTTGGAGCGTAGAGGCTTCCCGCCATGCTCTTCCCGCATTGCCAGTCTCTGCAGTTTCGCCCATCACCGTCTGTGAGGGCGGACTCGACCAGCGGGCGCCATTTTACTACCCACTCCCTCTCCATCAGCGCCGTCTAACCGGGGAACACTGCACAACACACTGAGGAGGATATTTGACAGAAACCTAACTCACCGTGTTATTATACAGGCGGGGATCAGGGCATACAAGTGTTTTGGGTTAAATCAGAAATCTGCATCACCCAATTTTATTTCTTGTCTGCCTATGTATCAGTAGTTTCACTGTAATAAAGTTATTATTTATCTCACCCGGTTTATTACACAGGCGGTCATCATATCTTAACTAGTGTTGTGCTATTATAACATAGACAACAGTTGTTTACCTGTTTACAGACATTATGTTTCTAAAAGGAGCTGCTATAGCTCAATCGGTAGAGCTCTGGACCACAACACACAGAGTCAAGAGGAGCAGTAGTCAGACAGTGTGCTTTGGTTATGGCATTGTTTATTCCAGGGTCTGTAAACCAGCAAGTCTCCTAAAGGAACGGCAGGTTGAATAGTTTATTTTGCATGTTCCCAATGTGGCTCCAAACTTCCTAAAGGTAGCACGGACCCAAGCACCAACAAAAAAAACTGAATTGCCTGAGCCAGGAGACGGGGATATAGGGGACTGGCCCGTTGAATTCTGAAAGGCCGAAAGCTTTTGATCGTTGGTGCCAATCCGCTGACGCTACCTCATATCACAGCGTTTATCCTGTGGATAATCTGTGGACCTTGCAGGAGAAACTCATTTGTATGACCAGGCTGAGATCTTTTTTGAGAGAGTTTCCTCTAGGCGGGTTATACAGTCCTGCCGGTCATGTCTGCCCTATAATAAGTGGGTTTGGTATCTGCACACTCAATACAGTATCAGGATTTTATAGATGTGTGAGATTCATCACCACACATCCATTAGGAAGAAGCCCCTCTTTTCAAATAGTAAATAATATCCTATATTTTCAGGGGGTGCTGTCAACTACAGTATACATTCATTAGGGTTTGGAGAGAAAAAGAAACAGAGGAATCAGTATTGTTGACGCACTTAAATAGAACTATTTTTTAAAATATAACCTTTATTAGATATACATTAAATTATGTTCTGAATAATTGGTCCAGACTACAGTGAAACATAGAATTACAAAATTGACAATGACTAACATATATGTGAATTAAAGAGATGAAAAAATGTGAATAAAGATTTATTAAAAAGTGTGTCCACGTGTGTTTTGGTATAAGGTCTTATTTGGTAACCGTATGGGCATATGTATTGCCAAAATCTATGATCTTTATTGTCCCAAATGATCTATCCCCACTGAGTCCATATTCCTAGATCATAAATCACTGTGAAGTGATATTTCTTCACTTTGAGCTGATGGGAATATGGCAGTTCCCGTTTTCAAGTCTCACAGCTCACAATTATACCTGTACTCGACTAATGTTCTATTATGCTGGGAGTATCAGCACTATATATTGCTTTCCTTAGAGGTATGCCAACCCCAATTGTATTAGAAAGCCAACTATCTGTCAGCACAGAACATCACTTGCATAGCCCACACTGTTAAAGGGAGTAGCCCTTAATTTTATACAGTGTGATTGGACTACCCCGTAGGGATATAATGATCCTGCTTCTTATGTATATGTATATGTATATGTATATGTATATGTATATATATATATATATATATATATATATATATGTATATAGTGATAATGATCTTGGTTCAGTGGTTAATAATATGGATAAGATCATTCATTAGATGGCAACATATGCCCTCCCACTTATGTAAATGAGAAGGATATTATTAAAAATAAGATTTTACTTACCGATAAATCTATTTCTCGTAGTCCGTAGTGGATGCTGGGGACTCCGTCAGGACCATGGGGAATAGCGGCTCCGCAGGAGACAGGGCACAAAAGCAAGCTTTTAGGATCACATGGTGTGTACTGGCTCCTCCCCCTATGACCCTCCTCCAAGCCTCAGTTAGGTACTGTGCCCGGACGAGCGTACACAATAAGGAAGGATCTTGAATCCCGGGTAAGACTCATACCAGCCACACCAATCACACCGTACAACTTGTGATTTGAACCCAGTTAACAGTATGATAACAATGAAGTAGCCTCTAAAAAAGATGGCTCACAACAATAATAACCCGATTTTTTGTAACAATAACTATGTACAAGTAATGCAGACAATCCGCACTTGGGATGGGCGCCCAGCATCCACTACGGACTACGAGAAATAGATTTATCGGTAAGTAAAATCTTATTTTCTCTAACGTCCTAGTGGATGCTGGGGACTCCGTCAGGACCATGGGGATTATACCAAAGCTCCCAAACGGGCGGGAGAGTGCGGGTGACTCTGCAGCACCGAATGAGAGAACTCCAGGTCCTCCTCAGCCAGGGTATCAAATTTGTAGAATTTTACAAACGTGTTCCCCCCTGACCACGTAGCTGCTCTGCAAAATTTTAAAGCCGAGACCCCCTCGGGCATCCGCCCAAGATGAGCCCACCTTCCTTGTGGAATGGGCATTGACAGATTTTGGCTGTGGCAGGCCTGCCACAGACTGTGCAAGCTGAATTGTACTACAAATCCAACGAGCAATAGTCTGCTTAGAAGCAGGAGCACCCATCTTTTGGGGTGCATACAATATAAACAGCAAGTCAGACTTTCTGACTCCAGCCGTCCTGGAAATATATATATATATATATATATATATATATATATTTTTAGGGCCCCGACAACGTCTAGCAACTTGGAGTCCTCCAAGTCCCTAGTAGCCGCAGGCACCACAATATGTTGTTTCAGGCGAAACGCTGACACCACCTTAGGAAGAAACTGGGGACGAGTCCGCAGTTCTGCCCTGTCCGATATGGAAAACAAATATGAGCTTTTTTTTTTTTTTTTTTTTAAGACAAAGCCCCCAATTCTGACAATCGCCTGGCCGAGGCCAGGGCCACAACATGGTCCCTTTCCATGTGAGATATTTCAAATCCACAGATTTGATCTGTTCAAACCAATATGATTTGAGGAATCCCAACACTACGTTGAGATCCCACGGTGCCACTGGAGGCACACAAGGGGCTGTATATGCAATACTCCCTTGACAAACGTCTGGACTTCAGGAACTGAAGCCAATTTTTTCTGGAAGAAAATCTACAGGGCCGAAACTTGAACCTTAATGGACCCCAATTTGAGGCTCATAGACACTCCTGTTTTCAGGAAGTGCAGAAATCGACCTAGTTGAAATTTTTTCGTGGGGCCTTCCTGGCCTCACCCACGCAACATATTTTCACCACATGTGGTGATAACGTTGTGCGGTCACCTCCTTCCTGGCTTTGACCAGGGTAGGTATGACCTCTTCCGGAATGCCTTTTCCCTTAGGATCCGGTGTTCAACCGCCATGCCGTCAAACGCAGTCGCGGTAAGTCTTGGAACAGACAAGGTCCCTGCTGGAGCAGGTCCTTTCTTAGAGGCAGATGCCACGGTTCCTCTTGGAACAGACATGGTTCTTGCTGAAAGCAAATACCATCTTAGCTCCCGAGGCCATTAGTCCTCTGTGAGCATCTCTTGAAGTTCCTGGTACCAAGTCCCTCTTGGCCAATCCGGAGCCACGAGTATAGTTCTTACTCCTCTACGTCTTATAATTCTCAATACCTTGGTTATGAGAAGCAGAAGAGAGAACACATACACCGACTGTTACACCCACGGTGTTACCAGGACGTCCACAGCTATCGCCTGAAGGTCTCGTGACCTGGCGCAATACCTGTCCCGTTTTTTGTTCGGGCGGGACGCCATCATTTCCACCTTTGGTCTTTCCCAACGGTTCACAATCATGCGGAAAACTTCCCGATGAAGTTCCCACTCTCCCGGGTGGAGGTCGTGCCTGCTGAGGAAGTCTGCTTCCCAGTCGTCCACTCCCGGAATGAACACTGCTGACAGTGCTATCACATGATTTTCCGTCTAGCGAAAAATCCTTGCAGTTTTGACCACTGCCCTCCTGCTTCTTGTGCCGCCCTATCTGTTTACGTGGGCGACTGCCGTGATGTTATCCCACTGGATCAATACCGGCTGACCTTGAAGCAGAGGCCTTGCTAAGCTTATAGCATTACAAATTTGCTCTTAGCTCCAGTATATTTATGTGGAGAGAATTCTCCAGACTTGATCACACTCCCTGGAAATTTTTTCCCTGTGTGACTGCTCCCCAGCCTCTCAGGCTGGCCTCCGTGGTTACCAGCATCCAATCCTGAATGCCGAATCTGCGGCCCTCTAGAAGATGAGCACTCTGTAATCACCACAGGAGAGACACCCTTGTCCTTGGATATAGGGTTATCCGCTGATGCATCTGAAGATGCGATCCGGACCATTTGTCCAGCAGATCCCACTGAAGAGTTCTTGCGTGAAATCTGCCGAATGGAAGCGCTTCGTAATAAGCCACCATTTTTTACCAGGACTCTTGTGCAATGATGCACTGACACTTTTCCTGGTTTTAGGAGGATCCCGATTAGCTCGGATAACTCCCTGGCTTTCTCCTCTGGGAGAAACACCCTTTTCCTGGACTGTGTCCAGAATCATCCCTAGGACCAGCAGACGTGTCGTCGGAACAACTGCGGTTTTGGAATATTTAGAATCCACCCGTGCTGTCGTAGAACTACTTGAGATAGTGCTACTCCGACCTCCAACTGTTCTCTGGACCTTGTTCTTATCAGGAGGTCGTCCATTTTCTTTGAAGACGAATCCTCATTTCGGTCATTACCTTGGTAAAGACCCGGGGTGCCTTGGACACTCCAACGGCATCGTCTGAAACTGATAGTGACAGTTCTGTACCACGAACCTGAGGTACCCTTGGTGAGAAAAGCAAATTTTGGGACATGGAGGTAAGCATCCCTGATGTCCCGGGACACCATATAGTCCCCTTGTTCCCAGTTCGCTATCACTGCTCTGAGTGACTCCATCTGGATTTGAACCTTTGTAAGTGTTCAAATTTTTCAGATTTAGAATCGGTCTCACCTAGCCTTCTGGCTTCAGTACCACCCTATAGTGTGGAACAATACCCCTTTCCTTGTTGTAGGAGGGGTAATTTTATTATCACCTGCTGGGAATACAGCTTGTGAATTGTTTTCAATACTGCCTCCCTGTCGGAGGGGGACATTGGTACAGCAGACTACAGGAACCTGCGAGGGGGGAAACGCCTCGACATTCCAATCTGTGCCCCTTTGATACTACTTGTAGGATCCAGGGGTCCTGTACGGTCCCAGCGTCATGCTGAGAACTTAGTAGAAGCGGTGGAGGGCTTCTGTTACTGGGAATGGACTGCCTGCTGCAGTCTTCTTCCCTTTCCTCTATCCCTGGGCAGATATCTTATAGGGACGAAAAGACTGAGGCTGAAAAGACGGTGTCTTTTTCTGCAGAGATGTGACTTAGGGTAAAAAACGGTGGATCTTCCAGCAGTTGCCGTGGCCACCAGGTCCCATGGACCGACCCCAAATAACTCCTCCCCTTTTATACGGCAATACATCTTTGTGCCGTTTGGAATCTGCATCCCCTGACCACTGTCGTGTCCATAAACATCTTCTTGCAGATATGGACATCGCATTTACTCTTGATGCCAGAGTGCAAATATCCCTCTGCGCATCTCGTATATATAGAAATGCATCCTTTAAATGCTCTATAGTCAATAAAATACTGTCCCTGTCAAGGGTATCAATATTTTTAGTCAGGGAATCCGACCAAGCCACCTCAGCTCTGCACATCCAGGCTGAGGCGATCGCTGGTCACAGTATAACACCAGCATGTGTGTGTATACTTTTTAGGATATTTTTCTGATAAGCATGTGAGCGCCTTATCCACCCTGAGGGGTGTTTCCCAATGCGCCTTAACTTCTGGCGGGAAAGGGTATACCGCCAATAATTTTCTATCGGGGGAAACCCACGCATCATCACACACTTCATTTAATTTATCTGATTCAGGAAAAACTACAGGTAGTTTTTTCACCTCACACATAATACCCTTCTTTGTGGTACTTGGAGTATCAGAAATATGTAACACCTCCTTCATTGCCCTTAACGTGTGGCCCTAAAGGAAAATACGTTTGTTTCTTCACCGTCGACACTGAAATCAGTGTCCGTGTCTGGGTCTATGTCGACCGACTGAGGTAAATGGGCGTTTTTACAAGCCCCTGACTGTGTCTGAGACGCCTGGACCGGTACTAATTTGTTCGCCGGCCGTCTCATGTCGTCAACCCACTTGCAGCGTGTTGACCTTATCACGTAATTCCATAAGTAAGCCATCCATTCCGGTGTCGACTCCCTAGAGAGTGACATCACCATTACAGGCAATTTGCTCCGCCTCCTCACCAACATTTTCCTCATACATGTCGACACACACGTACCGACATACAGCACACACATAGGGAATGCTCTGATAGAGGACAGGACCCACTAGCCCTTTGGGGAGACAGAGGGAGAGTTTGCCAGCACACACCAAAATGCTATAATTATACAGGGACAACCCTTATATAAGTGTTCCTCCCATATAGCATTTAATATATATGTATATCGCCAAATCAGTGCCCCCCCTCTCTGTTTTAACCCTGTTTCTGTAGTGCAGTGCAGGGGAGAGCCTGGGAGCCTTCCCCTCAGCCTTTCTGTGAGGGAAAATGGCGCTGTGTGCTGAGGAGAATAGGCCCCGCCCCCTTTTCGGCGGGCTTCTTCTCCGGAGATTGTGAAGTCTGGCAGGGGTTAAATACATCCATATAGCCTCAAGGGCTATATGTGATGTATTTTTCGCCATACAGGTATTCTACATTGCTGCCAGGGCGCCCCCCCCCCCCGCGCCCTGCACCCTCCGTGATCGCTGTGGGAAGTGTGCTGACAGACAATGGCGCACAGCTGCAGTGCTGTGCGCTACCTGAGGAAGACTGAAAAGTCTTCTGCCGCCTGGTTCCGGACCTCTTCAATCTTCAGCATCTGCAAGGGGGTCGGCGGCGCGGCTCCGGGACGAACCCCAGGGCGAGACCTGTGTTCCGACTCCCTCTGAAGCTAATGGTGTCCAGTAGCCTAAGAATCCAATCCATCCTGCACGCAGGTGAGTTGAAATTCTCTCCCCTAAGTCCCTCGATGCAGTGAGCCTGTTGCCAGCAGGACTCACTGAAAATAAAGAACCTAAAAACTTTTTCTAAGCAACTCTTTAAGAGAGCCACCTAGATTGCACCCTTCTCGGACGGGCACAAAAACCTAACTGAGGCTTGGAGGAGGGTCATAGGGGGAGGAGCCAGTACACACCATGTGATCCTAAAAGCTTGCTTTTGTGCCCTGTCTCCTGCGGAGCCGCTATTCCCCATGGTCCTGACGGAGTCCCCAGCATCCACTAGGACGTTAGAGAAATTTTAATGCCAGGTAATTCAAATCTATACACATTAAGTATAATAATATATGGAGGGATAGAGCTAACCTATCCAAAGGATTTGTTAATATGGATGGAAACAAAACAACTTCAGACTTTATTGTTGCACATAGAGTAAACTGTGCTGTCTCACTGACAGTTTATGTCATTTTTCAGCTGCTAGCTGGCTTATTAATGTTGCCAGTGAGATTGATACAATGTGCTGAATTAAGTGTGCCTGTGGAGTATGTTGCAATTTTCTTGTTCTCATATATTATCAGTCATGTTTGTTACAAAGTATGACATTCCACCACTTAGAACAAGAAGCTGCTCACATCACACTGATTAAATGGTGCAGATATTGTAACTTGCACAGATACTTAAATAGCTGGTGCTGTTCCAGTATATTATACCATATATAGCACTTTGCAGCTATCTATCATGCCATTTACATATTATATATTATATATGTTCCATCCAAAGCTATTATGGCATACATATTCATTTATTTTTTAAATTTTTTAATATTTTTTAATATGTAGCCTAAAATCCAATCAGGCTCTGCTGGGTAAAGATTACAAGACAATTTTTTCCTTTCAGTCAGGCTCTGTTAGCTCGATCTGGTGTGAATAGGCTTATGTAAATTTCTCTTCCTCCTGAGTCAGTGGATATATACTACTAATCTCTCCGCTATCCAGTGGCACTGTTGGCATGCACTAATCACTAGTAATAAGGCTTGGTCTCTCTCATAAGTGGAAACAGTTTTTAGCAATCATATAAATTAAACATTCATATATGTGTACACACGTGGACACACTGTGCCCAACACGCGTGTTTCACTGCGCTATTGCAGCTTCGTCAGGGAGCAACACGAGCGTCTCCCGAGGACGGAAATAAGACTAATCTGTATGCTCCAATCAGCAGCCTGTTTCGTGATCACGTGGGTCTATTGTCCTATTATTGCCCGATCCTTGCCTTCTACGTCACTGATGACTACCACCACTTGTGGTTTGATTTCTGGGCCCACGTGAACACTCAGGAAGTGTCCTATACGGTACTTGTAGAGAAGGGGGTTTGGGCCCACGTGATCGCGGCTTTGTAGTGATAATCAGGAAGTGTCCTGTGCGGTACTCATAAGGAAGGGGATTGTATCATCTCCGTATCCCCGTCTCTGCATACATTAATAGGTCTCCTTAATGGTCGAGATGGTATTCCAACATGAACTCAATTATTTGTAATTTCATGAGTCTCTATCCTCTTGTTATTATTGCAACTCATCAGTGATCGTGTCACACATATCTCAGTACAGATACCGTTATCAGTCACCCGATAGTAATATGATTGCATGCATGTTCCGGGGCCCTCTCCTTCTTTTAAGGCTCATCAGTGTGGGTATCATTTATTTAGATAATATTCATCTTAGAAGATGTATGAATAATTCAAATAGGTGATATCTTCTTAAGATTACTAGGTATAAATTCGTAATATGTTCCAATTGTCAAATGAGTTAAGTAACTTATCCTGTCTAACTATCAAATGAATTATATGTCTTATTATTCGGCATCTGATGATGCTCATCTCATGTGTGACAGTATAAACATATAAATATATGCCCCGTGGATGATTCGTAAATAGATCAGTATTACATCGAAAGTAAAATCTAAATATGTTTCAGTCATAAGCGGATTTGACATCATATAATCCAGCGTCTAGTAACATAGATCTTAACGGGGAGGTAAGTATCTTCATGGTAAGTATATTGAATAGATAGGTAGGTGAATACTAATTAAATATTAAACCTACAGTCAAAAATGTTACCCTAGTGGTTTTTGTAATGCGTATAACATTGTGTCCCTGATTGGGGCTCGCATTGTCAATCGACATTTGTTATCAATGATAAAGAATACATATATGCATACAGGTGTACATATGTATGTGTGTACACCCGTACATGTCCTATACATGGCTGTGGTTTAACGTTGTGTATACAGATGGTGAAAAAAAGGCTATTATGCATCTATTTAGGGAAAGAAGTGAAGAAAAAGAAAAACAGTTATTCCCGAACGTGTGATGGGAGTGTGACTCCAATAAGGTCAATTGTGGCTGTGGCACTATAATTATTAATGAAAGGAAAATTATCAATATAATTTTCATTGAAAAAACAGAAGTGAAAGTGTCAAAAAGAAAAACCATTTTCACAACTTGTGATAAAACAAACAAAACGTGACAAATCAAAGTGCAATAAAAATAAAAATATTACAGGTAGATATATCTGCCTTGTATGTGAACTAATGTATGTTAGTGGGTATCAGAGGAGGGGATCTGGACCAAGAACCTTCTTACTCAACAGTACATATCCTATTGGTATGAATGAGTCTAACAGCAATATCCCATTTTTTTGAATTAGGATAATTCATACTCAATGTTTTCAGTCACAAAATAGGAAAATGGAGGTATACGTATTTTATGAGATCTGTGTATTTTTTATAGTATACACCTACGTACAATCACGCTCTCTTCCGCACCAATTATTCACATACAAGGCAGATATATCTACCTGTAATATTTTTATTTTTATTGCACTTTGATTTGTCACGTTTTGTTTGTTTTATCACAAGTTGTGAAAATGGTTTTTCTTTTTGACACTTTCACTTCTGTTTTTTCAATGAAAATTATATTGATAATTTTCCTTTCATTAATAATTATAGTGCCACAGCCACAATTGACCTTATTGGAGTCACACTCCCATCACACGTTCGGGAATAACTGTTTTTCTTTTTCTTCACTTCTTTCCCTAAATAGATGCATAATAGCCTTTTTTTCCACCATCTGTATACACAACGTTAAACCACAGCCATGTATAGGACATGTACGGGTGTACACACATACATATGTACACCTGTATGCATATATGTATTCTTTATCATTGATAACAAATGTCGATTGACAATGCGAGCCCCAATCAGGGACACAATGTATACGCATTACAAAAACCACTAGGGTAACATTTTTGACTGTAGGTTTAATATTTAATTAGTATTCACCTACCTATCTATTCAATATACTTACCATGAAGATACTTACCTCCCCGTTAAGATCTATGTTACTAGACGCTGGATTATATGATGTCAAATCCGCTTATGACTGAAACATATTTAGATTTTACTTTCGATGTAATACTGATCTATTTACGAATCATCCACGGGGCATATATTTATATGTTTATACTGTCACACATGAGATGAGCATCATCAGATGCCGAATAATAAGACATATAATTCATTTGATAGTTAGACAGGATAAGTTACTTAACTCATTTGACAATTGGAACATATTACGAATTTATACCTAGTAATCTTAAGAAGATATCACCTATTTGAATTATTCATACATCTTCTAAGATGAATATTATCTAAATAAATGATACCCACACTGATGAGCCTTAAAAGAAGGAGAGGGCCCCGGAACATGCATGCAATCATATTACTATCGGGTGACTGATAACGGTATCTGTACTGAGATATGTGTGACACGATCACTGATGAGTTGCAATAATAACAAGAGGATAGAGACTCATGAAATTACAAATAATTGAGTTCATGTTGGAATACCATCTCGACCATTAAGGAGACCTATTAATGTATGCAGAGACGGGGATACGGAGATGATACAATCCCCTTCCTTATGAGTACCGCACAGGACACTTCCTGATTATCACTACAAAGCCGCGATCACGTGGGCCCAAACCCCCTTCTCTACAAGTACCGTATAGGACACTTCCTGAGTGTTCACGTGGGCCCAGAAATCAAACCACAAGTGGTGGTAGTCATCAGTGACGTAGAAGGCAAGGATCGGGCAATAATAGGACAATAGACCCACGTGATCACGAAACAGGCTGCTGATTGGAGCATACAGATTAGTCTTATTTCCGTCCTCGGGAGACGCTCGTGTTGCTCCCTGACGAAGCTGCAATAGCGCAGTGAAACACGCGTGTTGGGCACAGTGTGTCCACGTGTGTACACATATATGAATGTTTAATTTATATGATTGCTAAAAACTGTTTCCACTTATGAGAGAGACCAAGCCTTATTACTAGTGATTAGTGCATGCCAACAGTGCCAGTGGATAGCGGAGAGATTAGTAGTATATATCCACTGACTCAGGAGGAAGAGAAATTTACATAAGCCTATTCACACCAGATCGAGCTAACAGAGCCTGACTGAAAGGAAAAAATTGTCTTGTAATCTTTACCCAGCAGAGCCTGATTGGATTTTAGGCTACATATTAAAAAATATTAAAAAATTTAAAAAATAAATGAATATGTATGCCATAATAGCTTTGGATGGAACATATATAATATATAATATGTAAATGGCATGATAGATAGCTGCAAAGTGCTATATATGGTATAATATACTGGAACAGCACCAGCTATTTAAGTATCTGTGCAAGTTACAATATCTGCACCATTTAATCAGTGTGATGTGAGCAGTTTCTTGTTCTAAGTGGATACTTACTTTGTAACAAACATGACTGATAATATATGAGAACAAGAAAATTGCAACATACTCCACAGGCACACTTAATTCAGCACATTGTATCAATCTCACTGGCAACATTAATAAGCCAGCTAGCAGCTGAAAAATGACAAACTGTCAGTGAGACAGCACAGTTTACTCTATGTGCAACAATAAAGTCTGAAGTTGTGTTTTGTTTCCATCCATATTAACAAATCCTTTGGATAGGTTAGCTCTATCCCTCCATATATTATTATACTTAATGTGTATAGATTTGAATTACCTGGCATTAAAATTTTAATAATATCCTTCTCATTTACATAAGTGGGAGGGCATATGTTGCCATCTAATGAATGATCTTATCCATATTATTAACCACTGAACCAAGATCATTATCACTATATACATATATATATATATATATATATATATATATATATACATACATAAGAAGCAGGATCATTATATCCCTACGGGGTAGTCCAATCACACTGTATAAAATTAAGGGCTACTCCCTTTAACAGTGTGGGCTATGCAAGTGATGTTCTGTGCTGACAGATAGTTGGCTTTCTAATACAATTGGGGTTGGCATACCTCTAGGGAAAGCAATACAGGTTGAGTCTCCCTTATCCAAAATGCTTGGGACCAGAGGTACTTTGGATATCGGATTTTTCCGTATTTTGGAATAATTGCATACCATAATGATATATCATGGTGATGGGACCTAAATCTAAGCACAGAATGTATTTATGTTACATATACACCTTATACACACAGCCTGAAGGTCATTTTAGCCAATATTTTTTATAACTTTGTGCATTAAACAAAGTGTGTCTACATTCACACAATTCATTTATGTTTCATATACACCTTATACACACAGCCTGAAGGTCATTTAATACAATATTTTTAATAACTTTGTGTATTAAACAAAGTTTGTGTACATTGAGACATCAAAAAACAAAGGTTTCACTATCTCACTCTCACTTAAAAAAGTCCGTATTTCGGAATATTCCGTATTTCGGAATATATGGATATGGGATACTCAACCTGTATATAGTGCTGATACTCCCAGCATAATAGAACATTAGTCGAGTACAGGTATAATTGTGAGCTGTGAGACTTGAAAACGGGAACTGCCATATTCCCATCAGCTCAAAGTGAAGAAATATCACTTCACAGTGATTTATGATCTAGGAATATGGACTCAGTGGGGATAGATCATTTGGGACAATAAAGATCATAGATTTTAGCAATACATATGCCCATACGGTTACCAAATAAGACCTTATACCAAAACACATGTGGACACACTTTTTAATAAATCTTTATTCACATTTTTTCATCTCTTTAATTCACATATATGTTAGTCATTGTCAATTTTTTAATTCTATGTTTCACTGTAGTCTGGACCAATTATTCATAACATAATTTAATGTATATCTAATAAAGGTTATATTTTAAAAAATAGTTCTATTTAAGTGCGTCAACAATACAGATTCCTCTGTTTCTTTTTCTCCCTGCCCTATAATAAGCAAGACAAGCCTTTAACACATCCCAGCATGCCCTGCCTACGTTTTAGCATACCTTAGTATCAAAACTGTGTCAGGGCATGCTGGGATGTTAGTTTCACATTAGCTGGAGGGTCAAAGGTTGAAGAACCATGCTCTAACCCATGAGTCTTCAACCTGTGGCCCTCCAGCTGCTGTGGAACTACACATCCCAGCATGCCCTGCCACAGATTTGCTATTAAGGCTTGCTAAAACTGAGGCAGGGCATGCTGGGATGTGTAGTTCCACAGCAGCTGAGGGCAGCAGGTTGAAGGCCCATGCGCTAGCCCATTATAACTTTTTTGTTTAATCAATTGTTTAAAACAGATTCCATGAACTCCATATAAATCATATGGGCATTTCCACCATTAATAACATAAAAAGGAGTGTGAATTAGACAAATAAAAAATAAGAATTTACTTACCGATAATTCTATTTCTCATAGTCCGTAGTGGATGCTGGGGACTCCGAAAGGACCATGGGGAATAGCGGCTCCGCAGGAGACTGGGCACAAAAGTAAAAGCTTTAAGACTACCTGGTGTGCACTGGCTCCTCCCCCTATGACCCTCCTCCAAGCCTCAGTTAGGATACTGTGCCCGGACGAGCGTACACAATAAGGAAGGATTTTGAATCCCGGGTAAGACTCATACCAGCCACACCAATCACACCGTACAACTTGTGATCTGAACCCAGTTAACAGCATAACAGAGGAGCCTCTGAAAAGATGGCTCACAACAATAATAACCCGATTTTTTGTAACAATAACTATGTACAAGTGTTGCAGACAATCCGCACTTGGGATGGGCGCCCAGCATCCACTACGGACTATGAGAAATAGAATTATCGGTAAGTAAATTTTTATTTTCTCTGACGTCCTAGTGGATGCTGGGGACTCCGAAAGGACCATGGGGATTATACCAAAGCTCCCAAACGGGCGGGAGAGTGCGGATGACTCTGCAGCACCGAATGAGAGAACTCCAGGTCCTCCTCAGCCAGGGTATCAAATTTGTAGAATTTAGCAAACGTGTTTGCCCCTGACCAAGTAGCTGCTCGGCAAAGTTGTAAAGCCGAGACCCCTCGGGCAGCCGCCCAAGATGAGCCCACTTTCCGTGTGGAATGGGCTTTTACAGATTTTGGCTGTGGCAGGCCTGCCACAGAATGTGCAAGCTGAATTGTACTACAAATCCAACGAGCAATAGTCTGCTTAGAAGCAGGAGCACCCAGCTTGTTGGGTGCATACAGGATAAACAGCGAGTCAGATTTTCTGACTCCAGCCGTCCTGGAAACATATATTTTCAGGGCCCTGACTACGTCCAGCAACTTGGAATCCTCCAAGTCCCTAGTAGCCGCAGGCACCACAATAGGCTGGTTTAAGTGAAATGCTGAAACCACCTTAGGGAGAAATTGAGGACGAGTCCTCAATTCTGCCCTGTCCGTATGAAAAATTAGGTAAGGGCTTTTATAGGATAAAGCCGCCAATTCTGAGACACGCCTGGCCGAGGCCAGGGCTAACAGCATTACCACTTTCCATGTGAGATATTTTAAGTCCACAGTGGTGAGTGGTTCAAACCAATGTGATTTTAGGAACCCCAAAACTACATTGAGATCCCAAGGTGCCACTGGAGGCACAAAAGGAGGCTGTATATGCAGTACCCCCTTGACAAACGTCTGAACTTCAGGAACTGAAGCTAGTTCTTTTTGGAAGAATATTGACAGGGCCGAAATTTGAACCTTAATGGACCCTAATTTTAGGCCCATAGACAGTCCTGTTTGCAGGAAATGCAGGAAACGACCCAGTTGAAATTCCTCTGTAGGGGCCTTCCTGGCCTCACACCACGCAACATATTTACGCCAAATACGGTGATAATGTTGCACAGTTACATCCTTCCTGGCTTTGATCAGGGTAGGGATGACTTCATCCGGAATGCCTTTTTTCTTCAGGATCCGGCGTTCAACCGCCATGCCGTCAAACGCAGCCGCGGTAAGTCTTGGAACAGACATGGTCCCTGCTGGAGCAGGTCCCTTCTTAGAGGTAGAGGCCACGGGTCTTCCGTGAGCATCTCTTGAAGTTCCGGGTACCAAGTCCTTCTTGGCCAATCCGGAGCCACGAGTATAGTCCTTACTCCTCTCCTTCTTATGATTCTCAGTACCTTGGGTATGAGAGGCAGAGGAGGGAACACATACACTGACTGGTACACCCACGGTGTTACCAGAGCGTCCACAGCTATTGCCTGAGGGTCCCTTGACCTGGCGCAATATCTGTCCAGTTTTTTGTTGAGGCGGGACGCCATCATGTCCACCTTTGGTTTTTCCCAACGGTTCACAATCATGTGGAAGACTTCTGGGTGAAGTCCCCACTCCCCCGGGTGGAGATCGTGTCTGCTGAGGAAGTCTGCTTCCCAGTTGTCCACTCCCGGAATGAACACTGCTGACAGTGCTATCACATGATTTTCTGCCCAGCGAAGAATCCTTGCAACTTCCGTCATTGCCCTCCTGCTTCTTGTGCCGCCCTGTCTGTTTACGTGGGCGACTGCTGTGATGTTGTCCGACTGGATCAGCACCGGCTGACCCTGAAGCAGAGGCCTTGCCTGACTTAGGGCATTGTAAATGGCCCTTAGTTACAGGATATTTATGTGAAGTGACGTTTCCATGCTTGACCACAAGCCCTGGAAATTTCTTCCGTGTGTGACTGCTCCCCAGCCTCTCAGGCTGGCATCCGTGGTCACCAGGACCCAGTCCTGAATGCCGAATCTGCGGCCCTCTAGAAGATGAGCACTCTGCAACCACCACAGGAGAGACACCCTTGTCCTTGGAGACAGGGTTATCCGCTGATGCATTTGAAGATGCGATCCGGACCATTTGTCCAGCAGATCCCACTGAAAAGTTCTTGCGTGGAATCTGCTGAATGGAATCGCTTCGTAAGAAGCCACCATTTTTCCCAGGACCCTTGTGCATTGATGCACTGACACTTGGCCTGGTTTTAGGAGGTTCCTGACTAGGTCGGATAACTCCCTGGCTTTCTCCTCCGGGAGAAACACCTTTTTCTGTACTGTGTCCAGAATCATCCCTAGGAACAGCAGACGTGTCGTCGGAATCAGCTGCGATTTTGGAATATTTAGAATCCATCCGTACTGTCGTAGTACTACTTGAGATAGTGCTACTCCGACCTCTAACTGTTCTCTGGACCTTGCCCTTATCAGGAGATCGTCCAAGTAAGGGATAATTAAGACGCCTTTTCTTCGAAGAAGAATCATCATTTCGGCCATTACCTTGGTAAAGACCCGGGGTGCCGTGGACAACCCAAACGGCAGCGTCTGAAACTGATAGTGACAGTTCTGTACCACAAACCTGAGGTACCCTTGGTGAGAAGGGCAAATTGGGACATGGAGGTAAGCATCCTTGATGTCCAGAGACACCATATAGTCCCCTTCTTCAAGGTTCGCTATCACTGCTCTGAGTGATTCCATCTTGAATTTGAACCTTTGTATGTAAGTGTTCAAGGATTTCAGATTTAAAATAGGTCTCACTGAGCCGTCCGGCTTCGGTACCACAAACAGTGTGGAATAATACCCTTTCACTGTTGTAGGAGGGGTACCTTGATTATCACCTGCTGGGAATACAGCTTGTGAATGGCTTCCAATACCGCCTCCCTGTCGGGGGGAGACGTTGGTAAAGCAGACTTCAGGAACCGGCGAGGGGGAGACGTCTCGAATTCCAATTTGTACCCCTGAGATACTACCTGCAGGATCCAGGGGTCCACTTGCGAGTGAGCCCACTGCGCGCTGAAATTCTTGAGACGGGCCCCCACCGTGCCTGAGTCCGCTTGTAAGGCCCCAGCGTCATGCTGAGGACTTGGCAGAAGCGGGGGAGGGCTTTTGTTCCTGGGAAGAGGCTGTCTGCTGCAGTCTTTTTCCCCTTCCTCTGCCCTGGGGCAGATACGAGTGGCCTTTTGCCCGCTTGCCCTTATGGGGACGAAAGGACTGAGCCTGAAAAGACGGTGTCTTTTTCTGCTGAGAGGTGACCTGGGGTAAAAAGGTGGATTTCCCAGCCGTTGCCGTGGCCACCAGGTCCGATAGACCGACCCCAAATAACTCCTCCCCTTTATACGGCAATACTTCCATATGCCGTTTGGAATCCGCATCACCTGACCACTGTCGCGTCCATAACCCTCTTCTGGCAGAAATGGACAGCGCACTTACTCTTGATGCCAGAGTGCAAATATCCCTCTGTGCATCTCTCATATATAGAAATGCATCCTTTAAATGCTCTATAGTCAATAATATATTGTCCCTGTCCAGGGTATCAATATTTTCAGTCAGGGAATCCGACCAAGCCACCCCAGCACTGCACATCCAGGCTGAGGCGATGGCTGGTCGCAGTATAATACCAGTATGTGTGTATATACTTTTTAGGATATTTTCCAGCTTCCTATCAGCTGGTTCCTTGAGGGCGGCCGTATCAGGAGACGGTAACGCCACTTGTTTTGATAAGCGTGTGAGCGCCTTATCTACCCTAGGGGGTGTTTCCCAACGCGCCCTTACCTCTGGCGGGAAAGGGTATAATGCCAATAATCTTTTAGAAATTAGCAGTTTTTTATCGGGGGAAACCCACGCTTCATCACACACCTCATTTAATTCATCTGATTCAGGAAAAACTACGGGTAGTTTTTTCACACCCCACATAATACCCTTTTTTGTGGTACTTGTAGTATCAGAAATGTTCAAAACCTCCTTCATTGCCGTGATCATGTAACGTGTGGCCCTACTGGAAAATACGTTTGTTTCCTCACCGTCGACACTGGAGTCAGTGTCCGTGTCTGGGTCTGTGTCGACCACCTGAGGTAACGGACGCTTTAGAGCCCCTGACGGTGTTTGAGACGCCTGTACAGGTATTAACTGATTTGCCGGCTGTCTCATGTCGTCAACAGTCTTTTGTAAAGTGCTGACACTATCACGTAATTCCTTCCATAAGACCATCCAGTCAGGTGTCGACTCCCTAGGGGGTGACATCACTAATACAGGCAATTGCTCCGCCTCCATACCATTTTCCTCCTCATACATGTCGACACAACGTACCGACACACAGCACACACACAGGGAATGCTCTGATAGAGGACAGGACCCCACTAGCCCTTTGGGGAGACAGAGGGAGAGTTTGCCAGCACACACCAGAGCGCTATATATATATATAGGGATAACCTTATATAAGTGTTTTTCCCTTATATAGCTGCTGTATAGATTTATCTGCCAAATTAGTGCCCCCCCTCTCTTGTTTTACCCTGTTTCTGTAGTGCAGGACTGCAGGGGAGAGTCAGGGAGCTTCCCTCCAACGGAGCTGTGAGGAAAAATGGCGCCAGTGTGCTGAGGAGATAGGCTCCGCCCCCTTCTCGGCGGCCGTTCTCCTGCTTTTTTATGGAAAAACAGGCATGAGTTTAAATGCATCCATATAGCCCAGGAGCTATATGTGATGCATGTTTTGCCCCCTAAGGTGTTTATATTGCGTCTCAGGGCGCCCCCACCCAGCGCCCTGCACCCTCAGTGACCGGAGTGTGAAGTGTGCTGAGAGCAATGGCGCACAGCTGCGGTGCTGTGCGCTACCTTATTGAAGACAGGACGTCTTCTGCCGCCGATTTTTCCGGACCTCTTCTGCTCTTCTGGCTCTGTAAGGGGGACGGCGGCGCGGCTCTGGGACCCATCCATGGCTGGGCCTGTGATCGTCCCTCTGGAGCTAATGTCCAGTAGCCTAAGAAGCCCAATCCACTCTGCACGCAGGTGAGTTCGCTTCTTCTCCCCTTAGACCCACGATGCAGTGAGCCTGTTGCCAGCAGGTCTCACTGAAAATAAAAAACCTAAAACTAAACTTTTTTCTAAGCAGCTCAGGAGAGCCACCTAGACTGCACCCTTCTCGTTCGGGCACAAAAATCTAACTGAGGCTTGGAGGAGGGTCATAGGGGGAGGAGCCAGTGCACACCAGGTAGTCTTAAAGCTTTTACTTTTGTGTCCAGTCTCCTGCGGAGCCGCTATTCCCCATGGTCCTTTCGGAGTCCCCAGCATCCACTAGGACGTCAGAGAAAACATTTTCAAATGTAGAAAGAAACATTTGCAATAAACCTTATCATACCTTTATACTAGCCCAGGTTTCAGGTTTTAAGTACCTCAGTCAATTTGATGGAATCGTTTGGACAGGCTATGTCAAAGCTATGTAATAGGCTAAACTGTACTTTATAACCGTGATTCTTACCTCAGATCTAAATGAGTAAGCTCTGGACACCTTTGCACTAATGAGTCCACATCTACAATAAAAATAAGATTTGATGAAATTGTTGAGCTTCAGATCTTAAAATAATAATAAGAATTTACTTACCGATAATTCTATTTCTCGGAGTCCGTAGTGGATGCTGGGGTTCCTGAAAGGACCATGGGGAATAGCGGCTCCGCAGGAGACAGGGCACAAAAGTAAAGCTTTCCGATCAGGTGGTGTGCACTGGCTCCTCCCCCTATGACCCTCCTCCAAGCCAGTTAGGTACTGTGCCCGGACGAGCGTACACAATAAGGGAGGAATTTTGAATCCCGGGTAAGACTCATACCAGCCACACCAATCACACCGTACAACTTGTGATCTAAACCCAGTTAACAGTATGATAACAGCGGAGCCTCTGAAAAGATGGCTCACAACAATAATAACCCGATTTTTGTAACTATGTACAAGTATTGCAGATAATCCGCACTTGGGATGGGCGCCCAGCATCCACTACGGACTCCGAGAAATAGAATTATCGGTAAGTAAATTCTTATTTTCTCTATCGTCCTAGTGGATGCTGGGGTTCCTGAAAGGACCATGGGGATTATACCAAAGCTCCCAAACGGGCGGGAGAGTGCGGATGACTCTGCAGCACCGAATGAGAGAACTCCAGGTCCTCCTTAGCCAGGGTATCAAATTTGTAGAATTTAGCAAACGTGTTTGCCCCTGACCAAGTAGCTGCTCGGCAAATTTGTAAAGCCGAGACCCCTCGGGCAGCCGCCCAAGATGAGCCCACCTTCCTTGTGGAATGGGCATTTACATATTTTGGCTGTGGCAGGCCTGCCACAGAATGTGCAAGCTGAATTGTATTACACATCCAACTAGCAATAGTCTGCTTAGAAGCAAGAGCACCCAGTTTTTTGGGTGCATACAGGATAACAGCAAGTCAGTTTTCCTGACTCCAGCCGTCCTGGAACATATTTTCAGGGCCCTGACAACATCTAGCAACTTGGAGTCCTCCAAGTCCCTAGTAGGTGCAAGGCACCACAATAAGCTGGTTCAGGTGAAACACTGACACCACCTTAGGGAGAGAACTGGGGACGAGTCCGCAGCTCTGCCCTGTCCGAATGGACAAACAGATATGGGCTTTTTTGAGAAAAAACCACCAATTTGACACTCGCCTGGTCCAGGCCAGGGCCAAGAGCATGGTCACTTTTCATGTGAGATGCTTCAAATCCACAGATTTGACTGGTTTTAAACCAATGTGATTTGAGGAATCCCAGAACTACGTTGAGATCCCACAGTGCCACTGGAGGCACAAAAGGGGGTTGTATATGCAATACTCCCTTGACAAACTTCTGGACTTCAGGAACTGAAGCCAATTTTTTCTGGAAGAAAATCGACAGGGCCGAAATTTGAACCTTAATGGACCCCAATTTGAGGCCCATAGACACTCCTGTTTGCAGGAAATGCAGGAAACGACCGAGTTGAAATTTCTTTGTGGGGCCTTCCTGGCCTCACACCACGCAACATATTTTCGCCACATGTGGTGATAATGTTGTGCGGTCACCTCCTTTCTGGCTTTGACCAGGGTAGGAATGACCTCTTCCGGAATGCCTTTTTCCCTTAGGATCCGGCTTTCCACCGCCATGCCGACAAACGCAGCTGCGGTAAGTCTTGGAACAGACATGGTACTTGCTGAAGCAAGTCCCTTCTTAGCGGCAGAGGCCATAAGACCTCTGTAAGCATCTCTTGAAGTTCCGGGTACCAAGTCCTTCTTGGCCAATCCGGAGCCATGAGTATAGTTCTTACTCCTCTACGTCTTATAATTCTCAGCACCTTAGGTATGAGAAGCAGAGGAGGGAACACATACACCGACTGGTACACCCACGGTGTTACCAGAACGTCCACAGCTATTGCCTGAGGGTCTCTTGACCTGGCGCAATACCTGTCCCGTTTTTTGTTCAGACGGGACGCCATCATGTCCACCTTTGGTATTTCCCAACGGTTTACAATCATGTGGAAAAAACTTCCCGATGAAGTTTCCACTCTCCCGGGTGGAGGTCGTGCCTGCTGAGGAAGTCTGCTTCCCAGTTTCCATTCCCGGGATGAAACACTGCTGACAGTGCTATCACATGATTTTCCGCCCAGCGAAAAGTCCTTGCAGTTTTTGCCATTGCCCTCCTGCTTCTTGTGTCGCCCTGTCTGTTTACGTGGGCGACTGCCGTGATGTTTTTCCCACTGGATCAATACCGGCTGACCTTGAAGCAGAGGTCTTGCTAAGCTTAGAGCATTATAAATTTACCCTTAGCTCCAGTATATTTATGTGGAGAAAAGTCTCCAGACTTGATCACACTCCCTGGAAATTTTTTCCTTGTGTGACTGCTCCCCAGCCTCTCGGGCTGGGCTCCGTGGTCACCAGCATCCAATCCTGAATGCCGAATCTGCGGCCCTCTAGAAGATGAGCACTCTATAACCACCACAGGAGAGACACCCTTGTCCTTGGATATAGGGTTATCCGCTGATGCATCTGAAGATGCGATCCGGACCATTTGTCCAGCAGATCCCACTGAAAAGTTCTTGCGTGAAATCTGCCGAATGGAATTGCTTCGTAGGAAGCCACCATTTTTACCAGGACCCTTGTGCAATGATGCACTGTTTTTAGGAGGTTCCTGACTAGCTCGGATAACTCCCTGGCTTTCTCTTCCGGGAGAAACACCTTTTTCTGGACTGTGTCCAGAATCATCCCTAGGCACAGCAGACGTTTCGTCGGGATCAGCTGCGATTTTGGAATATTTAGAATCCACCCGTGCTGTTGTAGCAGTATCCTAGATAGTGCTACTCCGACCTCCAACTGTTCCCTGGACTATGCCCTTATCAGGAGATCGTCCAAGTAAGGGATAATTAAGACGCCTTTTCTTCGAAGAAGAATCATCATTTCGGCCATTACCTTGGTAAAGACCCGGGGTGCCGCGGACAATCCAAACGGCAGCGTCTGAAACTGATAGTGACAGTTCTGCACCACGAACCTGAGGTACCCTTAGTAAGAAGGGCAATTTTGGGACATAGAGGTAAGCATCCCTGATGTCCCGGGACACTATATAGTCCCCTTCTTCCTGGTTCGTTATCACTGCTCTGAGTGACTCCATCTTGATTTGAACCTTTGTAAGTGTTCAAAAAATTTTTTAGAATAAGTCTCACCTAGCCTTCTGGCTTCAGTACCACAATATAGTGTGGAATAATACCCCTTTTCTTATAGTAGGAGGGGTAATTTAATTATCACCTGCTGGGAATACAGCTTGTGAATTTTTTCCCATACTGCCTCCTTGTCAGAGGGAGACCTTGGTAAAGCAGACTTCAGGAGCCTGCGAAGGGGAAACGTCTCGACATTCCAATCTGTACCCCTGGGATACTACTTGTAGGATCCAGGGGTCCTGTATGGTCTCAGCGCCATGCTGAGAACTTGTCAGAAGCGGTGGAACGCTTCTGTTCCTGGGAATGGGCTGCCTGCTGCAGTCTTCTTCCCTTTCCTCTATCCCTGGGCAGATATGATCTTATAGGGACGAAAGGACTGAGGCTGAAAAGACGGTGTCTTTTTCTGCAGAGATGTGACTTAGGGTAAAAACGGTGGATTTTCCAGCAGTTGCCGTGGCCACCAGGTCCGATGGACCGACCCCAAATAACTCCTCTTCCTTTATACGGCAATACACCTTTGTGCCGTTTGGAATCTGCATCACCTGACCACTGTCGTGTCCATAACATCTTCTGGCAGTTATGGACATCGCATTTACTCTTGATGCCAGAGTGCAAATATCCCTCTGTGCATCTCGCATATATAGAAATGCATCCTTTAAATGCTCTATAGTCAATAAAATACTGTCCCTGTCAAGGGTATCAATATTTTTAGTCAGGGAATCCGACCAAGCCACCCCAGCTCTGCACATCCAGGCTGAGGCGATCGCTGGTCGCAGTATAACACCAGTATGTGTGTATATACTTTTTATGATATTTTCCAGCCTCCTGTCAGCTGGTCCTTGAGGACGGCCCTATCTATAGACGGTACCGCCACTTGTTTTGATAAGCGTGTGAGCGCCTTATCCACCCTAAGGGGTGTTTCCCAACGCGCCCTAACTTCTGGCGGGAAAGGGTATACCGCCCATAATTTTCTATCGGGGGGAACCCACGCAATATCACACACTTTATTTAATTTATCTGATTCAGGAAAAACTATGGTAGTTTTTTCACATCCCACATAATACCCTCTTTTGTGGTACTTGTAGTATCAGAAATATGTAACACCTCCTTCATTGCCTTTAACGTGTGGCCCTAATAAGGAATACGTTTGTTTATTCACCGTCGACACTGGATTCAGTGTCCCTGTCTGTGTCTGTGTCGACCGACTAAAGTAAACGGGCGTTTTAAAACCCTGACGGTGTTTTTGAGACGTCTGGACCGGTACTAATTGTTTGTCGGCCGTCTCATGTCGTCAACCGACCTTGCAGCGTGTTGACATTATCACGTAATTCCCTAAATAAGCCATCCATTCCGGTGTCGACTCCCTAGAGAGTGACATCACCATTACAGGCAATTGCTCCGCCTCCTCACCAACATCGTCCTCCTACATGTCGACACACACGTACCGACATACAGCACACACACAGGGAATGCTCTGATAGAGGACAGGACCCACTAGCCCTATGGAGAGACAGAGGGAGAGTTTGCCAGCACACACCAAAAACGCTATAATTATATAGGGACAACCTTATATAAGTGTTTTCCCTTATAGCATCTTTTTTATATATTTCTAACGCCAAATTAGTGCCCCCCCTCTCTGTTTTAACCCTGTTTCTGTAGTGCAGTGCAGGGGAGAGCCTGGGAGCCTTCCCTCCAGCCTTTCTGTGAGGGAAAATGGCGCTGTGTGCTGAGGAGATAGGCCCCGCCCCTTTTTCGGCGGCCTCGTCTCCCGCTCTTAACGGATTTTGGCAGGGGTTAAATATCTCCATATAGCCTCCGGGGGCTATATGTGAGGTATTTTTAGCCAAAATAGGTATTCATTTTGCCTCCCAGGGCGCCCCCCTCCCAGCGCCCTGCACCCTCAGTGACTGCCGTGTGAAGTGTGCTGAGAGGAAAATGGCGCACAGCTGCAGTGCTGTGCGCTACCTTTAGAAGACTGAGGAGTCTTCTGCCGCCGATTCTGGACCTCTTCTTACTTCAGCATCTGCAAGGGGGCCGGCGGCAAGGCTCCGGTGACCATCCAGGCTGTACCTGTGATCGTCCCTCTGGAGCTGATGTCCAGTAGCCAAGAAGCCAATCCATCCTGCACGCAGGTGAGTTCACTTCTTCTCCCCTAAGTCCCTCGTTGCAGTGATCCTGTTGCCAGCAGGACTCACTGTAAAATAAAAAACCTAAGCTAAACTTTTCTAAGCAGCTCTTTAGGAGAGCCACCTAGATTGCACCCTTCTCGGCCGGGCACAAAAATCTAACTGGCTTGGAGGAGGGTCATAGGGGGAGGAGCCAGTGCACACCACCTGATCGGAAAGCTTTACTTTTGTGCCCTGTCTCCTGCGGAGCCGCTATTCCCCATGGTCCTTTCAGGAACCCCAGCATCCACTAGGACGATAGAGAAAAGAATTTACTTACCGATAATTCTATTTCTCGTAGTCCGTAGTGGATGCTGGGGACTCCGTAAGGACCATGGGGAATAGCGGCTCCGCAGGAGACTGGGCACAAAAGTAAAGCTTTAGAACTACCTGGTGTGCACTGGCTCCTCCCCCTATGACCCTCCTCCAAGCCTCAGTTAGGATACTGTGCCCGGACGAGCGTACACAATAAGGAAGGATTTTGAATCCCGGGTAAGACTCATACCAGCCACACCAATCACACCGTATAACTCGTGATCTAAACCCAGTTAACAGCATGATAACAGAGGAGCCTCTAGAAAAGATGGCTCACTACAGCAATAACCCGATTTTTTGGTAACAATAACTATGTACTAGTATTGCAGACAATCCGCACTTGGGATGGGCGCCCAGCATCCACTACGGACTACGAGAAATAGAATTATCGGTAAGTAAATTCTTATTTTCTCTAACGTCCTAAGTGGATGCTGGGGACTCCGTAAGGACCATGGGGATTATACCAAAGCTCCCAAACGGGCGGGAGAGTGCGGATGACTCTGCAGCACCAAATGAGAGAACTCCAGGTCCTCCTCAGCCAGGGTATCAATTTTGTAGAATTTTACAAACGTATTTGCTCCTGACCAAGTAGCTGCTCGGCAAAGTTGTAAAGCCGAGACCCCTCGGGCAGCCGCCCAAGATGAGCCCACCTTCCTTGTGGAGTGGGCATTTACAGATTTTTGGCTGTGGCAGGCCTGCCACAGAATGTGCAAGCTGAATTGTACTACAAATCCAACGAGCAATAGTCTGCTTAGAAGCAGGAGCACCCAGCTTGTTGGGTGCATACAGGATAAACAGCGAGTCAGATTTTCTGACTCCAGCCGTCCTGGAAACATATATTTTCAGGGCCCTGACAACGTCTAGCAACTTGGGAGTCCTCCAAGTCCCTAGTAGCCGCAGGCACCACAATAGGTTGGTTCAGGTGAAACGCTGAAACCACCTTAGGGAGAAACTGAGGACGAGTCCTCAATTCCGCCCTGTCCGAATGGAAAATCAGATAAGGGCTTTTACAGGATAAAGCCGCCAATTCTGACACGCGCCTGGCCCAGGCCAGGGCCAACTGCATGACCACTTTCCATGTGAGATATTTTAACTCCACAGATTTAAGTGGTTCAAACCAATGTGACTTTTGGAACCCAAAAACTACATTGTGATCCCAAAGTGCCACTGGAGGCACAAAAGGAGGCTGTATATGCAGTACCCCTTTTACAAACGTCTGAACTTCAGGGACTGAAGCTAGTTCTTTTTGGAAGAAAATTGACAGGGCCGAAATTTGAACCTTAATGGACCCCAATTTCAGGCCCATAGACACTCCTGTTTGCAGGAAATGTAGAAATCGACCCAGTTGAATTTCCTCCGTCGGGCCTTACTGGCCTCGCACCACGCAACATATTTTCGCCAAATGCGGTGATAATGTTTTGCGGTTACATCCTTCCTGGCTTTGATCAGGATAGGGATGACTTCATCCGGAATGCCTTTTTTCCTTCAGGATCCGGCGTTCAACCGCCATGCCGTCAAACGCAGCCGCGGTAAGTCTTGGAACAGACAGGGTCCTTGCTGGAGCAGGTCCCTTCTTAGAGGTAGAGGCCACGGATCCTCCGTGAGCATCTCTTGAAGTTCCGGTTACCAAGTCCTTCTTGGCCAATCCGGAGCCACGAATATAGTGCTTACTCCTCTCCATCTTATCAATCTCAGTACCTTGGGTATGAGAGGCAGAGGAGGGAACACATACACTGACTGGTACACCCACGGTGTTACCAGAGCGTCTACAGCTATTGCCTGAGGGTCCCTTGACCTGGCGCAATACCTGTCGAGTTTTTCCCAACGGTTTATAATCATGTGGAAGACTTCTGGGTGAAGTCTCCACTCTCCCGGGTGGAGGTCGTGTCTGCTGAGGAAGTCTGCTTCCCAGTTGTCCACTCCCGGAATGAATACTGCTGACAGTGCTATCACATGATTTTCCGCCCAGCGAAGAATCCTTGCAGCTTCTGCCATTGCCCTCCTGCGTCTTGTGCCACCCTGTCTGTTTACGTGGGTGACTGCCGTGATGTTGTCCGACTGGATCAACACCGGCTGACCTTGAAGCAGAGGTCTTGCTAAGCTTAGAGCATTGTAAATGGCCCTTAGTTTCAGGATATTTATGTGAAGTGATGTCTCCAGGCTTGACCATAAGCCCTGGAAATTCCTTCCCTGTGTGACTGCTCCCCAGCCTCGCAGGCTGGCATCCGTGGTCACCAGGACCCAGTCCTGAATGCCGAATCTGCGGCCCTCTAGAAGATGAGCACTCTGCAACCACCACAGGAGGGACACCCTTGTCCTTGGTGACAGGGTTATCCGCTGATGCATCTGAAGATGCGATCCGGACCATTTGTCCAGCAGGTCCCACTGGAAAGTTCTTGCGTGGAATCTGCCGAATGGGATTGCTTCGTAGGAAGCCACCATTTTACCCAGAACCCTTGTGCATTGATGCACTGAGAGTTGGCTCGGTTTTAGGAGGTTCCTGACTAGCTCGGATAACTCCCTGGCTTTCTCCTCCGGGAGAAACACCTTTTTCTGGACTGTGTCCAGGATCATCCCTAGGAACAGAAGACGAGTCGTCGGAACCAGCTGCGATTTTGGAATATTGAGAATCCAATCGTGCTGCCGCAACACTACCTGAGATAGTGCTACACCGACCTCCAACTGTTCCCTGGATCTTACCCTTATCAGGGAATCGTCCAAGTAAGGGATAACTAAAATTCCCTTCCTTCGAAGGAATATCATCATTTCGGCCATTACCTTGGTAAAGACCCGGGGTGCCGTGGACCATCCATACGGCAGCGTCTGAACTGATAGTGACAGTTCTGTACCATAAACCTGAGGTACCCTTGGTGAGAAGGGTAAATTGGGACATGAAGGTAAGCATCCTTGATGTCCCGAGACATCATGTAGTCCCCTTCTTCCAGGTTCGCAATCACTGCTCTGAGTGACTCAATCTTGAATTTGAACCTCTGTATGTAAGTGTTCAAAGATTTTAGATTTAGAATCGGTCTCACCGAGCCGTCCGGCTTCGGTACCACAACAGTGTGGAATAATACCCCGTTCCCTGTTGCAGGAGGGGTACCTTGATTATCACCTGCTGGGAATACAGCTTGTGAATGGCTTCCAAAACTGTCTCCCTGTCAGAAGGAGACATCGGTAAAGCCGACTTTAGGAAACGGCGAGGGGGAGACGTCTCGAATTCCAATTTGTACCCCTGAGATATCACCTGAAGGATCCAGGGGTCTACTTGCGAGTGAGCCCACTGCGCGCTGAAATTCATTGAGACGGGCCCCCCACCGTGCCTGATTCTGCTTGTAAAGCCCCAGCGTCATACTGAGGGCTTGGCAGAGGCGGGAGAGGGTTTCTGTTCCTGGGAACTGGCTGATTTCTGCAGCCTTTTTCCTCTCCCTCTGTCACGGGGCAGAAATGAGGAACCTTTTGCCCGCTTGTCCACGAAAAGACTGCGCCTGATAATACGGCGTCTTCTCATGTTGAGAGGCGACCTGGGGTACAAACGTGGATTTCCCAGCTGTTGCCGTGGCCACCAGGTCTGAAAGACCGACCCCAAATAACTCCTCCCCTTAATAAGGCAATACTTCCAAATGCCGTTTGGAATCCGCATCACCTGACCACTGTCGTGTCCATAACCCTCTACTGGTAGAAATGGACAACGCACTTAGACTTGATGCCAGTCGGCAAATATTCCGCTGTGCATCACGCATATATAGAAATGCATCTTTCAAATGCTCTATAGGCAATAATATACTGTCCCTATCTAGGGTATCAATATTTTCAGTCAGGGAATCCGACCACGCCAACCCAGCACTGCACATCCAGGCTGAGGCGATTGCTGGTCGCAGTATAACACCAGTATGTGTGTAAATACATTTTAGGATACCCTCCTGCTTTCTATCAGCAGGATCCTTAAGGGCGGCCATCTCAGGAGAGGGTAGAGCCCTTGTTCTTACAAGCGTGTGAGCGCTTTATCCACCCTAGGGGGTGTTTCCCAACGCACCCTAACCTCTGGCGGGAAAGGATATAATGCCAATAACATTTTAGAAATTATCAGTTGTTATCGGGGGAAACCCACGCATCATCACACACCTCATTTAATTTCTCAGATTCAGGAAAACTACAGGTAGTTTTTCCTCACCGAACATAATACCCCTTTTTGGTGGTACTCGTATTATCAGAAATGTGTAAAACATTTTTCATTGCCTCAATCATGTAACGTGTGGCCCTACTGGAAGTCACATTTGTCTCTTCACCGTCGACACTGGAGTCAGTATCCGTGTCGGCGTCTATATCTGCCATCTGAGGTAACGGGCGCTTTAGAGCCCCTGACGGCCTATGAGACGTCTGGACAGGCACAAGCTGAGTAGCCGGCTGTCTCATGTCAACCACTGTCTTTTATACAGAGCTGACACTGTCACGTAATTCCTTCCAACAGTTCATCCACTCAGGTGTCGACCCCCTAGGGGGTGACATCACTATTACAGGCAATCTGCTCCGTCTCCACATCATTTTTCTCCTCATACATGTCGACACAAATGTACCGACACACAGCACACACACAGCACACACACAGGGAATGCTCTGATAGAGGACAGGACCCCACTAGCCCTTTGGGGAGACAGAGGGAGAGTTTGCCAGCACACACCAGAGCGCTATATATATATATACAGGGATAACCTTATATAAGTGTTTTTCCCCTTATAGCTGCTGTATTGTTAATACTGCGCCTAATTAGTGCCCCCCTCTCTTTTTTAACCCTTTCTGTAGTGGTGACTGCAGGGGAGAGTCAGGGGAGCTTCCCTCCAACTGAGCTGTGAGGGAAAATGGCGCCAGTGTGCTGAGGAGATAGGCTCCGCCCCTTTTTCGCGGACTTTTCTCCTGCTTTTTTATGGATTCTGGCAGGGGTTAAAATTCATCCATATAGCCCTGGGGGCTATATGTGATGTATTTTCGCCAGCCTAGGTGTTTTTATTGCTGCTCAGGGCGCCCCCCCCCCCAGCGCCCTGCACCCTCAGTGACCGAAGTGTGAAGTGTGCTGAGGAGCAATGGCGCACAGGTGCAGTGCTGTGCGCTACCTTGGTGAAGACAGGACGTCTTCTGCCGCCGATTTTCCGGACCTCTTCTGTCTTCTGGCTCTGTAAGGGGGCCGGCGGCGCGGCTCTGGGACCCATCCATGGCTGGGCCTGTGATCGTCCCTCTGGAGCTAATGTCCAGTAGCCTAAGAAGCCCAATCTACTCTGCACGCAGGTGAGATCGCTTCTTCTCCCCTTAGTCCCTCGATGCAGTGAGCCTGTTGCCAGCAGGTCTCACTGAAAATAAAAAACCTAAAACTAAACTTTTCACTAAGCAGCTCAGGAGAGCCACCTAGTGTGCACCCTTCTCGTTCGGGCACAAAAATCTAACTGAGGCTTGGAGGAGGGTCATAGGGGGAGGAGCCAGTGCACACCAGGTAGTTCTAAAGCTTTACTTTTGTGCCCAGTCTCCTGCGGAGCCGCTATTCCCCATGGTCCTTACGGAGTCCCCAGCATCCACTTAGGACGTTAGAGAAATACAGTTACCTAGACCCATCAACTGGTCACAGTACAATGAACTATGTTCTGCAGAAACTGGTTTACTAGAGGAATAAATGCACTATAAATACCAGCTATCTCCAGGTTTTGCCGATAGCCACTGAAATTCAGTTGGGTTACACTTCTAGGGAAGTTGCTCACTGCGACCTTCACATGGTCCGCTGTGAACTCACACCAGGACAGGTTCAATTCATCCAGCCTGCAAGACACCAAATGTGACAATTTATACCAGAAACAAAGATAAAATGTCTGACATTTTCACATTAAGGATATGGTCACTTATACCCCTTTCACATCTCCAATGCCGGATTCCATTCGGGAATTGGAAACTAGTCCTTCCCGGGAGGGATCCGGCATTAGAGCCTCAGCGCTGGCTTCCCGACCCGGCAATATGCCGGGCCGGTTGCCATAGCGGCGGGAGGGTGGAGTTGGCAGCGGGGTGGAGGCGGCGCTGGGAGATGCGCTCATCTCTGCGCCGCCTCTCCCTAAGTAGTAAATACTTCTTAATACCCGGGTTGAATTACCGGGTCAGGCGACCCAGGAACTCTCCAAGGCCCCTTTCACATCGCACACTGACCCGTGTTGGTCGGGTTATTTTTGCTATGTGAAAGGGATATTAGGGGCTGACCCATCTATTCCCACTGTTCACTGCAGCCTTAATTACTGCTAAAAAGTTGTTTTATCGTAGACTTACCATTGTTAACACTTTTCCGCGAGGTACACAGGATTACACAGGGAAACACCGGGGTATAGAGTGGATCTTGATCCACAGGCACCAACAGGCTAAACCTTTAGATGTCCCAGGATGCAAAGGGACCACCTCTATAACCTCACCTCCAGGCACTGAGAGCTCAGTTTCGATAACCAGTCCAATGCAGGAGCAGGCAAGAGAGAAGGCAGACGTTAGTCACACAGAACCACATTTTCACGACAGGAGAAGGTACCAGCAGCTAATACCATACAACCCAAAGAAGCAAGGTGCGTCAGGGTGGGGGCCCTGTGGAACCGTGTACTTCGCTGAAAATGTGTTAACAATGGTAAGTTTACCATAATCTTAGATGGTCTGCAGCCAGCTGGGTTATGTCCAGCATCTGTGCATCTAAACCAATGACTGATAAAAATAAGAATTTACTTACCGATAATTCTATTTCTCGGAGTCCGTAGTGGATGCTGGGGTTCCTGAAAGGACCATGGGGAATAGCGGCTCCGCAGGAGACAGGGCACAAAAAGTAAAGCTTTAGGATCAGGTGGTGTGCACTGGCTCCTCCCCCCATGACCCTCCTCCAAGCCTCAGTTAGGATACTGTGCCCGGACGAGCGTACACAATAAGGAAGGATTTTGAATCCCGGGTAAGACTCATACCAGCCACACCAATCACACTGTACAACCTGTGATCTGAACCCAGTTAACAGTATGATAACAGCGGAGCCTCTGAAAAGATGGCTCACAACAATAATAACCCGATTTTTGTAACTATGTACAAGTATTGCAGATAATCCGCACTTGGGATGGGCGCCCAGCATCCACTACGGACTCCGAGAAATAGAATTATCGGTAAGTAAATTCTTATTTTCTCTATCGTCCTAGTGGATGCTGGGGTTCCTGAAAGGACCATGGGGATTATACCAAAGCTCCCAAACGGGCGGGAGAGTGCGGATGACTCTGCAGCACCGAATGAGAGAACTCCAGGTCCTCCTTAGCCAGGGTATCAAATTTGTAGGATTTTACAAACGTGTTTGCCCCTGACTAAGTAGCCGCTCGGCAAAGTTGTAAAGCCGAGACCCCTCGGGCAGCCGCCCAAGATGAGCCCACCTTCCTTGTGGAATGGGCATTTACATATTTTGGCTGTGGCAGGCCTGCCACAGAATGTGCAAGCTGAATTGTATTACACATCCAACTAGCAATAGTCTGCTTAGAAGCAAGAGCACCCAGTTTGTTGGGTGCATACAGGATAACAGCAAGTCAGTTTTCCTGACTCCAGCCGTCCTGGAACCTATATTTTCAGGGCCCTGACAACATCTAGCAACTTGGAGTCCTCCAAGTCCTTAGTAGGCGCAAGGCACCACAATAAGCTGGTTCAGGTGAAACACTGACACCACCTTAGGGAGAGAACTGGGGACGAGTCCGCAGCTCTGCCCTGTCCGAATGGACAAACAGATATGGGCTTTTTTGAGAAAAAAACCACCAATTTGACACTCGCCTGGCCCAGGCCAGGGCCAAGAGCATGGTCACTTTTCATGTGAGATGCTTCAAATCCACAGATTTGACTGGTTTTAAACCAATGTGATTTGAGGAATCCCAGAACTACGTTGAGATCCCACAGTGCCACTGGAGGCACAAAAGGGGGTTGTATATGCAATACTCCCTTGACAAACTTCTGGACTTCAGGAACTGAAGCCAATTCTTTCTGGAAGAAAATCGACAGGGCCGAAATTTGAACCTTAATGGACCCCAATTTGAGGCCCATAGACACTCCTGTTTGCAGGAAATGCAGGAATCGACCGAGTTGAAATTTCTTCGTGGGGCCTTCCTGGCCTCACACCACGCAACATATTTTCGCCCCATGTGGTGATAATGTTGTGCGGTCACCTCCTTCCTGGCTTTGACCAGGGTAGGAATGACCTCTTCCGGAATGCCTTTTTCCCTTAGGATCCGGCGTTCCACCGCCATGCCGTCAAACGCAGCTGCGGTAAGTCTTGGAACAGACATGGTACTTGCTGAAGCAAGTCCCTTCTTTGCGGCAGAGGCCATAAGTCCTCTGTGAGCATCTCTTGAAGTTCCGGGTACCAAGTCCTTCTTGGCCAATCCGGAGCCATGAGTATAGTTCTTACTCCTCTACGTCTTATAATTCTCAGTACCTTAGGTATGAGAAGCAGAGGAGGGAACACATACACCGACTGGTACACCCACGGTGTTACCAGAACGTCCACAGCTATTGCCTGAGGGTCTCTTGACCTGGCGCAATACCTGTCCCGTTTTTTGTTCAGACGGGACGCCATCATGTCCACCTTTGGTATTTCCCAACGGTTCACAATCATGTGGAAAAACTTCCCGATGAAGTTTCCACTCTCCCGGGTGGAGGTCGTGCCTGCTGAGGAAGTCTGCTTCCCAGTTTCCATTCCCGGAATGAAACACTGCTGACAGTGCTATCACATGATTTTCCGCCCAGCGAAAAGTCCTTGCAGTTTTTGCCATTGCCCTCCTGCTTCTTGTGCCGCCCTGTCTGTTTACGTGGGCGACTGCCGTGATGTTTTTCCCACTGGATCAATACCGGCTGACCTTGAAGCAGAGGTCTTGCTAAGCTTAGAGCATTATAAAATTACCCTTAGCTCCAGTATATTTATGTGGAGAAAAATCTCCAGACTTGATCACACTCCCTGGAAATTTTTTCCTTGTGTGACTGCTCCCCAGCCTCTCGGGGTGGCCTCCGTGGTCACCAGCATCCTGAATGCAGAATCTGCGGCCCTCTAGAAGATGAGCACTCTGTAACCACCACAGGAGAGACACCCTTGTCCTTGGATATAGGGTTATCCGCTGATGCATCTGAAGATGCGATCCGGACCATTTGTCCAGCAGATCCCACTGAAAAGTTCTTGCGTGAAATCTGCCGAATGGAATTGCTTCGTAGGAAGCCTCTTTTCCTGGTTTTAGGAGGTTCCTGACTAGCTCGGATAACTCCCTGGCTTTCTCTTCCGGGAGAAACACCTTTTTCTGGACTGTGTCCAGAATCATCCCTAGGCACAGCAGACGTGTCGTCGGGAAAAGCTGCGATTTTGGAATATTTAGAATCCACCCGTGCTGTTGTAGCAGTATCCGAGATAGTGCTACTCCGACCTCCAACTGTTCCCTGGACTTTGCCCTTATCAGGAGATCGTCCAAGTAAGGGATAATTAAGACGCCTTTTCTTTGAAGAAGAATCATCATTTCGGCCATTACCTTGGTAAAGACCCGGGGTGCCGTGGACAATCCAAACGGCAGCGTCTGAAACTGATAGTGACCGTTCTGTACCACGAACCTGAAGTACCCTTAGTGAGAAGGGCAAATTTGGGACATGGAGGTAAGCATCCCTGATGTCCCGGGACACTATATAGTCCCCTTCTTCCTGGTTCGTTATCACTGCTCTGAGTGACTTCATCTTGATTTGAACCTTTGTAAGTGTTCAAATTTTTTTAGATTTAGAATAGGTCTCACCTAGCCTTCTGGCTTCAGTACCACAATATAGTGTGGAATAATACCCCTTTCCTTGTTGTAGGAGGGGTAATTTGATTATCACCTGCTGGGAATACAGCTTGTGAATTGTTTCCCATACTGCCTCCTTGTCGGAGGGAGACCTTGGTAAAGCAGACTTCAGGAGCCTGCGAGGGGGAAACGTCTCGACATTCCAATCTGTACCCCTGGGATACTACTTGTAGGATCCAGGGGTCCTGTACGGTCCCAGCGTCATGCTGAGAGCTTGGCAGAAGCGGTGGAAGGCTTCTGTTCCTGGGAATGGGCTGCCTGCTGCAGTCTTCTTCCCTTTCCTCTATCCCTGGGCAGATATGACTCTTATAGGGACGAAAGGACTGAGGCTGAAAAGACGGTGTCTTTTTCTGCAGAGATGTGACTTAGGGTAAAAACGGTGGATTTTCCAGCAGTTGCCGTGGCCACCAGGTCCGATGGACCGACCCCAAATAACTCCTCTTCCTTTATACGGCAATACACCTTTGTGCCGTTTGGAATCTGCATCACCTGACCACTGTCGTGTCCATAAACATCTTGTGGCAGATATGGACATCGCACTTACTCTTGATGCCAGAGTGCAAATATCCCTCTGTGCATCTCGCATATATAGAAATGCATCCTTTAAATGCTCTATAGTCAATAAAATACTGTCCCTGTCAAGGGTATCAATATTTTTAGTCAGGGAATCCGACCAAGCCACCCCAGCTCTGCACATCCAGGCTGAGGCGATCGCTGGTCGCAGTATAACACCAGTATGTGTGTATATACTTTTTATGATATTTTCCAGCCTCCTGTCAGCTGGCTCCTTGAGGACGGCCCTATCTATAGACGGTACCGCCACTTGTTTTGATAAGCGTGTGAGCGCCTTATCCACCCTAAGGGGTGTTTCCAACGCGCCCTAACTTCTGGCGGGAAAGGGTATACCGCCAATAATTTTCTATCGGGGGGAACCCACGCATCATCACACACTTCCTTTAATTTATCTGATTCAGGAAAAACTACAGGTAGTTTTTTCACATCCCACATAATACCCTCTTTTGTGGTACTTGTAGTATCAGAAATATGTAACACCTCCTTCATTGCCCTTAACATGTAACGTGTGGCCCTAAAGGGAAATACGTTTGTTTCTTCACCGTCGACACTGAAATCAGTGTCCGTGTCTGTGTCTGTCGACCGACTGAGGTAAAAGGACGTTTTAACGCCCCTGACGGTGTTTGAGACGCCTGGACAGGTACTAATTTGTTTGCCAGCCGTCTCATGTCGCCAACCGACCTTGCAGCGTGTTGACATTATCACGTAATTCCATAAATAAGCCATCCATTCCGGTGTCGACTCCCTAGAGAGTGACATCACCATTACAGGCAATTTGCTCCGCCTCCTCACCAACATCGTCCTCATACATGTCGACACACACGTACCGACATATAGCACACACACACAGGGAATGCTCTGATAGAGGACTAGCCCCTTGGGGAGACAGAGGGAGAGTTTGCCAGCACACACCAAAGCGCTATTGTCACGATCCGGGTATCTGGACGCCATTTCTTACCCATCAGATGCCTCCTAAGGCTGGCTCAGCGCTCCAGGACCGGATCCCATCTGTTATCCTAATGTTCACATTCCTGCATCCTCTCCTGTCTCTCTGAGACGCTGTCACAGTAACGCCTTATTACATCTGGCATGGCGTCTCCCGCGGCCTCCGCCGCCGTCCCTGAGCTTCTGCATGCAGAGTGTCAGAGTGGCGATTACGTCAGCCGCGGCCTCCGCTGTGTCCGCGTGGTTGGATGTGCACTTGTCAGCCTGGCGTCTCCTGTCTCCAGTGGCCGGCGCCGCCATTACTGTTTTCATTACCACATGGATTACAAACCAAACTTCCCTCCAAGTGTCTGCATGGGCGCAGCCATCTTGGATTCTGTCAGCTGATCATTTCCTCCAATCTGTTGTCAGTATTGTTAATCTGCATAATTGCCTAGCCAATCCCTTCCTTGCTGCAGGTATAAATACACTGTGCCTGAGCAAGGAAGGCGTCAGTGCTTTGGTTGTCAAACCTAGTTCCTGTTTGTCTCTCTCCTGTGATTGTCTTCCAGGTTCCAGCTCCTGTCTCAAGACTTCCACCATAGAGACCCGCACCAGCATTCCACCTGCGGTGTAGCCTGACTCTCCAATCCATTGTGGATTCATCTGTTTCCAGCTACAACATTACCTGCTTCCAGCTCAGCTTCCAGCAGAGTACAGCTTCCCTTAAAGGGCCGGTGTCCTTTCTACACTTTACCACTCTCCACCGGTATTATTATTTCTCCGCTCTCAAGTTCTACATTTCAGTTCATATTTCATCGCTCCCAAGTTCATTTATTATTTAACTGGTTCCAGCCAGTATCCACTCCGTGCTAACAACAGTCTGGTTCCAGCCAGTATCCACAGCAGCTGTTTTACCTTCAGCAACCCAGCTTTTCCTGGAACACCAGCTGGCACAATCCTGGGTTATCTCCATTGCTACAGTCGGGCCTGGTAAGGACTTTCCATCTAGAAGATCATAAGAACTATCTCACACTACCAGTGCCCTGTGGCTCCTGCCATCCTGTAGTACCCAGGAACTGTATTTATTATTTGCTGACTTTACGTTTTCTTTTACTGCTGCTGTGTTGCGGAGTTGTCATAATAAACATCATTGACTTTTATCCAAGTTGTCGTGGTCACGCCTTCGGGCAGTTATTATTCATGTTACTTACATGTCCAGGGGTCTGATACAACCTCCCAGGTTCCGGTACATCTCAGCCCCTACAACTGAGGCTGCCTCCCGTCAGCTCAGGCCCTCAGTTGTGACAGCTATATTTTACAGGGATAGCCTTATAATAAGTGCTCCCTTATAGCTGCTTTTATAAAATCACAATTTCGCCAAATTTTGCCCCCCCTCTCTTGATTTAACCCTGTTTCTGTAGTGCAGTGCAGGGGAGAGCCTGGGAGCCTTCCTGACCAGCGGAACTGTGTGAGGAAATGGCGCTGTGTGCTGAGGAGATAGGCCCCGCCCCCTTTTCGGCGGGCTCATCTCCCGCTTAAAAATGGATTCTGGCAGGGGTTAAATATCTCCATATAGCCCCGGAGGCTATATGTGAGGTATTTTTTTGCCAAAAAAAGGATTTTCATTGCTGCCCAGGGCGCCCCCCCCCCCAGCGCCCTGCAACCTCAGTGACTGCCGTGTGAAGTGTGCTGAGAGCAATGGCGCACAGCTGCAGTGCTGTGCGCTACCTTAAGAAGACTGAGGAGTCTTCTGCCGCCGATTCTGGACCTTCTTCTCTTTTCAGCATCTGCAAGGGGGCCGGCGGCGAGGCTCCGGTGACCATCCAGGCTGTACCTGTGATCGTCCCTCTGGAGCTAATGTCCAGTAGCCAAAGAAGCCAATCCATCCTGCACGCAGGTGAGTTCACTTCTTCTCCCCTAAGTCCCTCGATGCAGTGATCCTGTTGCCAGCAGGACTCACTGTAAAATAAAAAACCTAAGCTAAACTTTTCTAAGCATCTCTTTAGGAGAGCCACCTAGATTGCACCCTTCTCGGCCGGGCACAAAAACCTAACTGAGGCTTGGAGGAGGGTCATGGGGGGAGGAGCCAGTGCACACCACCTGATCCTAAAGCTTTACTTTTTGTGCCCTGTCTCCTGCGGAGCCGCTATTCCCCATGGTCCTTTCAGGAACCCCAGCATCCACTAGGACGATAGAGAAAAGGAGATTTATGTTCTTACCTGGTTAATTCCTTTTCTTCAAATCCATAGGGAGCACAGGGATTACACTGGTTAAAGGCAGGAGGAGCAGCCGAGCACCAAACAGTTAACTTTTTCTTCCCAGCAGCAACACACATCTAGGCACACACCTAGGTCCAAACACACAAAAGATGCAGACAGGGGAACCGGAAAAAGAACAAAGCCCCGCAAGCCAGGTGCGTATAAAGCAGAAGGAGCCAGGGCTGCTGCTGGGAAGAAAACGTTACCTGTTTGGTGCCTGGCTTCTCCTCCTTCCTATACCTAGTGTAATCCCTGTGTCCCCTATGGATTCGAAGAAAAGGATTTAACCAGGTATGAACATAAATCTCCTTAGAGTTGTCCAGTCTGGAACGCCAGCCAGGATCTGTTGTAGCGATATCTAACAACATCTCAAAGGCAGCTGCGATTGAAAAACAGCATGTTGAACATTGGCGGCACATACTAGCTGTGAGCTAAGGGAGATGAAAGTCTTACCCAGTGCAACTCTCCAACATCTTTCTGAGCGATTCTGCAGAGAACCCTGAACAGCCACCAAGGTTTAATCGTTCCAGATCCGAATTCTGCGCAATGGCCCTGCAGAGAAAACGTAACTGTAATCCATGAACTCCACATAGATTCCAACCTTCATGGAAAGACAAATCCCATACACCCTTGTACGTATTGGGAATACAATATGGCTGATTGAGAGACCAGGCTAATAAGTCTGGACATTTTCTGAAGAAGTAATCCCACTAGCGTAAGGTTGTCCTGTTACTGTCCATGAAAATGCTTTGGTATTTTAATTCAAGAGATCGGTTCCCAGCAAGGAAAGACAGACACACACAAGGCACAATGCCCGACCCAAACACTAAATGACACTAAACTTGGGACAAGAAAACAATAAGCGACTAGCCGTAGTCACGTGCGACCGATTTGCGGGAGCGTACGCACCATGCAATCCTATAGGTCGCAGGTGCAGTGCACATTTGCAGACCTACTGGTCATGGCAAAAAACCCACAATTGCGAATAATCGCGGGTCAGATGAACGCATCCATATCTGTACTTAATTTAATGCAATGTATCTGGATATTTTTGCAGACATGAAAGCTTATGTAGCCAATAAAATGAAACCTATGACACTGTTAGGGATATTTAATTTAAACCCCATGGGTATTTGCAGCACCTATTGAATTAGCGGTGGTCCACGCACGGGGAAAAAACCTTTGTTTCCATAGAATTACACAGAATCAATGGATTTGGGCACGATAATACACAATTTTAGGCACAGGAAAAAAATAAGATTTTAAACCTACCGGTAAATCTTTTTCTCCTAGTCCGTAGAGGCTGCTGGTGACTCCATAAGGACCATGGGGTATAGACGGGCTCCGCAGGAGATATGGGCACCTAAAAGAACTTTCTAGTATGGTGTGCACTGGCTCCTCCCTCTATGCCCCTCCTCCAGACCTCAGTTAGAGAACTGTGCCCAGAGGAGATGGACAATATGAGGAAAGGATTTTGTTAATCTAAGGGCAAGATTCATACCAGCCCACACCAATCATACCATATAACCTGGAATACACATAACCAGTTAACAGTATGAACAAACTACAGTATCAGTCCAAGACAGATTCTAACTAACATAACCCTTATGTAAGCAATAACTACCTGTATATACAAGTCTTGCAGATTTTCCACACTGGGACGGGCGCCCAGCATCCTCTACGGACTAGGAGAAAAAGATTTACAGGTAGGTTTAAAATCTTATTTTCTCTTACGTCCTAGAGGATACTGGGGACTCCGTAAGGACCATGGGGTTTATACCAAAGCTCCCAATCGGGAGAGTGCGGATGACTCTGAAGCACCGACTGAGCAAATGCTAGGTCCTCATCAGCCAGGGTATAAAACTTGTAGAATTTAGCAAAAGTGTTTGAACCCGACCAAGTCGCTGCTCGGCAAAGCTGTAATGCCGAGACGCCCCGGGCAGCCGCCCAAGAAGAGCCCACCTTCCTAGTGGAATGGGCCTTTACTGAATGCGGTAACGGCAATCCAGCCGTAACATAAGCCTGCAGAATCGTGTTACAGATCCAGCGCACAATAGTCTGCTTCGAAGCAGGCGTGCCAATCTTGTTGGCAGGATACAGGACAAACAATGCTTCTGTTTTCCGAATTCTAGCCGTCCTGGCTACATAAATTTTTAAGGCCCTGACTACATCCAGGGACCTGGAATCCTCCAAGTCACTCGTAGCCACAGGCACCACTATAGGTTGTTTCATATGAAATGAAGACACCACCTTAGGTAAAAATTGAGGACGAGTCCTCACTTCTGCTCTATCCACATGAAAAATCAAGCAAGGGCTCTTGTGAGACAAGGCCGCCAATTCTGACACGCCTTGCAGATGCCAAGGCTAACAACATGACCACATTCCAGGTGAGAAATTCAACTCCACCGTTTGAAGGGGTTCAAACCAGTGTGATTTAAGGAACTGTAACACCACGTTCAGGTCCCATGGTGCCACTGGGGGCACAAAAGGAGGCAGAATGTGTAGCACTGCCTTTACAAAAATCTGGACTTCTGGAAGAGAAGCCAATTCCTTCTGAAAGAATATCGACAGGGCCGAAATCTGTACTTTAACGGATCCTAACTTTAGGCCCATATCCACTCCTGTCTGTAGGAAGTAGAGAAAAACGACCCAGATGGAATCTTCCGTAGGAGCATTCTTGGTTTCACACCAAGAGGTATATTTCCGCCAGATACGGTGATAATGTTTTGCCGTCACCTCTTTCCTAGCCTATATTAGAGTAGGTATGACCTCCTCCGGAATACCCTTCTCAGCTAGGATCCGGCGTTCAACCGCCATGCCGTCAAACGTAACCGCGGTAAGTCTTAGAACAGACAGGGCCCCTGCTGTAACAGGTCCTCTCTCAGAGGAAGAGGCACAGGATCTTCTGTGAGCATCTCCTGAAGATCTGAGTATCAGGCCCTTCGAGGCCAGTCTGGAACAATGAGAATTGTCTGTACTCTTTTTCGTCTTATGATCCTCAACACTTTTGTGATGAGAGGAAGAGGAGGAAACACATAGACCAACTGGAATACCCATGATGTTACCAGAGCATCTACTGCTATTGCCTGAGGGTCCCGGGACCTGGCAGAATACCTCCGCATCTTCTTGTTGAGGCGTGACGCCATCATGTCTATCTGAGGAACTCCCTCGAGACTCGTTATCTCTGCAAAGACTTCTTGATGAACTCTTCACTCTCCTGGATGGAGATCGTGTCTGCTGAGGAAGTCTGCTCCGGAATGAAGACTGCTGACAGAGCGCTTACGTGATTTTCCGCCCAGCGAAGAATCCTGGTGGCTTCCGCCATTGCGACTGTGCTTTTTGTCCCGCCTTGGCAGTTCACATGAGCCACTGCTGTGACACTGTCCGATTTAATCAGAACCGGTAGGTTGCGAAGACCCTCCGCTTGTCGAAGGCCGCTGTATATGGCCCTTAGTTCCAACACGTTGATGTGAAGACAGGACTCCTGGTCTGACCACAGTCCCTGAAAATTTCTTCCTTGGGTTACTGCTCCCCATCCTCGGAGGCTCGCGTCCGTGGTTACCAGGATCCAGTCCTGAATGCCGAACCTGCGACCCTCTAGAAGGTGAGCACTTTGCAGCCACCATAGAAGAGACACCCTGGCCCAGGGGGACAGTGTTATTTTTTTTTTTTACTTGTAGATGGGACCCGGACTATTTGTCCAGAAGATCCCATTGAAACGTCCTTGCATGGAACCTGCCGAAGGGAATGGCCTCGTAAGTTGCCACCATTTTCCCCAGAACCCGAGTGCATTGATGAACTGACACTCTTTTTGGCTTTAGCAGGTCTCGGACCATGTTCTGGAGGTCCTGGACTTTTTCCCACGTGAGGAAAACTTTCTTTTGTTCCATGTCCAGTATCATGCCTAGGAACGTCAGTCGAGTTGTCGGAACCAACTGTGACTTTGGCAGATTGAGAATCCAACTCTGTTGCTGAAGCAGTCTCTGAGAGTGACACGTTCTCCAGTAGTTGTCTTGACCTCGCTTTTATCAGGAGATCGTCCAAGTATGGGATAATCGTGACTCCTTGCTTGCGCAGGATCACCATCATTTTCTGAAACTGATAATGACCATCCTGTACCGCGAATCTCAGGTACTCCTGATTAGGAGGATATATGGGGACATAAAGGTAAGCATCCTTTATGTCCAGTGACACCATAAAATCCCCCCCCTTCCAGGCAGGCTATCACCGCTCGGAGCGATTCCATCTTGAATTTGAATCTTTTCAAGTACAGGTCTAGGGATTTTAGATTTAAAATGGGCCTGACCGGACCATCCGGCTTCGGGACCACAAATAGGGTTGAATAATACCCTTTTCCCTGTTGGCTCTGGGGAACCCTGATAATCACTCGCTGTTGACACAGCGTTTGAATTGCAGCCAGCACTACTTCCCGTTCTGGGGTAGAAGCTGGTAAGGACGACTTGAAAAATCGACGTGGGGCACCTCTTCGAATTCCAGCTTGTAACCCTGGGAGACTATTTCTATCACTCAAGGGTCCACGTCTGACTGAACCCAGACTTGGCTGAATAGTCGAAGGCGTGCCCTCACCTGTGCGGACTCCCGCAGGGGAGCCCCAGCGTCATGCGGTGGACTTACCAGAAGCCGGGGAGGACTTCTGCTCTTGGGAACTAGCCGCAGCAGGTGTCCTCTTCTGGATCTATGCGACCGAAAGGACTGCATCAGATATTGTGGAGGTTTCTTTTGCTGTTGGGGAACAAAAGGTAAAAAGGTAGACTTACCCGCGGTAGCTGTGGAGACCAGGTCCGCGAGGCCATCCCCAAACAATACATCACCTTTGTAAGGTAAAACCTCCATATGCCTTTTTGATTCTGCATCCCCCGTCCATTGGCGGATCCATAAGGCTCTTCCTGCCGAAATAGCCATAGCATTGGCTCTCGAACCCAGTAATCCAATGTCTCTTTGAGCGTCCTTCATATATAAGACTGCGTCCTTAATATGAGCTAATGTTAACATAATTGTATCCCTATCAAGGGTATCCAGATCAGCCGACAGGGTATCTGTCCACGCTGCTACTGCACTACATACCCATGCCGACGCAATTGCCGGTCTAAGCAAAGTACTAGTATGTGTGTAAATAGACTTTAATGTAGTCTCCTGTCTGCGGTCCGCAGGGTCCTTGGGGGCCGCTGTGTCAGGAGACGGTAGCGCCTCTTGGAAAGGCGTGTTAAGGCTTTGTCCACTGTGGGAGTGGATTCCCAACGTACCCTGTCCTGTGTAGGGAAAGGGTACGCCATAAGAATCCTTTTGGGAATCTGCAGCTTCTTATCTGGAGTTTCCCAAGCTTTTTCACATAACTCATTTAGTTCATGGGAAGGAGGAAAATTCATAACCTGTTTCCTTCCCTTAAACATATGTGTCCTCGTGTCGGGCACCGAGGGCTCATCAGTGATATGTAACACATCTTTTATTGCAATAATCATGCACTGAATACTTTTTGTCACCCTGGGGTGCAATCTTGCTTCATCATAGTCGACACTGGAATCGGAGTCCGTGTCGGTATCTGTGTCCCCTATTTGTGAGAAGGGACGTTTCTGAGACCACGACGGGCCCTGTGAGTCGGTGCCATCCGTAGATTGAACACCTGTCGACACCCTGGACTCTGCTTTGTCCAGCCTTTTATGTAGTGAAGCTACACTTGCATTTAACATATGCCACATATCCATCCAATCCTGTGACACACCACTCATCTGTTCCACCTCCTCTTTGGATAAGCCTTCCGCTTCAGACATGCCGACACACACGTACAGACATCCCACACACACTGGGATATAACTATAAGGGGACAATTCCCTAAAGAAGGCCCTTTGGAGAGACAGAAAGGAGAGTATGCCAGCACACACCAGCGCCAAACTGACCCAGGAAAACCCAGACAGCGCGCATATTATTTATTTATTTTATATATATATATATATATATATATATATATATATATATATATATATATTTTGATTTCCCCCACTCACTGTGCCAATTATGTGCCCCCCTCTCTTTTTTCAGCCCTCTGAGCTCTTCAGCAGGGGAGAGTCCGGGCAGCCAGCATTCTCTGCAGCTTCTGTGGAGAAAATGGCGCTGGTTAGTGCTGAGGGATCAAGCTCCGCCCCCTCCAGCGGCGGGCTTCGGTCCCGTTCTGTATCTGAAAATAATGGCGGGGAATTGTTTATTTACTGCCTCAGCAGCCTAATAACATCCTTTTGTGCCAAAACGAGGTTTATTGCTGCCCAGGGTGCCCCCCCTGCGCCCTGCACCCACCAGTGCCATGTGTGTGTGTGTTATGTGGGAGCAATGGCGCGCAGCTTACTGCTGCGCGCTTACCTCAGGAAGATCTGAAGTCTTCTGCCGCCTAACGTCTTCTTTCTTTTCGAATACTCACCCGGCTTCTTTTTTCCGGCATCTGTGAGGAGGATGGCGGCGCGGCTCCGGGACAAACCCCAGGGTGAGACCTGTGTTCTGACTCCCTCTGGAGCTAATGGTGTCCAGTAACCTAAGAAGCAGAGCCCTTAAACTCTTAAGAAGTGGGGCTGCTTCTCTCTCCTCAGTCCCACGATGCAGGGAGTCTGTTGCCAGCAGAGCTCCCTGAAAATAAAAAACCTAACAAAATTCTTTTCACAGAAAACTCAGGAGAGCTCCCTGTAATGCACCCTATCTCCTCTGGGCACAAGATCTAACTGAGGTCTGGAGGAGGGGCATAGAGGGAGGAGCCAGTGCACACCATACTAGAAAGTTCTTTTAGGTGCCCATATCTCCTGCGGAGCCCATCTATACCCCATGGTCCTTACGGAGTCCCCAGCATCCTCTAGGACGTAAGAGAAATAGGAATTTAATACCTACCGGTAATTCCTTTTCTCCAAGTCTGTAGGGGATACTGGGATGGTAATAGTTACCATGGGGTATAGATGGGTTCCATTGGAGCCATGGCACTTTAAAAATTCTTCAGGGTGCTGGCTCCTCCCCTCTATGCCCCTCTATTAGGAAAACTGTGCCAGAGGAGACGGACATACTTTGAGAGGAGGAAAACCCGATAAGGAATAGGGGTGAGATACGAACCAGCACACAACATAACACGAGGAAGGCAATGCTAACCACAACTTGAAAACAGGGACAGCAACAGCAGACCCAAACAACAAACGCACAAGAACAACTCTTGCAGGAAAACTCAAAGCACAGAGGCGGGAGCCCGGTATCCCCTACGGACTAGGAGAAAAGGATTTACCGATAGGTATAAAATTCCTATGTTCTCTAACGTCCTAGGGGACACTGGGATGGTAATAGTTACCATGGGAATGTCCCAAAGCTCCCAGAATGGGTGGGAGAGTGCTGAGACCCCTGCAAAACCGAACACCCAACTGAAGGCCAAGGTATCAAACCTGTAAAAGTTTACAAAAAAAATAAAGTGTTCGGACCAGACCAAGAAGAAGCTCAGCCTAACTGCAAAGCAGACACACCACGGGCAGCCGCCCAGGAAGAACCCACCAACCTTGTGGAGTGGGAGTGAACAGAACTCAGCAGTGGCAAGTCTGCCAAAGCGTAAGCCTGTTGGATAGTCATCCGAATCCAACAAGCAAATCGACTGTTTCGAAGCAGGACAGTCAATCTTTGTAGCGTCATAAAAAACAAAAAGGGAATCCCGAACAACGGCCAAGGATTTTTTTTAGAAACAGACGTGTCAGACAAGAGAGGAACCACTATCAGTTGGTTGATGTGAAATGCCAACACCACTTTATGCAGAAACTAGGGCGAGTCCTGAGCTCCACTCTATCCTCGTGAAACACCAGGTAAGGGCTCTTACAGGGTAAGGCCGCTAAATCCGAGACACGCCTCACTGAGACCAAGGCCAATAACATGGCAGTCTTCCAAGTCAAATATTTCAAGTCTACCTGATGCAAAGGTTCAAACCACTCTGATTGCAGAAAGGTCAGGACCAAATTGAGATCCCACGGTGCCGTGGAAGGTACAAAGGGTGGCTGAATACGAAGGACACCTTTGAGGAATGTCTGGAGTTCCGGTAAAACAGTTAGAACTTAGAACAGTTACAACTGTCTTTGGAAGAAAACACAGACAGGGCTGAGATCTGACCCTTCATGGAGCCTAAACGAAGGCCCATATCCACAACTGCTTGTAGGAAGAGCAAGTACCTATCCAGATGAAAATCCACAGTGGAGTACTGTCGACCCTCACACCAGGAGACATACTTCTTCAGATGAAGTGGTAAAGCTTAGATGTGACCACCTTCCTAGCCTGGACCATAGTCGAGATAACCTTGGCGGGAAGGCCTTTTCGGGCTAAGATCTCCCTTTCAACCGCCATGTCGTGAAACATAGCCGCGCTAAGTCTGGATAGACAACGGACCTTGCAGAAGAAGGTCCTTTTGAAGCAGCAGAGGCCAGGGCCCTTCGAGGGACATGGCCAGGAAGTCCGCATACCAGGCCCGCAAGGCCAATCCGGGGCAATCAGAATTGCCTGAACGTTTTACCTTTTTAAGTCTCTTTAGGACCCTGGGAATGAAAGAAATTGGAGGCAACAGATAGATGAACTGGTAAATCCACGGCGCCGTCCGAGCATCCACCGCTGCAGCCTGTGGATCCCTTGTCCGGGAGTAGTATCGGTGCAGCTTCTTGTTGAGAAGAGAAGCCATCATGTCGATCAGCGGGCAGCCCCACCGTTGTACCAACAGCTGACACACCTGCGGGTGAAGCCCCAACTCCCCCGGGTGCAGGTTGTGCCTGCTGAGGAAGTCTGCTTCCCAGTTGCCACTCCTGGTATGAAGATGGCCGACATGGCCCTGGCATTTCGTTCCGCCCAGAGGAGTATACTGGACACCTCTCGCATTGCGGCCCTGCTTTTTGTTCCTCCTTGTTGGTTTGCCACCGTCGTGGCGTTGTCTGACTGGACCTGTATGGCCTGATGTTGGAGGAGAGAAGAAGCTTGTAGAAGGGCATTGTAAATCGCCCTGAGTTCCAGACTTTTTATCGGAAGAGAGGCCTCTTGGGGTGACCACATTCCCTAAAACTGAGCCCCCTGGGTGACAGCACCCCAACCGCGGAGGCTCGCATCCGTTGTCAATAGAACCCAAGCCTGAGCTCTGAAGTGTCGACCCTCTACCAGGTGGGGGATCTGTAACCACCATAACAGGGAAATCCTTGCTTTTGGTGACAGGAATATCCGCTGGTGCATGTGCAGGCGTGAGCCAGACCATTTGTTCCACAGATCCAGCTGGAAAGGACGGGCATGGAATCTTCCGTACTGGATTGCCTCGTATGAGGCTACCATCTTGCCCAACAGCTGGATGCAGAGATGCACCGAGATTTTCGGAGGTTTCAGAACAGAGCGCACCATCGTTTGAATTGTCAAGGCCTTGTCCATAGGAAGGAACACCTTCTGAGAAACAGTGACCAGGATCATCCCCAAGAACTGCAGTCTGTGATGGTATCAGGTGTGATTTCTGCAGATTGAGAATCCACCCGTGATCCATCAGAAGCCGTGGAGTCAGGGTGATGCTTTCTAACAACCGAGCTTCGGACACAGCCTTTATGAGGAGATCGTCCAAGTATAGAACGATGTTCAAACGCCTTACGCAGCGTTGTAGCATTATCTCCGCCATCACCTTTGTGAACACCTGTGGATAGGCCAAAGGGTAGGGCCCGGAAATGGAAGTGATCTTCCTTTAGTGCAAACCTGAGGTAAGCCTGATGAGGCAGCCATATTGAGATGTGAAGGTACGCATCCTTGATATCCAGGGATACCAGGAATTCCCCCTCTTCCAGGCCTGAAATCAGGGGATTCCATCTTGAACACCCTTAGGTATGGGTTCAGAGATTTGAGGTTCAAGATTGGCCAGGCCGAACCGTCCAGCTTCGGTACCATGAACAGGCTGGAATAAAAACCCTTGTTTCTGAGTAGAGGGGGGAACTGGAACAATGATCTGCATTTGTTGCAGTCGTTGGATGGCCTCTAGCAAGGTAACCTTGGACACAGGTGAAGCTGGTAAGCCTGTCCTGAAGAGTCTGTGAGGAGGGAGCTGTATAAACGCCAACGGGTATCCTTGGGAGACAAGGTTTCTCACCCAAGGAACCCGGCAGGATTCCGCCCAAACATGGCTGAAATATTTGAGGTGAGCACCCAACTGAACTGCCTCTTGAGGCTGAGGCCAACAGTCACACGGAGGGCTTGGTAGAAGCAGAGCCTGAACTCTGTTCCAGGAAACCAGCGGCCGCTGGCCAGCGTGCTCTACCTCGGTTTCCTAGAGCTACGTTGGAAGCACCTCTGCCCCTAAATCTGGCAACACGAAGGGACTGGAGAGAGGGAATGGGATAGGCACGTCAGGCCGGAGGAGCCGCTGATGGCAGATAGGTGGATTTGCTGGCAGTTGCTTGTGAAATCCACTTGTTCGGTTCCTCACCAAACAAAGTCTCCCCTGTGACAGGAAGGTTTCAACAAACTTTTTGGAATCGCCGTCCAATTGCAGCCTCAGAGCCCTGCGCGCCGACACAGCCATAGCAGTGGAGCGTGTTTGATAATGCCAATCTCCTTAATTGCCTCACTCATGAAGTTAACCGAATCCTGAATATGTTGCAGAAGTGATAATACAGATGGAGCACTCTTCATCTTTGCCTTTAATAGGATTAACCGAGCCAGGGCAGTCGGACTTAATCCCCTGCTGTATTGTTCTCTCTGTATTGTATTGCAGCTGAGAACAATAGATGAAAGGCTTATGCTAATAAACCATGGTGCACCTAGGCGCAGCAGAGAAGCTAAGATGAGCATGGCTCCAGCTGTAGCTCAGCCTTAGGCATGGTATCAAAACACTATGATGTTACCAGACCATTTAACATTGGCCCTTGCCATTGTGCAATGGCTCCAATGGACCCCATCTATACCCCATGGTAACTATTACCATCCCAGTATCCCCTAGGACGTTAGAGAAAGGCTATTTAATTGAACAGCCTTTCCCCACGCCGCAGGGATTTTAGCAAGCAAATAACCGCAGGGTATTGAATATGTGTGTGTGTGTGTGTGTGTGTGTGTGTGTGTGTGTGTAAAACAAAGCAGGTGAACATACCCCCTAGCGCAAGCAGGTAGGTTGCCTATGGAAAGTAAAGTGGGTTCTTTCCACGTGTCTGAAATACTTACTCATGAGACTGCGTACCACAAGAGAGAAGTACTATGTTTTTATCCTATTTATGTGGCTACTAATGTTGTGGCGCCAGTGGTGATTACACACTATGCCTATGTGTGTGTTGTACAAGCATTTGCGCACTTGCCTCACTTCAGGCGGATACTGGGGCAGATGTATTAACCTGGAGAAGGCATAAGGAAGTGATAAACCAGTGATATGTGCAAGGTGATAAAGGCACCAGCCAATCAGCTCCAATATGTAAATTAACAGTTAGGATCTGATTGGCTGCTGCCTTTATCACCTTGCACATATCACTGGTTTATCACTTCCTTATGCTTTCTCCGGGTTAATACATTTGCCCCAATGTTTGCTAAGTTCAGTAGTGGCAAATCACAGCTATACAGACCAGCGACTACCAGTGATTTCTAATACACAGCACTATACTCCCATAGAACAGGCAGCATGATAGTGGAGCACCATATTGATCTAGTCCACAGGTTCTCAAACTCGGTCCTCAAGACCCCACACAGCACATGTTTTGCAGGTCTCCTCAAAGAATCCCAAGTGAAATAATTAGCTCCACCTGTGAACCTTTTAAATTGTGTCAGTGAGTAATTAATACACCTGTGCACCTGCTGGGTTACCTACAAAACATGCACTGTGTGGGGTCCTGAGGACCGAGTTTGAGAACCTGCGATCTAGTCCGATCCTTTTGGTTCTTGTGCCAAGTGTGCAGATCATGTCCCCTGTGTGCCAGCTGAAGTCTCGCGTTACGCCAAGTTATGGAGAATGTTATACACTTATTGTTAGACGTTGCTCTATCAGAGAGGCTCTGTGAGCCACTGTACGAGTTGTTTACATGTATTCCCTCACTACTTTAAATAACTGGTGTTAATCACCTCATTAACATTTTAGATCTTACACTGATGGAGAAGTTCCTCCAACCAGGGCAATAACTGCAGTTTGAAACCAAAGTAATCTATTTATCTTTACAATATGAATTTACTTTATTTTTTCGCTAGATGGTTATTGAACAGCTTTCTCTATAAAACACCCAGGTATTAGCAGATATATGGTTACCACTGATTGATGTTAGGATGCATTTGGTTTCCTCCGCTAAGACCGGCAATACCTGAATTCCAGGGCGCCATACTAGCACTGAAGTATTGTAACGCCTTACCATAATATGTCATCAGTAAGATCCATGCCCTCCAGGCTCAGATTGTGCAGTCTGTGGCAGCAGGAGATGATGCTCCGCAATGTGTCTGTGCTCACTGTACAGTTGGAGAAGTCTGCATGCTGGAGCCGCAGAGGCCTATGGGAGTCATAAGAAACAGTCTTACATTATAGGTCCCCAATGGTGCACAGAGAGTGCTAGAAAATCCATCAAGAAGCCGGCTGCTTTAGGAGACAAATTAAGTAAAGCTTATCTATATGATTTATCTAACGGACCGTTTAAAAATACACATATATACAGCAATGCTACAGCAAACAGTCCAGATCAGGACTTCTCCTACGGGTGGATAAAACATTTCCTGACCTCCACCACTTGCTAAGCGTACTACACATAGGGGGTAATTTCAAGTTGATCGCAGCAGGAATTCTGTTAGCAATTAGGCAAAACCATGTGCACTGCAGGGGAGGCAGATATAACATGTGCAGAGAGTTAGATTCGGGTGGGGTGTGTTCAATCTGCAATCTAATTTGCAGTGTAAAAATAAAGCAGCCAGTATTTACCCTGCACAGAAATAAAATAACCCACCCAAATCTAACTCTCTCTGCACATGTTATATCTGCCCCCCCTGCAGTGCACATGGTTTTGCCCAACTGCTAAAAAAAATTCCTGCTGCGATCAACTTGGAATTACCCCCATAGAAGTAATTAAAACAAATTTCTGATAAAGTAGAAGGAGGGACAAAACAGTAGAGGGAGGAGCAAGAAAGACCAAGGACCACTCATGGCTGATCGCTGGTGCCAAAGGAAAACCACAAACTGCAGCCGTGTTATAACCTTGTGGCAGATCTGGCCACAGGGAATGCTGCCAAATACCCAGCCAACGAATGACTGGGTCTGACCTTGTATAGAGACATGAAAGTAAGACAATGTGTGCCTGCATAGGGATTAAATCCCCCTATCTGCTTTACAGGACTGTTGTGATTTCTCACCTAATTTGTTTAAACATCACTTCTCCAATACTAGTCCTGGGGCAGCGCAGCACAACAACACCCAGCGACAGCAAACTTCCAATCACTCCATCTGTCAAATGTTTGGCAGTCAGATCAAGGCTGTGCCACAGAGATTCATCACACCTAAGGGGAGGAAATACATTTATTCATACATAGTGGGTGCTCAATAAAGTACAAGTAAATGTATGTATCCTGTATGCGGGAGAAGCACTGAGAAGTGAATCATTGCTGAGGTAGCAACAGTTACACTTCCCGTAAGCCCTTCTGAAATTAATCACAATTTTTCTATGATAATAAGATTTTACTTACCGATAAATCTATTTCTCGGAGTCCGTAGTGGATGCTGGGGTTCCTGAAAGGACCATGGGGAATAGCGGCTCCGCAGGAGACAGGGCACAAAAAGTAAAGCTTTTCCAGATCAGGTGGTGTGCACTGGCTCCTCCCCCTATGACCCTCCTCCAGACTCCAGTTAGGTACTGTGCCCGGACGAGCGTACACAATAAGGGAGGATTTTGAATCCCGGGTAAGACTCATACCAGCCACACCAATCACACCGTACAACTTGTGATCTAAACCCAGTTAACAGTATGATAACAGCGGAGCCTCTGAAAGATGGCTTCCTTCAACAATAACCCGAATTAGTTAACAATAACTATGTACAATTATTGCAGATAATCCGCACTTGGGATGGGCGCCCAGCATCCACTACGGACTCCGAGAAATAGATTTATCGGTAAGTAAAATCTTATTTTCTCTATCGTCCTAGTGGATGCTGGGGTTCCTGAAAGGACCATGGGGATTATACCAAAGCTCCCAAACGGGCGGGAGAGTGCGGATGACTCTGCAGCACCGAATGAGAGAACTCCAGGTCCTCCCTAGCCAGAGTATCAAATTTGTAAAATTTTACAAACGTGTTCTCCCCTGACCACGTAGCTGCTCGGCAGAGTTGTAATGCCGAGACCCCTCGGGCAGCCGCCCAAGATGAGCCCACCTTCCTTGTGGAGTGGGCCTTTACAGATTTAGGCTGTGGCAGGCCTGCCACAGAATGTGCAAGTTGGATTGTGCTACAGATCCAACGAGCAATCGTCTGCTTAGACGCAGGAGCACCCATCTTGTTGGGTGCATACAATATAAACAACGAGTCAGATTTTCTGACTCCAGCTGTCCTTGCAATATATATTTTTAATGCTCTGACAACGTCCAGTAACTTGGAGTCCTCCAAGTCACTTGTAGCCGCAGGCACTACAATAGGCTGGTTCAGATGAAATGCTGACACCACCTTAGGGAGAAAATGCGGACGAGTCCGCAGTTCTGCCCTGTCCGAATGGAAAATCAGATATGGGCTTTTGTAAGATAAAGCTGCCAGTTCTGACACTCTCCTGGCCGAAGCCAGGGCTAGAAGCATGGTCACTTTCCATGTGAGATATTTCAAATCCACCTTTTTTAGTGGTTCAAACCAATGAGATTTTAGAAATTCCAAAACCACATTGAGATCCCACGGTGCCACTGGAGGCACCACAGGCGGCTGTATATGCAGCACTCCCTTAACAAAGGTCTGGACTTCAGGGACTGAAGCCAATTCTTTTTGAAAGAAAATCGACAGGGCCGAAATTTGAACCTTAATAGATCCCAATTTGAGACCCATAGACAATCCTGATTGCAGGAAATGTAGGAATCGACCCAGTTGAAATTCCTCCGTCGGAGCACTCCGATCTTCGCACCACGCAACATATTTTCGCCAAATTCGGTGATAATGTTGCACGGTTACTTCCTTCCTCGCTTTAATCAAAGTAGGAATGACTTCTTCCGGCATGCCTTTTTCCTTTAGGATCCGGCGTTCAACCGCCATGCCGTCAAACGCAGCCGCGGTAAGTCTTGAAACAGACAGGGACCCTGCTGAAGCAAGTCCCTCCTTAGAGGTAGAGGCCACGGATCTTCCGTGATCATCTCTTGAAGTTCCGGGTACCAAGTCCTTCTTGGCCAATCCGGAACCACTAGTATCGTTCTCACGCCTCTTTGCCGTATAATTCTCAATACTTTTGGTATGAGAGGCAGAGGAGGAAACACATACACCGACTGGTACACCCAAGGCGTTACCAGCGCGTCCACAGCTATTGCCTGCGGATCTCTTGACCTGGCGCAATACCTGTCCAGTTTTTTGTTGAGGCGAGACGCCATCATGTCCACCATCGGTCTTTCCCAACGGGTTACCAGCATGTGGAAGACTTCTGGATGAAGTCCCCACTCTCCCGGGTGAAGATCGTGTCTGCTGAGGAAGTCTGCTTCCCAGTTGTCCACTCCCGGGATGAACACTGCTGACAGTGCTATCACATGATTCTCTGCCCAGCGAAGAATCCGTGCAGCTTCTGCCATTGCACTCCTGCTTCTTGTGCCGCCCTGTCTGTTCACATGGGCGACTGCCGTGATGTTGTCCGACTGGATCAACACCGGTTTTCCTTGAAGCAGAGGTTCTGCCTGGCTTAGAGCATTGTATATTGCTCTTAGTTCCAATATGTTTATGTGAAGAGACGTTTCCAGGCTCGTCCATACTCCCTGGAAGTTTCTTCCTTGTGTGACTGCTCCCCAGCCTCTCAGGCTGGCGTCCGTGGTCACCAGGATCCAATCCTGTATGCCGAATCTGCGGCCCTCCAATAGATGAGGACTCTGCAACCACCACAGAAGAGACACCCTTGTCCTTGGAGACAGGGTTATCCGTAGGTGCATCTGAAGATGCGACCCTGACCATTTGTCCAACAGATCCCTTTGGAAAATTCTTGCGTGGAATCTGCCGAATGGAATTGCTTCGTAAGAAGCCACCATTTTTCCCAGGACTCTTGTGCATTGATGTACAGACACCTTTCCTGGTTTTAGGAGGTTCCTGACAAGCTCGGATAACTCCTTGGCTTTTTCCTCCGGGAGAAAAACCTTTTTCTGAACCGTGTCCAGAATCATCCCTAGGAACAGCAGACGAGTTGTCGGCATTAACTGGGATTTTGGAATATTCAGAATCCACCCGTGCTGTTTTAGCACTTCTTGAGACAGTGCTAATCCCATCTCTAGCTGTTCTCTGGACCTTGCCCTTATTAGGAGATCGTCCAAGTATGGGATAATTAATACGCCTTTTCTTCGAAGAAGAATCATCATCTCGGCCATTACCTTTGTAAAGACCCGAGGTGCCGTGGACAATCCGAACGGCAGCGTCTGAAACTGATAGTGACAGTTTTGTACAACGAACCTGAGGTACCCCTGGTGTGAGGGGTAAATTGGAACGTGGAGATACGCATCCTTGATGTCCAAGGATACCATAAAGTCCCCCTCTTCCAGGTTCGCTATCACTGCTCTGAGTGACTCCATCTTGAACTTGAACTTCTTTATGTACAGGTTCAAGGACTTCAGATTTAGAATAGGCCTTACCGAGCCATCCGGCTTCGGTACCACAAAAAGAGTGGAATAATACCCCTTCCCTTGTTGTAGAAGAGGTACCTTGACTATCACCTGCTGAGAGTACAGCTTGTGAATGGCTTCCAAAACCGTCTCCCTTTCGGAGGGGGACGTTGGTAAAGCAGACTTCAGGAAACGGCGAGGTGGATCTGTCTCTAATTCCAACCTGTACCCCTGAGATATTATCTGCAGGATCCAGGGATCTACTTGCAAGTGAGCCCACTGCGCGCTGTAATTTTTGAGACGACCCCCCACCGTCCCCGAGTCCGCTTGAGAAGCCCCAGCGTCATGCGGAGGCTTTTGTAGAAGCCGGGGAGGGCTTCTGTTCCTGGGAAGGAGCTGCCTGTTGCTGTCTCTTCCCTCGACCTCTGCCTCGTGGCAGATATGAATAGCCCTTTGCTCTCTTATTTTTAAAGGAACGAAAGGGCTGCGGCTGAAAGGTCGGTGCCTTTTTCTGTTGGGGAGTGACTTGAGGTAGAAAGGTGGATTTCCCGGCTGTAGCCGTGGCCACCAAATCTGATAGACCGACTCCAAATAACTCCTCCCCTTTATACTGCAAAACTTCCATATGCCGTTTTGAGTCCGCATCGCCTGTCCACTGTCGCGTCCATAAAGTTCTTCTGGCCGAAATGGACATAGCACTTACCCGTGATGCCAGTGTGCAGATATCCCTCTGTGCATCACGCATATAAAGAAATGCATCCTTTATTTGTTCTAACGACAGTAAAATATTGTCCCTGTCCAGGGTATCAATATTTTCAATCAGGGACTCTGACCAAACTACCCCAGCACTGCACATCCAGGCAGTCGCTATAGCTGGTCGTAGTATAACACCTGCATGTGTGTATATACTTTTTTGGATATTTTCCATCCTCCTATCTGATGGATCTTTAAGTGCGGCCGTCTCAGGAGAGGGTAACGCCACTTGTTTAGATAAGCGTGTTAGTGCCTTGTCCACCCTAGGAGGTGTTTCCCAGCGCTCCCTAACCTCTGGCGGGAAAGGGTATAATGCCAATAATTTCTTTGAAATTATCAGCTTTTTATCAGGGGCAACCCACGCTTCATTACACACGTCATTTAATTCTTCTGATTCAGGAAAAACTATAGGTAGTTTTTTCACACCCCACATAATACCCTGTTTAGTGGTACCTGTAGTATCAGCTAAATGTTACGCCTCCTTCATTGCCAAAATCATATAACGTGTGGCCCTACTGGAAAATACGGTTGATTCGTCACCGTCACCACTGGAGTCATCGCCTGTGTCTGGGTCTGTGTCGACCGACTGAGGCAAAGGGCGTTTCACAGCCCCTGACGGTGTTTGAGTCGCCTGGACAGGCACTAATTGATTGTCCGGCCGTCTCATGTCGTCAAACGACTGCTTTAGCGTGTTGACACTATCCCGTAGTTCCATAAATAAAGGCATCCATTCTGGTGTCGACTCCCTAGGGGGTGACATCCTCATATTTGGCAATTGCTCCGCCTCCACGCCAATATCGTCCTCATACATGTCGACACACACGTACCGACACACAGCAGACACACAGGGAATGCTCCTAACGAAGACAGGACCCACTAGCCCTTTGGGGAGACAGAGGGAGAGTTTGCCAGCACACACCAAAAGCGCTATATATATATATCAGGGATAGCCTTATAATAAGTGCTCCCTTATAGCTGCTTTGTTATATCAAAATATCGCCATAAATTTGCCCCCCCTCTCTGTTTTACCCTGTTTCTGTAGTGCAGTGCAGGGGAGAGACTTGGGAGCCGTCCTGACCAGCGGAGCTGTGAGAGGAAATGGCGCCGTGTGCTGAGGAGATAGGCCCCGCCCCTTTTCTGGCGGGCTCGTCTCCCGCTATTTAGAGAAATCAGGCAGGGGTTAAATATCTCCATATAGCCTCTGGGGGCTATATGTGAGGTATTTTTAGCCTTTATATAGGTTACATTTGCCTCCCAGGGCGCCCCCCTCCCAGCGCCCTGCACCCTCAGTGACTGCAGTGTGAAGTGTGCTGAGAGGAAAATGGCGCACAGCTGCAGTGCTGTGCGCTACCTTTAGAAGACTGCAGGAGTCTTCAGCCGCCGATTCTGGACCTCTTCTGACTTCAGCATCTGCAAGGGGGCCGGCGGCGCGGCTCCGGTGACCATCCAGGCTGTACCTGTGATCGTCCCTCTGGAGCTTGATGTCCAGTAGCCAAGAAGCCAATCCATCCTGCACGCAGGTGAGTTGACTCCTTCTCCCCTCAGTCCCTCGCTGCAGTGATCCTGTTGCCAGCAGGAATCACTGTAAAATAAAAAACCTAGCTAAACTTTTTCTAAGCAGCTCTTTAGGAGAGCCACCTAGATTGCACCCTTCTCGGCCGGGCACAAAAATCTAACTGGAGTCTGGAGGAGGGTCATAGGGGGAGGAGCCAGTGCACACCACCTGATCTGGAAAAGCTTTACTTTTTGTGCCCTGTCTCCTGCGGAGCCGCTATTCCCCATGGTCCTTTCAGGAACCCCAGCATCCACTAGGACGATAGAGAAAAATATGTAAAGACTTCTCAGACGCCACTGTATTACCAAACTGTATTGGTATACATGCACGGTAATCCCTGCACTGTCATAGTATTCCTTTAATCATTACATTACTTAGCAATCATTGGTAAAGTAACGCTATGCTACCATGTCTGCACGTAGCAGATTTCCTCGAGTAGCAGGCGTTATAGGCCAGTTTCAGTTCCTAGCTCAGGACAATGAAGAGCGAGTTTCAATTATAGACATCATGAGTATTACTTCTTTTTTCATTCTCTTATAGTAAGCACTCACGAAAGTCTGTTCCACCGTTTGCAGACCCGAGAGACTCTCAAAAGGTCAGTAAGATGCAGGTAGGAAAATAAACTCAGCAGTAACTCATCTGGCAGCGAGTCCCAGGACACCCCTAGGAGGAAAAAGGAAATGGGCAATAACATTTTTTTAAGGACATGTACAGCAGTACAATAAGGCAGAAACACGGACAATGGGGGTGATTCAGACCTGATCGATGGGCTGCAAAGTTTGCTGTCTTGCGTTCGGATTGTCACCGCCTCCAGGGGGAGTGTCAATTCGCCACGCAAGTGTGCGATACCATGTGTACGCACAGCTGCAAAAATCAAGTGTGTGCAGTCTCTGCGCAGCCCAGGACTTACTCCTACAGTGCGATGAGAACAGACTTATCGGGGCCGAAGCGGACGTCGGACACCCTCCCTGTAAACGTTTGGACAAACACCAGCCACAAATGGCCTCTTCCTATCAATCACCTTGCGAACACCCGTGCGATCAAGTCTGCATGACCCCCAATGGTCATCCCTTTACAGGTATGAGAAATGGAAGACACTGCGCCCGACAACACGTACCTGACTGACAGGCTCTGGCTGTCCTGGGACGCCTAGATATAATAAATAGGTCATCTTTCTCTTTCTTTTTCTGACGTTTCTGAGGTGGGGTCATCTGTACAATTTGGTCCTGAGGGGTGTTTTCTGTGTCCTGTGGATCTTTCTCCATAGGGGTAACTCCCATTCCACAGAAGAGGTCTGAGCTCTTCTTCGAGTCCCATGACCAACCGAGGTTCAATATATTCCGTTCGGAAGCGGGAATCTCTTGAAGGTGTCTCCTACAGAATAACACAAGTTACCTCTCTCATGGCCTCTGAGAATGGATCACATAATAGATCTAAGTAATTGGATTGTGGGAGGAAACCTTTGTAAATAGGAGGAAAACCTACAAACTCCACACATTTGCCACTGGCATAAATCAAACCAATGACCCCAATACTGTGAGGTGGCAAAACCATACTTTATAGGGATTATCAAGTCACTAGAAACCAGTGGCACAGCTGCACTGTACATTAATACCCCTTTCAGACTGCCATCTTGTAAGGGTTATTTTATTGCACATGAGCGCAGTAACCCGGGTTGCTGTGCGGTCTGAAAGGGCCATGGGGAAATATCCCAGATCAAGGGACCCGGTATTTCAACCCTGGTGGAGACCAGGGTTTAAGACGGCATCAACCCGGGTCGCTGTCCGGTGTGAACGGGTTGCCGGGTCAATGCGGCCCGTTTCCCATTCACACTGTATGGACAGGCGGCACTTGGAGATCATCTGATCTCCAACAGTATGGGACCAAAGTACACGCAATGGGATATATGCCAGATAATGAGGGATAGCATGGGACAGAAGGACACCGTGATGGGACATACGCAGGATAATGAGGGACAGCATGGGACAGAAGTAAACAGGATGAGACATATGCGGGATCATGAGTGATAGCATGGGACAGAAGAACACGTGATGGGACATACGCAGGATAATGAGGGATAGCATGGGACAGAAGAACACGTGATGGGACATACGCAGGATAATGGAGGGATAGCATGGGACAGAAGAACACGGGATGGTACATACGCAGGATAATGAGGGATAGCATGGGACAGAAGAACACGGGATGGTACATACGCAGGATAATGAGGGATAGCATGGGACAGAAGAACACGGGATGGTACATACGCAGGATAATGAGGGATAGCATGGGACAGAAGAACACGGGATGGTACATACGCAGGATAATGAGGGATAGCATGGGACAGAAGAACACGGGATGGTACATACGCAGGATAATGAGGGATAGCATGGGACAGAAGAACACGGGATGGTACATACGCAGGATAATGAGGGATAGCATGGGACAGAAGAACACGTGATGGGACATACGCAGGATAATGAGTGGTAACATGGGATAGAGGTACACAGGATGGGACATATGAGGGATAGCATGGGACAGAGGTACACGGGATGGGACGTATGCGGGATAATGAGTGATAGCATGGGACAGAGGTACACAGGGTGGGATATATGAGTGATAGCATGGGACACAGGGTAGGATATATGAGGGATAGCATAGGACAGAGGTACACAGGGTGGGATATATGAGGGATAATGAGTGATAGCATGGGACACAGGGTAGGATATATGAGGGATAGCATGGGACAGAGGTACACAGGGTGGGATATGTGAGTGATAGCATGGGACAGAAGAACACGGGATGGTACATACGCAGGATAATGAGGGATAGCATGGGACAGAAGAACACGTGATGGGACATACGCAGGATAATGAGGGATAGCATGGGACAGAAGAACACGTGATGCGACGTATGCGGGATAATGAGTGATAGCATGGGACAGAGGTACACAGGGTGGGATATATGCGGGATAATGAGGGATAGCATGGGACAGAAGTACACGGGATGGGATCTATGTGAGATGTGCGTAATGAGTGATAACATGGGATAGAGGTACACAGGGTGGGACATATGAGGGATTGCACTGGACAGAAGTACACGGGATAGGACATATGTGGGATAATGAGTTATAACATGGGACAGAGGTACACAGGGTGGGACATATGAGGGATAATGAGGGATAGCATGGGACAGAAGTACACGGGATGGGACATATGAGGGATAGCATGGGACAGAGGTACACGGGATAGGACATATGCAGGATAACAAGTGTTAGCACGGGACAGAGGTACACAGGGTGGGATATATGAGGGATAATGAGTGATAGCATGGGACACAGGGTAGGATATATGAGGGATAGCATGGGACAGAGGTACACAGGGTGGAATATATGAGGGATAATGAGTGATAGCATGGGACACAGGGTAGGATATATGAGGGATAGCATGGGACAGAGGTACACAGGGTGGAATATATGAGGGATAATGAGTGATAGCATGGGACACAGGGTAGGATATATGAGGGATAGCATGGGACAGAGGTACACAGGGTGGGATATATGAGGGATAATGAGTGATAGCATGGGACACAGGGTAGGATATATGAGGGATAGCATGGGACAGAGGTACACAGGGTGGGATATGTGAGGGATAATGAGTGATAGCATGGGACACAGGGTAGGATATATGAGGGATAGCATGGGACAGAGGTACACAGGGTGGGATATGTGAGGGATAATGAGTGATAGCATGGGACACAGGGTAGGATATATGAGGGATAGCATGGGACAGAGGTACACAGGGTGGGATATATGAGGGATAATGAGTGATAGCATGGGACAGAGGTACACAGGGTGGGATATGTGAGGGATAATGAGTGATTACATGGGACAGAGGTACACAGGGTGGGATGAGTGATAGTATTGGACACAGGGTAGGATATATGAGGGATAGCATGGGACAGAGGTACACAGGCTGGGATATATGAGGGATAATGAGTGATAGCATGGGACACAGGGTAGGATATATGAGGGATAGCATGGGACACAGGGTAGGATATATGAGGGATAGCATGGGACAGAGGTACACAGGGTGGGATATGTGAGGGATAATGAGGGATTACATGGGACAGGAGGTACACAGGGTGGGATAATGAGTGATAGCATTGGACACAGGGTAGGATATATGAGGGATAGCATGGGACAGAGGTACACAGGGTGGGATATGTGAGGGATAATGAGGGATTACATGGGACAGGAGGTACACAGGGTGGGATAATGAGTGATAGCATTGGACACAGGGTAGGATATATGAGGGATAGCATGGGACAGAGGTACACAGGATGGGATATGTGCGAGATAATGAGCACAGTGCAGGGCGGGAGGTGAACGGGATGGAGCAGGAGAGAGGACATAATAAGAGCAGATCAGTGGCACCATACGTCCCAGAATGCCTATCAGTGACTATAAAGCTGCACACGCAATGATAACCCCACCCCCTGATTCCGGTGCCGTTACCTCTGCATGATCAGCGACCGCTCTCCGTCTCCCCTTTTACACTTCCCGCGCCCGCCGCCCAGAGCTCTTTCTGTGTACGTGTCCTGCGTCATGACGTCACACGATGCCGATTGCCCAGTGCGCATGCGTCTCTGACGTGTCACGTGTCCCTCCTGCTTTTGCTGACCAGCTCAGGAAGGGTATGGTCTAGCTCAGGGTTGGCCAACCCGCGGCTCTCCCCTTCATGTGATGCGAGCTATCAGGGCGGAAGTTGAGAAGAAGTGACGCACATTAGGGGGCGGAAGCCGACAGGAAGTGACGCACCTAAATATCATATCTTGTCTTGTCAGTGAGTGTTTCTGGGCCGCTGTGCTGCCGGTATATCGCGGAGTGAGCCGGTGATGCGTCCCGGGGGTACCGTGTGAGGAAACCTCGCCGTAAGTCACAGGGCGGGACATTCATAGTCCTATCTTTGTATCAGCATGGGGCGTGTTTCCTCCATTTATTTACCACTACACAGTGACTGTTCTCAGTCTGTACATTATTACACAGGCTACGGGGAGATAGAACTGCTCTAATGTGTATTAGTGACTGTCCCCTCTGTGTATTATATGGGATTCAGGGACTATCACTGCTGCACTCTGTATTAATATTACTGCTTCTCTATGTGTATTAGTGACTGTCCCCTCTGTGTATATTATATGGGATGCAGGGAGATATCATTCTTCCTCTATATGTATTAGTGACTCCCCTCTGTGTATTACTGCTTCTCTATGTATATTAGTGGCTGTCTCCTCTGTGTATATTATATGGGATGCAGGGAGATATCACTCTTCCTCTATATGTGTATTAGTGACTGTCCCCTCTGTGTATTATTATATGGGATGCAGGGAGATATCATTCTTCCTCTATGTGTATAATACCCCTTTTACACTCGCACTCCCGGGATGCTTCCCGGGACTGACCCCTTTCACACTGCACTAAGACCTGGGATCGACCCGGGACAGCCCCATTTACACTGATCCCGGGATATCCCTGTAAATGCATATGTATGTCATTAGAAATGGCCTTGGGCTCAGAAAAGATGACATCATCTTTTCTGAGCCCAAGAAAGCTCCAATCCGAGTCCTTTTAACAGTCCCGGGATAGTGAATCCCGGGACGGACCCTTTCGCACTACACAGCTTCCCGGGACGGTCCTGGGACCAACCCTGGTCGAGACCTGGGTTGAAATCCCGGGATGCTCGTCCCGGGAAATTGACCCTGTACCCTTTTACACTGAGAAAAATCCCGGGATGATGTGCGTTCACGTGCAAAATCCCGGGATTTTGCGCGTTCACGTGCAAAATCCCGGGATTTTCATGCGAGTGTAAAAATAAGATTTTACTTACCGATAAATCTATTTCTCGTAGTCCGTAGTGGATGCTGGGGACTCCGTCAGGACCATGGGGAATAGCGGCTCCCCATGGTCCTGACGGAGTCCCCAGCATCCACTAGGACGTCAGAGAAAGGGGTATTAGTGACTGTCCCCTCTGTGTATTATTATATGGGATGCAGGGAGATATCACTTCTCCTCTATGTGTATTAGTGACTCCCCTCTGTGTATTACTATTACTGCTTCTCTATGTGTATTAGTGACTGTCCCCTCTGTGTATTGTTATATGGGATGCAGGGACTATCACTGCTCCACTGTGTATTACTATTACCGCTTCTCTATGTGTATTAGTGACTGTCCCCTCTGTGTATTACTATTACCGCTTCTCTATGTGTATTAGTGACTCCCCTCTGTGTATTACTATTACTGCTTCTCTATGTGTATTAGTGACTGTCCCCTCTGTGTATTGTTATATGGGATGCAGGGAGATATCACTCTTCCTCTATGTGTATTAGTGACTGTCCCCTCTGTGTATTGTTATATGGGATGCAGGGAGATATCACTCTTCCTCTATGTGTATTAGTGACTGTCCCCTCTGTGTATTGTTATATGGGATGCAGGGAGATATCACTTCTCCTCTATGGGGTCAATTCTATTCGGCAATTTAAGATTAGCGCCGGGAATTAGCTCCCGACGCTATTCAATTCAGCTGCTAGTGACCCGCAATTGTCGGGAATTCTTCTCTCATCCCCGGGGGATGACAGAAGAAACCCGACAAAAGTGCTGCCTCGCGGCCGGCGCGAGGCTGATTCTGTCGGGAATCAGCATCGCCGCGGGTAGTTAAGTCGGAGAATGCCCGTTCTCCCGACAAAACTACCTGTTAAGTCGGCGAGAACGGGACATCGCCGACTTAACTGGAGCTGAATTGAATAGCGCCGGGAGCTAATTCCCGGCGCTATTCTTAAGTTGCCGAATAGAATCGACCCCTATGTGTATTAGTGACTCCCCTCTGTGTATTACTATTACTGCTTCTTTGTGTATTATTATATGGGATGCAGGGAATATCACTCTTCCTCTATGTGTATTAGTGACTGTCCCCTCTGTGTATTACTGCTTCTCTATGTGTATTAGTGACTGTCCCCTCTGTGTATATTATATGGGATGCAGGGAGATATCACTCTTCCTCTATGTGTATTAGTGACTGTCCCCTCTGTGTATTGTTATATGGGATGCAGGGAGATATCACTTCTCCTCTATGGGGTCGATTCTATTCGGCAACTAATGAATAGCGCCGGGAATTAGCTCCCGACGCTATTCAATTCAGCAACTAGTTACGTCGGCGATGGCCCGTTCTCGCCGACAAAACAGGTAGTTTTGTCGGGAGAACGGGCATTCTCCGACTTAACTCCCCGGCGAGAGGCTGATTCCCGACAGAATCAGCCTTGCGCCGGCCGCGAGGCAGCACTTTTGTCGGGTTTCTCTTCTCATCCCCCGGGGATGAGAGAAGAATTCCCGACAATTGCAGGTAACTAGTTGCTGAATTGAATAGCGTCGGGAGCTAATTCCCGGCGCTATTCATTAGTTGCCGAATAGAATCGACCCCTATGTGTATTAGTGACTCCCCTCTGTGTATTACTGCTTCTCTATGTGTATTAGTGACAGTCCCCTCTGTGTATTATATGGGATGCAGGGAGATATCACTCTTCCTCTATGAGTATTAGTGACTGTCCCCTCTGTGTATTATTATATGGGATGCAGGGAGATATCACTCTTCCTCTATGTGTATTAGTGACTCCCCTCTGTGTAATTACTATTACTGCTTCTCTATGTGTATTAGTGACTGTCCCCTCTGTGTATTATTATATGGGATGCAGGCAGATATCACTCTTCCTCTATGTGTATTAGTGACTGTCCCCTCTGTGTATTATTATATGGGATGCAGGGAGATATCACTCTTCCTCTATGTGTATTAGTGACTCCCCTCTGTGTAATTACTATTACTGCTTCTCTATGTGTATTAGTGACTGTCCCCTCTGTGTATATTATATGGGATGCAGGGACTATCACTGCTCCACTGTGTATTACTATTACTGCTTCTCTATGTGTATTAGTGACAGTCCCCTCTGTGTATATTATATGGGATGCAGGGAGATATCACTGTTCCTCTATGTGTATTAGTGACTGTTCCCTCTGTGTATTACTATTACTGCTTCTATGTGTATTATTATATGGGATGCAGGGAATATATCACTGTTCCTCCTATGTGTATTAGTGACTCTTTTCTGTGTATTACTATTAGTGACAGTCCCCTCTGTGTATTATGTGGGCTGCAGGGAGATATCACTCTTCCTCTATGTGTATTAGTTACTCCCCTCTGTGTATTACTATTACTGCTTCTCTGTGTATTAGTGACAGTCCCCTCTGTGTATTATTATTTGTGATGCAGGGAGATGACACTGTTCCTCTATGTGTATTAGTGACTCTCTTCTGTGTATTACTATTACTGCTTCTCTATGTGTATTCGTGGCTGTCCCCTCTGTGTATTATTATATGGGATGCAGGGAATATCACTTCTCTGTGTATTAGAGACTGTCCCCTCTGTATATTATTATATGGGCTACAGGGAGATTTCACTCTTCCTCTGTGTATTAGTGACTCCCCTCTGTGTATTACTGCTTCTCTATGTATATTAGTGGCTGTCCCCTATTATATGGGATGCAGGGAATATCACTTCTCCTCTATGTGTACTAGTGACTGTCCACTCTGTGTATTATTATATGGGATGCAGGGAGATATCACTGTTCCATTGAGTGTATTGGTGACTGTCCCCTCTATACGTTATTATTAAATGATCCTTATTGTACCTTAAAACTTATATTCTCATTCAGTTTTATTCCCATTGTTTTGAGCTCATGTTGTGTTACACTGATCTCTTACAGCTTTGAACCTGAACTAATTCCCGTACCCCCAGTGGCTGAAGAGCGTTGGTAACAATGAGTGGAGCGGCCCTTGGAGTTGAGATTGTATTTGTGTTTTTTCTTGCCCTCTTTCTCCTGCACCGATTTGGGGACTTCAAAAAACAACACAGACTTGTGCTAGTGGCCACACTCCTAGCCTGGTGCCTGTGTTTCTTGATTGTGTTTATCATACCACTGGACGTTAGTACGGTAAGCTGCCTCGCAAGCTCGCCAGTGTGGTGATCTGTGTAGTTCCTCACTGTTGGTCAACCATGCTGTAATACTAACTGCAGCTGAGAACCCGCTAATACTGAATCCAGCTTATTGTCAGAGCTCTGTAGGCCATTCATCACATTTTGCAACCGTATAGACCAGGCATTCTCAACCTCGGTCCTCAAAGCACACCAACAGTGCAGGTTTTAGTGATATCCAGGCTTCAGCACATGTAGTTAAATCATAATAACTGAGCTGCTAATTGTCACCTGTGGTCAAGCATGGATATAACTGAATCCTGGACTGTTAGTGTGCCTTGAGGAACGAGGTTGGGAATTCCTGCTATAGACAGATGCCACCTTTGCTTCAGGAGAGATTGCCATGTTCCCCGCCCACCAACATCCTCTTGTTACATGTCAGAATCCACTTTATTGGCAAGGTGTACAACCGTATATCCGGAATGTATGTGGTGTGTTTGCTAAAGGAGGGATTGCCCAAACCATTCAAGCAACATGAAAGCTAGTTTTATTGGGAATGATAAAGGATGCATGTAGTTGAACCACTGTTTTTATACAATTTGAGGCAAAAAAAAAACTCAGATTTTGTGAGTTGATAAAGTCATGGTAAATGTTATTCAAAATTCTAGTACATAATCAAAAAGTGCACGGAGTACAGTTTATTTTGTTTGGCTTCGAATGTATCATCCAGATGGTGGCCTTCATTCGTGATACACATTTGGCGTGTTTCTGAAGGGTCTCTTCACTCGGCGGGTCGCTGCAATCTCCTGCTGAAGCCCACTTTTTCTTTTATCTGGCTATGTTATCAAGCAGAAAACAACTCCTCTTCATGAAAGGCCTCTACACAGCCAGCGGGGCCATATGACAGTTGAGGTCTACACGCATCGACCAAGAACCATTAATGAACTGAAGGCTGCGGTGTTCCAAGGAAGAACAATATTCATCAAAACCAATTGAACATAAATTGTATTCCGTGCACTTTTATATTATGTAGTAACAATTTGAATAGCATTTACCATGCTTTTATTTATTTTTTTATTTTTATTTTTTTATTAACCTCTAAAACGTAGGGTTTTGTTTGTTGTGTTTTTTTTTTTTTGCCTCACCCTGTAAAATAACAGAGCAGCAGATAAATATTATGGGTAAATTAATGACAAGCCTCTGGACGTACCATTTGTCATCCATTGTTCATGACTGATGGACTCCTAGTAATCGGAGCAATAAAAAGAACAGTGCCACTACACAGCGTGCCTCCATATTGTGGGCCGGATTCGGAGGTGGACAAAGATGATTTTCAAACAACTGAGATGCTCTCTTGAAGCACCATATGACAGTGTGTTGGTGCAGTTTCTCCAACTGCGTGTGGCTTCCTGTGTGAGCGGCTGTGCGTCTTTGAATGCAGCAGCTTTCAGCAACACACCTGCTTACTTCCCAGGAACGCCCACTGAAATGCTCAAACCGTGCATCTGATTCTGTGCCGCGTAGACTTAAAACATCACTCATTCACCCATGAATTGACACTCCCTCTGAATCAGGCTCTGTGTGGTCACAGCAGCATACTTCTAAATAATATTTGGTGTGTGCTTTAGGTAACTGTTCAGTATCATTGGTCAGATAATAAAAGCCGTTACTATTGCAGTGAAATGAAATATAAACAAAACACTTCTTAGTAATCTACCTGTAGGTCTGTTTGAGAGCCTTGATAAGACCAGCTTGGAAAGTAAGACTATGGGGGTAATTCAGAGTTGATCGCAGCAGCAAACTTGTTAGCAGTTGGGCAAAACCATGTGCACTGCAGGTGGGGCAGATATAACATGTGCAGAGAGATTTTGATTTGGGTGGGTTTTTTTGTTTATGTGCAGGGTAAATACTGGCTGCTTTATTTTTACACTGCAATTTAGATTTAAATTTGAACACTCCCCACCCAAATCCAACTCTCTGCAAATGTTATATCTGCCCCACCTGCAGTGCAAATGGCTTTGCCCAAATGCTAACAAATTTGCTGCTGCGATCAACTCTGAATTACCCGCTATGTTCAGCTGATATCCCCAGTCTTTAGGCGTTATTGCTCCATCCATTCCCTTCACATGTTAGTAAACCCAGTGTAAGGTGTAATTCTCAGTGTTGGGAATTACAGCTACAATATTGATAAGATCCCTGAATTTGGAGGGTGTACAAAGAGATCCATGATGTTTTCATAGGCTGGTTCTGTTCATTAATAACAGTCTATTTTATACTTTCAGACCATATATAATCGATGCATCGCCAGGAGCGCTGTCACTCCCACCCCCATCAATGTGAGCCAGCTTGCCACAACCACAAAAGCAGCAATTACCAACGTCTCCACACCTTACTCAGCCACCACCCACTCACTAAGGTAGATATTATTATCATTGCTATTAGTCATTTATATAGCTCCAGTCGTACTATGTAGAACTGTACAGAGAATATGTCCTCATTCACCTCAGTCTCTGCCCCATTGGAGGTGTGTGTGTGTGTGTGTGTGTGTGTGTGTGTGTGTGTGTGTGTGTGTGTGTGTGTGTCGCCTTTCTTTAAGTCATTATATCATTCTGCAACAGTTAATTGTGTAGTTCAATTATATTCTTCCCAGCAACATCCCATGATGAACCATATTGTAAAGCTCTTCATTTTGATAAGCACACAAATCTTCTAGATATATGTACGTACTGTATGGGGTGAGTAGTCCCAGGTATACAATGGATTCTGTAAATGTAACACGCTGATGTGTTTGGACAGCTCTCTTTAATGAGTTATGTTGTCAGAATTTCTGAACAAAGACCTCTAGCTGGAATGTAAAGTCCGTGTACAAAGTACATTTGTTGTAGACGGTCATGTGAGAGGCTTTACCTAAACCACAGAAGCCTGATTGGCTTACCACTTCCGGGTTCGGTGGATGTGTAGCATCAGCATTGTGAATGTATAGATTTGTGAACAATGTACTTAGAGTAGATAGAAAAGTCAAGTTTTACATATTTGGTATACTCTTAACAGAGCCAGAGTTGGAGGTGGCTGATCCTCCTTACTGAGACTCATTTTGATCTTATGCGATATGTCCAGTTGGCTGAGCATACGATTGGGGACGCTTTCAGTTATGCATATAGTTCTTCAAAAACAGTCAACAAGAACAAAGCAACAGCTTCACATAGTATAATGTTGTTACATTAGGGAAGCAGTTAACTTCCCGACGGACGGGTTCCCGGCGATTGATATACCGGCGCCTGGATCCCGAAGTAGGAAGCATTGCTGGCGTCGGGATGCCAGCGTCGCATTACGGACAGCCGGCGTCCCAATCGTGCGTGCAGCGGGGTGTAGTGGGGGTGTCAGGTTTAGGCTGTCTGGATTCTGATGGACACGATACCGCTGTTGTTATTATAACCGCCGGCATCTCGTCCATCAGCAAATCATACTGATCCCGTTACAGTATTATTAGAATACACACAAGCTCCAGTCCAGCCACAGATGACACGTTCTCTGGTTGTATGATCAATGAATCCAATATCGATATAAACATCTGCATATTTAATCTATTGTTACTTTGATCTTGATCAGGTTAGATTGTCTATAGTCACACTTAGCAGGCTCAGCACAAGAAAACCTTTTCCTTATCAATGAATAATCTGCTAATGAGAACAGTACAGTATATTTCAGCTCTTACTGTGTATTTCAGCTCTTACTGTGTATTTATTTATTTATTTTTTTTGTGCTCAGTTGTATTAAAGAAGAGGCATCTTACATACAAGTTACCCTGGTTACATTTTGTTACTGTTTAGCTTTACGTCATTGGCTTAAGGCCTAAGGCAAATCCTGTGTGATTTAATAATTTAGTAGATTTGATGCCTCTGTTCTGTGACCTGCTTCCACAGTAGGGATGGCCAGGGCTCCGAAGCTAGGAGAGATTGTAATTATAAATACTATGAGCAGAACACAGGAAAACGAAAGAGTACTTAACCTGCGGCAACATTGTGGCGAGACATGTTCCTACTAGACATGCGTTGGCTGTCCATACTCCACCATTATTGTTTACAAGTGAACCAAATACTTTTCATCCTGAGAATGTTGCAGATATTGTGTGTATTTCTAAACTTACTATTCAAATAAATTAAAACCATAAACTTGACCTCTTACTATATAAATCTAAATCACAGTCATCATTTATTTTATAAGGCACTACAAAAATACAGCCGCATCTGACACTGAAAACAAATACTTGAATACATTAAGTATAGTAGCAAACGTGTGGTATAAGCACTAGTGCACAAACAATTATATAGAGTACATAACCATTTATACGAGTTATCCAAACTGCATAGCACTCACAGGTGATGGTGATTCAATTGTTTTACCCAGTGGCTGCCACCTGACGGGGCAATTCAATTGTTGATTCTTTTGGGCATGTATAGCCATGGGAGGGAGGATGAAGACGCATTTCAGCTCGCCACCTCCTGAGATGACGAGTTGAAAAATGCCAAAACGGGACTTTCCACATTGCCAGCAATATTTTATTATTATTATTATTATTATTATTACATTTTATTTATAAGGTGCCTCAAGTGGTTTCCAGTGTGCGTTTTGCAGCTGATCCCGGTGCTTTTCTGTGTGTTGGAAGTAATGGGCACCCGATCGGAGCAACAATTGAATTGACTTTCTCCAGTGGACGCCCATTGCTTTGGGCACCCCAAATACCAATTGGGGGTGCTGCAGTTGTTTTACCCCATGGCAGCCACTAGATGGCGCTTGACAGAGCAATTCAATTGTTGCTCCGTTCATGCATGAATACCTGGGGGAAAACAGGGGCAAATTTCAGCTCATGACTTCCTAAGAAAATTTTGGGGAGAGTCTCTGGTAAGGCAAGGAGTTTCAGAGGTTGGTAGCAGCAGTCTAGGGGGGGAAATTCAATTGTATATGCGCACCCGATCTCTGGTCTAAAGTGAAGGGAGATCAGGGGGCTCTGTTTAATTGGGGTTTCCTTCACTCTGATTGTGCCATGCAGTGCAGGGTTTAGCCACGTAAAATGGCTTAACCCAACCTGAATGAAATGCCAAAAGTCCTGTTTTGGCACCCAAACTGGTCACTTTTTGCACATTTGGGCTCGCTGGCATGGGGTGGCTGCAAGCAGAAATCCTGGTGCTGGCAGCTGTTTGTGGCCGAATGTAGCAACAGTTGAATTGCTTCATCAGGCGCCGGCACTGACAGCCACCAGCACAAACAATTGAATTCCCCCCTTGGAGACTGAAGTGAGGGGAAATTACAAGAGGAGAAGAGAAGTATAGTTTGGTGGCTGAGTAATAGAGCTGTGGAGCAACTCATAACCAGGTCAGATAGTGGAACCGTTATAGGCCCTACACACATGCCGATTTGTTTGAAAGATATAAACGATCTCGTTCATAAATGAACGAGAACTCGTTCATATCTTTCAGTGTGGAGGCTCCAGCGATGAACGATGCGCGGCCCCGCACTCGTTCATCGCTGGTCCCCCGTCGGCTGTGCATGCAGGCCAATATGGACGATCTCGTCCTTATTTGCCTGCACTTCAATGGAGCCGCGTGACGGGGGGAGTGAAGAAACGTCACTGCCCCCCTGCCGCAGGGTCGCCCATCGGACGTATCCGCCATTGGCAGCTCGGCGGCGGATCGGCATGTCTGTAGGGCCCTTAAGTGAAGGCTTTGTAAGTGCACAGGTGTATTCATTACTCACTGATACATTTTAAAAGATCCACAGGTGGTGCTCATTATTTCACTTGTGATTTTGTGAGGAGACCTGGAAAACATGCACTGTGTGGGCTCTTGAGGACCGAGTTTGAGAACCTGTGCTGTAGATAATGTTTGGCCAGAGAAAGGAATGACCGAGTGCTGCAACGGGAGTAGGAAATTAGTCTAGCCACAGCATTCAGGATAGGTTGTAGAGAGTGACAGGCGGATGAGGGAAGGGGATAAGAGGAGGATCAGGCTACAGTAGTCAAGGTGGGAGAGAATGAGCGAGTGCACCTGGGGTTATGGTTACTAGCAGTGATGCAGTGGAGGAGGTAACAGGACTGACTGCTAGAGGAACTGGATGTCAGGAGTGAAAGTGAGAGTAGGTTCAATGATGACACCTATGCAGCAGATGTGGGGAACAGGGGAGAGCATGGTGGTGATACGCATGAGGGAGATGTGGAGTGGCATGTAGTCAATACAAGGGGAAAGACAGTTAGGACATTAAGTTTGAGTTGACATTTGGTCATCCAGGTGAAGCTTTCAGACACAGATGGCCATATGGAGTAAGGAAGAAGTAAGAGGTTGTGTAGCAAAGGTAGATAGAGGTGGCAGTGAGTTTGCTGAGAAGGGAGCCCAGTACGAAGCCTTGAGGCTCTCTGATAGAGGAAGAGTCTGAAGTAGAGACCCTAAAGGATCACCTTGAGTGGTAAGATGCAAAGGACAAGGGATTGACTGGTTTTGAGGAGAAGTGTAGCCATGTCACCAGCAGAGAGGGCGAGTGAAGCTGCTGAAGAATTTTGGATGCAAGGGCAGCATAGAAATGTGGCCACAGTTAGAAAGGTAACGCCCAGAGATGGCTTGTTGAATTAAGTGTTGATAGTTTCTTGGTCAATGAAGAGGGAAAGGTTAAATGGTGAGCAAGGTGCTGTGATTGGATGGGGAAAGGAAGCGGGGGATCTTGTAGGGAGCAGGGTTGTAGGTTTAGGGGAGAGTGAAGATCTCTGACTTGGCTACAGAAGCGATGGAGATGTGTAATGGTAGGTAGCGCTGATGAGAGGCAATTTAGTGGTGGATGGTGTAAATGTTGTCTTTAAAGTAATTTGCGATATCCTTATGAGTGAGGGGGACGGGTGCAGAGGGATGACGGAGAAGATTATTTATGGTTGCCTGGGATAGCGCCGGTGTTGTGTGTAACAAGGGATGACTGTACCTCCCAACAGATGATAGATGGAGATTATCTGCCCCCTACTATTTCAAGTCAGATTTCTGGTTTGTTACAGCTCCTCACACCTTATACATGTGCGAGTTCTATAATTATGTCTTTATATGCTATCCTTTTTCACAGGTGTTGTAACTTGTACTAAAGGCCTGATTCATGTTTGTAAGTAAAACAAAAAAGCAAGCAACTCTGCAAAGATGTAACGTGCAAAGAGATTTGGGGGGGGGGGGGGGGGGTGTTCAAACTGATATCTAAATTGCACTGTTAAATAATCTGTCCAACATTTGTGGGCTGCATGCAAAAGCAGCCAGTATTTACCCTGCACAGAAAAACTATATCCCACCCAAATCTAACTCTCTCTGCGCATGTTACATCGGACCCACCTGCAATGTAGCATGGTTTTGCCCAGTTGCTTGCTTTTTTGCTTTACTTACAAACCTGAATCGGGCCTTAAGTTCCATGTAATGTGTGCTAAGTTCCAATAATGTGAATACTGTTTTTCATAAATATATTCTGTGGCCACGTTAATGTGCTAATGTCTGCTGCTGTTCTTCTGTTCCCCAGCAGTGCTGAGAATGTCTCGCCCCAGGTGTGCTACAAGCCCTGGAGCTATATTCCAAAGGGCATCATGCCAATCTTCTGGCGTGTAGTCTACTGGACATCCCAGTTCCTTACTTGGTAAGTGTAGTGGCACAGAGCATTGCCCTTTAAATGCGCTAGTTCTTTGCTTAAGCTGGGCACATACTATACATCTATCTGGCAGACCATCTGTTGAATCTGACTGGTTGGAATGGAAATCTGGTAATGACAATCGTCCATTTGCTCCCAAAAACTGGAAATCTAACAAAAACAGTTGTTGAGACAAATTTTTAAAACACGGATGTAACCAACTTGTCAACAGTTTTTGGCAGTTTTCCAGTGTTTGGGAGCAAATGAACGATTGTCATTCGCTCCCATGCATTAGCAGGTTTTAATTCCAACCAGTCAGATTGTACAGATGGTCTGCTATATGTATAGCGTATGCCCAGCTTAAGCAATTGCATGTGTATCTGTATGTATGGGATCCTGTCAGCAAATCCCAGCATTCAGGATGCTGGTAGTGATAATACTATTGCCGGGAGGGATGGGGTGGGGGGGGGGGGGGGGGGGTTTAAGGTTAGGCTGTGGAGAGGGGGGTTAGGGGTGGTTGAAGAGGAGGGTTAGCATACTTGCCTTCCTTCCAGGTGTAGAGATCCTGGGTGTCAGGATTCTGCTGTCTGTATTCTGACCACGGGGGTCCCAATACCATTACGCACGCGCACACACACACACACACACACACACACACACACACACACACACACACACAATCTCTATCTCTTGAAGGAGTTGTAGCATAAGGGTGAGGAAGGCACCATTGATGTGGGCACCTTAAGTTTGGAGTCGCTGAATTTGGCTTCGTATTAAGTCACGCAGATCTACACACCCTGTACAGATTAGTGGTGATGAGTAGATGGCGCTGCAACTAAGAAATAACGTTATTTCTGTACAGACTGAGATAAGAATGTGTCTGATCATTAAATGTGTCTGCGTCCTGCAGGATTCTGCTGCCGTTCATGCAGTCGTATGCGCGATCCGGGGGCTTCTCCATCACAGGGAAAATTAAAACTGCTCTGATTGAAAATGCCATCTATTACGGCACGTACCTGTTAATCTTTGGGGCGCTGTTAATATATGTTGCTGTGAACCCTAATCTTCATCTTGAGTGGTAAGTAGTTCTTGCTGCAGTGATTTCTCCTTTCCATTCATACAAAACGTTTTTTTGTCAGACTTTCTTTAGTTTTATGTAATAATGTCTTAAGTATGTTATCTCTCTCATACACATGTGAGGAAGATGCTTTTTGGATATTAATGTAAAAATCCAGGCTATCGACTCACAAGATCTATATTTTGCAATAAATGAAGATGTAAGCAACCAGCAATGTAACGTGAATGAGCTGCTGCTTGATCTGTGCCATCACTGGGTATAGACTGACGGCGTGTATAATACTCTTTCACCTTACCTAACACAGAGGCAGATGTATTAACCTGGAGAAGGCATAAGGAAGTGATAAACCAGTAATATGTGTAAGGTGATAAAGGAACCAGCCAATCAGATCCTAACTGTTAATTTACATATTGGAGCTGATTGGCTGGTGTCTTTCACCTTGCACTTCTCACTGGTTCCTTATGCCTTCTCCAGGTTAATACATCTGCCCCACAAATCAATAGGAGAGGCTGAAACTGCAAGTGAACGTGGCTCAGAGGATTCTGATTGGCTGTGAGCACCTTATGATCCCTTCACATCTAGTAATTTGCTGCTCTCTCCATCCAAGCAGACTGTCTGCTTCTGTATGTCCCAGGCATAAACCACACTTCGCAGCTTACAGTGTATTACTAAGCATTTGCCTCCATGGGTCTATGCAGTCGTAAAAAGACACGGTATTGGCTCCTCAAACTTTGTCTCCTCAGCCTGCTCCCAAAGTCTCCCAGTTGACTTTACCCATCGATCCATCTTAAATGCTGCTGCAGGGATTAATTATCCTCACACTACATGTCTACTACTTCAGATTGAAAGTGCTCTCACTGGTTCTCCAGAGTGCAATTTAATTGCCCTTAACGGCAATACCCTCAACACCACCCTCCCCCTTTGTACACCTCAAAATACACTCCCTGTTTCTTTCTTAGGGCCCAATTCAGACCTGGTCGATGCAGTGCGTTTTTGCACAGCGGACGATTATCGATTGACTGCGTATGCACCGCAATGCGCACCGCGCGTCGCCAAACAGGCATCAGCAAACCGTCAGTCATTCCCAAGCTGATTGACCTGAAGAGGGCGTTTGTGGGTGGTAACTGACAGTTTACTGGGAGTGTCGGGGGGAAATGCAGGAGTTCCCAAGCCAAGGGAGGGTGTGTGACGTCCGCTCTAGCCCCAATCAGCCTGTTCTCATCGCACTGTAGGAGTAAGTTCCGGCCTGCACACAGTGGAAAGATCATTCAATGGTGAGTGAGGTGCGAACGGATTTGCAGCTGTCTGCTGACAGAGGGACATTTTTTGCACGGCGTACACACGCGATCGCACACTTGTACGGACGAATTTACACTTCCCTTGGGCGGCGACTATCTGATCGCAGGACAGCAAAATTATCGGCACCGCGATCAGGTCTGAATCGGCCCCTTAGATATGTTGCTTCCATACTTGAAACCATTAAATGCTGTCTTACAGTGCAGAGCTTGCCATACTTCCTCCTACACTTGGCACGCTAATGCACAGTCGCACCTATACTACCCAGATTTGCACACTTTCATAATTTTCAAAATCTGCACACTGACCATCTATTGTTCCAGCAGGGCCCTCCCTCCCGCCCTTTTGTATTTATTTTAGCTGCCAAATATGCCCCTGACTCATGTATGTCATGTTCTGCCCCTACTGTCCTGCGCTGCGGAGCACTGTCGTTCTCTACAAATTTATGATGCTGAAATTCCATCCATTTTGAAGTTGAGAATCAACACCCCCCCCCCCCCCCCCCCCCCCCCCCCGCCTTCCCCAACAACATTATTTGAGATTGGAAATGTCATTAACCATTTTTCTCTAACGTCCTAGTGGATGCTGGGGACTCCGAAAGGACCATGGGGAATAGCGGCTCCGCAGGAGTCTGGGCACAAAGTAAAAGCTTTAGGACTAGCTGGTGTGCACTGGCTCCTCCCCCTATGACCCTCCTCCAGGCCTCAGTTAGATTTTGTGCCCGAACGAGAAGGGTGCAATCTAGGTGGCTCTCCTGAGCTGCTTAGAGTAAAAGTTTAAATAGGTTTTTTATTTTCAGTGAGACCTGCTGGCAACAGGCTCACTGCATCGAGGGACTTAGGGGAGAGAAACGAACTCACCTGCGTGCAGAGTGGATTGGGTTTCTTAGGCTACTGGACATTAGCTCCAGAGGGACGATCACAGGCCCAGCCATGGATGGGTCCCGGAGCCCGCGCCGCCGGCCCCCTTACAGATGCTGAAGCAAGAAGAGATCCATAAATCGGCGGCAGAAGACTTTCCTGTCTTCATAAGGTAGCGCACAGCACTGCAGCTGTGCGCCATTGCTCTCAGCACACTTCACACTCCGGTCACTGAGGGTGCAGGACGCTGGGGGGGGGGGGCGTCCTGGGAAGCAATGAATTTACCTTAGTTGGCGAAAAATACATCACATATAGCTCCTGGGCTATATGGATGTATTTAACCCCTGCCAGTTTTCCAGAAAAAAGCGGGAGAAGAGGCCCGCCGTGAAGGGGGCGGGGGCCTATCTCCTCAGCACACAGCGCCATTTTTCCCACACAGCTCCGCTGGTAGGAAGGCTCCCAGAATCTCCCCTGCATCCTGCAACTACAGAAACAAGGTAAAAAAGAGAGGGGGGGCACTTATTTGGCAAAATAACAGATATAAGCAGCTATAAGGGATAGACACTTATTGTAAGGTTGTCCCTATACATATATAGCGCTCTGGTGTGTGCTGGCAAACTCTCCCTCTGTCTCCCCAAAGGGCTAAGTGGGTCCTGTCCTCTATCAGAGCATTCCCTGTGTGTGTGCTGGGTGTCGGTACGTGTGTGTCGACGTGTATGAGGAGGAAAATGATGTGGAGGCGGAGCAATTGCCTATAATGGTGATGTCACCCCCTAGGGAGTCGACACCTGAATGGATGGCCGTAATTAAGGAATTACGTGACAGTGTCGGCACGTTACAGAAAACTGTTGACGACATGAGACAGCCGGCAGCTCAGTTAGTGCCTGTCCAGGCGTCTCAAACACCGTCAGGGGCTATTAAACGCCCATTACCTCAGTGGGTCGACACGGACCCAGACACAGACACTGACTCCAGTGTCGACGGTGAAGAAACAAACGTATTTTCCAGTAGGGCCACACGTTACATGATCACGGCAATGAAGGAGGTTTTGCACATCTCTGATACTGCAAGTACCACAAAAAGGGGTATTATGTGGGGTGTGAAAAAACTACCCGTAGTTTTTCCTGAATCGGATGAATTGAATGAAGTGTGTGATGAAGCGTGGGTTACCCCCGACAGAAAACTGCTAATTTCTAAAAAATTATTGGCACTATATCCCTTCCCACCAGAGGTTAGGGCTCGTTGGGAAACACCCCCTAGGGTGGATAAGGCGCTCACACGCTTATCAAAACAAGTGGCGTTACCGTCTCCAGAAACGGCCGCCCTTAAGGAGCCAGCAGATAGGAGGCTGGAAAATATCCTTAAAAGTATATACACACATACTGGTGTTATACTGCGACCAGCAATCGACTCAGCCTGGATGTGCAGTGCTGGGGTGGCTTGGTCGGATTCCCTGACTGAAAATATTGATACCCTGGACAGGGACAATATATTATTGACTATAGAACATTTAAAGGATGCATTCCTATATATGCGAGATGCACAGAGAGACATTTGCACTCTGGCATCAAGAGTAAGTGCGATGTCCATTTCTGCCAGAAGAGGATTATGGACGCGACAGTAGTCAGGGGATGCGGATTCCAAACGGCATATGGAAGTATTGCCGTATAAAGGGGAGGAGTTATTTGGGGGCGGTCTATCGGACCTGGTGGCCACGGCAACGGCTGGGAAATCCACCTTTTTACCCCAAGTCACCTCGCAGCAGAAAAAGATACCGCCTTTTCAGGCTCGGTCCTTTCGTCCCCATAAGGGCAAGCGGGCAAAAGGCCACTCATATCTGCCCAGGGGCAGAGGAAGGGGAAAAAGACTGCAGCAGACAGCCTCTTCCCACGACCAGAAGCCCTCCCCCGCTTCTGCCAAGTCCTCAGCATGACGCTGGGGCCTTACAAGCGGACTCGGGCACGGTGGGGGCCCGTCTCAAGAATTTCAGCGCGCAGTGGGCTCACTCGCAAGTGGACCCCTGGATCCTGCAGGTAGTATCTCAGGGGTACAAATTGGAATTCGAGACGTCTCCCCCTCGCCGGTTCTTGAAGTCTGCTTTACCAACGTCTACCCCCGACAGGGAGGCGGTATTGGAAGCCATTCACAAACTGTATTCCCAGCAAGTGATAATCAAGGTACCCCTCCTACAACAGGGAAAGGGGTATTACTCCACGCTGTTTGTGGTACCGAAGCCGGACGGCTCGGTGAGACCCATTTTAAATCTGAAAACCTTGAACACTTACATAAAAAGGTTCAAGTTCAAGATGGAGTCACTCAGAGCTGTGATAGCGAACCTGGAAGAAGGGGACTACATGGTGTCTCTGGACATCAAGGATGCTTACCTCCATGTCCCAATTTGCCCTTCTCACCAAGGGTACCTCAGGTTTGTGGTACAGAACTGTCACTATCAGTTTCAGACGCTGCCGTTTGGATTGTCCACGGCACCCCGGGTCTTTACCAAGGTAATGGCCGAAATGATGATTCTTCTTCGAAGAAAAGGCGTCTTAATTATCCCTTACTTGGACGATCTCCTGATAAGGGCACGGTCCAGAGAACAGTTAGAGGTCGGAGTAGCACTATCGCAAATAGTTCTACGACAGCACGGATGGATTCTAAATATTCCAAAATCGCAGCTGATTCCGACGACACGTCTGCTGTTCCTAGGGATGATTCTGGACACAGTACAGAAAAAGGTGTTTCTCCCGGAAGAGAAAGCCAGGGAGTTATATGACCTAGTCAGGAAACTCCTAAGACCAGGCCAGGTGTCAGTGCATCAGTGCACAAGGGTCCTGGGAAAGATGGTGGCTTCTTACGAAGCGATTCCATTCGGCAGATTCCACGCAAGAACTTTTCAGTTGGATCTGCTAGACAAATGGTCCGGATCGCATCTTCAAATGCATCAGCGGATAACCCTGTCTCCAAGGACAAGGGTGTCTCTCCTGTGGTGGTTACAGAGTGCTCATCTCCTAGAGGGCCGCAGATTCGGCATTCAGGATTGGGTCCTGGTGACCACGGATGCCAGCCTGAGAGGCTGGGGTGCAGTCACACAGGGAAAAAATTTCCAGGGCTTGTGGTCAAGCATGGAAACGTCACTTCAGGCAAGGCCTCTGCTTCAGGGTCAGCTAGTATTGATCCAGTCGGACAACATCACGGCAGTCGCCCACGTAAACAGACAGGGCGGCACAAGAAGCAGGAGGACAATGACGGAAGTGGCAAGGATTCTTCGCTGGGCGGAAAATCATGTGATAGCACTGTCAGCAGTGTTCATTCCGGGAGTGGACAACTGGGAAGCAGACTTCCTCAGCAGACACGATCTTCACCCGGGGGAGTGGGGACTTCACCCGGAAGTCTTCCACATGATTGTAAACCGTTGGGAAAAACCAAAGGTGGACATGATGGCGTCTCGCCTCAACAAAAAACTGGATAGATATTGTTCCAGGTCAAGGGATAAGAAGGAGAGGAGTAAAGACTATACTCGGGGCTCCGGATTGGCCAAGAAGGACTTGGTACCCGGAAATTCAAGAGATGCTCACGGAAGACCCGTGGCCTCTACCTCTAAGACAGGACCTGCTCCAGCAGGGACCATGTCTGTTCCAAGACTTACCGCGGCTGCGTTTGACGGCATGGCGGTTGAACGCCGGATCCTGAAGGAAAAAAGGCATTCCGGATGAAGTCATCCCTACCCTGATCAAAGCCAGGAAGGATGTAACCGTACAACATTATCACCGTATTTGGCGTAAATATGTTGCGTGGTGCGAGGCCAGGAAGGCCCCTACGGAGGAATTTCAACTGGGTCGATTCCTGCATTTCCTGCAAACAGGACTGTCTATGGGCCTCAAATTAGGGTCCATTAAGGTTCAAATTTCGGCCCTGTCGATATTCTTCCAAAAAGAACTAGCTTCTGTACCTGAAGTTCAGACGTTTGTCAAGGGAGTACTGCATATACAGCCTCCTTTTGTGCCTCCAGTGGCACCTTGGGATCTCAATGTAGTGTTGGGATTCCTAAAATCACATTGGTTTGAACCACTCACCACTGTGGACTTGAAGTATCTCACTTGGAAAGTGGTAATGCTGTTAGCCCTGGCTTCAGCCAGGCGTGTATCAGAATTGGCGGCTTTATCCTATAAAAGCCCTTACCTAATTTTTCATACGGACAGGGCAGAATTGAGGACTCGTCCTCAATTTCTCCCTAAGGTGGTTTCAGCATTTCACTTAAACCAACCTATCGTGGTGCCTGCGGCTACTAGGGACTTGGAGGATTCCAAGTTGCTGGACGTAGTCAGGGCCCTGAAAATATGTTTCCAGGACGGCTGGAGTCAGAAAATCTGACTCGCTGTTTATCCTGTATGCACCCAACAAGCTGGGTGCTCCTGCTTCTAAGCAGACGATTGCTCGTTGGATTTGTAGTACAATTCAGCTTGCACATTCTGTGGCAGGCCTGCCACAGCCAAAATCTATAAAAGCCCATTCCACACGGAAAGTGGGCTCATCTTGGGCGGCTGCCCGAGGGGTCTCGGCTTTACAACTTTGCCGAGCAGCTACTTGGTCAGGGGCAAACACGTTTGCTAAATTCTACAAATTTGATACCCTGGCTGAGGAGGACCTGGAGTTCTCTCACTCGGTGCTGCAGAGTCATCCGCACTCTCCCGCCCGTTTGGGAGCTTTGGTATAATCCCCATGGTCCTTTCGGAGTCCCCAGCATCCACTAGGACGTTAGAGAAAATAAGAATTTACTTACCGATAATTCTATTTCTCATAGTCCGTAGTGGATGCTGGGCGCCCATCCCAAGTGCGGATTGTCTGCATTACTTGTACATAGTTATTGTTACAAAAATCGGGTTATTGTTGTTGTGAGCCATCTTTTCAGAGGCTCCTTCTGTTATCATGCTGTTAACTGGGTTCAGATCACAAGTTGTACGGTGTGATTGGTGTGGCTGGTATGAGTCTTACCCGGGATTCAAAATCCTTCCTTATTGTGTACGCTCGTCCGGGCACAGTATCCTAACTGAGGCTTGGAGGAGGGTCATAGGGGGAGGAGCCAGTGCACACCAGCTAGTCCTAAAGCTTTTACTTTGTGCCCAGTCTCCTGCGGAGCCGCTATTCCCCATGGTCCTTTCGGAGTCCCCAGCATCCACTACGGACTATGAGAAATAGAATTATCGGTAAGTAAATTCTTATTATTTCTTATGTTGTGTGTGTGTATATATTTGATCTGAATTTCCTTTCTCACTTTTTGAGGTATCAACTACAAACAATTGGGATAGCGGCTGCCAACACATGGGGTCTGTTCCTCCTGGTCCTGCTGCTGGGGTACGGTCTGGTGGAGATCCCTCGCTCTCATTGGAAAGGAGCAAGGAAAGGCTATCTGCTCATGAAAACTTATTTCAAAGCAGCCAAACTAATGACTGAGAAAGCAGATGCGGAGGAGAACCTAGAAGATGCCATGGAGGTGAGATCATTGTGGCTGGTGGTGGTGGTGTTTTTGTTATTACCAGTTATTTATATAGCGCACACATACTCCGCAGCGCTGTACAGAGAATATTTGCCCATTCACATCGGTCCCTGCCCCAGTGGAGCTTACAGTCTATATTCCCTTTTAAGTGCGAGATACTCCCGCACCAGAATAATAAGTGATCAGTATTCTCTGGGAAATATTAATTGCGTAATATTTTATGTTGATAAGCAAATATTTCAACATAAAACGTATGTAGATGGTGCTGCTTGTTGATTCATGTATACATATAAAAGCTTCAAGAAAAAAAAAAAAAAGAGAATCAACTTGATACCAGCAGCACTCTTTCCCTTCCACAAGAAAATGAATTCTTTATTCTCTTAAATATAATTTTCTCCAACGTCCTAGAGGATGCTGGGACTCCGTAAGGACCATGGGGATAGATGGGCTCCGCAGGAGACATGGGCACTTTAAGAAAGACTTTGACTCTGGGTGTGCACTGGCTCCTCCCTCTATGCCCCTCCTCCAGACCTCAGTTTGATACTGTGCCCAGAGGAGCTGGGTGCATTTCAGGAGCTCTCCTGAGTTTCCTGTAAGAAAGTATTTTGTTAGGTTTTTTTATTTTCAGGGAGCTCTGCTGGCAACAGACTCCCTGCATCGTGGGACTGAGGAGAGAGAAACAGACCTACTTCTCTGAGTTTCAGGGCTCTGTTTCTTAGGCTCCTGGACACCATTAGCTCCAGAGGGAGTCAGAACACAGGTCTCACCCTGGAGTTCGTCGGAGCCGCGCCGCCGTCCTCCTCACAGAGCCGGAAGATAGAAACCGGGTGAGTATGAGAGGAAAATATCTTCAGAGGCAGCAGAAGACTTCATTGATCTTCACTGAGGTAACGCACAGCACTGCAGCGGTGCGCCATTGCTCCCATACACCTCACAAACGGCAGTCACTGTAAGGGTGCGGGGTGCGGGGGGGGGGGGGGGGAGGGGAGCAATATAAACCTCTTATTTGGCAAAAGAAAGCATATATACAGCTGGACACTGTATATATGCAGGAGCCCCCGCCAATTTTACACTTTTAGCGGGACAGAAGCCCGCCGTCGAGGGGGCGGGGCTTCTTCCTCAGCACTCACCAGCGCCATGTTTTTCTCCACAGCACCGCTGAGAGGAAGCTCCCCGGACTCTCCCCTGCTTATACCACGGTAGAAGAGAGGGTTTTAATGAAGAGGGGGGGCACCTAATTCGGCACAGATAATAACAGCGCTACGGGGTAAACATTAAATTGCTGTGTTTTTCCTGGGTCATATTGCGCTGGGGTGTGTGCTGGCATACTCTCTCTCTGTCTCTCCAAAGGGCCTTGTGGGGGAATTGTCTTCAGAAGAGCAGTCCTTGAGTGTGTGGTGTGTCGTTACGTGTGTGTCGACATGTCTGAAAAAGGCTCTCCTAAGGAGGAGATGGAGCAAATGTGTGTGGTGTCTCCGTCAACGCCTGATTGGATATGTGAAATTAGGTGCTAAGATGAATTTATTACACAAAAGATTAGAGAACAGACAGGGAATCTACCCTTGTCTGTCCCTATGTCGCAGAGACCTTCAGGATCTCACAACGCTCACTATCCAAAATAATAGACACTGATATCGACACGGAGTCTGACTCCAGTGTCGACTACGATAATGCAAAGTACGGCCAAAACTGGCAGAAAAGTATTCAATATATGATTATTGTAATAAAAAAATGTTTCTCTAACGTCCTAGTAAATGCTGGGGACTCCGTAAGGACCATGGGGAATAGACGGGCTCCGCAGGAGATAGGGCACTTTAAGAAAGCTTTGGATTCTGGGTGTGCACTGGCTCCTCCCTCTATGTCCCTCCTCTAGACCTCTGTTAGATCCTGTGCCCAGAGGATGAAGGGCGCACTGCAGGGAGCTCTCTTGAGTTCTTTGCTATAGAAAGCATTTTTGTTTTGGATTTTTACTTTTTTACAGGGAGCACTGCTGGCAACAGGCTCCCTGCATCGAGGGACTGAGGAGAGAGGGGCAGACCTACTTAACTGATAGGATCTGCTGCCTCAGCTACTGAACACCATTAGCTTCAGAGGGGGTGAACACAGGTTCGTCCTGGGCGTCCACCCCCGGAGCCACGCCGCCGTTCTCCTCACAGAGCCAGAAGAGCAGAAGCAAGAAGACGTCTCAGGCGGCAGAAGCCTTCAGCTTCACAGAGGTAACGCACAGCACTGCAGCTGTGCGTCATTGCTCCACATCACCTCACACACTCCGGTCACTGTATGGGTGCAGGGCGCAGGGGGGGGCGCCCTGGGCAGCAATAGTAACACCTCTTGGATGGCAAATAGGTATATACATGTACAGCTGGGCACTGTACATGTATATAATTGAGCCCCCGCCATTTTTTCACGATTTTGAGCGGGATAGAAGCCGGCCGCCGAGGGGGCGGGGCTTCTCCCTCAGCACTCACCAGCGCCATTTCTCTCTCCACAGAACGCTGAGAGGAAGCTCCCCGGACTCTCCCCTGCTTACACACGGTGAAGGGGGTTTAAAAAGAGAGGGGGGGGGGGGGCACATAATTGGCGGATACAATATAATACAGCGCTGCTGGGGAAAAACATTCTGTGTTGGTCTCCAGGTTGTTGCGCTGGGGTGTGTGCTGGCATACTCTCTCTGTCTCTCCAAAGGGCCTTTCAGGGGATACTGTCTTCAGAAAAAGTTTCCCTGGGTGTGTGCAGTGTGTCGGTACGGGTGTGTCGACATGTTTGATGAGGAAGGCTCGCTACATGTGGAGGGGGAGTGCTTGAATGTCAGGTCGCCGTCGGCAGCGCCGACACCGGACTGGGTGGATATGCTAAATGTCTTGAATGCAAATGTAAATCTTCTGCATAAAAGATTAGACAAGGCTGAAGGTAGGGATCAGTCGGGTAGCCAGCTCGTGCCTGTCCCTGGGGAGCCAGGACCTTCAGGGTCTCAAAAGCGCCCCATATCCCAGGTCGCTGACACAGATACCGACACAGATACTGACTCTAGTGTCGACCTATGAGGATGCAAAATTACAGCCGAAGGTGGCAAAAGGTATTAGGTACATGATTATTGCCATAAAGGAGGTTTTGCATATCACGGAAGAAACCCCTGTCCCTGACGCGAGGGTTCACATGTATAAAGGGAAAAGGCCTGAAGTCACGTTTCCGTCCTCATTTGAGCTAAGCGAATTATGCGAAAAGGCTTGGGAATCTCCAGATCGGAGACTACAGGTTCCCAAAAGGATTCTCATGGCGTATCCCTTTCCACAGAAGGATAGGATACGATGGGAATCTGCGCCTAAAGTAGACAAGGCGCTGACACGCTTATCCAAGAAGGTGGCACTGCCTTCTCCGGATACAGCTTCCCTCAAGGATCCTGCTGATCGCAAGCAGGAAATCACCCTGAAGCACATTTACACACATTCAGGAACTGTAGTTAGGCCGGCCATGGCGTCTGCCTGGGTTTGTAGTGCTGTCGTGGCATGGGCAGACTCCTTATCTACGGAGATTGACACCTTAGATAGGGATGCCATCCAAATGACCATGGAGCATATCAGAGATGCTGCCTTGTATATGAGGGATGCTCAGAGAGACATTTGTTTACTAAGCTCTAGAATATATGCTATGTCTATTTCTGCTAGGCGGCTCTTGTGGATCCGACAGTGGACGGGAGACGCCGACTCGAAGCGGCATATGGAGTCATTGCCGTACAGGGAGGAGGAATTGTTTGGAGAAGCCCTCTCGGACCTAGTCTCTACTGCTACGGCCGGTAAATCGAATTTTTTACCTTATGTTCCCCCGCAGCATTCTAAGAAGGTACCGCATTATCAAATGCAGTCCTTTCGTTCCAATAAAAACAAGAAGGTACGAGGATCGTCCTTCGTTGCCAGAGGTAACGGTAAGGGAAAACGGTTGCACTCAGCTAGTTCCCAGGAGCAGAAGTCCTCCCCTGCTTCCGCAAAGTCCACAGCATGACGCTGGGGCTTTCCGGGGAGAGTCAGATCAAGTGGGGGCACGTCTTCGTCTTTTCAGCCATGTCTGGGTTCAATCGCAGGTGGATCCCTGGGCAATAGAGATTGTTTCCCAGGGATACAGACTGGGATTCGAAGACATGCCCCCTCGCCGGTTTTTCAAATCGGCTCTGCCAGCTTCCCTGTCAGAGAGGGAGCTAGTGTTAGCGGCAATTCACAAATTGTACATTCAACAGGTGATAATCAAGGTTCCTCATCTCCAGCAAGGAGAGTGTTATTATTCATCCCTGTTTGTGGTACTGAAACCGGACGGTTCGGTCATACCCATTCTAAATCTAAAATTCCTGAACCTGTACTTGAAGAGGTTCAAGATGGAATCGCTCAGAATGGTCATCGCCAGCCTGGAGGGAGGGGATTGGATGGTGTCCCTGGACATAAAGGATGCGTACCTTCATGTTCCGATTTTCCCCCCTCACCAGGCGTTTCTGAGATTTGCAGTACAGGATTGTCACTACCAATTTCAGACGTTGCCGTTTGGTCTTTCCACGGCCCCGAGAATTTTCACCAAGGTAATGGCGGAAATGATGGTGCTCTTGCGCAAGCAGGGGGTCACAATTATCCCGTACTTGGATGATCTCCTTATAAAGGCAAGATCTCGGGAGAAGTTGCTGGACAGCGTGTCTCTGTCCGTGAAGACGTTGCAGAGGCACGGTTGGATTCTCAATTTACAGAAATCCCAGCTAGTGCCTGCAACGCGTCTGACCTTTTTGGGCCTGATTCTAGACACAGACCAAAAAAGAGTTTTTCTTCCGGTGGAGAAGGCTCAGGAGCTCATAGCCCTGGTCAGGAACCTTTTAAAGCCAAAAAAGGTTTCTGTGCATCATTGCACAAAAGTTCTGGGGAAGATGGTGGCTTCATACGAGGCCATCCCCTTCGGCAGGTTCCATGCGAGGACCTTCCAATGGGACCTATTGGACAAATGGTCCGGGTCCCATCTACATTTGCAGAAACGGATCACCCTGTCTCCCAGGGCCAGGGTATCTCTCCTGTGGTGGCTGCACAGTGCTCACCTCCTAGAGGTTCGCAGGTTCGGCATTCAGGACTGGATCCTGGTGACCACGGACGCGAGCCTCCGAGGTTGGGGAGCTGTCGCACTGGGAAGAAATTTCCAAGGTCTCTGGTCAAGCCTAGAGACTTGTCTCCACATAAATGTCCCGGAGTTAAGGGCCATTTACAACGCCCTACGCCAGGCGGAGAAATGGCTTCAGAACAAACCGGTTCTGATTCAGTCGGACAAGGTCACGGCAGTGGCTCATGTAAACCGCCAGGGCGGCACAAGGACCAGAGTCGCCATGGCAGAGGCGTCCAGGATTCTGCGCTGGGCGGAAGGCCATGTAAGCGCGCTATCAGCAGTGTTCATCCCTGGGGGTGGACAACTGGGAGGCGGACTTCCTCAGCAGGCACGACCTGCATCCGGGAGAGTGGGGACTTCATCAAGAAGTCTTCACACAGATCGTGGATCGGTGGGAACTGCCTCAAATAGACATGATGGCGTCCCGTCTCAACAAAATGCTAAAGAGGTATTGCGCCAGGTCAAGAGACCCTCAGGCGGTAGCGGTAGACGCTCTGGTGACACCATGGGTATTCAGATCGTTCTATGTGTTTCCTCCTCTGCCTCTCATACCCAAAGTGTTGAGATTAATAAGACTAAGAAGGGTCAGAGCAATTCTCATTGTTCCAGATTGGCCAAGGAGGTCTTGGTATCCGGATCTGCAAGAGTTGCTCACAGAAGATCCGTGGCCTCTTCCTCTAAGGCAGGACCTGCTGCAGCAGGGGCCCTGTCTGTTCCAAGACTTACCGCGGCTGTGTTTGACGGCATGGCGGTTGAACGCCGGGTCCTAGCGGAAAAAGGCCTGATCAAGGCTAGGAAGGATGTGACATCGAAACATTATCACCCTATATGGCGGAAATATGTTTCTTGGTGTGAGGCCAGAGCTGCTCCTACGGAGGAGTTCCATTTGGGCCGTTTGCTTCACTTCCTTCAAACGGGGGGAGTGAATAAAGGTCCAAATTTCGGCCTTATCCATTTTTTTTCAAAGAGAATTGGCTTCTCTTCCTGAAGTACAGACTTTTGTGAAGGGCGTGCTGCATATTTAGCCTACCTTTGTGCCTACGGTGGCGCCTTGGGATCTTAACGTGGTATTGTTTCCTCAAGTCACCTTGGTTTGAACCACTCAAAACAGTGGAGTTGAAATACCTCACTTGGAAAGTGGTCATGTTGTTGGCCTTAGCTTCTGCAAGGCGTGTCTCGGAATTAGCGGCTTTATCATACAAAAGCCCATACCTGATTTTTCACGTGGATAGGGCAGAGTTGAGGACGCGGCCTCAATTTCTGCCCAAGGTGGTCTCATCTTTTCATATGAACCAACCTATTGTCGTGCCTGTGGCTACACGGGACTTGGAGGATTCTGAGTCCCTGGATGTGGTCAGGGCTTTGAAGATTTATGTGACCAGAACAGCTAGGACCCGGAAGACGGAAGCTCTGTTTGTTCTGTATGCGGCCAACAAGGTTGGCGCTCCTGCTTCAAAGCAGACTATTACTCGCTGGATCTGTAACACGATTCAGCAGGCGCATTCTACGGCAGGATTGCCATTACCTAAATCGGTTAAGGCCCATTCCACTAGGAAGGTGGGCTCTTCTTGGGCGGCTGCCCGAGGGGTCTCGGCATTACAGCTTTGCCAAGCGGCTACTTGGTCAGGTTCCAACACTTTTGCGAAGTTCTATAAGTTTGATACCCTGGCTGAGGAGGATTTTGTGTTTGCTCAATCGGTGCTGCAGAGTCATCCGCACTCTCCCGCCCGTTTGGGAGCTTTGGTGTAATCCCCACGGTCCTTACGGAGTCCCCAGCATCCACTAGGACGTTAGAGAAAATAAGATTTTACTTACCGGTAAATCTATTTCTCGTAGTCCGTAGTGGATGCTGGGCGCCCGTCCCAAGTGCGGACTTCTTCTGCAAGACTTGTATATAGTTATTGCTTCAAAAAGGGTTATATTATAGTTGGTCGGTCTTGAACCGAGGCTATGTTAATTGTTCATACTGTTAACTGGGTAGTTATCACAAGTTATACGGTGTGATTGGGGTGGCTGGTATGAATCTTGCCCTTAGATTACAAAAATCCTTTCCTCGTACTGTTCATATCCTCTGGGCACAGTTTCTCTAACTGAGGTCTAGAGGAGGGACATAGAGGGAGGAGCCAGTGCACACCCAGAATCCAAAGCTTTCTTAAAGTTCCCTATCTCCTGCGGAGCCCGTCTATTCCCTTACGGAGTTCCCAGCATCCACTACGGACTAGGAGAAATAGATTTACCGGTAAGTAAAATCTTATTTTTGCATATCACTGATGACTCATCTGTCCCTGACACGAGGGTACATATGTTTAAGGGGAAGAAAGCTGAGGTAAATTTCCCTCCTCTCATGAAGAAAAAGAGCGGGAATCTCCAGACAAGAAGCTGCAGCTTCCCAAAAAGAATTCTCAGGGAGTATCCTTTCCCTAATGGGGCCAGGATACGATGGGAACCTTCCCCTAGGGTGTACAAGGCACTGACACGTTTACCCAAAAAAGGTAGCGCTGACTTTACAGCTATCCTCAGGGATCCTGCAGATAGCATGCAGTAAAAGTACTTTGAAGTCCATTTACACACATTCTGGTACACTACTCAGACCGGCGATTGTGTCGGCATGGGTTTATAGCGCTGTAGCAGCGTAGACAGATACCTTATCAGCGGAGATTGAAACACCCTAGATAAGGATAAAGGATACCATGTTAATGTCCCTAGCCTAGCATGTGTGTGTGTGTGTGTGTGTGTGTGTGTGTGTATGTATGTATATGTATATGTATATGTATATATATATATATATATATATATATACACATACACACACACACACACACACACACACACACACGTTGAGTATCCAAATATTCCGAAATACGGAATTTTTTGAGTGAGATAGTGAAACCTTTGTTTTCTGATGGCTCTCTGTATGCAAACTTTGTTTAATACACAAAGTTATTAAAAATGTTGTATTAAATGACCTTCAGGCTGTGTGTATAAGGTGTATATGAAGCATAAATGAATTGTGTGAATGTACACACACTTTGTTTAATGCACAAAATTAATAAAAATATTGGCTAAAATGACCTTCAGGCTGTGTGTATAAGGTGTATATGTAACATAAATGCATTCTGTGCTTAAATTTGGGTCCTATCACCATGATATCTCATTATGGTATGCAATTATTCCAAAATACGGAAAAATCCCATATCCAAAATACTTCTGGTCCCAAGCATTTTGGATAAGGGAGACTCAACCTGTACGTGTATATGTATGTATGTGTGTGTGTATATGTATATATGTGTGTGTATATATATATATATATATATATATATATATATATATATATATATATATATATATATATATATATATATATATATATATATATATATATATATATATAATAAAAAACATGCCCAGAGGGACGTTAGTCTACTGGGTTCTAGAGTCAGCGCTATGTCGATTTCTGCAAGACGTGTCCTGTGGAACATGCAATGGACAGGTGATGCCGACTAAAAGAGGCATATGGAGCTGTTGCCTTACAAGGGTGAGGAATTGTTCGGAGAGGGCCTCTCTGATCTAGTCTCCACGGCTACGGCAGGTAAATCAAATTTTTTGCCATATATCCCCTCACAATCTAAGAAAGCGCCTCATTATCGAATGCAGTCCTTTCGTTCCAATAAAAGCAAGAGAGCACGTGGATCGTCCTTTCTTGCCAGAGGTAAGGGCAGAGGGGAAAAAGAGGATTTTGGTACTCACCGATAAATCAATTTCTCTGAATCCTCTAGGGGACACTGGAGTCCTATACAGTAGGGGTGTGAAGCCTGCAACCGGAGGTGTGGCACAATCTAAAATTAGCATTGTCTGCACAGCCGGCTCCTCCCCCTTCACATCTTTCCTCCCTCAGTTTGAAAAATGTGACTGAGAGAATAGGACATGGCGAGGAACCGAACCGTACAACATATCAAACAGCATCCAAGAACTCTTAACCGAATAACTAACGCTGTTTGCACGAAGTGATTAAACAAGAACTTTGAACACAGCAGGTTGACAGCACCGAGGCGGGCGTCCAGTGTTCCCTAGAGGATTCAGAGAAATGGATTTATCGGTGAGTACCAAAATCCTCTTTTCTCTTTCATCCACTAGGGGACACTGGAGTCCTATACAGTACGGGACGTCCCAAGGTTATCCCCCAGGGAGGGAGTGCTGTCGGTGGCCTGCAAAACTAAATGTCCGAACTTAGAGTCTCCGGACGCAAAAGTATCAAACTTTTACAATTTCGCAAACGTGTGGGCTGAAGACCACGTCGCCGCTCTGCATAGTTGAGTAGTGGAAGCACCCCTGGCAGCTGCCCACGAGGCACCCACTGATCGGGTAGTATGGGCACCCGTCTGAACCGGAACCGGTTTGCCACAGGAAATATAAGCTTGCCGAATGGCAAGTCTAATCCATCTAGACAAAGACTATTTATATGCTGGCCAACCCTTCTTTGGCCCATCATAAAGGACAAACAAATGGTCCGACTTCCTGAAGGACGACGTAACCTGTACGTATACGCGTAAAGATCGGACAACATCCAATGACACGTCCTCATCTGTGAGTCCCTGGAAAGATGGGACCACTATTGGCTGGTTTACGTGAAACCCCGAAACCACCTTCGGAAGGAAGTCTGCTCTTGTACGGAGTTCCGCCCTATCCTCATGAAACACTAAGATGGGACTCTTACAGGATAAGGCTCCCAACTCAGAAACCCACCTAGCCGAAGCCAAGGCAAGTAATAACGTGACCTTCCAAGAGAGATATTTCAGGTCTGTTCTTGTCAACGGCTCAAAAGTCTGTGACTTCAAATATTCTAACACCAAATTTAAGTCCCATGGTGCCGTGGGAGGACGAAAAGGGGGTTGAATCCTCAGAACACCTTATAAAAAGGTTTGAATCTCTGGCAAGGATGCTAACCGCTGGTGAAAAAGGATGGAGAGAGCCGAAATCTGAACCTTCAGAGAGCCCAGTCTGAGCCCTCCATCTAGACCGGCCTGAAGGAAAAGGAGAAGTCGAGATAAGTGGAAGTTCGTTGAATTCCATCCCCGTTCCTGACACCAAGCCATGTACCGTCTCCAAATCCTGTAGTAGTGCCTGGCTGTGACTGGTTTCCTTGCGGCAATCACTGTAGGAATGGCCTCTGTTTCTTAAGATCCGGGTTTCAATAGCCACGCCGTCAAACGCAGCCTGTTCAGGCCGGGGTGTGGGAACGGTCCCTGAGATAGCAGGTCCTCTCTCTGAGGTAACCTCCAAGGATCTTCCGCAAGTAACCCCCACAGGTCTGAGTACCAACTTCTGCGGGGCCAATCTGGTGCGATTAGAATTGCCCACACTCGTTCCCGCTTCACCCTTTTCAGAACCCTGGGTATGAGTGGGAATGGTGGAAATATGTAAACCCTCCTGTAACACCAAGGAAGTGTTAATGCGTCCACTCCTTCTGCTGCGGGATCTCGAGTCCTTGACACATATCTGGGCAGCTGATGGTTTTGTCGAGACGCCATTAGGTCCACCTGAGGCAGACCCCATCTTCTCACAACCATGTCGAAAATCCGTGGATGTAGGCACCACTCTCCCGGATGCATGTCCTTGCGACTGAGGTAATCTGCTTCCCAGTTTTCCACACCTGGAATGAACACTGCCGAGAGAATGATGTCTCGTCTTTCTGCCCACAACAAGATCTTTGTGGCTTCCTTTAACGCCATCCTGCTCTTTGTTCCTCCTTGACGGTTTATGTAAGCCGTCGTTGTGACATTGTCCGACTGAATCCTGATGTGTTGATTCATGACTAGGTCTTCTGCTAAGAGAAGCGCATTGTAAACTGCTCTTAGTTCGAGGATATTTATGGGTAGTTTGCTCTCCTGTAGCGTCCACCGTCCTTGAAACTGATGGTCCTCTAGGACGGCTCCCGAACCTCTGAGACTGGCGTCCGTTGTCAGGTTCCTCCAATCCGAAATGCCGAATTTCTTGCCAGCTGCAAGGTTTTTGTGTAACGACCACCATATCAAGGAGACCCGTACTTGCGGTTGAAGTCTGATTCTCTGATGGAGAAGCCAGTGCGAGCCTGCTCCCCGAGCAGTGAGGTTTATTTGGAATGGTCGGGAATGAAGTCTGTCGTACTGGAGAGCTTCGAACGACTCCACCATCTTCCCAAGAAGTTGCACACAGAGGAGCAGAGAAACAGTTTGCGTCCTCAGTACCTGAGCCACTAATCTCTGTAGGTCCTGGACCGTGTTCTCTGGTAGGAACACACGTAATAGTACCGTGTCCAAGATGAGACAGCGGAATTGAATCCGTTGAGTCGGTATGAGGTTTGACTTTTGGAAATTGACAATCCATCCATGTTGAATTAGAAATTGATGGGATGTCTGAACATCCTTGAGCAGTCGATTCTGAGATGGTGCCTTGATCAGTAAATCGTCCAGATAAGGTATAATCGTGACCCCCAACAGTCTCAGTCCTGCAACCATGATAGCCATGATCTTTGTGAAGATTCTTGGGGCTGATGATAGACCCGAACGGCAAGGCCTGGAATTGGTAGTGATCCGCCACCAGTGCGAACCTTAAGTAAGCCTGGTGAGGAGTCCAGATTGGAATATGCAGATATGCATCTTTTATGTCCATGGATACCATGAACTCGCCCTGTTCTAAGCCTGCAATGACTGATTGGATTGATTCCATCTTGAATTTGTAGACCTTTAAAAATTGGTTGAAAACTTTTAAATTGAGTATTGGTCTGACCGTCCCGTCTGGCTTTGGCACGACAAAAAGATTGGAATAGAACCCCGTTCCTCTCTGAGAAGCGGGAACCAGAATAATGACCTCTGCTTGTAGCAATTTTAGAATTGCTGCCCGTAGTGCCCTTGCCTTTTGAGGGCATTGAGGCAATCCTGTTGTAAAAAACTGACTGTGAGGCCTCTGTTGGAATTCCAGTTTGTATCCCTGAGCGATTAAGTTGTTCACCCAAAGTTCTGGTGAGGTTTTGGCCCAGATGTCTTGAAAACATTCCAGTCGGCCGCCCACCAAGGGGGACCCCAGGTGAGCTGGGAGGCCGTCATGCCACGGTCTTGTCAGCAGGTTTATCCTGCTTTCTGGTTGCTGCCTGTGAGCGGCCTCTACCTCTGCACCCACGTGCTTGTGTACCGAAACCCCTACCTCGGGCTCGAAAGGACTGTGATCTAAATGAAGTAAATGCTGGTCCCGAATAACCTCTCCTAGTTTGTGGAGCGGTTCTCGTATAAGGAGTAGGGAGAAAAGTGGACTTTCCCGCTGTAGCCTGCGAAATCCACTTGTCAAACTCTGGTCCGAACAGCATTTCACCCCTAAAGGGGATGGATTCTATCGCCTTCTTGGTGTCAGAGTCTCCTTGCCATTCTCTGAGCCATAAAATCCTTCTAGCCGATGCTATTCTGCTAATATCCTTAGAAGCTTGACACAAGTATGAAGCAGATTCTCGAATGTGTTCCGCCAGTTGGGTAATCTCTTCTAAGCTATTTTCCTCCTCAATAGCTTGTACAATACGTCCGGACCATGCACCCATGGCCTTGTTGACCCAAGCACAGATAATCGCAGGTCTCTGCGCTGCACCTGCTGCTACAGACATTGACTTTAACGCAGTGTCAACCTTACGGTCTGACGCATCCTTTAAAGTAGTTATGTTCGGAATTGGCAAGATTGTCTTCTTTGACAACCATTCCTAGGGAAGCATCCACTACCGGCGGGGACTCCCACTTGTCCATTACACCCTTAGGTAGAGGGTAAGTTACCTGAAACCGTTTGTCAGGTTGTTTCCAAGCCTCCTCTATCTGAGATTGGAGGGATTTAGGAATGGGAAACACTGCTGAACGCGGCTTTTGGGATTCGAACAAATCGAAATCTTCCGGCTCCTGGATTTCCCCTTCCTTAAAGCTTAGGATCTCCTTTACCGCGTCAATTAAGGAGTCAAGACCCGAGATTGCCGAGGTTAGGTTTAATTAACTCACCTTCCTCCGTATCAAGAAGAAAACCCTCTTCCTCCTCAGATTCTGGTATAATAGGAAGAGTTCTTTTAACAGCTTTGCACACACTCGTTTCTGCGTGTGCGGGCGGCGTTAACTTGATGAGAAATTCCTCCATCGACTTTGATAATCCCGCAGCCCATTCCGATTGCTGCTTGCGGGATTCCGCCATCTCCTTGGAGATTCTATTAGCAAGGTTGACTTCCCATGCCCTAGCCAGAGCACTGTTCCCGGGGTGGAGCGTCCTTGTCTAAGCAGGAGTCGCACACCCCGGAGCTGCCAACCCGCGTGCTCTTGTTACATTTCGTAACAAACATAACAGGTCTTTGAGGTCTTGGTTGCCTTATCCATGTTGTTTTTAAACCCTTTACCAGGGTAGCACACAGTGCTTTCACCCTTTAAACTAGGAAGAGAAAGACTGGGAGATGACGGAAGCGAAGGTATTGGATCCGGCTGGAATTACCCGTACTTTTTTCTTTATATAAAAGGAACAGATCAAAATTTTTATATCTCCACAAAAATTAAAAAAGTAAAAAAAAGAAAGAAAATAAAACACCAGCAGACTCGCAACCCTCACACCCCAACTGTAAATCAGCTACGATGTTAGAGTTATCTGCTTGCTTCCGTGTATTTTCTCCAGGATCTTTGAAACAGAGAAGTCCCTTGAAAATATAATTTGTAAAGTTTGGTTACTTTTCAGGAGATCCTCATGTATTGTATATATATTTTACACCAGCAGAGGGAGCTGTTACCTAACGATCTCTCTACTATATGAATGCATACACTATCCAGGCAGTGCAGCAGGGGGAGCTAATTCTTTTATAAAAAAAACCTTCCCCTATGTACACTACTGGGGGGGAGGGGGAGGACCCATCCCTTACCTCAGCCTGGCGCCAAAACGATTACACATGGCCCCCACTAAATGTAAGTTTTTTGAAAAGAGCCTGCAGCACTGTTATTGTTTCAAGCTTTGCGCATATGTTCACTTTCTATGCGCTGCTGATTAATGCGTCCGGTCCTGATGTCTCTTTCTGACCCCCACTCGCTGGCCGTTGGTGCGCGCCGAGTCCTCTATTCGGCGCACTCCAGACCCGCTGGCCGTCTCCCGTAGTGGCGCCTGTGCTCCGCCTGTGGGTCTCCTTGTTCGCTGTGCAGCGCGCCGCTCTGCCATCTCTCCCTGCTCACAGGGAAGACAGGCTGACTCCCGCTGCACTAAGGCTCCCACGCGCCGGCCACTGTAGATATCATATAAAAGGGGTTATAACCTGCATTCACTTTAAATAAGGATCTTTTTATAAGAGAGAAAAAAAATAAATAAATATAAGAATAGTACATGGAAGACCCTAGCCTAAGCTATTTGACCAGTACTCACTATTAGTTGCTCCCTCAGTTTGTACTTGGAGGATCTCCTGTGGAGAGATGCTGGTCCCTTCAATAAGGATATTTGTCTCTTCCAATATTCAGCAGCCTTGTCCCCCTTTTATTAGGAGGACGCAGCACACGTTAAAGTTTTAGTCAGGAGCTCAGTGCTCCACGTGCTGTACCTCCAGCACAATTTTTCAAACTAAGGGAGGAGGGATGTGAAGGGGGAGGAGTCGGCTGTGCAGACAATGCTAATTTTAGATTGTGCCACACCTCCTGTTGCAGGCTTCACACCCCTACTGTATAGGACTCCAGTGTCCCCTAGTGGATGAAAGAGAAAGCTGCACAACACAGCTAGTTCCCAGGAACAGAAGTCCTCCCTGGCCTCTGCTAAATCCACCGCATGACGCTGGGGCTCCGCTGAGGGAGTCGGCTCCTGTGGGGGCACGTCTGGGTCCACTCACAGGTGGATCCAGGGGCAATAGAAATTGTTTCTCAGGGTTACAAGCTGGAATTCGAAGAAGTGCCTCCTCGCCGGTTTTTCAAATCGGCCCTACCGAAACAACGCCTGGAAAGGGAGATAGTATTACATGCGATTCACAAATTGTGTATGCAACAAGTGGTGGTAGAGGTTCCCCTGCTTCAAAGAGGGCAGGGGTACTACTCAACTCTGTTTGTGGTTCCGAAACCGGACGGTTCGGTCAGACCCATTTTAAATGTAAAATCCCTGAACCTTTACTTAAAACGGTTCAAGTTCAAGATGGAATCGCTCAGGGTGGTCATCGCCAGCCTAGAAGGGGGAGATTTTTTGGTATCTCTGGACATAAAGGATGCATACCTGCATGTCTCCATATATCCTCCTAATCAGTCGTACAGGATTGTCATTACCAATTTCAGACGTTGCCGTTTGGGATTTCCACGGCCCCGAGAATTTTCACCAAGGTAATGGCGGAAATGATGGTGCTCCTGCACAAGCAGGGTGTCACAATTATCCCGTACTTGGACGATCTCCTCATAAAAGCGAGATCACAGGTGAAGTTGCTGAGCAGCGTATCCCTTTCACTGAATGTGTTACAGCGACACGGCTGGATTCTCGATATTCCAAAGTCGCAGCTGAATCCTACAACTCGTCTGCCCTTCTTGGGCATGATTCTGGACACAGACCAGAAAAGGGTTTTTCTTCCGAAGGAAAAAGCGCAGGAACTCATAACTCTAGTCATGAACTTGTTGAAACCAAAACAAGTGTCAGTACATCATTGCACTCAAGTTCTGGGAAAGATGGTGGCAAAATACGAAGCCATTCCATACGGCAGATTCCATGCAAGGGCCTTCCAATGGGACCTATTGGCCAAATGGTCCGGGTCGTATCTGCAATTGCATCAGCGGATCACCCTGTCCCCCAGGGCCAGAGTATCTCTCCTGTGGTGGCTAAACAGTGCTCACCTTCTAGAGGGCCGCAGGTTCGGCATTCAGGACTGGATCCTGGTGACCACGGACACGAGCCTCCGAGGTTGGGGAGCGGTCACACAGGGAAGAAATTTCCAAGGACTTTGGTCAAGTCAAGAGACTTGTCTTCACATCAACATCCTGGAACTAAGGGCCATATACAACGCCCTACGTCAAGCGAAGATCTTACTTCGCAATCGACCAGTTCTGATCCAATCAGACAAAATCACCGCAGTAGCTCATGTAAACCGCCAAGGTGGCACAAGGAGCAGCGTGGCAATGGTGGAAGCCACCAGAGTTCTTCGCTGGGCGGAGAATCATGTAAGCGCTCTGTCAGCAGTGTTCATTCTGGGAGTGGACAACTGGGAAGCAGACTTCCTCAGCAGACACGATCTGCATCCGGGAGAGTGGAGATTGCAAGTCAGTGGGGACTACCCCAAATAGACATGATGGCATCCCGTCTCAACAAAAAGCTACAAAGGTATTGCGCCAGGTCAAGAGACCCTCAGGCGGTAGCTGTGGACGCCCTAGTGACACCGTGGGTGTTCCAGTAGATATGTGTTTCCTACTCTTCCTCTCATACCCAAGGTGTTGAGGGTAATAAGAAAAAGAGGAGTGAGAACAATTCTCATTGTTCCAGATTGGCCACGAAGGACCTGGTATCCGGATCTGCAAGAAATGCTCACAGAAGATCCGTGGCCTCTTCCTCTAAGGCATGACTTGTTACAACAAGGTCCCTGTCTGTTCCAAGACTTACCGCGGCTGCGTTTGACGGCATGGCGGTTGAACGCATGATCCTAGCGGAAAAAGGTATTTCGGATGAGGTCATTCCTACGCTAATAAAGGCTAGGAAGGACGTGACATCTAAACATTATCACCGAATATGGAGAAAATATGTTTTCTTGGTGTGAGGCCAGGAATGCTCCTACGGAAGAATTCCAGCTGGGTCGTTTTCTTCACTTCCTACAAACTGGAGTGAATTTGGGCCTAAAATTAGGCTCAATTAAAAGTTCAGATTTCGGCCTTATCCATTTTCTTTCAAAAAAAATTGGCCTCATTACCTGAAGTACAGACTTTTGTGAAGGGAGTACTGCATATTCAGCCTCCTTTTGTACCTCCGGTGGCGCCTTGGGACCTTAACGTGGTGTTAAGTTTCCTTAAGTCACATTGGCTTGAACCACTTAAGACAGTGGAGTGGAAATATCTCACCTGGAAGGTGGTCATGTTGTTAGCCTTGGCTTCGGCTAGGCGAGTTTCTGAATTGGCGGCTTTATCACATAAAAGCCCCTATCTGGTTTTCCATATGGATAGAGCGGAATTGCGGACCCGTCCTCAATTCCTGCCTAAGGTGGTCTCATCCTTTCATATGAACCAACCTATTGTCGTGCCTGTGGCTACACGTGACTTGGAGGATTCAGAGTCCCTTGATGTGGTCAGGGCTTTGAAAATTTACGTGGCCAGAACGGCTAGGATCAGAAAAACAGACGCACTGTTTGTCCTGTATGCAGCCAACAAAGTTGGCGGCCCTGCTTCAAAGCAGACTATTGCTCGCTGGATCTGTAACACGATTCAGCAGTCGCATTCTACGGCAGGATTGCCGTTACCAAAATCGGTTACGGCCCATTCCACTAGGAAGGTGGGCTCTCCTTGGGCGGCTGCCCGAGGGGTCTCGGCACTACAGCTGTGCCGAGCTGCTACTTGGTCGGGGTCAAACACCTTTGCAAAGTTCTATAAGTTTGATACCCTGGCTGAGGAGGACCTCCTGTTTGCTCAATCGGTGCTGCAGAGTCATCTGCACTCTCCCGCCCGTTTGGGAGCTTTGGTATAATCCCCATGGTCCTTACGGAGTCCCAGCATCCTCTAGGACGTTAGAGAAAATAAGATTTTAAACCTACCGGTAAATCTTTTTATCGTAGTCCGTAGAGGATGCTGGGCGCCCGTCCCAAGTGCGGACTACTTCTGCAAGACTTGTATATAGTTATTGCTTACATAAGGGTTATGTTATAGTTTCATCGGTCTTGGACTGATGCTATGTTGTTTTTCATACTGTTAACTGGGTAGTATATCACAAGTTATACGGTGTGGCTGGTATGAATCTTGCCCTTGGATTACAAAAATCCTTTCCTTGTATTGTCCGTCTCCTCTGGGCACAGTTTCTCTAACTGAGGTCTGGAGGAGGGGCATAGAGGGAGGAGCCAGTGCACACCCAGAGTCAAAGTCTTTCTTAAAGTGCCCATATCTCCTGCGGAGCCCGTCTATCCCCATGGTCCTTACGGAGTCCCAGCATCCTCTACGGACTACGAGAAAAAGATTTACCGGTAGGTTTAAAATCTTATTTTTTACATATTTTATTGATATTCTACACAATCACAAAGAAGTTTCAATACCCATATGTGATGTATATCAATTTATTGTTATCACATATAGTGTATTATATGTCCCCCTATTTCATAGGGGTCATGTAAAGTGAAAAATAAAATAAATAGATAAATTGCCCCTCTTTACATATTACTGTTTCATTTAATTACTTCAATATAAATGCTGTTTTAATGGGTCATTACATAAAAGACACAGGCTTTGAATACATATTCCTAATGGTGCAGACCGCGCACAGCAATGCCGATGCGCATTTCACTTTCCTAAGCTTCGTCATCGGCATTGCTGTGCGCTGTCTGCATCATTAGGAATATGTATTCAAAGCCTGTGTCTTTTTTGTAATGACCCATTAAAACATCATGTATATTGAAGTAATGAAATGAAACAGGTGGGGTAAAACAAATGATTGAGGATCTAGGTAGACTAGAGGAATGGTCAAGAGTCTGGCAATTACAGTTTAATGCCAAAAAATGCAAAATCATGCACTTGGGTCTCAAAAATCCTAAAGCTAAATACAGTATTAATGGCACTATACTGGAAACTACTGAGGAGGAAAGGGATCTAGGAGTCACTATTTCAGATGACTTAAAGGCAGGTAAGCAATGTAACAAGGCAATGAGGAAGGCTAGTCAGATGCTTGGCTGCATTGGGAGAGGAATCAGCAGCAGAAAGAAAGAAGTAATAATGCCACTGTATAGGTCATTGGTACGGCCTCATCTAGAATACTGTATTCAGTTCTGGAGGCCATATCTTCAAAAGGATATTAATACATTAGAAACTGTACAAAGGAGGGCAACTAAAATGGTGCATGGCCTACATCACAAAACATACCCAGAAAGACTAAGAAATCTCAATATGTATAGTTTGGAGCAGAGAAGAGAAAGGGGGGACATGATAGAAACTTTCAAATATATGAAGGGTTTTAACAAAGTCCAGGAGGGAAACATTCTCCAAATGAAGAGAAGCAATAGGACACGAGGACATGCACTGAGACTGGAGGGGGGAGGTTCAGGGGAAATTTGCGGAAAAATTATTTCACAGAAAGGGTAGTGGACAAGTGGAATAGCCTCCCATCAGAGGTGGTAGAGGCTAAGACAGTAGAGCAATTTAAACATGCATGGGATAGACATAAGGATATCCTTACAAAGAAATAAGGAACAAATAAGGTTAGTGATTAAAAAAAAAAAAAAAAAAAATATAAAAAAAAAAAAAAAAAAAGGGGCAGACTAGATGGGCCAAGTGGTTCTTATCTGCCGACAAATTCTATGTTTCTATGTTTCTAAACAGTAATATGTCTGCCATATACGTGTTTGAAGGGAAGGAAAAGATAGTATGTGTCATGCTGTGATCCTTACACAACTAACAAGTCCATCACTGGGAATTCTGTATTATCAAACCACGAGTGCCATGATTTTTATTTCTCTTTTCAAATGGACTATTATGATTTATCCTAGAATAAGAGATAATTAAAGAGGGGCAATTTGCATAGAATATCCCAGTTAAGGATCAGACTAACAGGAAGCATGGGAATGCATACCCATGCTGCATAATTATGAGTCTGATACTCCTGCAGGAATAGGCAGTAACTAAGAAAACCGTAGTAAGCCAACCTGCGTTATTTATTATTAGAGTGTGTTAGGAATTCATACATATATGCTGGCACTATTTCTGGATAAATAGAGGAATAGTAGGTCAAAATTAGCTGGCATCATTCAATACAGAAAAATTAGAGAGATACTCGTTATCCAGCATTCTAGAGTAAGAATATCTCATACATTGCAGTGTTGTCTAAAAACATCTTTATTATGCTCATTCGTCTTCTTAAGTGTATTGACTCATCGAATAGGGATGTTCACATGGAAAAAGAACACAAACAAAATGTCCCAATGTATAGTATTGTCTTGATGGTAACAGTCAAAAAGATAAAAGAATATGGGATATATTCAGATCCTCCACTCAGTGGTGATAGAAGGCATAATGGGATCACCCAAATAAGTGCGGTTGTCAGGGAAAATGATGCTCACTTCAAAGCTTACTTTCAAAAAGTCAGGTCCATGCATATAAAGGTATCTTTAAATGGGTCCTGGGATGGCGTCCTGTAATGGGTAATAATACAGCCGCTCTACAGGATATATATGGAAAACGGGAACAAGAAAGATGCTCCAATGTGTAGTACAGTAATGAACTTTTTAAAATGGATAATACGGTAACCTTTAAACCGTGATGCTAGTAGGTAAGGGTCACCCACGAAGTGTGTCTCAATAATAAATGATGCTCACTTTAATGCTTACATAAAAGCGATGGATCCATACATATAAAGGTATCTTTCGATCTTCTTTATCATCTATTCATCTGGCATGAAAACGTACATGTATGCTTACTTGAATTTAGCGTTGTCCACTCCTATAGCGGTTTCTTTCAGATCTCCTTGCTGCCAACTTCGAGCTCCAGCGGGAGAAAGCGGTGCACAATGCATGGTGAATAGGGGGAGCCAGCTGAGGTGTAACCCAGGCGCATATACTACTTGTCTCTCTTCGTGTAACCCAGACACCTACACAACAGCTCGAAGTTGGCAGCAAGTAGATCTGAAAGAAACCGCTATAGGAGTGGACAACGCTAAATTCAAGTAAGCATACATGTACGTTTTCATGCCAGATGAATAGATGATAAAGAATATCGAAAGATACCTTTATATGTATGGATCCATCGCTTTTATGTAAGCATTAAAGTGAGCATCATTTATTATTGAGACACACTTCGTGGGTGACCCTTACCTACTAGCATCACGGTTTAAAGGTTACTGTATTCTCCATTTTAAAAAATTCATTACTGTACTACACATTGGAGCATCTTTCTTGTTCCCGTTTTCCATATATATCCTGTGGAGCGGCTGTATTATTACCCATTACAGGACGCCATCCCAGGACCCATTTAAAGATACCTTTATATGCATGGACCAGACTTTTTGAAAGTAAGCTTTGAAGTGAGCATCATTTTCCCTGACAACCGCACTTATTTGGGTGATCCCATTATGCCTTCTATCACCACTGAGTGGAGGATCTGAATATATCCCATATTCTTTTATCTTTTTGACTGTTACCATCAAGACAATACTATACATCATTGGGACATTTTGTTTGTGTTCTTTTTCCATGTGAACATCCCTATTCGATGAGTCAATACACTTAAGAAGACGAATGAACTATTCACAGTAAGAACTGTATAACTGAAATTTCCTATCTACCGTTAAAAATTGGCGCAAAATAATATCATCTTTTGCATTGTATACTTGTTTTTTCTGGTTTTGATAACACCAGAAGGTATTGATTGCTGCCTTTTGTTGTCCAGCGCAGAGTTGTATTTCTTTTTGTTGTTTTTATCTTTATTATGCTATCTTAAAGCAATGAAAGGTCACATTTGTTATTAATGAACAAAGAAGGCACAATTACTATTCAAATATTGCTATATCTGTAGCCTTTTATATGTAGCTAAATACACCTATACGAGCCACACATATATGGGATAAGGGTAGAAGAATCCCCATGTGTCATGCTCTTATTCCTACATCACTGCGAAGTGTTATCAATAAAAGCTTATACTATCACAGCGAAATTCAGTGAGAGCAAGCAACACGCAATCAGCGATTCTGCTTTACATATAATATAAGTGTGTAAGGAATTGAATCATATGTTGATATCATTCCTGGATAAATATAACTAAAGGAATCTCGCTATCTGGCAACTGTAGGCAGAAATATATTCCATATTGTGGTGTGAATGGAGACATCTGCATTTTGCTACAATGAAGCAACAAATATGTTACTTGTGACCAGTTGATAGAGAACTTGTAAATATTGTGTGAACACTGCAACATATGTAACCCTCGACAAGTATCACTGGCAGAAACCTCTTATAGGCCCTACACACTTGTAGATAACACTGCACGATTTGAACGATCTCGTTCAAATCGTGCAGCGATGCGCGGCCCCGCGCTCGTTCATCGCTGGTCTATCATCGCTGATACATGCAAGTCAATTTGAACGTTACCGACATATACAATGTGCGGTATCGTTCATTGTGTATGCATCAGCGATGAACGATACTCACGATAACGACGATCCTCCGCCCCGCCGCTTGCACGCCACGCCCGGCCGTCATCAGAGGAAACTCCCGGCCGTCACTGAAGATGAGCGCAGCCGCAGCACAGCCAGCCGCAGCATCGTGGAAGAGGAGCAGCGCGTCTTTGGTAAGTATAGCACAGTGTTCCCACTGGCCACCAATGTATAAAACACTGGCCACCAATGTATAAAACACTGGCCACCAATGACACACTGGCCACCAATGACACACTGTCCACCAATGAATTTAATAAAATCCACTGTCCACCAATGCATTATGTCCCCCGGCAGTGTGCATGCAGCATGTGTTCCTAGTACACAGCATGCATATTGATATGCTGTGTACTGAGAACACATGCTGTATGCACACTGCCGGGGGACAAACCACTGCCCACCAATGTATTATGTCCCCCGGCAGTGTGCGTGAAGCACACCCGTGGATTCTACGTGGACAAGGGGACCGAGCCTCGTGTCAACATAGGTAAGTATGTATGAATGTAAGTGTGCATGTATGTAATAAAGTTTTACTGTCACGGTGGGGGTGTACTGTTTTTGTTTGGGTATTTTTTTTGTAGTAGAACTACAGGTACCAGTGGGCCCGTTTTTTACCTGCATGCTGGTACTTGTGGTTCTCCAAGTACCAGCTTTCGGGGGAGGCTTGCTGGGACTTGTAGTTCTGCTACAAAAAACAATATTCCTTTTCTGACACATGGCTATCAGCCCCCCATCCGCCGCCCTTGGATGGGGGGGGACAGCCTCGGGCTTCACCCCTGGCCCTTGGGTGGCTGGAGGGGGGGGACCCCTTGATTTAAGGGGTCCCCACTCCTCCAGGGTACCCCGGCCAGGGGTGACTAGTTAGTGATTTAATGCCAGGGCCGCAGGGACCGATATAAAAGTGTCCCCCGGCTGTGGCATTATCTCTCTGACTAGTGGAGCCCGGTGCTGGTGTTAAAAAATACGGGGGACCCCTACGTGTTTTGTCCCCCGTATTTTTGGCACCAGGACCGGACGCAGAGCCCGGTGCTGGTTGTTAAAATACGGGGGATCCCCTGTCAATTTTTTTCCCATATTTTTACAACCAGGACTGGCTCTAAGAGCCCGAGGCTGGTTATGCTTAGGAAGGGGGACCCCACGCAATTTTTTTAGGTTTTTTTTTTTTAACACTTTTGTGCCCTCCATGAAGTCGAATCCAGGACGCACACTATCGTCAATTGGTCCGTTTTTCGACAGCGGGACTGTCAAATCCGTTTTTTATTGAATATGTTGAATTCGGGTCCCGGCGGGAGGGTGTGTGTATGTCGAATTGTGTTCAATTCAAAAACGGTCGAATTCCAGCCGAAATTCGACCGCAATTGCATGTACCCCTTAAAGGCAGAAGCATGCACAGATATTACTGGTCTGTGCATGCTTAACCAAAAATCGCAGGTCTATTATTCTGGCGATTTTTGGTAAGGTTTTCTGTGAGGTGTCAAAATCGCATCCTATTACATCTGCGATTTTCAGTATTTTCAGTATTTTCACTTGGAAAACATCTGTATGCGATTTTGACACTTGCTATTTTTGGATTAAGTAAAGAGATGCGATTTTGTGCAAAATCACATCCTATTACATGTGAATTTCAGCAATCGTGCAAATTTGTGGTAAAAATTGTACGTTTTTCGAAGGCTGTGAATACTTATGTACATGTGATTTATTATTTTATTTTATTTTTGAATGTTTCTAATTTTATTATTTTTCTAAAATGTATAATTAAAAATTGTGTGGAGTTTTTATTTATGGGTAGTGCTAAAAGGTTTACCAGGTATACACTGCACCAAACTACAGAGCAGATATGCAGTGATTTTAAATGTATGCTGTTATTTATTGTACAAAGAAGACCTGCCCACCTTCCTAAAACCATGCCCAGTATTTAAATGAAGCTGGATCTTTCTAATCTTTCATCAGACATTGTTCAGTGTGTATGCACATAATTGTTGATGGGAAATCTTTCATCTATCATATCTTTCATTTCAAGTGTGTAGGGTCCATAAGTGGTCATTTAAGAATCATAAAGTAAAATTGAAATATCGCAGGTACCTGACTAATATATGGAACAAAGACAGTGCATAAGCCTTTTTTAAATCACACTTATTCACATAATTTGTTTCATTTTCTACACTTTATTCTGTCTCTATCTATTTATTTTATTTTTCACTTTACATGACCCCTATGAAATAGGGGGACATATAATACACTATATGTGATAACAAATTTATATACATCACATATGGGTATTGGAACTTCTTTGTGATTGTGTAGAATATCAATAAAATATGTAAAAAATGATATTTAAGAGAATAAAGAATTCATTTTCTTGTGGAAGGGAAAGCGTGCTGCTGGTATCAAGTTGATTCTCTTTTTTTTTTTTCTTTTTTTTCTTGAAGCTTTTAATTCTATATTCCCTACCACATGTACACAGACACATTCACACTAGTGTTAATTTTGTTGGGAGCCAATTAACCTACCAGTATATTTTTGGATTGTGGGAGGAAAATGGAGTACCCGGAGGAATCCTACGCAAGTACGGGGAGAATATACAAACTCCACACAGTTAGGGCCATGGTGGGAATCGAACCCACGACCTCAGTGCTTTGAGGCAGTAATGCTAACCATTACACCCTCGCTACTCAGAAATGATTCCGTAAATATTACTGTTGTCATAAAGCCAAAAGCTGCTAGTTTTCAATAAGGTGTGTATTTTTTATTTCCTTACAGGAAGTGCGGAAAGTGAACGAATGTATTAAATACAACCACCCCTTGCGGAAATGTGTTGATACCATTTTAAGAAAGGTATGAGGACAGAATGACGCTGTAGCTTCCTTTGCCTCGTGTCACATGGCACAATCTCTGGGAGCTCGATATGTCCTTTTATGTTTTTGAAAAAAAAATGGTTTTGAGAATGCCTAAAACCAAAATATGACTAACCCTAACAATACTGACACCTGCTGGATGCAGGGCGGCACTGCACAATATAAGTTTTTTTTTTTTAAACATATTTTTGCATAATGTTTGGTGGTTCTTCAAGAAACAAAGGCCCCACAACATTAATTTAAAATATGTGTTAAAGGGCAAATATATGTGAGACAAGTGGTAAACTGAATTCAATTGTGTTTAAATAAATTATGTTCCCATACGGGGTATTTGGAATCTTCTGTAAATAAGTACTTGTTAAGACGCTTGTACCCTGAGACTGCTGTACATGCAACCTCAGCCTTATCGTCATTACATTCATATGTGATCCATCTAGTGTCCCAGTGTGTACCAGGAGAAAATGGGGAGAAACATGGATGACTACGAAGACTTTGAAGAAAAGAATATCAACTATCCCAGTGAGAAGATGCTAGTAAAACTCCATAAACAGGTAACCATGCCAGTATCTCACCATGCCTACTTGTTTTCTTGTTCCATGAAATCCCGCCCCATTTGTGCAACAGTTAATCCCTACTAAGGAACATGCACAAGTTTGGAGGTAGTCCAGATTCTGACAGTGTTCAGGTCTTGGGGGACAACCCCAATGAAGACACCGTTTTTATATTTGGGTATATGGGGAGGGGGGGGGGGGGGTATTCAGTTAGCTGCTAATTGATTCCCTGGAGGCTATCCAATTAGCTCCCGAATGCTGACACTCATTCGGGTGGCCGCGAAAACACCTGGGTTCGGGATCTTATCCTAGATCCTGTGTTTTCGCCTAAAAACGGATACATTTTTTTTTTTGTGTGCAAGAGTGGTGGGGGAAGGGACTGGTAATTGAATTGCGCAATTTAAAAAAATCGTGAAATATTGCTAAAAAAGTTTGTCAATTTTAACACCCCTCCCCACCCAATTCTACCAATCTTACTCCCAGCACTACACTGGCACCAAAGGCTGTCACCATGGTGGAACATTCATCTGTGTCCTGTCAGAGAAATGCTGTTTCTGACGAGATGTACTATAGATCATCTCTGTGTAGTCAATATGTGGTAAAAAAAAACAAAAAAACTTTTAAGTCTATCTGTCAAATACAGTTAAGGAATCGGGCATTTTGTGTACTGAACCAGAGTTTGTAAGTAGGTTACAAATTTTATTTACTTTTTAGGTCTTGCTAATGATAGAGCAATATTGATAGACAAAGGGGGATCCGGTCTTTTGGTCGACAGTAAGTAGGTCGACCACTATTGGTCAACATGGTTTCTAGGCCGACATGTTCTAGGTTGACATCACAAAATGTCGACATAAGGCTTTCACATTTTTTTTTTTATTTTTAATTCTTTTTACTTCTTCATACTTTACGATCCACGTGGACAACGATTGGGAATAGTAACCTGTGCCGAGCGCCGCGGTAGCGGAGCAAAGCACCTTGCCCGAAGGATGGCGAGCGAAGCGGTGCACTAATTGGGGTTCCCGGTCACTGTACGGAGAAAACGTCACGTAAAAAAATTCATGTCGACTTAGAGTCCCTGTCGACCTAGCAACCATGTTGACCTACTTTTAGTGGTTGACCTAGACACTGTCGACCTAAGTCTAATCTACCTAACATACCACACCCGACAAAGGGGTAGCTATAGGCAGAGATTGACATTGGATTTAAATGATTCCTCATTCATCCTGTTTGGTAGACACTGCTAGCCTGGGGGTGTGGAGGGCATGTACAGTGTATATTGATTATTTTTACTTTTCCATAGGTGATCTATGCTGTCCAGAGACATAATCGGACCCAGGTCCAGTGGCATATCCTCCTGGAACAAGCCTTTCACCTAGAGGATGTAGCAAAAAATGAGACCAGTGCGACAAAGCAATTTCTACACACCTTCCCCCAGGAGTCCGAAAGCTGGGTCACCCGACACTTCTACACCTCGACCGTTGGTATGAGCTGCGTCAGACGGAAGGGTGTAATGTAGGCCAGTTGTAGAATCTTAAGGACAGGACTTTCAGATTAATGTGTACCACACATTTAGTATATGATATTACAAATAATTAATGTAAGCTCGGCTAATTGGTATCGTGTTTGTTAATGAAATATAAAAAAACAAAGTGTAATAAAAAAAAATTCTCCATAGTCATCAGCGTTACACTGTTATCTGGTGGCCAGGTAACAATGAACAGTCCATCAATCAGAGTGGAAGTTAAAATTCTTTATTCTGTAAGGATGAAATTGGGGTGGGGAATGCCTTTGAGAAATGTAAAGGTGATGGAATTGGCTGTATACTTAAGACACCTTATGTATTAATATGTCTCCTCTTTGCACAGAGTGGTACTGGGAGTGTCTGTTCCGTCCCTGGTGTTCTCGGGTCCTGGCCGTCATCCTGGCGTTATTCTCTGCTGTAGTTGTGTGGTCGGAGTGCACTTTCTTCAGCACACACCCTGTCCTGTCTCTCTTTGCGGTGTTTATACAACAGGCCGAAAGGACCTACAACTACATTTATATTGAGGTAAGGACTTTCTCACAGGCTGGGTTGAGTGGGGAAGAAATAAAAAAAAATGTGGCATGATGAATATAACATAAGGGTCAGAAATGGCTTTTAAAAAGTGTTATTTGCACAGTTAGTGGCAGCAGCCATGCTTTTTACATTTGTGGGTGTTTTATGGACCACTAAACATTTGACTTGAGAAAAAGAGCAACTAATGACTCTCAGTTAGATCTGTAGAAGTTTCCACAACAACTTAAAATGAGCAGATATTTAATTAAACCAGTGATCATGGCAGGAGTGAGATTCCTATGCACAAGTGACCTCTGCTAGAAATTGCATTAAATGGCAATTACTGATAACTGATACAAATAGCTTGCATGCTGCTGTATAGCCGGTTCTGCCAAGGCCTTCTACATATAGATGTGTCCGTGTTACTTGTATAGTCTGTTTTCAGATATGACTCTTGTAGCTAATGTGTCTCTCTGATGGTGTCGGTACTGCAGTAGTTACAGTGTACAATGGGATGATTTACTATGAAGTGTGCAGTAATCCTTTATCAACAGTTCGATACTTGATTTCAGTACGGTACTGATGAAAGCGGTCTGGTTGCTAGTGGTTACTGCACACGGGCACAGTGTTGGTAACTCACCCCATTTACAATTGAAGCACCTAGAACCACACAAATGAAATCCCATTATTTTTGCCTTGATAATGTTTTGTGTAATTGCTTTTAGGTGGCCTGTTTCCTCACCATATTCTTCCTGAGTATCTGTGTTTATTCAACAGTCTTCAGGATCCGGGTGTTTAATTATTACTATTTTGCATCACACCACCAAACGGATGCCTACAGCCTCCTCTTCAGTGGCATGTAAGTCATTAGAACGCCCTGTGTGCTTGCGCTTACCAGTCCTTCCACGTTATCACTCAACCCATAAGCAGTGGATTTTAAACTGCTTATTTTAAATATTTGTATTTTTTCTCATGCCCTAATTCATAAACAGAATAGGAGTCCGTGCGAAAAATAAAAATGATGGTTCTCAGCCATTCTTTCTACTCTACAGTATTGGCTGGGGGGAGAGGAAAGAGCTGTTTGCACCTCGGAGCTAACCTATCATTGCTGTGCAAGCAGCTAGCATTGGAAGTGGGCAGACTGCGTTATATGGGTAGTGGCAGAGAGGGGTTGGGAACGGGATGCTGGCGGTCAGAATCCCAACACTTTTTTTTAATTTTATTTTATTTTTACATGGCTAAACCCTACCCCTTACCCACCCCCTAACCCTTCCTACATACAGTCTAAACCGAACACTCCCTCTCCGCAGCCTAACCCTCTCTGGCATACTTATGTTTGGGATTCTGGCTGTCGGGATTCCGCTATCCGGATCCTCCGCTGTGTCAGAATTCCAACGCCGGTGTCTTGAATGTCAGGATGCCAACTGCATCCCCCAGAAAGGTGCCTTGTCTCTAAAGCCCAAGGGGGGAGAGAGTGTTCCTCAACCAAACCCCACAAAATGGAGCTACAATAAAATAAAGGTATCGCAGGCATTGGGGGAGGAGTCTATTTAATCCTTGTTGTTGCGACAGGTGGGATGCGTCAATGACGCTCTATCTGTAACTAAATAGTCCCTTACCAGGAAGACAGACAATCGGTGTCTTGGGACTGTTGGAAAGATAATCACAGCCTTTTTCATACTAAATGAATCGAGAACTTTTAATCACTAATTGAAACGTTACTCGTATAACAGGAATTTATATGGCGAAAACATATAAATAAATAATTAAATTAATTGGATTTAATTAGCCAATAGCATGAAAATGTTGTCCAAGATAAACAAATTTAAAAAGAATATAAAAAAAAAAAACCCACATTTTCTGTAGTAGACAATGATTAATATGGCTATAAATAAAGTTGTTTAAAAAAATAAAAATAGAACTCTGACACAGGGTAAAAGATGCACATAAACAATGATATAGCTAAAAATAAAGCATACAATAAAATTTAAAAGTCCCACATATACTGCAGAATTTAAGTATTATGTTTAGTTTCATTGTTTTACATTTAGGATTTAAACAAAACTTTTTGGGGGAGATTTATCAAAGCTTGGAGAGAGATAAAGTGGAGAGTGATTCTAACCCCTTTGTCTTTATGGTTAGAACATTGCTTGATGCTTCCAATTCGCTGTGTACTTTGTGTGGTGGACGTGGCACATAATACGGTGTGTGAACCTGTCCGTTGGTATCTTGGATGTACAGTACTGCTGTATTAAGGGGGAGATTTTACCAAAAGTGGAGAGAGCTAAAGTACCAACCAATCAGCTTCTGTCATGTGACAGGCTGTGCTAGCCTACTTCTTCTCTTTCCACTGTATCTCTATCCAAGACTTGATAAATCTTTCCCCTGCATGTTAGAATGTTCCTCCTCACTCATTCCCTCATCTCATACATGGAATACAGCACCGCAGAAGAATCTTTACTCCTCCGTTTATGCAGCGTTATTTAGAATCTGCTTCCCTCCTGCAGGTTGTTCTGTCGCTTGACGCCTCCACTGTGTCTGAATTTTTTGGGCCTGACTCACATGGACGGGTCAATTTCTCACCAAAATACAGAGCAGACCGCCTACACCTCAGTGAGTACATAGGGGTCACCGGAGCATAATAAGAACACCACTTTGGCAGATCCTCTTTCAGGTTTCTTTTTTTTTTATATGCTAATTTTTTTTTTTATTTTTTTTTTACTAGATAATGGGATCTTTAAAAGTTCTGCCACTGATTGCGGATGGATTTTACATATATTACCCCATGTTGGTGGTCATCCTTTGTATTGCTACTTATTTCAGGTAAGCTACGTACCAATGTGTCTCATGACGTAATGGATAAGTGGAGTGTGTAAATCAACAGAGACAAACCCCAATTAGATGAGTTTAATGAAAATGTTAACTATGTGTGAGTGGCTGACCTGTTACTTGAGTCTCTTACTGCTGTGTAATCATTGCTGTGATCTGTGTTTGTCCCTTAGCTTGGGAACACGCTGTCTGAACTTACTTGGGTTTCAACAGTTTATGGGGGACAACGATATGACTTCTGACCTGACTGATGAGGGAAAAGAATTAATTAGGAGAGGTATGTCCTTCTACAAATAACGCTCAGTGTGAAAACTGTCATTTTCAGAAATATGTGAGATATGCCCTTATAAGTGTTGGGTATGAGACTGTTATTTACCATTTGGGATATCCTGATGTTTCACAAAAGATCCTGTGTTTTATGACCTTGAATGAATTATTGCTTTTTTTTTCATTCTAGAGAAGCGAAAACGGCAAAGACAGGAAGATGGTGAAACGCGCAGAAGGGTAAGCTCATTTGGAATGTTTGCTTTAAGGTAGCTTTTTTTTTTTTTTTTTTTTTTTTTTTTTACTAGAAGGTGCACACAAAGTACGTCCTCTATTCTTGATGGTCTTAAATGCCAGATCTTGGCATTCATAGTGTTCATCGAGGTCTCATTTGTTGCAAATGCTCCATCCTGGTCACTTGTGAACGACACAAGCTCTGAAGACATTGCATGTTCTGTTTTCTGTTCACATGTTGATCCTGTGGCTACAAATCTGTCTGCACTTACCTAACTTATAATTGGGGTTTGAGGCCCAAAGGACTCCTTCATTCTGTCAGCTATATTTTCTTTGGTTCCTAATCACAACCAGTAGCCTCAAGCTATGGGCCAAACTCCAAAATGTTGAGCTTTTCTGAGCTTTGCCCCTTTTGTTTACGTCCTCTTTAGATGGTGTAAATCGCTTTATGTCTATGGCAGCATTCTTGCAGGATAGGGATCTTGTGATCCCTCTCTTGCCAGTTCTGAATACTGACAAGCGCAGTGTCAGATCCCTGAGTCTTACACAAATGTGAAAAACCCCTCCGTTGTGCCGGGGATGTAACTCTCAGGGATCTTGGTTTTCGCTACCAATGTCCCTGAAAGTTACTCTTAGTACATAATGGGGATATTTTCAATCAAAATTAAAATATTAGTTTCGATACTCACTGTTAATAATCATGGAAGTGACACCATTATTAATATATTGCTCCCTATACCTTCATAGACCACTTTCTCCAACCTGTGGTTAAGGAATGGCATTTTATCTTTTTCTCCGCTTTTCTGCGTTGCCTTAATGACCTGATACTATGGTCACAGTAGTAGTAGTAGTAGTACAACTATTCTTTTCCTGCAGCATTGCTTTTTATTGTAATTTAGGATTACTTCAGGTTACAGAAACCATATTATGTAGATTTGGGTTCTTTTGTCGGCCGGTTCTCTAATTGACTTATGTACACTGAAGATGATAGTTGACAATATATACAGTGACAAACTGTTCTTACAGGTATGGTATATACATTATTTGTTTTGACAAAGTTGACGACATAACTCACGAATACATCTTAAGTATTAATGTGGATCTCACTAGTGTGTGCGTGGCTAATGGATTTTGGCAAACACCTGTCTATATAGGAACTCCTTTTTAACAGAATTTTTTTTTTGCATACATCTCAAGTGCTCTGATTATGTGATGAACCACCTGAAATGGGTGTAGTATGGTATGCCGGCAGCTGGGCTCCCGGCGACCAGCATACCGGCGCCAGGAGCCCGACCGCCGGCATACCGACAGCGTGGTGAGTGCAAATGAGCCCCTTGCGCGCTTGCCACGCTGCGGGCACGATGGCGCGCTATTTATTCTCCCTCCAGACCCCCACGAGGGAGAATACCTGTCGGTATGCCGGCTGTCGGGATTCCGGCGCCAGTATACTGTGCGCCGGCATACTGAAGACCGCCCCCTGAAATGTATGGGGGATTTGTGGAGGAATGCTATCACTGGATGAGATCATATTCCTCTCCCCCCTTTGACACACTCTCTCTCTTTCTCTTTCTCTTTCTCTTTCTCTTTCTCTTTCTCTTTCTCTCTCTCTCTCTCTCTCTCTCTTTTTCTCTCTCTCTCTATCTATATATATATATATATATATATATATATATATATATATATATATAAAATTTCAAATGCAGGCTTCCTTTCACTTCTAATCATGAGCTGTAGATCTTGCTCTGCCTGTTTGGGCTATTGAGGCAAATCTCGCTGCACAGAGAATGTCCTGCTTTTCTGGACAAACTAGTTTCCAGACATTCCTTTCATTGCTCTCCTCTATTGCCTGGGCTCTGGTTCCTGACCCTTGCCAAGAGGAGGTGATGGGGACATTCAATGCAAGTTGTATTTACACTTTGGATGTCATTTCAACAGAAGATTGAATGTAAACTTGGGACACTACATGGCAGTTGGTGAATGAATAGCATCCTACTATGGATCCCACATTCCTCTGCCGGGAGCAGTATGATTTACCGGCGCTTGGGATCCCGGCGCTCGAAATACCGCAGCCGGGATCCCGATGTGTACAAAGCCAACAAAGGCGAGTAAGGGGTGTCCTCCCCTCTCCCCAACCCCCTAACCCTAACCTCCCCCCTTTGTGCCAAGCCCTAATGGGTCCAAGTTTTTTTTACCTAGTAGGTGCCACTTGGAAGTCTGTGACATGCAGGGATTTGTGTGTTAAATCTTGGGCTGTGGACAACACCTCCCAAAACATCTTTCTCTTTCATCATATGGACACTGCTGTACCTTGGGGTGTAGAGGGCACCAGTGCTGGAGCAGGGCACAACTACTCTACAAACTTGTTGGTCTCTGACTACTCCCCCCCCCCCCCCGTCCCCTCTATGCCCCACTCCTGGAAAGACTTCAGTTTTTAGTGCTCTTTTCAAGGAAAATGGTAATAAGAGGGACCCCTTGAGTTCAAAGATCTCCTTCCTTCCCCATTACAAACCTCGGAATGTTCATGGGCCAATGAGCAATGGAGATCACCTTTTCCTTTTTGCTGCTAACAATTAATTATGTATCACAAATGTTGATGTACGCGGTGTTGCAGTATGTGGATGGCAGAAGTTTCACCACTGCAATCCACTGGTTGATTCAGAAAGTGCATCTGCTGCCGTTTTTTAGTATGCATGCAGCTAGTAAAGACACACTTCTGCTGCTCTCCAGAGTCCTGTGGTGATTTTCACACAAACTACTTTACACCGAACATAGCTCATGTTCTGTGCACCCTTACCTAAGAGGAGATTGTTTTAACAGAAAGTCTAAAAATCCTGTGCGTGAGCAGCTACCTTTAGTGTTCCATGTACGCTTGTTTGCATGTTGATCGTACATATAGTACAGACTGTATGTGTGTGTGGTCATTTGCAGGAGTGGAAGGAACGCTATGCCAATAACAGGGAGGATTCCAGTCGTAACAGAAATGTCAACTCTGAACCGAAAGAGGCAACTTACACCGAAATGACCACAAGTCGACGTAAGTGCCGCTGCTGTTAGTTACAGGTGGCGTTGCTCCGCTACTCTGGCTAAAACTCATTTTACCTATCTGATCGCAGCCCTTTTGTGTGTTTTCATTAACTAACTAACTATCATTTCCAGCATCAAAGTACACAAGGCCAAGTAACCGATCAGAGCGGGACCGGATAGAACTCCTGCAAGACGCGGAGCCGCTGGATTTCAATGCAGAAGCTTTTACAGATGATCCACTGGACTCAGAATCTGGAAGGCAAGTCGTGGGTTGGTCTGGAATACACAGACCAATGACAACCCTCAGGCACCTTGCAGTTTCCATCCTGTTCCCGGTATAGGCCTCTTTGATGTATGGATGAGTTTCTTTGTAGCTATGGACAGCTGATGTGAGTGCACACAGTCTTAGGTGCTGCCAGTGCCGTACCTGTGCAATTACATCTCCTGGACAGGCTACTCCGACACCCATTGCCTGCTAAGATTAGTCCGGGCGCAGGAAGGCACCTGCAAGTTTTACTAGAATGTAGGCATGCTGCTGCCAATTTTTGGGGAAACAAGTCCCATAATGGTATCCTACTAATATACTGGAGGGTTTTAGGTCTATATTTTTACTTTTTGTCTTCTGCGTTTTAGATATCAACCAGCTGGACGTTATTTATCCATGTCAAAGTCAAACAGCAGAATATTTGATGATGTATAATCCTGCGCTGGACCCAGGGGACTGAACGCCTCATCTGCTGCAGAATATCCTCTGCCTAAAATGCACAATATGGTATTATACGGAAGAGAAAAATGGCCTAACAAAATTAGCAGCTGCCCATTGGTTACAGGGACCTCTGAGTTTATTACCACAACGGACTGACATTTGTATAAAACAAAACAGGCATGCACGTATTTATAAGGAAAACAAGTGGCAGATTCTGCTGGTGTCTGCACAACAAGAAGAAATTACAGGCTTAATTACTGTATAAACGTGCAAACGAATCCTGCTCGTTATCTACTGTGGCACAAAGTGGATATTGCTATATTATCACGGGAAAGCTGCTGGGTTTTTTTAGTTTTTTTTGTAAATATAAATTATTATTTTTATTCTTGCCTGGTTTAGAGAGCACCTGTCTTTTGCAAATCATGATAGCAGCCATTTCAGTACTGAACCAATGTCTGTGAGATCGCAGCCATTCAGTTACTGGTTCCAGTTCATAGGTTGGACTGTGCAGGATATTGGCCCAGCCAACAAAATTGCTAGCTCCATCCTGTAGGCAGTAATTGCACTTTACGTTGTTGATAGTATCTGTTGGCTACAGGCTCCTCCTCATCCTCCTCCTCATCCTCCTCATCTGGCGTGATCCCTGAGCACAGTTCTGTTACACATTGAAAGGACACAATGCTAAAACTTGTAATGAGCAGGGGAAATCGGGAAACATCGGATAACAAATATAATTTAGTATATTTCAGGATGTTGATTCCAAACTTATACAGAAAACTACAAGCCCTAAGGATTCCTGATAATAGAACCCATACCTATACAGAAAAGATATCATTTTGTAAAATCAAATGTAAGTGAGCTTGGAATGGTTTTTATTTTGTTTCTTGCGCCTTCCCTACAGTATTTTTCTCTGTCCGGGATTAGGGGTGCCTAGCTAGGTTCAGAGCGGGTGGCATTCAGTTTGCCGGTTGTCTGGATTCCAGCTGTCAGGAGATCGACGCCGGAATCCCGACACCCGGGGGAAATACCAGCGGTCGGACTCCCGAGGGGGAATATAATCCTGTGATGACGGAAGGTTGCCACCGGACCAGAATCATGGGGTGCGCAGAGAGCCCGCGAGGGGACACGCTGCGTTCGCCGACAGTATTCCATCTGTTGGAATCCTGGCGTCTGTCTCCTGACCGACGGGATAAGATACTGATCACCCTTAGAGCACCTATTATGCACTTTTTAAAAAATTGTTCATATCGGCAGTCAGGAGACGACGTGGGTGGGAGCCAAAGAGGCCTGACACTAATCAGGCCTCTATGGCCTCAATTAACAGCAGCACATTGTATTTCAGATCAGCCAAATTGCACATGCCTAAGAGTGTAAGTTCATTAGAAGAAAAGTGGGTAGTCTAACATGTTTCCTAATTTGAAAGTGTAGACTGTGGGGGTCATTCCGAGTTGTTCGCTCGTTATTTTTTTTTTTTTGCAACGGAGCGATTAGTCGCTAATGCGCATGCGCAATGTCCGCAGTGCGACTACGCCAAGTAAATTTGCTATGCAGTTAGGTATTTTACTCACGGCATTACGAGGTTTTTTCTTCGTTCTGGTGATCGTAATGTGATTGACAGGAAGTGGGTGTTTCTGGGCGGAAACTGGCCGTTTTATGGGTGTGTGCGAAAAAACGCTACCGTTTCTGGGAAAAACGCGGGAGTGGCTGGAGAAACGGAGGAGTGTCTGGGCGAACGCTGGGTGTGTTTGTGACGTCAAACCAGGAACGACAAGCACTGAACTGATCGCAGATGCCGAGTAAGCCTGGAGCTACTCAGAAACTGCTAAGAAGTGTCTATTCGCAATTCTGCTAATCTTTCGTTCGCAATTTTAATATGCTAAGATTCACTCCCAGTAGGCGGCGGCGGCTTAGCGTGTGCAAAGCTGCTAAAAGCAGCTTGCGAGCGAACAACTCGGAATGACCCGCTGTATCCTTTGTTCTGTGAGGTACGCTTATATTCTCCCTGCACTAGTCTGTCCATGTGCCCAGTTCACCACATTTTATGTGCGGCACAGTTCATATACTCGCCCCTTGCCTGTACTTTGCAGATGCAGCTACTGCATGCCTCTGGGGATTTACACTGCGACTAAAATTCTTTGTAAACAACGACATACTAAAGAAAATTTGTAAATTAACATATTTACAGCAATATGCAATGATCATTAATCCTGTACATCGGTATATTTCATATGTGCGTTCAATGATATAAAATACTTTGAGATCAAAATCATTTGAGTTTTGAAAGGCTACAATTGCAGCGTACATTTATATATAAGCATTTTGAATGTAGCCATCGGCTAGTGGTATTCTTACATATCACCGGTCACATTGTACATTGCAGTCTCCAGTTCTATTTATTAAAGAGCTTGTGGGGGTCATTCTGAGTTGATCGCTCGCTGCCGATTTTCGCAGCGCAGCGATCCGGTAAAAAAACTGCGCATGTGTTTACACTGCAATGCGCACACGCGTTGTGCGGGTACAAACAGCATTGTTGCTGTGCAATGCTTCTAGTGACTATTCCATTCACAAAGCCGATCGCAAGGAGATTGACAGGAAGAGGGCGTTTATGGGTGTCAACTGACCGTTTTCTGGGAGTGGTATGAAAAACGCAGGCGTGTCCAAGCGTTTGCAGGGCGGGTATCTGACGTAAATTCCGGGACCTCCGTCGCTAGGATCATCGCACAGGATAAGTAACTTCAGGACTGGTCTTGTTTTGCACTAAATGTTTTTGTACCGCTCGGCTGCACATGCGATTGCACACTTGCAAAGCGAAAATACACTCCCCCCGTGGGCGGCGACTATACGTTTGCACGGCTGCAAAAAGTAGTTATCGAGCGATGAACTCGGAATGAGGGCCTGTGTTCCAGACCTGTGCACTCACACAGTGATAACCTGGTGTACAGACTCAAAACTTAATTAATGAGATGTTTCCTGAAAAATGGGGCATACAGCATGTTAGTGAATACAGTCAGAAATGGGTATTCATCTCATTCTCCCCAAAGGGGCCGCATGTAGCATCCTAGGACGTGTTTTGTTTTTTTACACGGTTTTTGAGTATCATGTTTGGGCTTTGGTTTCCTTTTAAGCAAAAATTCTATTACTTAAAGGGCTTATTCTGTGTATGCCAACATGCCCCAAATTGCTGTAGGTTCTTTCTTTAGCCCCTCCCTCATTGGACAGCCCCTGAACTGCAGTTGTATAACCCAAATTGCCCGTGACATGGGCATGCTGCAGTATGAAAGGCCGAGCAAGCACATGCAGCCTTTCACCACTATGTACATGGGAGATCCCTGCAGAATGTCTGGTAAGGGGCTGGAACATCTGAGTTTTCAATCCTTTCTAACCTCTCATCTGAACTGAGTATTACATATTCTGTTCTCTAGAGTGCTGTAGAATGTTCTCTAGTCTCCGCTCTCCTTCCATCTACAGCCACAGGGCCAAAGTGTTTTATACTGCTATAGTACTTGAATCATTACGTGAAGGTGTGTCCAGGTATTTATTCTAGGGTACTCTCAATGGTTCACTTGTGTCACCTACATGAACAGTGTCCCTCACAAAGCCGGGGACAGTATCTTCTGTCTTGTACGGTGAGGAACACTTTGCTTTGGCCATTGTTTATTTTTCTTTTAATTCTGTTTTTTTACTTTTTTTTTTTTTTCTTCTTCTATTTTATCCTTATTCTATCAGAAAGAATAACATATGTGAGATCACAGCAGTGGTTCCATGCTATGGACAGGTGGAGAGACCATATGAATGAGACGTTCAGGTTAATGAGCAGCATAGAATTTCTATGCTGAAGCAGAAGTATCCTGAAATATAGTTTTACCGTGTGCCTACTTCAATGTATCACTGTATGCAGTGCTACTACACTGAGAGACATTACTATGTTTTATTTTAGTAACCATTTTAATATTGTTATTGTGTTGAATAATTGTTTTTTTTGTTTGTTGTATTTTGTTTGTCTTTTGCAATCATTCAGCTATGGTGGCTTATTGCACTTTGTATTGCTGTACTGCATATACAGTAGTACTATGATTTAAGGATCTCCTGTGCCACTAGCAACCCCTCATTCACTTACCTGCATTCTGGACTCCGGATGCATACAGATTAATAGGAGTAACTGGAAGAGATGAACCGAACCGCTCTGGTGCGGCTGTTTATGTTGTGTTAGAGGTTTGTTTTTTTTAAATTTATATTTTGTTTTTTCCATTTCTCTATCGTCCTAAGTGGATGCTGGGGTTCCTGAAAGGACCATGGGGAATAGCGGCTCCGCAGGAGACAGGGCACAAAAGTAAAGCTTTTACAGGTCAGGTGGTGTGTACTGGCTCCTCCCCCTATGACCCTCCTCCAGACTCCAGTTAGATTTTTGTGCCCGGCCGAGAAGGGTGCAATCTAGGTGGCTCTCATAAAGAGCTGCTTAGAGAGTTTAGCTTAGGTTTTTTATTTTACAGTGATTCCTGCTGGCAACAGGATCACTGCAACGAGGGACAGAGGGGAGAAGAAGTGAACTCACCTGCGTGCAGGATGGATTGGCTTCTTGGCTACTGGACATGAAGCTCCAGAGGGACGATCACAGGTACAGCCTGGATGGTCACCGGAGCCACGCCGCCGGCCCCCTCACAGATGCTGAAGCAAGAAGAGGTCCAGAATCGGCGGCTGAAGACTCCTGCAGTCTTCTTAAGGTAGCGCACAGCACTGCAGCTGTGCGCCATTTTCCTCTCAGCACACTTCACACGGCAGTCACTGAGGGTGCAGGGCGCTGGGGGGGGGGCGCCCTGGGAGGCAAATGAAAACCTTTAAAAAGGCTAAAAATACCTCACATATAGCCCCAAAGGCTATATGGAGATATTTACCCCTGCCTAAATGTACTAAATAGCGGGAGACGAGCCCGCCGAAAAAGGGGCGGGGCCTATCTCCTCAGCACACGGCGCCATTTTCTGTCACAGCTCCGCTGGTCAGGAAGGCTCCCAGGTCTCTCCCCTGCACTGCACTACAGAAACAGGGTATAACAGAGAGGGGGGGCAAAATAAATGGCAATATATTAATATAAAAGCAGCTATAAGGGAGCACTTAATCATAAGGCTATCCCTGTCATATATAGCGCTTTTTGGTGTGTGCTGGCAGACTCTCCCTCTGTCTCCCCAAAGGGCTAGTGGGTCCTGTCTTCGTATAGAGCATTCCCTGTGTGTCTGCTGTGTGTCGGTACGTATGTGTCGACATGTATGAGGACGTTATTGGTGTGGAGGCGGAGCAATTGCCAAATATGAGGATGTCACCTCCTAGGGGGTCGACACCAGAATGGATGCCTTTATTTGTGGAATTACGGGATAGCGTCAACTCGCTTAAGCAGTCGTTTGCCGACATGAGGCGGCCGGACACTCAATTAGTGCCTGTCCAGGCGCCTCAAACACCGTCAGGGGCTGTAAAACGCCCCTTGCCTCAGTCGGTCGACACAGACCCAGACACAGGCACTGATTCCGGTGGTGAAGGTGACGAATCAACCGTATTTTCCAGTAGGGCCACACGTTATATGAGTGGCAATAAAGGAGATGTTACATTTAGCTGATACTACAGGTACCACTAAACAGGGTATTATGTGGGGTGTGAAAAAACTACCAGTAGTTTTTACCGAAGCAGAAGAATTAAATGACGTGTGTGATGAAGCGTGGGGTGCCCCGATAAAAAAACTGCTAATTTCAAAGAAGTTATTGGCTTTATACCCTTTCCCGCCAGAGGTTAGGGAGCGCTGGGAAACACCTCCTAGGGTGGACAAAGCGCTAACACGCTTATCAAAACAAGTGGCGTTACCCTCTCCTGAGACGGCCGCACTTAAAGATCCATCAGATAGGAGGATGGAAAATATCCAAAAAGGTATATACACACATGCAGGTGTTATACTACGACCAGCTATTGCGACTGCCTGGATGTGCAGTGCTGGGGTAGTTTGGTCAGAGTCCCTGATCGAAAATATTGATACCCTGGACAGGGACAATATTTTACTGTCGTTAGAACAAATAAAGGATGCATTTCTTTATATGCGTGATGCACAGAGAGATATCTGCACACTGGCATCACGGGTGAGTGCTATGTCCATTTCGGCCAGAAGAGCTTTATGGACACGACAGTGGACAGGCGATGCGTAGAGGAGTTATTTGGGGTCGGTCTATCGGATTTGGTGGCCACGGCTACGGCCGGGAAATCCACCTTTCTACCTCAAGTCACTCCCCAACAGAAAAAGGCACCGACCTTTCAACCGCAGCCCTTTCGTTCCTTTAAAAATAAGAGAGCAAAGGGCTATTCATATCTGCCACGAGGCAGAGGACGAGGGAAGAGACAGCAACAGGCAGCTCCTTCCCAGGAACAGAAGCCCTCCCCGGCTTCTACAAAAGCCTCAGCATGACGCTGGGGCTTCGCAAGCGGACTCGGGGGCGGTAGGCGGTCGTCTCAAGAATTACAGCGCGCAGTGGGCTCACTCGCAGGTAAATCCCTGGATCCTGCAGATAATATCTCAGGGGTACAGGTTGAAATTAGAGACAGAGCCACCTCGCCGTTTCCTGAAGTCTGCTTTACCAACGTCCCCCTCAGAAAGGGAGACGGTTTTGGAAGCCATTCACAAGCTGTATTCTCAGCAGGTGATAGTCAAGGTACCTCTTCTACAACAAGGAAAGGGGTATTATTCCACTCTTTTTGTGGTACCGAAGCCGGATGGCTCGGTAAGGCCTATTCTAAATCTGAAGTCCTTGAACCTGTACATAAAGAAGTTCAAGTTCAAGATGGAGTCACTCAGAGCAGTGATAGCGAACCTGGAAGAAGGGGACTTTATGGTATCCTTGGACATCAAGGATGCGTATCTCCACGTTCCAATTACCCCTCACACCAGGGGTACCTCAGGTTCGTTGTACAAAACTGTCACTATCAGTTTCAGACGCTGCCGTTTGGTTTGTCCACGGCACCTCGGGTCTTTACAAAGGTAATGGCCGAGATAATATTTCTTCTTCGAAGAAAAGGCGTATTCATTATCCCATACTTGGACGATCTCCTAATAAGGGCAAGGTCCAGAGAACAGCTAGAGATGGGTTTAGCACTATCTCAAGAGGTGCTAAAGCAGCACGGATGGATTCTGAATATTCCAAAATCCCAATTAATGCCGACAACTCGTCTGCTGTTCCTGGGGATGATTCTGGACACAGTTCAGAAAAAGGTTTTTCTTCCCGAAGAAAAAGCCAAGGAGTTATCTGACCTGGTCAGGAACCTCCTAAAACCAGGAAAGGTGTCTGTACATCAATGCACAAGAGTCCTGAAAAAAAATGGTAGCTTCTTACGAAGCAATCCCTTTCGGCAGATTCCATGCAAAGGGATCTGTTGGACAAATGGTCAGGGTCGCATCTTCAGATGCACCTGCGGATAACCCTGTCGCCGAGGACAAGGGTATCCCTTCTGTGGTGGTTGCAGGAGGCTCATCTATTGGAGGGCCGCAGATTCGGCATGCAGGATTGGATCCTGGTGACCACGGATGCCAGCCTGAGAGGCTGGGGAGCAGTCACACAGGGAAGAAATTTCCAGGGAGTGTGGTCGAGCCTGAAAAAGTCTCTTCACATAAGCATTCTGGAACTAAGAGCAATCTACAATGCTCTAAGCCAGGCGGAACCTCTGCTTCAAGGAAGACCGGTGTTGATCCAGTCGGACAACATCACGGCAGTCGCCCATGTAAACAGACAGGGCGGCACAAGAAGCAGGAGGGCAATGGCAGAAGCTGCCGGGATCCTTCGCTGGGCGGAGAATCACGTGATAGCACTGTCAGCAGTATTCATCCCGGGCGTGGACAACTGGGAAGCAGACTTCCTCAGCAGACACGACCTTCACCCGGGAGAGTGGGGACTTCATCCAGAAGTTTTCCACATGCTATTAAACCGTTGGGTAAAACCAATGGTGGACATGATGGCGTCTCGCCTCAACAAAACACTGGACAGGTATTGCGCCAGGTCAAGAGATCCGCAGGCAATAGCTGTGGACGCGCTGGTAACACCTTGGGTGTACCAGTCGGTATATGTGTTTCCTCCTCTGCCTCTCATACCAAAGGTATTGAGGATTATACGGCAAAGAGGAGTAAGACTAGTGGCTCCGGATTGGCCAAGAAGGACTTGGTACCCGGAACTTCAAGAGATGGTCACGGACGATCCGTGGCCTCTACTTCTGAGAAGGGACCTGCTTCAGCAGGGTCCTTGTCTTTTTCAAGACTTACCGCGGCTGCGTTTGACGGCATGGCGTTTGAATGCCAGATCCTAAAAGGAAAAGGCATTCCAGAAGAAGTCATTCCTACCTTGATAAAGGCAAGGAAGGAAGTCACCGCGAAGCATTATCGCCGTATTTGGCAAAAATATGTTGCGTGGTGCGAGCAGCGGAGTGCTCCGATGGCGGAATTTCAACTGGGTCGTTTTCCTACATTTCCTGCAATCAGGATTGTCTATGGGTCTCAAATTGGGATCTATTAAGGTTCAAATTTCGGCCCTATCAATATTCTTCCAAAAAGAATTGGCCTCAGTCCCTGAGGTCCAGATTTTTATCAAAGGAGTACTGCATATACAGCCTCCTGTGGTGCCTAAGGTGGCACCGTGGGATCTAAATGTAGTTTTAGATTTCCTCAAATCCAATTGGTTTGAACCACTAAAGAATGTGGATTTGAAATATCTCACATGGAAAGTGACTATGTTACTGGCCCTGGCTTCGGCCGGGAGAGTATCTGAACTGGCGGCTTTGTTTTATAAAAGCCCTTATTTAATTTTCCATTCGACATAGGGCAGAGCTGCGGACGCGTCCGCATTTTCTCCCTAAGGTGGTATCAGCGTTTCACTTGAACCAGCCTATTGTAGTGCCTGCGGCTACAGACGACTTGAAGGACTCCAAGTTGTTGGACGTTGTCAGAGCCTTAAAAATATACATTTAAAGGACGGCTGGAGTCAGAAAATCTGACTCGCTGTTTATACTGTATGCACCCAACAAGTTGGGTGCACCTGCTTCTAAGCAGTCGATTGCTCGTTGGATTTGTAACAAAATTCAACTTGTACATTCTGTGGCAGGCCTGCCACAGCCTAAATCTGTTAAGGCCCATTCCGCAAGGAAGGTGGGCTCATCTTGGGCGGCTGCCCGAGGGGTCTCGGCATTACAACTCTGCCGAGCAGCTACGTGGTCAGGGGAGAACACGTTTGTAAATTTTTACAAATTTGATACCCTGGCAAAGGAGGACCTGGAGTTCTCTCATTCGGTGCTGCAGAGTCATCCGCACTCTCCCGCCCGTTTGGGAGCTTTGGTATAATCCCCATGGTCCTTTCAGGAACCCCAGCATCCACTTAGGACGATAGAGAAAATAAGAATTTACTTACCGATAATTCTATTTCTCGGAGTCCGTAGTGGATGCTGGGCGCCCATCCCAAGTGCGGATTATCTGCAATACTTGTACATAGTTATTGTTAACTAATTCGGGTTATTGTTTAGGAAGCCATCTTTCAGAGGCTCCTCTGTTATCATACTGTTAACTGGGTTTAGATCACAAGTTGTACGGTGTGATTGGTGTGGCTGGTATGAGTCTTACCCGGGATTCAAAATCCTCCCTTATTGTGTACGCTCGTCCGGGCACAGTACCTAACTGGAGTCTGGAGGAGGGTCATAGGGGGAGGAGCCAGTACACACCACCTGACCTGTAAAAGCTTTACTTTTGTGCCCTGTCTCCTGCGGAGCCGCTATTCCCCATGGTCCTTTCAGGAACCCCAGCATCCACTACGGACTCCGAGAAATAGAATTATCGGTAAGTAAATTCTTATTTTTTAACTTTTTGATGATTGTGTCTTTTCTGTGCTAACACTAAGCCTGTTTTGTCAACCCTTTTATTTTATGTAATGTGAATATTGAGATAAATATATGGTTGTGGTGTTATAGCCGTCTGCTTAACATTTACATGTTAAACTCTGCAAGCTGGGACCATTGGCCTTTTCCACGATCCCAGTATCTCCTCCGAAACTCTGCCTGCCGGTATTGGCAGGTAGGCCCTCAGGTGGTTTAACCTCTGTGCATTGTATTGAGGTGTATTCAACTTCGGCACTTTTTTTAAAAAGTCACTATAGTTACACTAACTACTTTTTTTTCATTGTTTTAGTTTTGTATTTCAAAAACCTGAGACTACGTGCACAGTTTGTTACATCTACCTGTATTGGTTATCTTAAAAACAACCGCTCTGGTACATGGCCTGTTTGTGGGGGCTACACTGGCCCATAAGGAACCAGGAGAATTCCTCCGTGGTCCCCACTGCCAGAGGGTTCTTACTGCTCCCTTATGAGTCAGATTCCAGACTGTGCAATCAAATAATAGATGGTTAGGTACAGAGCCATGGACTGGTTATTGGCCACACCTTCTAAGCAGGGTTACTACCGCTGCATTACCCCAGTTGCATACCTCCCAACATGACCCATTCCGGGAGGGTCAAAATGGTTTGTTTTCTAGACTTCCCTTGTCATTTTTGATTGCTGTCACCTTTGTTGAACTAATTAGTTGCTAAGAAAGTTGTTTTAACAAGATGATGGCAATCAAAGTGAAATGGGAAGTCCAGGAACAGAGCATTTTGTCCCTCTTGGAATGAGTCATCTTGGGAGACATGCAGTAGGCCCTTCATGCTTCAGTCCAACACGGTCTGTTTGTGTGATGTGTGGTGGACATATTTGGGGCCACAGCCAAGAAATCGGAGTTCTAAAAACATATCTGAGATTAGGCAAAGGCGAGACCGTCACAGACCTTTTGAGTTTCTCAAATCGGATTCCTTTAACAATATAGCAGTATAGTTTTCTGGTCTTTGTGTTGATGATCGCCATCTTCTACTGGTGAAAGGACAGCAAGAATTTTGTGGGCTGAATTGAATTGTCCAATCAAATAAGCTTGCCTTTGCGAAACCTGAAAAAACAACAACTGTTAATGAAGTAGTAACACTTAAATATGATTGTACAACTTATTGATGCTGGATTCTGTAAGTTGCACGTACTGTACCTGTTAGCGGTAGCTGCAGCACGTGTCCCAGCATGCTTTGCTGTTGCTGGTGATCTGCACACAGTATTCCAGAAGATGCAGGTACTGCACGCACAGTGAAGGCCATGTTACCTTACTACAGCCTAACCTGATCATACCTATCCAGTAGATTTAGTGTTCTGTAAAAACATTCTGCAAGTCACACTTATTTATTAAGTATTATCTCTGAATTATAGAGTAATGGTCACTTAGAGCCTTTAGCCGTGGTTCAAGGTTTTCTTGTTTTTGGTTTTTGCGCTTTTTATATTTCTAATAAAAGAATAAATAATAAAGATATAGCAGTCTATTTACTAAGCCTTGGGTGGAGGTAAAGTGGATGTCTCTAAAGTACCAGCCAGTCAACTCCTGTCATTTTTCAGACCCAGCCTGTGACAAGGCAGTTAGGAGCTGATTGGCTGGTACTTTATCTCCGTCAACTTTATCTCTCTCCAAGACTTCGTAAATCGACCCCTTAGATTTTAATGAACTCTCCTAAAAAGGAAGCATGCATCGCGAACAAATATGGCTGTGTGCATATTCTGCATTAACGATAAATTACAATAGGTTTTGTTGAGTATTTCATCGTTTAGGCGACTCCTATAACATATCTGACATCCATAACAGGTTATTATTTGACTTAAGGTTAGCACTGTGTAGCCAACAGCATATTCCTATTGAAGAGATTGGCATTAGGGGTACTGTAGTTTTGCACAATTCCTTCTCTTTCTCTTTCCATCCGCCGATGACGCATGTATATCTCCTACTGTATTCAGAAGGTAGTATGAGGGATCTTTAGTAAGGAGGACCCTAATTAAGGAAGCAGTAGAGAAAATGGGGTACAGTATCCAAAACTGGACATCTCCCTTTAAGCTGAAGGAAGTTCTTATGATATAATTGTACTCCCAGATGTGAAAACGGCTTTGATCGATTAATAACTCCATAAATGAAATTACATGTTGGTTCTTCTCTTTAAATATATATTTTGATCAATTATTTGACATTCACCTAAACTGGAGTACATCTCATGATCTCTAAATTACTTGGCGCTATTAATTTCTCTATCGTCCTAGTGGATGCTGGGGTTCCTGAAAGGACCATGGGGAATAGCGGCTCCGCAGGAGACAGGGCACAAAAAGTAAAGCTTTTTCCGATCAGGTGGTGTGCACTGGCTCCTCCCCCTATGACCCTCCTCCAGACTCCAGTTAGATTTTTGTGCCCGGCCGAGAAGGGTGCAATCTAGGTGGCTCTCCTAAAGAGCTGCTTAGAGAAAGTTTAGCTAGGTTTTTTATTTTACAGTGATTCCTGCTGGCAACAGGATCACTGCAGCGAGGGACTGAGGGGAGAAGGAGTCAACTCACCTGCGTGCAGGATGGATTGGTTTCTTGGCTACTGGACATCAAGCTCCAGAGGGACGATCACAGGTACAGCCTGGATGGTCACCGGAGCCACGCCGCCGGCCCCCTTGCAGATGCTGAAATCAGAAGAGGTCCAGAATCGGCGGCTGAAGACTCCTGCAGTCTTCTAAAGGTAGCGCACAGCACTGCAGCTGTGCGCCATTTTCCTCTCAGCACACTTCACACGGCAGTCACTGAGGGTGCAGGGCGCTGGGAGGGGGGCGCCCTGGGAGGCAAATGAGTACCTATAAAGGCTAAAAATACCTCACATATAGCCCTAGAGGCTATATGGAGATATTTAACCCCTGCCTAATTTTTCTAAATAGCGGGAGACGAGCCCGCCGGAAAAGGGGCGGGGCCTATCTCCTCAGCACACGGCGCCATTTCCTCTCACAGCTCCGCTGGTCAGGACGGCTCCCAAGTCTCTCCCCTGCACTGCACTACAGAAACAGGGTAAAACAGAGAGGGGGGGGCACATTTATGGCGATATTTTGATATAACAAAGCAGCTATAAGGGAGCACTTATTATAAGGCTATCCCTGATATATATATATAGCGCTTTTGGTGTGTGCTGGCAAACTCTCCCTCTGTCTCCCCAAAGGGCTAGTGGGTCCTGTCTTCGTTAGGAGCATTCCCTGTGTGTCTGCTGTGTGTCGGTACGTGTGTGTCGACATGTATGAGGACGATATTGGTGTGGAGGCGGAGCAATTGCCAAATATGAGGATGTCACCCCCTAGGGAGTCGACACCAGAATGGATGCCTTTATTTATGGAACTACGGGATAGTGTCAACACGCTAAAGCAGTCGTTTGACGACATGAGACGGCCGGACAATCAATTAGTGCCTGTCCAGGCGACTCAAACACCGTCAGGGGCTGTGAAACGCCCTTTGCCTCAGTCGGTCGACACAGACCCAGACACAGGCGATGACTCCAGTGGTGACGGTGACGAATCAACCGTATTTTCCAGTAGGGCCACACGTTATATGATTTTGGCAATGAAGGAGGCGTTACATTTAGCTGATACTACAGGTACCACTAAACAGGGTATTATGTGGGGTCTATTTACTAAGCCTTGGAGAGAGAGAGAGAGTGGACAGAGATAGTACCAACCAATCAGCTTCTAACTGCCATGTTACAGGCTGCGTTTGAAAAACAGGAGCTGACTGGCTGATACTTTATCTCTTTCCACTTTATCTCTCTCCAAGGCTTAGTATATAAACCCCCATATTTCTAGTGAAAGTTTGCACATGAACTAGAAGCCCTGTAAATAGATGTATTGTAGCTGTCCCATTAGTGATATAACACAGTGTGGTTATGGGATTATGGAGTGGGTATATGTAAAACCTCTGCTTTACTTTCTCTATTATCTTGGAGCATCCAATAACTAATGACGAACTACAGATTACATTGCGGACTGACTGAGGGTTGTTAGGCTGCTGCCTGTATCCAGTAGTTCTTCATCTATCTATCTTATGATCTATCTACAGGCAGGACTGACGTGCCTCCCTATCTCCAATACATCCCCAGTCATCCCTGCGTTTTGCCTGATTGGGGGATGAGTTGTGTTTTTTTTTTTTTTTGGGGGGGGGGGGGGGGTTCGTTTTTTTCTGTTTTTAATATGAGCTTGGATTTCACATAGGATGTAAATAATTTCAGTTGTAATTAAGATTATAAATTTTATAGCCTATGTAATAACATAATTGTGGCTGGATAATGAGGTTACAAGCAACAGGGGTGTAAGTACTTGTGTCGGGGGGTTTTGCAATTTGATGTTGCTGTATAACTCGTCATGTAATACAGATGCTGTAACTTTTTCTGCCTATCAGTGTTCATGCCGGTGTGAAGGATTCTGGGAGCCTTATTGAGAACTGTTAAATTATTTTGTGGTGTATTTTATATCATTCCTTTTGTCTTTCCAATTTGTCATGGAACAAGCTGTCAGGCTATTTGTTTGCATGAAATAAAACAAGTATATAAAAAAACTTCTATAAATGGCAGATGTCGTCATTATTTTTGTGTACAAGCGCTATTTCATGGTTTTCTATTGGATATGCTTGCAGCTCTTTAAGCTGGACACAAAGGGGCATATTCAATTGGTCGTGTGATTTTTGTTTTTTGCTGTAACAATTACAGCAGACCTTGCAACGATTTCCCCCCCCCCTCACCCACCCCTCCCAAATAAATAAAAAATAATAATTTTGGTGTACATAAATTAATGGGGGGGGGAAATAGATTAGATTTGGGGTAATTTGAGGACTTTTTTGTAACTATAAATAATGACGTAATTAGTGGACTAATTTAAGCTAACTGACCACTTCCAGTTGCCTAATTAGCTAATAGGAAGGAAGGGAGGGTCAAGGGCTCAGAAGCAAGTCCAGCCATTGTAAGCTAAAAATAAAGGTTAGGGAAAATTGGACTTGCTCTGACGCTGCAAGAAAAAAGTAGTGTTAATTTCTATATGAATTACAGTGACTCCTTCCCAAAGGTAACTAAATAGGAAAAATCTCGCAGTTGTGGAGAAAAAACACACCAAGGGCTTTTTTAAAATCCTGCCTGAAAGTAACTGCCTCCAAGATTATGGTAACACTGACCAGATCAAGTAATACCCCTTTCAGAGTGCCAGCTATGAACAGGTGGTCTTCAGGATCCCGACGCCGGAATCCCGACAGCCGGCATACCGACACTTATTCTCCCTCGTGGGGGTCCACGACCCCCCTGGAGGGAGAATAAAATAGAGTGGCGCGCCACCGTGCCCGCAAGGGGCTCATTTGCGCTCGCCACACTGTATGCCGGCGGTCGGGCGCCGGGAGCCCACCGCCGGCATACCATACTACACCCCTATGAACGTGGGTCTGAAAGGTGCCAGGGGAAAAATACTGCGTCGAGCAACCCGGTATTTCAACACCGGTAACGAGCAAGGATGAACTCGTGTTCAAACCGGCTCGCTGTGCGGTGTGAGTGGGAGCCGGGTTGTTGCGACACATTTCTCGTTTACTGTATGTGTACGGGCGGCGCTTGGAGATCATGTGATCTCCAAGCGCTGACTTCACCAAACCGGCAATAATACCGGGTTGCAGGCAGCGGGGCGTCTGAGGTGGGTCGCACCCTGAGAACTCCCGTGTCAGGCTGCTGGGTGCAACCCATCTCGGGCGGTGTGAAAGTGGTATAATAATTGGGCTAATAATGTTGGGTGTGGGGCCAAAAAGCACACGATCTGGTTAATTGACCAAACTTCAGGTTTACAAAAGTGGAGGTGTTACCCATTGCAACCTATCACATTCTATTATTTTGTAGAATGTAGCAGATAAATGATAGCTAGATTCTGATTGGTTGCTGTTGTGCACCACCTACACCCTATAGTTAAACACAAATGATAGTTAATTTACTTCTGCCCTATAATAATCTGAAATCCATTGGAGCTTAATTGTGATTTTTAGTAAATGCTGCTGGAAAATTAACTATCTCGGCTTTGCGTGTGGCTTCTCTCTGACTACAGGTCCCATTGTATGGTGGGAATGCAGGCCTGTGTACCAGATGCTGTTCAGCTTGATCAGCAACATTGTTGCTAAACCAGATGATGGCTTTGTCACACAGGCTGAATTACCAGTATTGTGGGTGTCATTTGCAAAGATAACCAATTGTATCTACACACACTTTACAGGGCCTGCGAAAACTTTTGCATTGTGGAACACATTTTTGGACTGGGCGAAGAGAGTGACCGATCTCCCAATTAGGATGATTTATGCATTATCCTAACACTGCCTAGGACTCAGAAAAAAAGGCTTTGATTTACTCTGAGGTATCTCCAGCGTTCTGGCCACTGAATTTAAAGGGGAAATTCTATGCAGTACAAAAACAATAGTGTTTTTCTATTAAACAGAATTGCTGCTTTAAATTAGTCTGAAAACCGCTTAAGATGGTAAAAAGTCAGCAGAGTAAAGAAGAGAGTTTATCAATTAAGTGGTTTCGAAAAAAAAAAAAAGTTTGTCATGGATTTAAAGTGAGATATACAGTAGATAGATATCTATCTATTTATTTTTAATCTACATGTTTATTTTTTAAAGTAAAATACACAGGGTTTACCTTTAGTAAAATTGGCACTTTAAATTCTACGGCAATACCACTGATTGTAAATAAACCCCCAAGTGCCAATTTAATGAGCTATGGATAAACCTACTTGTAGCAAGGAGGAATAGTAACTAGAAACAGGATTATTCTTGAACATCGGCTGAAGGAGCAAATATGTAATAAAACCATAATACGTGATCAGCAAATAGCATTCATCTCTCTATGGACAGCTAGCCCAGCGTTAGGTAACCTGTGACGCTCCAGCTGCTGTGGGACTACACATCCCAGCGTGCTCTGTTAAACTCTTAGCATGTCATAACAGGAACATTTTGGCAGGGCATGCTGGGATGTGTAGTTCCAAGCAGCTAGCGTGCCACAAGTTGCCGACACCTGTGCTCAGACCATGGTTTTGATGTTTCGGGACAACTTTATACCTGATTGAATTATTATTGTATTAACATCTTGGCCACCAGCGTGGAGTAGAGAAATATTCCCCCTCCAGCAATCTGTGCAGGACCCACAGTACATAGCCTAATGCTGGTGTGCTGTGTCTTACCTCCTGGCCAGGCATTGCGCATGAGCGAGATCTCGCACACATACCGAAACTCATGCACAGCCCGGACCCCACAGAAGCCGCCGCAGGTATGTGCACCTACCTAATAATAGAAATACAGAGATCTCATGGCAGATATTTGTAAAGATATGATTAAACGGCCAGGCCACATAAAGGCATCTTTGTTACTGGCAGTCCCTAATGCTACGTGACAATAGCACAAACATGAATATCTCTAAATTGAAAGCCAACTTACCAGGAGTCACCCCTAGATCCTCCAAATGGCACTACATGAACGAGCATGCCCTCCAAACGCCGGTTTCATCCATTCCTGCTTGTTTTGTGCATGTGGTCCAGTACGCTCTCTTTATGGTTTCTGGTGATTGTCCCTTCCAGAGCTGTAACTAGAGCTGTGCGAGAAGGATAGCTGCCCAGTATGTATAACTGAAGGCGGGCACTAGAGATTAATATATTCTTTGCATCACCAGCCATCGGGAGAACACAATATCTCAATCCCGGCATCAAATATTAGAGTCATCACCACCGGATTGGAAACATCGTAAGATGCAAACCGCTAACCTTTCTAGTTCCAGCTCTGATCCACGATTAATATAACCGTTGTTACGGAACCATTCAGTGGTGTAAACCATCGATGGTACATGTGCCCGGGTCACTGCTTCTCCCTGTGGTGTATTACATCACCACACATCAGGAGAATAAACGGGATGTACTGTAGTTATGTGACAGCTAGTCAGGAGACCGCCAGTCACAATACCGACTGCTACATCTCGCACCACTCTAAATCCTGACAGTCGGCATGCCGACTAGCAGGCACTATTCCCACTCATGGGAATGACCTGTCGCCACCGTGCCCACAGCGTGGCGAGCGCATGGATGCCCATCACCGGTAACGCATACCCAACCCGAATAAACATCACAGTAATGACATTGAATGGTAAATGCATCACCATCGTATTGGAAACAAGGATAGCAACAAACCATAATTTCTCTGACGTCCTAGTGGATGCTGGGAACTCCGAAAGGACCATGGGGAATAGCGGGCTCCGAAGGAGGCTGGGCACTCTAGAAAGATTTATGACTACCTGGTGTGCACTGGCTCCTCCCACTATGACCCTCCTCCAAGCCTCAGTTAGATTTTGTGCCCGGCCGAGGTTGGATGCACACTAGGGGCTCTCCTGAGCCTTTAGAAAGAAAGTATAGAATTAGGTTTTTTATTTTCAGTGAGACCTGCTGGCAACAGGCTCACTGCAGCGAGGGACTAAGGGGAGAAGAAGCGAACCTGCCTGCTTGCAGCCAGTTTGGGCTTCTTAGGCTACTGGACACCATTAGCTCCAGAGGGATCGACCGCAGGCCCAGTCCTTGGTGTTCGGTCCCGGAGCCGCGCCGCCGTCCCCCTTACAGAGCCAGAAGCAAGAAGAAGTCCGGAAAATCGGCGGCAGAAGACATCAAGTCTTCACCAAGGTAGTGCACAGCACTGCAGCTGTGCGCCATTGCTCCTCATACACACTTCACACTCCGGTCACTGAGGGTGCAGGGCGCTGGGGGGGGGGGCGCCCTGAGAAGCAATAAAAACACCTTGGCTGGCAAAACAATCACAATATATAGCCCCAGAGGCTATATATGTGATAAATACCCCTGCCAGAATCCATAAAAAAGCGGGAGAAAAGTCCGCGAAAAAGGGGCGGAGCTATCTCCCTCAGACACACTGGCGCCATTTTCTCTTCACAGTGCAGCTGGAAGAAAGCTCCCTAGGCTCTCCCCTGTAGTTTTCAGGCTCAAAGGGTTAAAAAGAGAGGGGGGGCACTAAATTTAGGCGCAATATTGTATATACAAGCAGCTATTGGGGAAAATTCACTCAGTTATAGTGTTAATCCCCACATTATATAGCGCTCTGGTGTGTGCTGGCATACTCTCTCTCTGTCTCCCCAAAGGGCTTTGTTGGGGTCCTGTCCTCAGTCAGAGCATTCCCTGTGTGTGTGTGCGGTGTGTCGGTACGGCTGTGTCGACATGTTTGATGAGGAGGCGTATATGGTGACGGAGCAGAGGCCGATAAATGTGATGTCGCCCCCTGTGGGGCCGACACCAGAGTGGATGGATAGGTGAACGGTATTAACCGACAGTGTCAACTCCTTACATAAAAGGGTGGATGACGTAACTGCTGTGGGACAGCCGGCTTCTCAGCCCGCGCCTGCCCAGGCGTCTCAAAGGCCATCAGGGGCTCAAAAACGCCCGCTCTCTCAGATGGCAGACACAGATGTCGACACGGAGTCTGACTCCTGTGTCGACAAGGTTGAGACATATACACAATCCACTAGGAACATCCGTGACTTGATCCCGGCGATAAAAAATGTGTTATACATTTCTGACATTAACCCAAGTACCTCTAAAAATAGGTTTTATGTTGGGGAGAAAAAGCAGGCAGTGTTTTGTTCCCCCATCAGATGAATAAATGATGTGTGTGAAAAGCGTGGGTTTCCCCGTTAAGAAACTGGTAATTTCTAAAAAGTTACTGATGGCGTACCCTTTCCCGCCAGAGGATAAGTTACGCTGGGAGATATCCCCTAGGGTGGATAAGGCGCTCACACGGTGGTCAAAAAAGGTGGCACTGCCGTTTTAGGAACGGCCACTTTGAAGGTACCTGTTGATAAAAAGCAGGAGGCTATCCTGAAGTCTGTATTTACACACTCAGGTACTAGACTGAGACCTGCAGATCGTGCTGCTGCGGCGTGGTCGGTGACCCTGTCAAGCATACTAGTTTGCTAACATGAGAACATATTAAAGACGTCGTCTTATATATGAGGGATGCACAGAGGGATATTTTGCCGGCTGGCATCCAAAATGAATGTAATGTCCATTCTGTCAGGAGGGTATAAGAGACCTGTCACTGGACAGGTGATGCTGACTTATAAGGCAGAATCTCTATGCGCCTTTTAGGGGTGAGGAATTATTTGGGGATGGTCTCTGGGACCTCGTATCCACAGCAACAGCTGGGAAGAAATATTTTTACCTCAGGTTTCCTCACAGACTAAGAAAGCACTGTATTATCAGGTACAGTCCTTTCGGCTTCAGAAAAGCAAGCGGGTCAAAGGCGCTTCCTTTCTGTACAGAGACAAGGGAAGAGGGAAAAAGCTGCACCAGTCAGCCTGTTCCCAGAATCAAAATTCTTCTCCCGCTTCCTCTGAGTCCACAGCATGACGCGGGGGCTCCACAGGTGTAGCCAGGTACGGTGGGGGGCCGTCTCAAAAATTTCAGCAATTAGTGGGCTCGCTCACAGGTGGATCCCTGTTTCTTTCAAGTAGTATTTCAGGGGTATAAGCTGGAATTCGAGATGTATCCCCCACCCGCCGTTTACTCAAATATGCCTTGCCGACAACTCCCTCAGGCAGGGAGGCTGTGCTAGAGGCAATTAATAAGCTGTATTCCCAGCAGGTAATACTCAAGGTGCCCCTACTTCAACAAGGACGGGGTTACTATTCCACACGGTTTGGGGTACCGAAACCGCATGGTTCGGTGTGACCCATTTTATATTAAAAATCCTTGAACACATACATAAAAAAATTCAAGTTCAAGATGGAATCGCTCAGGGCGGTTATTGCAAGCCTGGACGAGGGGGATTACATGGTATCCCGGGACATCAAGGATGCTTACCTGCATGTCCCCATTTACCATCCTCGCCAGGAGTACCTCAGATTTGTGGTACAGGATTGCCATTACCAAGTCCAGACACCGACGTTTGGACTGTACATGGCACCGAGGGTGTTTACCAAGGTAATGGCCGAAATGATGATACTCCTTCGAAAAAAGGGAGTTTTAATTATCCCGTACTTGGACAATCTCCTTATGAGGGCGAGGTCCAAGGAGCAGTTGTTAGTCGGGGTAGCACTATTTTGGAAGTGCTACAACAGCACGGTTGGATTCTAAACAGTCCAAAGTCACAGCTGGTTCCTAAGACACGTCTACTGTTCCTGGGGATGGGTCTGGACACAGACCAGAAATAAGGGTTTCTCCTGGAGGAGAAAGCCAAGGAGCTGTCATCTCTAGTCAGAGACCTCCTGAAGCCAAAACAGGTATCGGTGCATCATTGCACGCGAGTCCTGGGAAAAATGGTAGCTTCCTACGAAGCAATCCCATTCGGCAGGTTCCATGCAAGAACTTTTCAGTGGGACCTGTTGGACAAGTGGTCCGGATCACATCTTCAGATGCATCGGCGGATAACCCTGTCTCCAAGGACCAGGGTATCTCTACTATGGTGGCTGCAGAGTGCCCATCTTCAAGAGGGCCGCAGGTTCTGCATACAGGACTAGGTCCTAGTGACCATGGATGCCAGCCTTTGAGGCTGGGGGGCAGTCACACAGGGAAGAAACTTCCAGGGACTTTGGTCAAGTCAGGTGACTTCCCTACACATAAATATTCTGGAACTGAGGGCCATTTACAATGCCCTGAGTCAGGCAAGGCCTCTGCTTCGAAACCAGCCGGTACTGATCCAATCAGACAACATCACGGCAGTCGCCCATGTATACCAACAGGGCGGCACAAGAAGCAGGATGGGTATGGCAGAAGTCACAAGGATTCTCCGATGGGCGGAAAATCATGTGTTAGCACTGTCAGCAGTGTTCATTCCCGGAGTGGACAACTGGGAAGCAGATCTTCTCAGCAGACACGACCTCCACCCGGGAGAGTGGGGACTTCATCCAGAAGTCTTCCAAAGGATTGTACACCATTGGGAAAGGCCACAGGTGGACATGATGGCGTCCCCGCCTCAACAAAAAGCTATAAAAGATATTGCGCCAGGTCAAGGGACCCTCAGGCGATAGCTGTGGACGCTCTGGTAACACCGTGGGTGTACCAGTCGGTTTATGTGTTCCCCCCTCTGCCTCTCATACCAAAGGTACTGAGAATAATAAGAAGGCGAGGAGTAAGAACGATACTCGTGGTTCTGGATTGGCCAAGAAGAGCTTGGTACCCAGAACTTCAAGAAATTATATCAGAGGACCCATGGCCTCTGCCGCTCAGACAGGACCTGCGGCAGCAGGGGCCCTGTTTGTTCCAAGACTTACCGTGGCTACGTTTTGACGGCATGGCGGTTGAACGCCGGATCCTAAAGGAAAAGGGCATTCCGGAGGAAGTCATTCCTACGCTGATTCAAGCCAGGGAAAGATGTAACTGAAAAGCATTATCACCGCATATGGCGGAAATATGTTGCTTGGTGTGAGGCCAAAAAGGCCCCAACAGAGGAGTTTCAACTAGGTCGATTTCTGCACTTCCTACAAGCAAGAGTGATTATGGGCCTGAATTTAGGCTCCATTAAGGTACAGATCTCGGCTCTGTCGATTTTCTTCCAGAAAGAACTAGCTTCACTGCCTGAAGTTCAGACGTTTGTGAAGGGAGTGCTGCATATTCAGCCCCGTTTGTGCCTCCAGTGGCACCTTGAGATCTCAACGTGGTGTTGAGTTTCTTAAAATCTTATTGGTTTGAGCCACTTAAAATCGTGGATCTAAATTATCTCACGTGGAAAGTGGTCATGTTATTGGCCTTGGCTTCGGCCAGGCGTGTGTCAGAATTGGCGGCTTTGTCGTGTAAAAGCCCTTATCTGATTTTCCATTTGGATAGGGCAGAATTGAGGACTCGTCCCCAGTTTCTCCCTAAGGTGGTATCAGTTTTTCACTTGAACCAACCTATTGTGGTGCCTGCGGCTACTAGGGACTTGGTGGAGTCCAAGTTACTGGACGTAGTCAGGGCCTTGAAAATTTATGTTTCCATATTTTCGCTATTTATCCTGTATGCACCCAACAAACTGGGTGCTCCTGCTTCTAAGCAGACTATTGCTCGCTGGATCTGTAACACGATTCAGCAGGCGCATTCTGCGGCTGGACTGCCGCATCCTAAATCAGTAAAAGCCCATTCCACAAGGAAGGTGGGCTCATCTTGGGCGGCTGCCCGAGGGGTCTCGGCTTTACAACTTGGCCGAGCTGCTACTTGGTCAGGGGCAAACACGTTTGCAAAATTCTACAAATTTGATACCCTGGCTGAGGAGGACCTGGAGTTCTCTCATTCGGTGCTGCAGAGTCATCCGCACTCTCCCGCCCGTTTGGGAGCTTTGGTATAATCCCCATGGTCCTTTCGGAGTTCCCAGCATCCACTAGGACGTCAGAGAAAATAAGAATTTACTCACCGGTAATTCTATTTCTCGTAGTGGTTTCGTTGGAATGGGTGTGGTTTCACATAAAGGGGCGTGGCATTGCAGGAGAAGACTACCTTATACCCCAGTTTTGCAACCTGCATGCCCATACGTTGGCCACCACAGGAAAGAAAAATAATCCTGATTCATGCCCCTTACATTATTTGTCATTTTTCCTCCTTATAGTAATGCCCAGTATACATTATGCCACATACTGCAATGGCCCTTAGACATTATGCCGCACACAATAATGCACATGACACAATATGCACACACTGTAATGCCACCGACACATTATGCCACACACCGTAATGCCTGTGACACATTATGCCACACACCGTAATGCCTGTGACAAATTATGACAGGAATCGCAATGCCCGTTATACATTATGCTACACACTGCAATGCTCCTGATACATTATAGCACATACAATGTCTGTGACACATTATGACACACACCGCAATGTCCGTGATACATTATGCCACACACTGCAATGCCCGATACATTATAGCACATACAATGCCTGTGACACATTATGCCACACACTGCAATGACCTTGAGACATTATACCACAATGCCCATTATATAGTATACCATACACCGTAATGCCTGTGACACATACCGCAATGCCCTGCCCGTTATACCCTATGCCACACACCGCAATGCCCGTTATGTATTATGCCACACTGCAATGACCCTGAGACATTATACCACATACCACAATGCCCGTGATATAGTATACCACACACCGTAATGCCTGACACATTATGACACACACCGCAATGTCCGTGATACATTATGCCACACACCGTAATGCCCATTACACATTAAGTCCTACAGTAAGGCTTCTAATTACTTTTCAATTACCTGCTCGTTGTCAGGGGTTTCATGCACTGGGTGTCATGCTCGTTGCCAGGGGTTTCATGCTCTTGGTTCCATGCACGGTGCCAGGGGTTTTCATGCTCAGGGTGTCATGCTCGTTGCCAGGGGTTTCATGCACTGGGTGTCATGCTCGTTGCCAGGTGTTTCATGCACTGGGTGTCATGCTCGTTGCCAGGTGTTTCATGCACTGGGTGTCATGCTCGTTGCTAGGAGGTAGTCCTTGTTGCTAGGGCTGTGCTCCCAGTGCCACATATGTCCCCAGTGCCAGATATTCCCCCACGGTGCCAGGTACTCGCATGCCCCAGTGCCAAATATAGCCCCCCCCCATGTGCCAGGTACACATATACCCCCCCAGTGCCACATATGCCCCCAGCGCCACATATTCCCCCCCAGTGCCACATATGCCCCCAGTGCCAGATATTCCCCCCAGTGCCAGATATTCCCCCCAGTGCCATATATGCCCCCCCGTGCCATATATGCCCCCCCGTGCCATATATGCCCCCCCGTGCCATATATGCCCCCCCGTGCCATATATGCCCCCCCGTGCCATATATGCCCCCAGTGCCAGATATTCCCCCCCGTGCCATATATGCCCCAAGTGCCATATATTCCCCCCCAGTGCCAGATATTCCCCCCCGTGCCAGATATTCCCCCCCGTGCCAGTGCCAGATATGCCCCCCCAGTGCCGGATATTCCCCCCCAGTGCCAGATATTCCCCCCCAGTGCCAGATATTCCCCCCCCTAGTGCCAGATATTCCCCCCCAGTGCCAGATATTCCCCCCCCCAGTGCCAGATATTCCCCCCCCAGTGCCACATATGCCCCCAGTGCCAGATGTTCCCCCCAGTGCCATATATTCCCCCCAGTGCCAGATATTCCCCCCCAGTGCCAGATATTCCCCCCCAGTGCCAGATATTCCCCCCCAGTGCCAGATATATGCCCCCAAGTGCCATATATGCCCCAGTGCCAGATATTCCCCCCAGTGCCATATATGTCCCCAGTGCCAGATATTTCTACCCCCCCCCCCCCCCCCTGCTCCTCCGCTCCCCCGCTTTTTGGAGGGACACGGAGGGCACAGCTCGCCTCTCCTGTGTCCCTCCTGCTGCATCATCTCCGGCGGCCGCGGGTCTAATAGGGGGAAGTGCCGGTTCGTGAGCCAATTAGAGCTCACGGACGGCACTTCCTCCTATTAGACCCGCGGCCGCCGGAGATGATGCAGGAGGGACACAGGGAGGCGCGCGCTGTGCCCTCCGTGTCCCTCCAACAAGCGGCGGAGGGAAGGAGAAAGCAGACTGACATGCGGACGCTCGTCCGCATGTCAGTCTGCTGTAAATCAGTGGCGCCCCTCGCCCCCAAGCCACCGCGAGGGCTGCGGGGGCAGTAGTTACGCCACTGTATCTATCTATCTATCTATCTATCTATCTATCTATCTATCTATCTCCTTCATCCACTAGGGGGCCACTGGAGTGAGTAACAATGGGGATATAGCAGGCAGTAACTGGTAGCTGGCACATTCTATTTATAACCGTGTGACTAGCTCCTCCCCTACTATGTTCCCCCTCCAAGCCAGTCTTTAATTTGTGCCCAAGGGAGCTGGTTCAGTCTTGGGATTACTCCTAAAGATTTATTATTTTCTCTAACGTCCTAGTGGATGCTGGGGACTCCGTAAGGACCATGGGGAATAGACGGGCTCCGCAGGAGACTGGGCACTCTAAAGAAAGATTAGGTACTATCTGGTGTGCACTGGTTCCTCCCTCTATGCCCCTCCTCCAGACCTCAGTTAGAATCTGTGCCCGGCCAGAGCTGGGTGCTCCTAGTGGGCTCTCCTGAGCCTGCTAGTTAAAGAAAGTATTTGTTAGGTTTTTTATTTTCAGTGAGCTTCTGCTGGCAACAGACTCACTGCTACGAGGGACCGAGGGGAGAGAAGCAAACGTACCTGTTCACAGCTAGGTTGCGCTTCTTAGGCTACTGGACACCATTAGCTCCAGAGGGTTCGAACACAGGCAGCTGTCCTCGATCGTCCATTCCCGGAGCTGCGCCGCCGTCCCCCTCGCAGAGCCAGAAGAACAGAAGCATGAAGACGGCGAAATCGGCGGCTGAAGACTCCTGTCTTCATTTAAGGTAGCGCACAGCACCGCAGCTGTGCGCCATTGCTCCCACAGCACACCACACACTCCGGTCACTGTAGGGTGCAGGGCGCTGGGGGGGGGTTGTGCCCTGGGCAGCAATTGAAGTACCTTTTGGCATAAACTACATATATACAGTCAGGCACTGTATATATGTAAAATCTCCCGCCATTTTTTCTCACACAGAAGCGGGACAGAAGCCTGCCGATGAGGGGGCGGGGCCTTCTTCCTCAGCACACCAGCGCCATCTTCTCTTCACAGCTCCGCTGGAAGGACGCTCCCCAGGCTCTCCCCTGCAGTATCCTGATACAAGAAGGGTAAAAAGAGAGGGGGGGCACATAAATTTAGGCGCAAAAGTCATATAATCGGCAGCGATTGGGTAATCACTTTTTATAGTGTGTATCCCTGGGTTATATAGCGCTGTGGTGTGTGCTGGCATACTCTCTCTCTGTCTCCCCAAAAGCCTTTGTGGGGTCCTGTCCTCAGTCAGAGCATTCCCTGTGTGTGTGCTGTGTGTCGGTACGGCTGTGTCGACATGTTTGATGAGGAGGGTTACGTGGAGGCGGAGCAAGTGCAGATAAATGTGGTGTCGGGGCCGACACCTGATTGGGTGGATATGTGGAAGGTCTTAAATGATAATGTAAACTCAATACATAAAAGGTTTGATGATGTTGCAGCCGGGGGACAGCCGGGCTCTCAACCCGGGCCTGCCCAGGCAGCTCAGAGGCCGTCAGGGTCTCATAAATGCCCACTGTCTCAGATGGTTGACACGGATGCCGACACGGAGTCCGACTCCAGTGTCGACGATGATGAGGCACAATTGCAGCCTAAAATGACCAAGGCCATCCGCTATATGATTATTGCAAGGAAAGATGTTTTACACATTTCAGAGGTTAACCCTGTCCCTGACAAGAGGGTACATATGTTTGGGGAGAAAAAGCAGGCAGTGACTTTTCCCCCGTCACATGAATTAAATGAGTTATGCGAAGAAGCGTAGAGCTCCCCTGATAAGAAAATAGTGATTCACAAAAGATTACTGCTGGCGTACCCTTTCCCGCCAACGGATAGGTTACGTTGGGAATCCCCCCCCTAGGGTAGACAAGGCGCTGACACGCTTATCTAAGAAGGTGGCCCTGCTGTCTCAGGATACGGCCTCCCTAAAGGAGCCTGCGGATAGGAAGCAGGAAGCTATCCTGAAGTCTGTTTATACACACTCTGGTACTTTACTGAGACCAGCTATTGCTTCAGCCTGGATGTGTAGCGCTGTAGCAGCTTGGACAGATACTCTGTCAGAGGACATAGATGCCCTGGACAGGGACACGGTCTTGCTAACCCTGGGCCATATAAAAGACGCCGTCTTATGTATGCGGGATGCCCAGAGGGACATTTGCCTACTAGGTTCTAGAATTAATGCAATGTCCGTTTCTGCCAGGAAGGTCTTATGGACTCTGCAATGGACAGGGGATGCCGACTCTAAAAGACACATGGAGGTGTTGCCTTATAAGGGTGAGGAATTGTTTGGGGATGGTCTCTCGGACCTCGTATCCACAGCGACAGCTGGAAAGTCGACTTTCCTGCCTCAGGTTTCCTCACAGACCAAGAAAGCACCGTATTATCAAATGCAGTCCTTTCGTTCTCAGAAAAGCAAGAAGGTCAGAGGTGCTTCCTTTCTTGCCAGAGGCAGGGGGTGAGGAAAGAAGCTGCACCATGCAGCCAGTTCCCAGGAACAAAAGTCCTCCCCGGCTTCCACAAAGTCCACCGCATGACGCTGGGGCTCCACAGGCGGAGCCAGGAGCGGTGGGGGCGCGTCTCCGACATTTCAGCAACCAGTGGGTTCACTCACGGGTGGATCCTTGTGTTATACAAATTGTATCTCAGGGATACAAGCTGGAATTCGAGGTGACGCCCCCTCACCGGTACCTAAAATCGGCCTTGCCAGCTTCCCCCATGGAAAGGGAGGTGGTACTGGCGGCAATTCACAAGCTATTCCTTGCTTGTGAATTGCGTACTTGCATGTCCCCATTTATCCACCTCACCAGGAGTACCTCAGGTTTGTGGTACAGGACTGTCATTACCAATTCCAGACGTTGCCGTTTGGTCTGTCCCCGGCTCCGAGAGTATTTACCAAGGTAATGGCGGAAATGATGATACTCCTTCGGAAGAGAGGAGTTACAGTTATCCCGTACTTGGACGATCTCCTTATAAAGGCGAGGTCCAGGGAGCATTTGTTGATCAGCGTAGCACACTCTCAGGAAGTGTTGCAACAGCACGGCTGGATTCTGAATATTCCAAAGTCGCAGCTGATTCCTACGACGCGTCTGCCCTTCCTGGGCATGATTCTGGACACAGACCAGAAGAAGGTGTTTCTCCCGGAGGAGAAGCCTCAGGAGCTCGTGACTCTGGTCAGAGACCTTCTCAAACCAAAACAGGTGTCGGTGCATCACTGCACGCGAGTCCTGGGAAAGATGGTGGCCTCATTCCCTTCAGCAGGTTCCATGCAAGGATCTTTCAGTGGGATCTGTTGGACAAGTGGTCCGGATCGCATCTTCAGATGCATCGGCTGATCACACTTTCCCCAGAGTGCTCACCTTCTCGAGGGCCGCAGGTTCGGCATACAGGACTGGGTCCTGGTGACCACGGATTCAAGCCTCCGCGGATGGGGGGCAGTCACTCAGGAAAGAAACTTCCAAGGGCTGTGGTCAGGTCAGGAGACTTGTCTGCACATAAATATACTGGAACTAAGGGCCATATACAACACCCTGAGTCAAGCAGAGCCCCTGCTTCGAGACCAACCAGTGCTGATTCAGTCAGACAACATCACGGCGGTCGCCTATGTATACCGCCAGGGCGGCACAAGAAGCAGGGTGGCAATGGCGGAAGCCATAAAGAGTCTTCGTTGGGCGGAGAATCACATGCAAGCACTGTCAGCAGTGTTCATTCCGGGAGAAGACAACTGGGAAGCAGACTTCCTCAGCAGACACAACCTCCACCCGGGAGAGTGGGGACTTCATCAAGAAGTCTTCACACAGATAACAAATCGATCGGAACGGCTACAGGTGGACATGTAGGCGTCCTGCCTCAACAAAAAGCTAAAAAAAATATTGCTCCAGGTCAAGGGACCCTCAGGCGATAGCTGTGGACGCACTAGTGACACCGTGGGTGTTCCAGTCGGTTTATGTGTTTCCTCCTCTTCCTCTCATACACAAGGTACTGAGAATAGTAAGAAAATGAGGAGTGAGAACAATACTCATCGTTCCGGATTGGCCAAGAAGGACTTGGTACCCAGAACTACAAGAGATGATCATAGAGGACCCAAGGCCTCTGCCTCTCAGACAGGACCTGTTGCAACAGGGGCCCTGTCTGTTCCAAGACTTACCGCGGCTGCGTTTGACGGCATGGCGGTTGAACGCCGGATCCTAAAGGAAAAGGGCATTCCGGATGAAGTGATTCCTACGCTGATAGGAGCTAGGAAGGATGTGACAGCAAAGCATTATCACCGTATATGGCGAAAATATGTTGCTTGGTGTGAGGCCAGGAAGGCCCCTACAGAGGAATTCTAGCTTGGTCGATTTCTGCACTTCCTACAGTCAGGTGTGACTATGGGCCTAAAATTAGGGTCCATAAAGGTCCAGATTTCGGCCCTATCTATTTTCTTTAAAAAAAAAAACTGGCTTCACTGCCTGAGGTTCAGACGTTTGTAAAGGGAGTGCTGCATATTCCGCCCCCTTTTGTGCCACCAGTGGCACCTTGGGATCTTAACGTTGTGTTGGATTTCCTGAAATCCCACTGGTTTGAGCCACTTAAGACCGTGGAACTAAAGTATCTCACGTGGAAAGTGGTCATGCTGTTGGCCTTAGCCAACTAGGCGTGTGTCAGAATTGGCGGCTTTGTCATGTAAAAGCCCCTATCTGATTTTCCATATGGACAGGGCAGAATTGCGGACTCGTCCCCAATTTCTCCCAAAGGTGGTATCATCGTTTCATTTGAACCAACCTATTGTGGTGCCTGCGGCTACTCGGGACTTGGAGGACTCCAAGTTGCTGGACGTAGTCCGGGCTTTGAAAATATATGTTTCCAGAACGGCTGGAGTCAGGAAGACTGACTCGCTGTTTATTCTGTATGCACCCAATAAGCTGGGTGCTCCGGCTTCAAAGCAAACTATTGCTCGCTGGATCTGTAACACGATTCAGTTGGCTCATTCTGCGGCTGAATTGCCGCATCCTAAATCAGTGAAAGCCCATTCCACAAGGAAGGTGGGCTCTTCTTGGGCGGCTGCCCGAGGGGTCTCGGCTTTACAGCTTTGCCGAGCAGCTACTTGGTCAGGATCAAACACATTTGCAAAATTCTATAAGTTTGATACCCTGGCTGAGGAGGACCGTGTGTTTGCCCATTCGGTGCTGCAGAGTCATCCGCACTCTCCCGCCCGTTTGGGAGCTTTGGTATAATCCCCATGGTCCTTACGGAGTCCCCAGCATCCACTAGGACGTTAGAGAAAATAAGATTTTACTTACCGGTAAATCTATTTCTCGTAGTCCGTAGTGGATGCTGGGCGCCCGTCCCTAGTGCGGACTTTCTGCAATACGTGTATATAGTTATTGCTTAATAAGGGTTATTGTTATGAGCCATCCGTTGAGTGAGGCTCAGTTGTTGTTCATACTGTTAACTGGGTAAGGTTATCACAAGTTGTACGGTGTGATTGGCGTGGCTGGTATGAGTCTTACCCTGGATTCCAAAAATCCTTTCCTTGTAATGTCAGCTCTTCCGGGCACAGTTTCCCTAACTGAGGTCTGGAAAGGTTATGAGAAGTTCCCTCAGGACAGTCAGAGAATTCCCTGTTATGTGAGGATGGTGAGGCTGTGCCATCTGCTCATCCCTCATCACAGCTGCAGAACGCTCCTGTTTGGACAGCTCAGCTTACGCAAGTGATGTCGCTATTAACCAGAGACTCCGTCCGTAATTTCTCCTCCCCAGGTTTCAAGAGCTCTGCTGATGAGATGCCTCTATTGGAGGAGGCGATAGATGTCCAGGTTACGGATGACGATCGGGTTTATGAGGAATCTGAACCTGTGTCTCAGGGTCTCGAGGTGCTTATTGTAGCGGTTCATCTGGTGCTGTAGGTGAAGAGTCGGAAGTTCAGACCTACTTGCAGGGAGTTCTCTGAATGCAACCTCCCTTTCGTTCTCCAACGACACCATGGGACTTCAACCTGGTCCTCACTTCAGCCTCCGTTATTTGAGCCTCTGGAGTCGGTGGAGATGAAATATCTCACCTGGACGGTGGTCTTTCTCCTGGCTCTGGCTTCGGCCAGACGGGTGTCGGAGCTTGGGACTCTCTTTCTCTCTCTCTCTTGTCGCCTTCCTTACCTATTATTCCATGAGGTTTTGGCTGAGCTTCATACTCCAATGTCGTTTCTCCCGCAGGTGGTGTCCGCTTTTCACATAAATCAGCCACTTGTGGTTCCGGCCCTCTCGGCGGATTCACCGAATTCGAGATCTTTGGATGATGTAGCGCTCCGAATCTATGTGGACAGGACTTCGGCTATTCGGAGGTCTGATTTCTTATTTGTTCTGTACGATGCTTCCGTCCTGGATGGCCGGTTTCCAAGCAGACTTTGGCCCGTTGGCTACGTCTGACCATCAGACCGGCTGCTCTGATGGTTTCTCGAGAGCCTCCGTCTTCCATTTCGGCGCACTCTATGCGCTCTGTGGGACCTTTGTGGGCTGCCTCCAGCTGGGTTTCCATGACTACTTTATGTTGCGCTGCCACTTGGTCGGGCCGACATACGTTTGTCATGTTTTACAGGTTTGACACTTTTTCGGCCTCTGCGTCACAGTTTGGCCGAGCAGTTTTGCAGGACTCTCAGCGCTCTCCCTCCCATCTTGGGCGCTCTGGGTCGTCCCCATTGTTACTCACTCCAGTGGATGAAGGAGAAATCAGGATTTTGGTATTTACCGATAAATCCCTTTTCTCCGATTCCACAGGAGCCACCCTGCGCTGTTTTCCTCCTACTTCACTTATCGGTTTGCATGTCACGGTGTGACTGCGCATTTTGTTCATATTACCCTTTCACTATGTTTCCAGGTTTCCTTGGTGTTATCCTGTTTTAAATGGCTTAGCGAACCTCCTCTACTTTACCGTTGGTCTTTTCCAGCTCTCCTCGGGCACAGTTTTAACTAGACTGGCTTGGAGGGAGGACATAGTTGGGGAGGAGCTAGTCATATGGTTATAAATTTAAAGTGCCAGCTCCTAGCTACTGCCTACTATATCCCCATTGTTACTGCACTCCAGTGGCCCATGTGGAATTTGAGAAAGGGATTTATCGGTAAGTACCGAAATCCTGATATCTGTATTTATTAAAGCTCAATGGAATTTGCTGCGCTATATAAGAAACTGTTAATAAATAAATACATATATATTTATTTATACACACCACAGTCTGTCTCTCTCTCGCCTTCCTCCCAAACACCCCACAGTCTGTCTCTCCCCAATGACTCCATGCTGCATTCCCAGCTCCTCCATACCTCACCAAGCCACTCTTACCCCAGGGAGAGACTCACCTGTGCTGCACTCCCCAGTATCCAGACCCGAACACCACGCTGCAGAACCCACCAGAAGAGGCCGGCGCAGGGCATGGGAATCGTGTCCAGCAGAGCTGTTGCCATGTCCCGTAACTGCCTGCAACAGAGCTGGACCTGGAAGAGCAGGCACACACTCGTGCCGCACAGTCACTGTGTGTAAGAGGCTCCTGTCACTCTGAGGCCACACCACTATTCATGAGGCCACACACCCTAATTTCGACTGCACACTCTGAGGCCACACCCCTATACATGAGGCCATGCCCCCTATTCATGAGGTCACACCCCCTAATTGCGACTGCACGCCTCTGTCCCTCCTCCCAATTTACTAATTTGGGAGTAGTCATGGGCAAAGAGATACATTGCAGTGAGTTGAGACTAGGGATGTGCACTTGAAATTTTTCGGGTTTTGTGTTTTGGTTTTGGGTTCGGTTCCGCGGCCGTGTTTTGGGTTCGAACGCGTTTTGGCAAAACCTCACCGAATTTTTTTTGTCGGATTCGGGTGTGTTTTGGATTCGGGTGTTTTTTTCAAAAAACCCTAAAAAACAGCTTAAATCATTGAATTTGGGGGTCATTTTGATCCCATAGTATTATTAACCTCAATAACCATAATTTCCACTCATTTTCAGTCTATTCTGAACACCTCACACCTCACAATATTATATTTAGTCCTAAAATTTGCACCGAGGTCGCTGGATGACTAAGCTCAGCGACCCAAGTGGCCGACACAAACACCTGGCCCATCTAGGAGTGGCACTGCAGTGTCACGCAGGATGGCCCTTCCAAAAAACACTCCCCAAACAGTACATGACGCAAAGAAAAAAAGAGGCGCAATGAGGTAGCTGTGTGAGTAAGCTAAGCGACCCTAGTGGCCGACACAAACACCTGGCCCATCTAGGAGTGGCACTGCAGTGTCACGCAGGCTGGCCCTTCCAAAAAACTACTCCCCAAACAGCACATGACGCAAAGAAAAAAAGAGGCGCAATGAGGTAGCTGTGTGACTAAGATAAGCGACCCAAGTGGCTGACACAAACACCTGGCCCATCTAGGAGTGGCACTGCAGTGTCACGCAGGCTGGCCCTTCAAAAAACTACTCCCCAAACGGCACATGACGCAAAGAAAAAAAGAGGCGCAATGAGGTAGCTGTGTGAGTAAGCTAAGCGACCCTAGTGGCCGACACAAACACCTGGCCCATCTAGGAGTGTCACTGCAGTGTCACGCAGGATGGCCCTTCAAAAAACTACTCCCCAAACAGCACATGACGCAAAGAAAAAAAGAGGCGCAATGAGGTAGCTGTGTGAGTAAGCTAAGCGACCCTAGTGGCCGACACAAACACCTGGCCCATCTAGGAGTGGCACTGCAGTGTCACGCAGGATGGCCCTTCCAAAAAACACTCCCCAAACAGCACATGACGCAAAGAGAAAAAGAGGCGCAATGAGGTAGCTGTGTGACTAAGATAAGCAGATAAGCGACCCAAGTGGCCGACACAAACACCTGGCCCAGCTAGGAGTGGCACTGCAGTGTCACGCAGGATGGCCCTTCAAAAAACTACTCCCCAAACAGCACATGACGCAAAGAAAAAAAGAGGCGCAATGAGGTAGCTGTGTGAGTAAGCTAAGCGACCCTATTGACCGACACAAACACCTGGCCCATCTAGGAGTGGCACTGCAGTGTCACGCAGGATGGCCCTTCAAAAATCTACTCCCCAAACAGCACATGACGCAAAGAAAAAAAGAGGCGCAATGAGGTAGCTGTGTGAGTAAGCTAAGTGACTCTAGTGGCCGACACAAACACCTGGCCCATCTAGGAGCGGCACTGCAGTGTCACACAGGATGGCCCTTCCAAAAAACACTCCCCAAACAGCACATGACGCAAAGAAAAAAAGAGGCGCAATGAGGTAACTGTGTGACTAAGATAAGCGACCCAAGTGACCGACACAAACACCTGGCACATCTAGGAGTGGCACTGCAGTGTCACGCAGGATGGCCCTTCCAAAAAACACTCCCCAAACAGCACATGACGCAAAGAAAAAAAGAGGCGCAATGAGGTAGCTGTGTGACTAAGATAAGCGACCCAAGTGGCCGACACAAACACCTGGCCCATCTAGGAGTGGCATTGCAGTGTCACGCAGGATGGCCCTTCCAAAAAACACTCCCCAAACAGCACATGATGCAAAGAAAAAAAGAGGCGCAATGAGGTAGCTGTGTGACTAAGATAAGCGACCCAAGTGGCCGACACAAACACCTGGCCCATCTAGGAGTGGCACTGCAGTGTCACGCAGGATGGCCCTTCCAAAAAACACTCCCCAAACAGCACATGACGCAAAGAAGAAAAAAAGAAAAAAGAGGTGCAAGATGGAATTGTCCTTGGGCCCTCCCACCCACCCTTATGTTGTATAAACAGGACATGCACACTTTAACCAACCCATCATTTCAGCGACAGGGTCTGCCACACGACTGTGACTGAAATGACTAGTTGGTTTGGGCCCCCACCAAAAAAGAAGCAATCAATCTCCCCTTGCACAAACTGGCTCTACAGAGGCAAGAAGTCCACCTCATCATCATCGTCCGATTCATCACCCCTTTCACTGTGTACATCCCCCTCCTCACAGATTATTAATTCGTCCCCACTGGAATCCACCATCTCAGATCCCCGTTTACTTTCTGGAGGCAATTGCTGCTGGTGAATGTCTCCAAGGAGTAATTGATTATAATTCATTTTAATGAGCATCATCTTCTCAACATTTTCTGGAAGTAGCCTCGTACGCCGATTGCTGACAAGGTGAGCGGCGGCACTAAACACTCTTTCGGAGTACACACTGGAGGGAGGGCAACTTAGGTAGAATAAAGCCAGTTTGTGCAAGGGCCTCCAAATTGCCTCTTTTCCCTGCCAGTATACGTACGGACTGTCTGACGTGCCTACTTGGATGCGGTCACTCATATAATCCTCCACCATTCTTTCAATGGTGACAGAATCATATGCAGTGACAGTAGACGACATGTCAGTAATCGTTGGCAGGTCCTTCAGTCCGGACCAGATGTCAGCATCAGACTGCCCTGCATCACCGCCAGCGGGTGGGCTCGGAATTCGTAGCCTTTTCCTCGCACCCCCAATTGCGGGAGAATGTGAAGGAGGAGATGTTGACAGGTCGCGTTCCGCTTGACTTGACAATTTTCTCACCAGCAGTTCTTTGAACCCCTGCAGACTTGTGTCTGCCGGAAAGAGAGATCCAACGTAGGTTTTAAATCTAGGATCGAGCACGGTGGCCAAAATGTAGTGCTCTGATTTCAACAGATTGACCACACGTGAATCCTGGTTAAGCGAATGAAGGGCTCCATCCACAAGTCCCACATGCCTAGCTGTTAGGGTCTCCTGCCCTGTGCTGCCACGTCGTCATGGCAACCGGGAGACAAGTGCTAGCGGAGTAACCTGAGCGCAGCTGATACTCCGGTTCGGGTCTTTTGCTGTGCAGTGGTTACAGGCTCTGTGCACGGCAGGGGATCCGGTGCTGGTTTTTGTGCTCACAGTCTGTGAGGTCTGAGTGGGGCGTGGACAGCACCTGCTTTATAAGGCCTCTTCTCAGGTTAAGCAGATGCTGCTGAATCTTTGTTGGTTAGTCAGTTCCTGAAAGTTAGCCAGTACTGTGTAGCTTTGTATTTGTTTGTTGCTTACTGCAAATAGGCCTGGGGATTTGGTATTACACTCTGCCAATCCAGACCTAGCAGTAAGACTGGAGTCAGTCGTTTAGCTTGCTGGGGTTCTGTTACTACTCTGTGAACTTAGCAAGTTTGCGGCTGTATTCTAAGACTTGCCTGTCTAATCCTGTCTCACTGTGCTAGGTGTCAGGTGTCAGGTGTCAGTTTAGTGGCAGTAAGCTGAACCGGTGCACTGCAAGTGAGAATTAGGATTGTGGAGACTCTCCTTGTGTCTATCATTCCATCTCTGACCAAGGAGTTTACTGCCACACCCGTTGGTAACCCTTTAGGGTTTTGCTGTTGCCCTTAGCAACAGCATTTCGGGTTCTCTACGTATTAAAACACAACATCTTGCTTTTCCCATCTGAGCATTACTAATACAAGGGAGACACCCAGTTCCTTAGCCTCTGGGCTTCTCTGTTCACTTTGTGTGTATTTTGTTACCCTATCACCTTCTGTGTACGTAATGTCATATTCCCCAGTCTGTCTGTGAGTCCATTTGTTTTGCATACCTATCCGTTCAGACACCAGTACATTCCTGCAGGCACTGGTGTGCATAACAGTTCAAACACCAGTACATTCCTGCAGGCACTGGAGTGCATAACAGTTCTGACATCAGTACTTTCCTGCAGGCACTGGTGTGCATAACATATTCAGCAGCCTAATACTCCTGTTGAAATTTTGTGGGAATATGGAGCATACCCCTCAAAATACGTTGCAACAGGTGGTCGATCAGGTGCAGGTCCTGACTCGACAATTTAATGATTTGTCCATTAAAATGCACACCTCCCAGGCTGCTGGCGGAGCTCCCGCAGCAGCAGCACCTGCAGGGGTTAAGGAGCCGAAAGTAAATATCCCGGATCGTTTTTCTGGAGATCGCTCGCAGTTCTTTTGTTTCAAGGAGAGCTGCAAGCTATACTTCCGGCTTAGGCCTCAGTCTTCTGGGTCGGAGATTCAGCGGGTGGGCATAGTGATTTCCTTGCTACAAGGAGACCCACAGGTCTGGGCATATGGGTTGCAGCCTGACTGTCCGTCGCTTAAAAGTGTTGATGCTTTTTTTATGGCACTGGGCATGTTGTATGATGACGCTGACAAGACGGCCTCAGCCGAGGCTCAGATTTCGATCCTTAAGCAAGGGCGAAGGCCAGTTGAGGTTTACTGTACGGAGTTTCGGAGGTTGGCCCATGATACCCAGTGGAATGACCCAGCCCTGAGACACCAGTACCGAAGAGGTCTTTCTAACCAGATAAAGGACCAACTGGTACAATATCCCTTACCTGATAGCTTGGATCAGCTCATGCAGTTATCCATCCGGGTGGATAGACGGCTGAGAGAGCGTAGGCTTGAAAGGGAGACTGAGATTTCCTTCTTTCCCAAGGGAACCTCAGACTCTGAGGAATTTTCCGAGGAGCCTATGCAGATTGGGGCTACCCGCCTCTCCTCGCGTGAGAAGACGCGGAGGAGACAGCAGGGGTTGTGTTTGTACTGTGGGAATAAAGGTCATGTGGTAGTATCATGCCCAGAAAAGCCGGAAAACTTCAGGGCCTGAGGGTGATGGGAAATATCCTGTCAGGCCAGAAGTCAGAATTTCCCAAGAAGACTTTTATCATTCCGGTGACCTTGAAGATCCTCGGTCAAACTGTCAAGACTGAGGCCTTTGTGGACAGTGGGGCCGATGGGGTTTTTATGGACCGCCAATTCGCCCTGAAACACTCTGTTCCCTTAGTACCCTTGGCATCGGAAATTGAGATTTGTGGGTTAAACGGGGAACCATTATCCCAAGGTAAAATTACCTCTTGCACTAGCCAGATTTCTTTGTTTATTGGAGCCACACACTCTGAAAAATTGTCCTTTTATGTGACTGTCTGTACTTTTGCCCCATTGGTGTTGGGGTTACCCTGGTTAAGGGCCCACAATCCTCAATTTGACTGGGTCTCTGGGGAGATTCTTAGTTGGGGTACTGATTGTTTCAGGAGTTGCTTGAGCCTTCCAGTCAGGCTCTCGCAGCTAAGTTTGCCAGGATTGCCAGGGTGTTATGCAGATTTTGCGGACGTGTTCTCCAAAAAAGTTGCAGAGGTACTACCTCCCCATCGCCCCTATGACTGTACCATTGATTTGTTGCCAAATGCTAAGCTTCCCAAGAGCAGGTTGTACTCCCTGTCACGTCCTGAGACTCAGGCTATGGCAGAGTACATTCAGGAGAACTTGGCTAAGGGATTTATCAGACCTTCACAGTCTCCAGTTGGGTCGGGGTTCTTCTTCGTGGGTAAAAAGGATGGTTCGTTGCGACCCTGCATCGACTTCAGGGAATTGAACCGTATCACGATTAAAAACTCATACCCACTGCCTCTCATTTCGGTCTTGTTTGACCAGCTTCGTACTGCCACCATTTTTTCTAAGATTGACCTACGCGGTGCGTACAATCTAATCCGAATAAGAGAGGGGGATGAATGAAAGACTGCCTTTAATACCCACTCAGGGCATTATGAATATTTGGTGATGCCTTTTGGGCTCTGTAATGCCCCGGCAGTCTTCCAGGATTTCATGAATGATGTGCTCAGGGAATATTTGGATAGATTCTTAGTTGTATACTTAGATGACATCCTAATCTTCTCCCATTCCCTGGAGGAACATCGGAAACATGTACGCTTAGTCCTCCAGAAACTCAGAGACCACCGGCTTGGGGCGAAGCTGGAGAAGTGCGAATTTGAAGTTCAGCAAATCGCATTTCTAGGATATATTATCTCCCCAGAAGGTTTCCAAATGGAGGGTTCCAAGGTACAGGCAGTCCTGGATTGGGTGCAGCCCACTAGTTTGAAGGCGCTTCAGCGTTTCCTGGGCTTTGCGAATTTTTATAGACGATTTATCGCTGGATTTTCGTCTATAGTGGCGCCCTTGGTGGCACTCACTAAGAAAGGGGCGGATGTTGCTCACTGGTCTTGTGAGGCTAAAGCGGCTTTTGCCCGTCTCAAAAGGGCATTTGTTTCGGCCAAGGTGCTGCGACACCCAGATCCAGAGCGTCCTTTTGTGGTGGAGGTGGATGCCTCTGAGATGGGTATTGGGGCAGTGCTTTCTCAGATGGGAGTGTCTGATAATCGCCTTCATCCCTGTGCTTACTTTTCCCGTAAATTTTCGCCTGCCGAGATGAATTATGACGTGGGTAACTGGGAATTGTTGGCTATTAAGGATGCACTCGAGGAGTGGAGACACTGGCTTGAGGGGGCTAAGTTTGTGGTCTCAATTCTCACCGACCATAAGAATCTGGCATATTTAGAGTCAGCGAAGCGTCTCAATGCCAGGCAGGCACGATGGGCTTTGTTTTTTGCTCGCTTTAATTTTTTGATAACATATCGCCCTGGGTCAAAAAACATCAAGGCTGATGCGCTCTCGCGGAGTTTTGCTCCAATCCAGGAGACCACCGAGGAGCCGTTGCCCATTGTGTCCCCATCATGTATTAAAGTGGGCATTACCCAGGACCTCTTATCATTAGTCCTTAAAGCACAGGAGCAGGCTCCTCCAGACCTTCCGGTAGGTCTTTTGTTTGTGCCTCCTAGGTTAAGACAGCGAGTGTTCCTGGAATTCCATGCCAAGAAGTCGGCAGGTCACCCGGGTATTGCCAGAACTCGGGAGTTGCTATCTAGGGCGGTGTGGTGGCCCTCGGTGGCTAAGGATGTGGATCAGTGGGTTCGGGCATGTGACATCTGTGCCCGAAATAAGACTCCTAGAGGGGTTCCTGTTGGCCCATTACATCCACTCTCTATCCCATCTAAGCCATGGACCCACATATCAATGGATTTTGTGGTGGACTTGCCCAAATCCTCGGGGATGACAGCCATCTGGGTTGTCGTTGACAGGTTTCGTTCCACTGGTTGGGCTGCCATCGGCCAGACGCCTGTCTGAATTATTTATGCTGCATGTTGTGCGTCTCCACGGGTTGCCACTTGATGTGGTCTCTGACCGCGGATCCCAGTTTGTGGCCAAATTCTGGAGGGCATTTTGTTCCGATCTCCAGATTTCTGTCAGCTTGTCGTCAGGCTACCATCCGCAGTCTAATGGGCAGACTGAAAGGGTGAACCAGTCCTTGGAGCAGTTCCTCAGGTGTTATGTCTCCAAGTGTCAGACTGACTGGGTTGCTCATCTGTCCATGGCGGAGTTTGCCTATAACGCATCATCCTAAGGCCAATTCTTTTGACCCCCTGGACTCCACGCCTGGTGGTTCCTCTGTGGTTTCGGTCCTTAGAGGTATTTGGCGGAAAGTAAAGAAAGCCCTTGTGTCTGTGTCATTAGTGACCAAAAGGGTTTTTGATAAGCGGAAAAGACCCTGCAGCTTCAAATTAGGAGACTTCGTCTGGTTGTCTACCAAGAATTTGAAGTTGAGACAGCCATCTCATAAGTTAGGCCCCCGGTTCATCGGCCCTTATAAGATCACCAGGGTTATCAATCCGGTGGCATTTCAGTTAGATCTGCCCCGTTCTTTGGGTATCAATAAAACATTTCATTGTTCCCTTTTAAAACGGGCGATTAGTAATCCTTCTTCCAGTGGAAGACCTTCCCCTCTTCTGATACGTGGCCAGAGGGAGTTTGTTGTTGAAAGGATTCTTGACTCCAAGGTGGTTCGGGGTCGTCTGTCATTTTTGGTGCGCTGGAAGGGGTATGGCCCGGAGGAGCGGTCGTGGGTGCGCAGTTGTGATCTTCATGCCCCCAGACTGATACGCTCTTTCTTCTCGCAGTTCCCCGATAAACCCGGTGGTAGGGGTTCTTTGACCCCTCGTCAGAGGGGGGGTACTGTTAGGGTCTCCTGCCCTGTGCTGCCACGTCGTCATGGCAACCGGGAGACAAGTGCTAGCGGAGTAACCTGAGCGCAGCTGATACTCCGGTTCGGGTCTTTTGCTGTGCAGTGGTTACAGGCTCTGTGCACGGCAGGGGATCCGGTGCTGGTTTTTGTGCTCACAGTCTGTGAGGTCTGAGTGGGGCGTGGACAGCACCTGCTTTATAAGGCCTCTTCTCAGGTTAAGCAGATGCTGCTGAATCTTTGTTGGTTAGTCAGTTCCTGAAAGTTAGCCAGTACTGTGTAGCTTTGTATTTGTTTGTTGCTTACTGCAAATAGGCCTGGGGATTTGGTATTACACTCTGCCAATCCAGACCTAGCAGTAAGACTGGAGTCAGTCGTTTAGCTTGCTGGGGTTCTGTTACTACTCTGTGAACTTAGCAAGTTTGCGGCTGTATTCTAAGACTTGCCTGTCTAATCCTGTCTCACTGTGCTAGGTGTCAGGTGTCAGTTTAGTGGCAGTAAGCTGAACCTGTGCACTGCAAGTGAGAATTAGGATTGTGGAGACTCTCCTTGTGTCTATCATTCCCTCTCTGACCAAGGAGTTTACTGCCACACCCGTTGGTAACCCTTTAGGGTTTTGCTGTTGCCCTTAGCAACAGCATTTCGGGTTCTCTATTAAAACACAACATCTTGCTTTTCCCATCTGAGCATTACTAATACAAGGGAGACACCCAGTTCCTTAGCCTCTGGGCTTCTCTGTTCACTTTGTGTGTATTTTGTTACCCTTTCACCTTCTGTGTACGTAATGTCATATTCCCCAGTCTGTCTGTGAGTCCATTTGTTTTGCATACCTATCCGTTCAGACACCAGTACATTCCTGCAGGCACTGGTGTGCATAACAGTTCAAACACCAGTACATTCCTGCAGGCACTGGAGTGCATAACAGTTCTGACACCAGTACTTTCCTGCAGGCACTGGTGTACATAACACTAGCGGAATCGCTGTGTTTTAGCTCCTCCTTCAATGCCTCCAGCTTCTTCTGCAAAAGCCTGATGAGGGGAATGACCTGACTCAGGCTGGCAGTGTCTGAACTGACTTCACGTGTGGCAAGTTCAAAGGGCAGCAGAACCTTGCACAACGTTGAAATCATTCTCCACTGCGCTTGAGACAGGTGCATTCCACCTCCTTTGCCTATATCGTAGGCAGATGTATAGGCTTGAATGGCCTTTTGCTGCTCCTCCATCCTCTGAAGCATATAGAGGGTTTAATTCCACCTCGTTACCACCTCTTGCTTCAGATGATGGCAGGGCAGGTTCAGGTTTTTTTGGTGGTGCTCCAGTCTTCTGTACGCGGTGCCTGCACGCCGAAAGTGGCCCGCAATTCTTCTGGCCACCGACAGCATCTCTTGCACGCCCCTGTCGTTTTTTAAATAATTCTGCACCACCAAATTCAAGGTATGTGCAAAACATGGGATGTGCTGGAATTTGCCCAGATGTAATGCACGCACAATATTGCTGGCGTTGTCCGATGCCACAAATCCACAGGAGAGTCCATTTGGGGTAAGCCATTCTGCGATGATCTTCCTCAGTTGCCGTAAGAGGTTTTCAGCTGTGTGCGTATTTTGGAAAGCGGTGATACAAAGCGTAGCCTGCCTAGGAACGAGCTGGCGTTTGAGAGATCCTGCTACTGGTGCCGCCGCTGCTGTTCTTGCAGCGGGAGGCAATACATCTACCCAGTGGGCTGTCACAGTCATGTAGTCCTGAGTCTGCCCTGCTCCACTTGTCCACATGTCCGTGGTTAAGTGGACATTGGGTACAACTGCATTTTTTAGGACACTGGTGAGTCTTTTTCTGACGTCCGTGTACATTCTCGGTATCGCCTGCCTAGAGAAGTGGAACCTAGATGGTATTTGGTAACGGGGGCACACTACCTCAAGAAATTGTCTAGTTCCCTGTGAACTAACGGCGGATACCGGACGCACGTCTAACACCAACATAGTTGTCAAGGCCTCAGTTATCCGCTTTGCAGCAGGATGACTGCTTTGATATTTCATCTTCCTCGCAAAGGACTGTTGGACAGTCAATTGCTTACTGGAAGTAGTACAAGTGGTCTTACGACTTCCCCTCTGGGATGACGATCGACTCCCTGCAGCAGCAACAACAGCAGCGCCAGCAGCAGTAGGCATTACACTCAAGGATGCATCGGAGGAATCCCAGGCAGGAGAGGACTCGTCAGAATTGCCAGCGACATGGCCTGCAGGACTATTGGCATTCCTGGGGAAGGAGGAAATTGACACTGAGGGAGTTGGTGGGGTGGTTTGTGTGAGCTTGGTTACAAGAGGAAGGGATTTACTGGTCAGTGGACTGCTTCCGCTGTCGCCCAAAGTTTTTGAACTTGTCACTGACTTATGATGAATGCGCTGCAGGTGACGTATAAGGGAGGATGTTCCGAGGTGGTTAACGTCCTTACCCCTACTTATTACAGCTTGACAAAGGCAACACACGGCTTGACACCTGTTGTCTGCATTTCTGTTGAAATACTTCCACACCGAAGAGCTGATTTTTTTGGTATGTTCACCAGGCATGTCAATGGCCATATTCCTCCCACGGACAACAGGTGTCTCCCCGGTTGCCTGACTTAAACAAACCACCTCACCATCAGAATCCTCCTTGTCAATTTCCTCCCCAGCGCCAGCAACACCCATATCCTCCTCATCCTGGTGTACTTCAACACTGACATCTTCAATCTGACTATCAGGAACTGGACTGTGGGTGCTCCTTCCAGCACTTGCAGGGGGCGTGCAAATGGTGGAAGGCGCATGCTCTTCACGTCCAGTGTTGGGAAGGTCAGGCATCGCAACCGACACAATTGAACTCTCCTTGTGGATTTGGGATTTCGAAGAACGCACAGTTCTTTGCTGTGCTTTTGCCAGCTTAAGTCTTTTCATTTTTCTAGCGAGAGGCTGAGTGCTTCCATCCTCATGTGTAGCTGAACCACTAGCCATGAACATAGGCCAGGGCCTCAGCCGTTCCTTGCCACTCCGTGTGGTAAATGGCATATTGGGAAGTTTACGCTTCTCCGACGACGATTTTATTTTAGATTTTTGAGTCCTTTTTTTTACTGATATTTGGTGTTTTGGATTTTACATGCTCTGTACTATGACATTGGGCATCGGCCTTGGCAGACGACGTTGATGGCATTTCATCGTCTCGGCCATGACTAGTGGCAGCAGCTTCAGCACGAGGTGGAAGTGGATCATGATCTTTCCCTATTTTTGGAACCTCAACATTTTTGTTCTCCATATTTTAATAGGCACAACTAAAAGGCACCTCAGGTAAACAATGGAGATGGATGGATACTAGTATACTTATGGATGACGAGCGACTGCCGACACAGAGGTAGCTACAGCCGTGGACTACCGTACTGCGTCTGCTGCTAGTATAGACTGGATGATAATGATATAAAAAATATATATATATCACTACTGCAGGACAGGTATATATTATATAATGACGGACCTGCTGGACACTGTCAGCACTGCAGACTCCTAAAGTAAGCTACTAGTATCAAGAAGATAGAAAAAAAAAAAAACCACCACAGGTAGGTATACAATTATGGATGGACGAGCGACTGCCAACACAGAGGTAGCTACAGCCGTGGACTACCGTACTGCGTCTGCTGCTAATATAGACTGCATGATAATGATATAAAAAATATATATATATCACTACTGCAGGACAGGTATATATTATATAATGACGGACCTGCTGGACACTGTCAGCACTGCAGACTCCTAAAGTAAGCTACTAGTATCAAGAAGATAGAAGAAAAAAAAACACCACAGGTAGGTATACAATTATGGATGGACGAGCGACTGCCGACACAGAGGTAGCTACAGCCGTGGACTACCGTACTGCGTCTGCTGCTAGTATAGACTGGATGATAATGATATAAAAAATATATATATATATCACTACTGCAGGACAGGTATATATTATATAATGACGGACCTGCTGGACACTGTCAGCACTGCAGACTCCTAAAGTAAGCTACTAGTATCAAGAAGATAGAAAAAAAAAAAAAACACCACAGGTAGGTATACAATTATGGATGGACGAGCGACTGCCGACACAGAGGTAGCTACAGCCGTGGACTACCGTACTGCGTCTGCTGCTAATATAGACTGGATGATAATGATATAAAAAATATATATATATCACTACTGCAGGACAGGTATATATTATATAATGACGGACCTGCTGGACACTGTCAGCACTGCAGACTCCTAAAGTAAGCTACTAGTATCAAGAAGATAGAAAAAAAAAAAACACCACAGGTAGGTATACAATTATGGATGGACGAGCGACTGCCGACACAGAGGTAGCTACAGCCGTGGACTACCGTACTGCGTCTGCTGCTAGTATAGACTGGATGATAATGATATAAAAAATATATATATATCACTACTGCAGGACAGGTATATATTATATAATGACGGACCTGCTGGACACTGTCAGCACTGCAGACTCCTAAAGTAAGCTACTAGTATCAAGAAGATAGAGAAAAAAAAAACACCACAGGTAGGTATACAATTATGGATGGACGAGCGACTGCCGACACAGAGGTAGCTACAGCCGTGGACTACCGTACTGCGTCTGCTGCTAATATAGACTGGATGATAATGATATAAAAAATATATATATATCACTACTGCAGGACAGGTATATATTATATAATGATGGACCTGCTGGACACTGTCAGCACTGCAGACTCCTAAAGTAGGCTACTAGTATCAAGAAGATAGAAAGAAAAAAAAAAACCACAGGTAGGTATACAATTATGGATGGACGAGCGACTGCCGACACAGAGGTAGCTACAGCCGTGGACTACCGTACTGCGTCTGCTGCTAATATAGACTGGATGATAATGATATAAAAAATATATATATATCACTACTGCAGGACAGGTATATATTATATAATGACGGACCTGCTGGACACTGTCAGCAGAATGCGTTTATAGAATAAAAACACCACACGACGAGTGTTTAACTTTTTCAGGCAGACAATCACAATATACTGGTGGTCAGCAGACAATCACAATATACTGGTGGTCAGTGGTCACTGGTCAGTCACACTGGCAGTGGCACTCTGGCAGCAAAAGTTTGCACTGTTAAATATGTACTCCTGCTATAACTGCTCCCCAGTCTCCCCCACAATTAAGCTGTGTGAGCAGTGAGCACTCAGCACAGTCAGATATACATAGATGATGCAGCACACTGAGGCTGAGCACAGATATGGTATGTGACTGTGTATCGTTTTTTTTCAGGCAGAGAACGGATTATATTAAATAATAAATAAAACTGCACTGGTGGTCAGTCACTAGTATAACTATCAGCAAAACTCTGCACTCTCTGAGTACTCCTAATGCTCCAGTAAATCAAGTGTCTCACTCTCACTCTGACTCTCTATCTTTTCTAAACGGAGAGGACGCCAGCCACGTCCTCTCCCTATCAATATCAATGCACGTGTGAAAATGGCGGCGACGCGCGGCTCCTTATATAGAATCCGAGTCTCGCGATAGAATCCGAGCCTCGCGAGAATCCGACAGCGGGATGATGACGTTCGGGCGCGCTCGGGTTAACCGAGCAAGGCGGGAAGATCCGAGTCGCTCGGACCCGTGTAAAAAAAGCTGAAGTTCGGGCGGGTTCGGATTCCGAGGAACCGAACCCGCTCATCACTAGTTGAGACACATGACTCAGCTCAGTGTAGTGTCTGGAGACAGTGTCTCAGTACATGGGTGGTCATTCCGAGTTGATTGCTCGCTAGCAGTTTGTAGCAGCCGTGCAAACGCTATGCCGCCGCCCACTGGGAGTGTATTTTAGCTTAGCAGGAGTGCGAACGAAAGGATCGCAGAGCGGCTACAAAGTTTTTTTTTGTGCAGTTTCAGAGTAGCTCAAAACCTACTCAGCGCTTGCGATGACTTCAGACTGTTCAGTTCCTGTTTTGACGTCGCAAACCCGCCCAGCCACGCCTGCGTTTTTTATGGCACGCCTGCGTTTTTCCAAACATTCCCTGAAAACGGTCAGTTGCCACCCAGAAACGCCCCCTTCCTGTCAATCACTCTGCGGCCACCAGTGCGACTGAAATGCTTCGCTAGATCCTGTGCAAAAATACATAGTTCGTTGTGCTCGTATGACGCGCGTGCGCATTGCGGCACAGAAAATAAGATTTTACTCACCGGTAAATCTATTTCTCGTAGTCCGTAGTGGATGCTGGGAACTCCGTAAGGACCATGGGGAATAGCGGCTCCGCAGGAGACTGGGCACAAAAGTAAAGCTTTAGGACTACCTGGTGTGCACTGGCTCCTCCCCCTATGACCCTCCTCCAAGCCTCAGTTAGGATACTGTGCCCGAACGAGCGTACACAATAAGGAAGAATTTATGAATCCCGGGTAAGACTCATACCAGCCACACCAATCACACCGTACAACTTGTGATCTGAACCCAGTTAACAGTATGATAACAGAGGAGCCTCTCGAAAAGATGGCTCACTACAACAATAACCCGATTATTTTACAATAACTATATACAAGTATTGCAGACAATCCGCACTTGGGATGGGCGCCCAGCATCCACTACGGACTACGAGAAATAGATTTACCGGTGAGTAAAATCTTATTTTCTCTGACGTCCTAGTGGATGCTGGGAACTCCGTAAGGACCATGGGGATTATACCAAAGCTCCCAAACGGGCGGGAGAGTGCGGATGACTCTGCAGCACCGAATGAGAGAACTCTAGGTCCTCCTCAGCCAGGGTATCAAATTTGTAGAATTTTGCAAACGTATTTGCTCCTGACCAAGTAGCTGCTCGGCAAAGTTGTAAAGCCGAGACCCCTCAGGCAGCCGCCCAAGATGAGCCCACCTTCCTTGTGGAGTGGGCATTTACAGATTCTTGGCTGTGGCAGGCCTGCCACAGAATGTGCAAGCTGAATTGTACTACAAATCCAACGAGCAATAGTCTGCTTAGAAGCAGGAGCACCCAGCTTGTTGGGTGCATACAGGATAAACAGCGAGTCAGATTTTCTGACTCCAGCCGTCCTGGAAACATATATTTTCAGGGCCCTGACTACGTCCAACAACTTGGAGTCCTCCAAGTCCCTAGTAGCCGCAGGCACCACAATAGGTTGGTTCAGGTGAAACGCTGAAACCACCTTAGGGAGAAACTGAGGACGACTCCTCAATTTCGCCCTGTCCGAATGGAAAATCAGATAAGGGCTTTTACAGGATAAAGCCGCCAATTCTGACACGCGCCTGGCCGAGGCCAAGGCCAACAGCATGACCACTTTCCATGTGAGATATTTTAACTCCACAGATTTAAGTGGTTCAAACCAATGTGACTTTAGGAACCCCAAAACTACATTGAGATCCCAAGGTGCCACTGGAGGCACAAAAGGAGGCTGTATATGCAGTACCCCTTTTACAAACGTCTGAACTTCAGGGACTGAAGCTAGTTCTTTCTGGAAGAAAATTGACAGGGCCGAAATTTGAACCTTAATGGACCCCAATTTCAGGCCCATAGACACTCCTGTTTGCAGGAATGTAGGAATCGACCCAGTTGAAATTCCTCAGTCGGGGCCTTACTGGCCTCGCACCACGCAACATATTTTCGCCAATGCGGTGATAATGTTTTGCGGTTACATCCTTCCTGGCTTTGATCAGGGTAGGAATGCCTTTTTCCTTCAGGATCCGGCGTTCAACCGCCATGCCGTCAAACGCAGCCGCGGTAAGTCTTGGAACAGACAGGGTCCTTGCTGGAGCAGGTCCCTTCTTAGAGGTAGAGGCCACGGATCCTCCGTGAGTATCTCTTGAAGTTCCGGGTACCAAGTCCTTTTTGGCCAATCCGGAGCCACGAATATAGTGCTTACTCCTCTCCGTCTTATAATTCTCAGTACCTTGGGTATGAGAGGCAGAGGAGGGAACACATACACTGACTGGTACACCCACGGTGTTACCAGAGCGTCTACAGCTATTGCCTGAGGGTCCCTTGACCTGGCGCAATACCTGTCGAGTTTTTTGTTGAGGCGGGACGCCATCATGTCCACCTTTGGTTTTTCCCAACGGTTTATAATCATGTGGAAGACTTCTGGGTGAAGTCCCCACTCTCCCGGGTGGAGGTCGTGCCTGCTGAGGAAGTCTGCTTCCCAGTTGTCCACTCCCGGAATGAATATTGCTGACAGTGCTATCACATGATTTTCCGCCCAGCGAAGAATCCTTGCAGCTTCTGCCATTGCTCTCCTGCTTCTTGTGCCGCCCTGTCTGTTTACGTGGGCGACTGCCGTGATGTTGTCCGACTGGATCAACACCGGCTGACCTTAAAGCAGAGGTCTTGCTAAGCTTAGAGCATTGTAAATGGCCCTTAGCTCCAGGATATTTATGTGAAGTAATGTCTCCAGGCTTGACCATAAGCCCTGGAAATTCCTTCCCTGTGTGACTGCTCCCCAGCCTCGCAGGCTGGCATCCGTGGTCACCAGGACCCAGTCCTGAATGCCGAATCTGCGGCCCTCTAGAAGATGAGCACTCTGCAACCACCACAGGAGAGACACCCTTGTCCTTGGTGACAGGGTTATCCGCTGATGCATCTGAAGATGCGACCCGGACCATTTGTCCAGCAGGTCCCACTGGAAAGTTCTTGCGTGGAATCTGCCGAATGGGATTGCTTCGTAGGAAGCCACCATTTTTCCCAGAACCCTTGTGCATTGATGCACTGAGACTTGGCTCGGTTTTAGGAGGTTCCTGACTAGCTCGGATAACTCCCTGGCTTTCTCCTCCGGGAGAAACACCTTTTTCTGGACTGTGTCCAGGATCATCCCTAGGAACAGAAGACGAGTCGTCGGAATCAGCTGCGATTTTGGAATATTGAAAATCCAACCGTACTGCCGCAACACTACCTGAGATAGTGCTACACCGACCTCCAACTGTTCCCTGGATCTTACCCTTATCAGGAGATCGTCCAAGTAAGGGATAACTAAAACTCCCTTCCTTCGAAGGAGTATCATCATTTCGGCCATTACCTTGGTAAAGACCCGGGGTGCCGTGGACCATCCAAAACGGCAGCGTCTGAAACTAATAGTGACAGTTCTGTACCACAAACCTGAGGTACCCTTGGTTGAGAAGGGTAAATTGGGACATGAAGGTAAGCATCCTTGATGTCCAGAGACACCATGTAGTCCCCTTCTTCCAGGTTCGCAATCACTGCTCTGAGTGACTCCATCTTGAATTTGAACCTCTGTATGTAAGTGTTCAAAGATTTTAGATTTAAAATCGGTCTCACCAAGCCGTCCGGCTTCGGTACCACAACAGTGTGGAATAATACCCCTTTCCCTGTTGCAGGAGGGGTACCTTGATTATCACCTGCTGGGAATACAGCTTGTGAATGGCTTCCAAAACTGCCTCCCTGTCGGAGGGAGACATCGGTAAAGCCGACTTTAGGAAACGGCGAGGGGGAGACGTCTCGAATTCCAATTTGTACCCCTGAGATACCACCTGAAGGATCCAGGGTTCTACTTGCGAGTGAGCCCACTGCGCGCTGAAATTCTTGAGACGGGCCCCCACCGTGCCTGAGTCCGCTTGTAAAGCCCCAGCGTCATGCTGAGGGCTTGGCAGAGGCAGGAGAGGGCTTCTGTTCCTGGGAACTGGCTGATTCCTGCAGCCTTTTTCCTCTCCCTCTGTCACGGGGCAGAAATGAGGAACCTTTTGCCCGCTTGCCCTTATGGGAACGAAAGGACTGCGCCTGATAATACGGCGTCTTCTTATGTTGAGAGGCGACCTGGGGTAAAAACGTGGATTTCCCAGCTGTTGCCGTGGCCACCAGGTCTGAAAGACCGACCCCAAATAACTCCTCCCCTTTATAAGGCAATACTTCCATATGCCGTTTGGAATCCGCATCACCTGACCACTGTCGTGTCCATAACCCTCTTCTGGCAGAAATGGACAGCGCACTTACTCTTGATGCCAGTCGGCAAATATCCCGCTGTGCATCACGCATATATAAAAATGCATCTTTTAAATGCTCTATAGGCAATAATATACTGTCCCTATCTAGGGTATCAATATTTTCAGTCAGGGAATCCGACCACGCCAACCCAGCACTGCACATCCAGGCTGAGGCGATTGCTGGTCGCAGTATAACACCAGTATGTGTGTAAATACATTTTAGGATACCCTCCTGCTTTCTATCAGCAGGATCCTTAAGGGCGGCCATCTCAGGAGAGGGTAGAGCCCTTGTTTTGACAAGCGTGTGAGCGCTTTATCCACCCTAGGGGGTGTTTCCCAACGCACCCTAACCTCTGGCGGGAAAGGATATAATGCCAATAACTTTTTAGAAATTATCAGTTTTTATCGGGGGAAACCCACGCTTCATCACACACCTCATTTAATTTCTCAGATTCAGGAAAACTACAGGTAGTTTTTCCTCACCGAACATAATACCCCTTTTGGTGGTACTCGTATTATCAGAAATGTGTAAAACATTTTTCATTGCCTCAATCATGTAACGTGTGGCCCTACTGGAAGTCACATTTGTCTCTTCACCGTCGACACTGGAGTCAGTATCCGTGTCGGCGTCTGTATCTGCCATCTGAGGTAACGGGCGCTTTAGAGCCCCTGACGGCCTATGAGACGTCTGGACAGGCACAAGCTGAGTAGCCGGCTGTCTCATGTCAACCACTGCCTTTTGTAAAGAGCTGACACTGTCACGTAATTCCTTCCAACAGTTCATCCACTCAGGTGTCGACCCCCTAGGGGGTGACATCACTATTACAGGCAATTTTCTCCGCCTCCACATCATTTTCCTCCTCATACATGTCGACACAAACGTACCGACACACAGCACACACACAGGGAATGCTCTGATAGAGGACAGGACCCCACTAGCCCTTTGGGGAGACAGAGGGAGAGTTTGCCAGCACACACCAGAGCGCTATATATATATACAGGGATAACCTTATATAAGTGTTTTTCCCCTTATAGCTGCTGTATTGTTAATACTGCACCTAATTAGTGCCCCCCTCTCTTTTTTAACCCTTTCTGTAGTGTAGTGACTGCAGGGGAGAGCCAGGGAGCTTCCCTCCAACGGAGCTGTGAGAGAAAATGGCGCCAGTGTGCTGAGGAGATAGGCTCCGCCCCTTTTTCGCGGACTTTTCTCCTGCTTTTTTATGGATTCTGGCAGGGGTTAAAATTTATCCATATAGCCCTGGGGGATATATGTGATGTATTTTCGCCAGCCAAGGTGTTTTTATTGCTGCTCAGGGCGCCCCCCCCCTAGCGCCCTGCACCCTCAGTGACCGAAGTGTGAAGTGTGCTGAGGAGCAATGGCGCACAGCTGCAGTGCTGTGCGCTACCTTGGTGAAGACAGGATGTCTTCTGCCGCCGATTTTCCGGACCTCTTCTTGCTTCTGGCTCTGTAAGGGGGCCGGCGGCGCGGCTCTGGGACCGGACTCCATGGCTGGGCCTGTGTCCGATCCCTCTGGAGCTAATGGTGTCCAGTAGCCTAAGAAGCCCAATCCACTCTGCACGCAGGTGAGTTCGCTTCTTCTCCCCTTAGTCCCTCGATGCAGTGAGCCTGTTGCCAGCAGGTCTCACTGAAAATAACAAACCTAAAACTAAACTTTTCACTAAGCAGCTCAGGAGAGCCCCTAGTGTGCACCCTTCTCGTTCGGGCACAAAAATCTAACTGAGGCTTGGAGGAGGGTCATAGGGGGAGGAGCCAGTGCACACCAGGTAGTCCTAAAGCTTTACTTTTGTGCCCAGTCTCCTGCGGAGCCGCTATTCCCCATGGTCCTTACGGAGTTCCCAGCATCCACTAGGACGTCAGAGAAATGCAGATTTTTAGCCTGATCATTGCGCTGCGAACAAATGCAGCTAGCGATCAACTCGGAATGACCCCCATGGCTCTTTTGTAATGCATTGTAGACAATGCAGTGAGTGCAGAGACTGCTGGCAGTGCTGGGACTCGTGGAGGGAGTGACTCAGACAGTATCCGATCTTTAGGTCGACCACTGAAGGTCGACACATGCCTATGTCGACAGGTATGCAAGGTCGACATGGGCAAGGTCAACACACAAAAAGGTCAACACCGTTATTTGGGGAGTTTTAGGACCTTTTCATTCCTCCTCTATCCAAGTGGGCAGAAAGTTGGTTATAAACCTTGTGGTGAGTGTAGTGAGCCACCGTGCCTGAAGCATGGCGAGTTTCAACTGTCGGTGGTCCCAGATGAAAATTCGGATCAAGAAACCCCTCCAAAAAACAATAAAAAACCGTGTCGACCTAATGGCCATGTCGACTTTGTATACCTGTTGACCTAGTCATGTGTCAACCTTCAGTCAGTGTCAACCTACTCACCGTCGACCTTCAGTGGTCGATTTAGTGACCGTCAACCAAGACAATGATCCGCACCCGACTCAGTCATCTGGTAATGTGTCAGCTATCCAGATGCACTGAATGAATCATTAATGAATCTGTTCCATCTCCATTGATCAGCCCTACACACTGGCCGATTACACTGAAAGATATAAACGATCTTGTTCATTAATGAACAAGATATCGTTCATATCTTTCAGTGTGTATGCACCAATGATCACATGATCTCCCAGCGCCGCCCTTTCATACACTGTGAACGACCGGCTTCCGTTTACACAGCGCAGCTTACCCATACTTGCCTACCTGACCCTCTCCATGAGGGAGAAAATGCTCTGTTCCTGGACTTTCCTGGTAATGTATGATTGCCATCACCTGTGGTGAAACACCTTTCTTATCAATTAACTAGCTCACCACAGGTGATAGCAATCATACATTACCAGGAAAGTCCAGGAACAGAGCATTTTCTCCCTCATGGAGAGGGTCAGGTAGGCAAGTATGAGCTTACCCGGTTGAACCCGTGTTCAACTCTGCAAGCTACCCGAGTTGAAATACCCAGTCACTCGACCTGGATTATTCCAACTCGGCTTTTTTACACCGTGTAGCAACACGGGTTATGCGCGTTCATGTGCAATAACCCGTGTTATATACTGGTTGGTGTAAAAGGGGTATCAGTCTCACAGGAAGTCAGGCACAGCAGCAGCCCTGACACTGAGTAGCATCACACTGCTCCCTCCCAGTGGGTGTCACCCAGGAGTGCTGCCACCCAATCATTGTGACTGACTGAGAGAGGCAACTGGGGGCTGTCTCACCACACCAAACTGAGAGTGACTCCAATCATTCCAACTTCTTCTAAATGATTTGAGTCATTGTGTTCAGACTACAACTCAGTAGCCATCTCTGAGTCACTGTCTCACACAGTGCAGGAGTCGCTGGGTTTCCTAGAAGAATGGCCGGAGATAGGAGGCTTTCCATCTTCCTCCTCTTTATGCTGCAGTTCCTTCTTCTGCAGGGAGCCAAGATCCTGACAATATGCTTTATTGGTGAGTTTGTATGATATAAATATGTATTTTTGTGTAAAACACTGATTTAAAATCGGACAGTGTTTCGCTAACTCCACAGACATGTCCCGGGAATTCTGTACTGTAATGCAGCTGAGCCGCAATTCATGTGAATAAGACCAATGTCTGCGTTTATCAGAAAATGAATAGTGGCCAGGAAAGCTATCAGACTGCTGCAATAGAAGCTACTATGCTAAACTTAAGTTGTGTACACACGTGGGAAGGATTCAGATGTGACCATAGCAGCAAATTTGTTAGCAGTTGGGGGGGTGGCAGATATAAGATTTGCAGAGAGAGTTAGATTTGGGTGGGTTATTTTGTTTCTGTGCAGGGTAAATAATGGCTGCTTATTTTTACATTGCAATTTAGATTTCAGTTTGAACACACCCCACCCAAATCTAACTCTCTCTGCACATGTTACATCTGCCCCACCTGCAGTGCACATGGTTTTGACCAACTAATACCCCTTTCACACCGCACAAATAACCCGGTATCAACCCAGCATATGCCGGGTCGGCGGGCGGTGTGAAAGGGGCACAGCCGAAATTGCGGGTCGCCTGTCCCGGCAATTCAACCCGGGAAGAAAGCAGTGTTATACCCGGGTTGAATACCGGGTCAGTGGCTGCGTAAACGGGCTCCCGGGTCGATGCGTCCTGGGACCCGTTTACTACAGCAGGGAGAGGCGGCGCGGAGATGATCTCATCTCCCAGCGCCACCTCTGCCGCCGGCTCCGCCCCCCGCTGCTATGGCAACCCGCCCGGCATATTGCTGAATCGGGGAAGCCTGCAGCAGCTGCCAATGCCGGATCCCAACCGGGAAGGACCCGTTCCCAATTCCCGGGTGGGAATTGGCAGTGTGAAAGGGGTATAAGAAATTTGCTGCTGCGATCAACTCTGAATTAGGTCCACGGTGAGATCCTTGCTATGCCTGATTGTGACTATGCGATTTCCCTTGAACTCGCCCAGATAGCACAGATAGGACAGATTTTGACTAAGTGCCAATTATGAACGAGGCTGAAGTTAGCTTCTTATTCACTTCTTATTTTTCTTATTCAGGCTCTAGCTTCTTATTCACTTCTTATTTGAACTCCAGCTTCTTATTCAGATCATATAGTTTTGCAAGGGTTAATGAGTCTTGGGTCACTAATTTGACACCTGAAATCAACAGAGTAGGTTTCCTTACATATGACCCACTTGTATTTTGCCTGGCCCAACACTGTTTTGGGCATGAAATACACTGGCAAAGTAGGCACACACACCATATTTTACCATTTTGAATAAGTAGCTGTAGTTTTGCAAGGGTTAACTAGTCTTGGGCCACAAATTTGACCCCCAAAAACAACAGAGGGTGGTCACTTGCATGTGACCCACTTGTATTTTGCTTGGCCCAACGCTGTTTTGGGCGGAAAGGCATGTTTTGGGCTGGGCGGAAAGGCATGTAAACGCTCTGTCAGCGACATTCAGTTCGGGTGTAGTCAACTGGGAAACAGGCTTCCACAGCAGACACGATCTCCATTCAGGAGAGTGGGGTCTTCATCAAGAGGTCTTTGCAGAAGTGTCAAGTAGTTGGGGATTTCCTCAAATAGACATGTTGACGTTTCGCCTCAACAAGAAATCTTCAAAGATGTTGTTCCAGGTCGTGGGACCCTCAAGTAATAGAGGTGGATGCCCTGGTGACACCGTGGGTGTTTCAGTCGGTCTAGGTGTTCCCTCCACTTCCAATCATTCCAAGGTGATAAGGATCATAAGGGGAACAAGGGTTCAGGCGATACTCATTGTTCCAGACTGGCCAAGCAGGGCCTGGTATCCAGATCTTCAGGAGTTGCTCATAGAAGATCCCTGGCCTATTCCTCTTCGAGAGGTCCTGTTACAACAGGGGCCGTGCGTGTTTCCAGACTTACCGCGACTACGTTTGACGGCATGGCGGTTGACCGCAAAGTCATAGCCCGGAAGGGTGTTCCCAGTGAAGTCCTTCCCACACTTCTTTAGGCTTGAAAAGAAGTAACGGCAAAGCGTTGCCACCGTATTGGTGGAAATATGTGTCTTGGAGTGAATCCAAGAAAGCTCCTACTGAGGATTTTCAGCTGGGGCGGTTGCTCCATATTTTGCAAGCAAGGGTGGAGGTTGGCCTAAAGTTAGGCTCCATTGAAGTACAAATTTCGGCCTTATCAATTTTCTTTCTGAAGGAATTGTCCTCCCTTTCAGGAATACAGACCTTCTTGAAAGGTGTGTTGCACTTCGAATCTCCATTTGTGCCCCCTGTGGCACAGTGGGATTTTAATCTGGTATTGCAGTTCCTGCAATCTTATTGGTATGAGCCTTTACGTAAGGTTGAGTTAAAATTCCTTACTTGGAAAGTGGTCATGATGTTGGCCTTGGCATCCGCAAGGCGGGTATCTGAATTGGCGGTTTTGTTTCACAAAAGCCCCTATTTAATCTTCCATGCTGATAGAGCGGAGTTGAGAACTCGTCAGCAATTTCTGCCAAAAGTGGTTTCACGTAAACCAGCCTATTGTGGTGCCAGTGATTGCTGACACCTTGGCGGATTCGAAGTCTCTCGATGTGGTCAGAGCTTTAAAAATCTATGTCGCCGGAACGGCTTATATTAGGAAAACAGAGGCTCTGTTTGTCCTATGGGCTCCCAACATGATTGGGGCTCCTGCTTCCGAGCAGGCTATTGCGTGCTAGATCTGTAATACGGTTCAGCAGGCTCATTCTACGACAGGATTGCTGTTACCGAAATCGGTGAAGGCCCATTCTACCAGAAAGGTGGGCTGGGGGGTCTCGGTATTACATCTTGGCCAAGCTACTACTTGGCCGGGATCAAACACCTTTACGAAGTTTTACAAGTTTGATATCCTGGCTGATGAGGACCTCTTGTTTGGTCATTCGGTGCTGCAGAGTCGTCCGCACTCTCCCGTCCGTTCTAGAGCTTTGGTATAAACCCCATGGTTCTTGAAGCATCTCCAGCATCCTCTAGGATGTATGAGAAAATAGGATTTTAATACCTACCGGTAAATCCTTTTCTCTTAATCTGTAGAGGATGCTGGGCGCCCGTCCCAGTGCGTACTGTATCTGCAGTTATTGGATATGTTTACACACATGGTGTGTTGTGTTTCAGTCAGCCTGTGGCTGATGATGTTCATGCCATGGCAGGCGTTATGCTGTTATTGGTTGTGTTTACAAACACAGGTTGTGTTACGCTTTATGTCAGCATATTGCTGCATTTTCTTCATGCAGTCGGCTGGTGTTCTATTGAATGCCACGTCCTGCTGCATACTGAGGTGTGAGCTGGTTAGATGCTCACCGTGGTTTAACAATAAATTCTTTCCTCGAAATGTCCATCTCCCTGGGCACAGTTACTTAAACTGGAGTCTGGAGGAGGGGCATAGAGGGAGGAGCCAATTCACACCCAATCAAAGTCTTAAAGTGTGCCTATGTCTCCTGAGGATCCCGTCTATACCCCATGGTTCTTGAAGCATACCCAGCATACTCTACGGACTAAGAGAAAAGGATTTACCGATAGGTATTAAAATCCTATTTTTATTTATTTTTTTTTTTTTTTCTGCTACTGTTTACTCTCCCTTGTCAAGATCCTGAGATTTTGACCTAAAATTGCTGGGATTTCAGGATTAGTCAGTCCATGTACATTTTTTTTTTTTTTTTTTTTAACGTCGAGCAGCTCTGAGAACCTGCAGCAGATAGCTCAGATGCTGCCCGGCTCCCTTGGCCCCTGCCCACCTCTGATGTCATGCTGTGCAGCCCAATGCCAGCTGCGCCATTTACCCGCACCACGAGAGAGGAGGGTGAGCAGAGCCGGCCCTAACCAATATGATGCCCTAGGCAAGATTTTGGCTGGTGCCCCCTAGCACCGCCACTTGTTCTGCAGGAGATGCCTGGCATGAGTCATCTGGCAGCTCTGCTAACGTCTGGCGCCTTTTGTTTCTGAAAATGCATCTTATTTGCATTACTATGTGGCTAGGATGCACAAGCAGCTTCTACTGATTAAAATGATATGCAGCATGCCTATATTCTGTGTGCGAGTGCGGCTGTATCTGCATACGAAATGCTACATTACAGTGATTTCCAGGAATACAGTGCAATGTAGTATTTTGTATGTAGATACAGCCGCAGTCACACACAGAATATAGGCATGCCGCATATCATTTTAATCAGCAGAAGCTGCTGGTGCCCCTAAGCATACCAAATGCCCTAGGCATTTGCCTAGTTTGCCTATGCCTAAGGCCGGCTCTGAGGGTGAGTCACAGTGGGCTCGTGGGCTGGGCTGGGTAGATTGGAGGTTGGGGTGGGGGGGGGGGGGAGAGGGGGAAGACGCATGAAATAAGAAGAGCTTTTTTTCTGAGGAAAAAAGTGAAGACTTCAAGGGCAGCAGCAGTGTTACATGTCAGTGGACATTCACGGCTGCAGCTCCGGCTCTCCCCAGCGGTGCTGTACACTCCCGAGCCCTGGTTGCCGGGCAACTACAGCAGGAGGCTCCGGTTTTCTTCTTGTCAGACACACACGGCTGGGGCTCTCCGGGATCGCGTGGCCGCGCTTCATGAAGTGGTAAGTGGGTCCCGCTTGCGGGACCCGGTCTTTATCGCGATCCGGCACGGTCAGTGGGAGGCGGGCCGCACGCGCTGTCGGTGGACACTGTGGCAGTACAGGCGATCCCACTAGCTCACCAGGGCATGGTACAGGTCAGGTTTTCGCTATAAACAGTTTTATTAGAGCCTGCAGTACCCGGTGGTTTTGCCAGCAGGGGAATAGAGCTTGGACCTGAAGCCCCTTTCTTCAGCCCCAGGGCGCCATTTTCTGCAAATGTTCCCACCCTGGAGCTGCATATCTGTCTCTCCCTCACTCCCTGGCAGTGTCTGCGGCGCCATTATCCCTCAGCTCACTGTTCCTGAGAATGCTTGGGCAAATCCTCCTATGTAAAGCCGCCTGGTTGTCAGTGCTGTGACTTTACAAGACACTTAAGTATTCTACCTGCCTTTTTAGTCAGTGTTAGTTAAGAAAGAGTGCATTTAGTCAGGGTTTCCTAGTACAATTACCCTGTGATATACATCCAGTTCTTACTGTGTACTGTTATATCTATTGTTATATAGCTGTGTAAGCTAGTCCAGTGCAGTATTATTGTTAGTAATAACCTCTGCATTGTACAAACTGTGACTATTTGTGTGTGCATTTGATAGCTGAGTGGTGTCCATTTCGTGTCTCACTCAACCTGCTATCCCTATATTCTATAACCTGATGGGGCTTGGTGCGTCAGGTTTTATCTGATATAGGATTTTAACAAAGATATACTGTATTACGTATTTCTTACGTCCTAGAGGATGCTGGGGACTCCGTAAGGACCATGGGGTATAGACGGGCTCCACAGGAGACATGGGCATTATAAAGAACTTTAGATGGGTGTGCACTTGCTCCTCCCTCTATGCCCCTCCTCCAGACCTCAGTTAGATCCTGTGCCCAGAGGAGACTGGATGCACTGCAGGGGAGCTCTCCTGAGTTTCTCTGAAAAAATAATTTTGTTAGGTTTTTTATTTTCAGGGAGCACTGCTGGCAACAGGCTCCCTGCATCGTGGGACTGAGGAGAGAGAAGCAGACCCACTTAAACGATAGCCTCTGCTTCTTAGGCTACTGGACACCATTAGCTCCAGAGGGTCGGAACGCAGGTCTCACCCTCGCCGTTCGTCCCAGAGCCACGCCGCCGTCCTCCTCACAGAGCCGGAAGATAGAAGCCGGGTGAGTATAATAAGAAAGAAGACTTCAAAGGTGGCAGAAGACTTCTTCTGCGCGAGATTGCTCCCACACACAACACACACTGCAGGCACTGATGGGTGCAGGGCGCAGGGGGGGCGCCCTGGGCAGCAATAATAAACCTCTAAGACTGGCTAATATAGTTATATAGGCTGCGGAGGCAGTAGATTATACAATTCCCCGCCAGTATTGAAAATTTGAGCAAGACCGAAGCCCGCAGCTGAGGGGGCGGAGCTTGATTCCACAGCACTAACCAGCGCCATTTTCTCCACAGTACACTGCAGAAACTGGCTCCCCGTACTCTCCCCTGCTGAACACGGTGACAGAGGGCAAAAAAGAGGGGGGCACTTGTAAGGCGCAGTGAGTGTATATACATATAATTATATAAGAGCGCTGTTTATCTGGGAATTTTGTTTCCAGTGTCAGTTGGCGCTGGGTGTGTGCTGGCATACTCTCTCTCTCTCTGTTTCTCCAAAGGGCCTTATTGGGGAACTGTCTCCATATAAATATATCCGTGTGTGTGTGGGGGTGTCGGTACGCGTGTGTTGGCATGTCTGAAGAGGAAGGCTCATCTAAGGAGGAGGTGGAGGAGATAATTGTGGTGTCTCCATCGGCAACGCCGACACCTGATTGGTTGGGCATGTGGAATGTTTTAAATGCAAATGTGAATTTATTAGATAAGAGATTGGACAAAGCAGAGTCCAGGGATAATACAGGGAGTCAATCAATGGCTTTGACGGTGTCACAGGGCCCTTCAGGGTCTCAAAAACGTCCCCTATCCCAAATAGCAGACACTGATACAGACACGGATTCTGACTCCAGTGTCGACTACGATGATGCAAGGTTACACCCAAGGGTGGCCAAAAGTATTCATTATATGATTATTGCAATAAAAGATGTTTTGCATATCACAGATGACCCCGCTGTCCCTGACACGAGGGTACACATGTTTAAAGAAAAGAAACCTAAGGTAACGTTTCCCCCATCTCATGAGCTGAACGCGTTATTTGAAAAGGCTTGGGAAACTCCAGACAAAAACTGCAGATTCCTAAAAGGACAGGGTATGGTGGGAATGCTCGCCCAGGGTGGACAAGGCTTTAACACGCTTATCCAAGAAGGTGGCGCTACCGTCTCCAGACATGGCAGCCCTCAAGGATCCTGCTGATCGCAGACTGGAAACGACTTTAAAATCAATTTATACACATACGGGTGCTTTGCTCAGACCGGCAATAGCATCGGCTTGGGTTTGTAGCGCGGTAGCAGCTTGGACAGATACCTTGTCAGCTGATATTGATACCCTAGATAGGGATACCATTTTATAGACCTTAGGTCACATCAAAGACGCAGTCTTATATATGAGAGACGCTCAGAGAGACGTTGGACTACTAGGTTCGAGGGCCAACGCCATGGCGATCTCTGCTAGGCGAGCACTGTGGACCCGCCAATGGACGGGTGATGCCGACTCAAAGAGGCATATGGAAGTTTTGCCTTACAAGGGTGAGGTTTTATTTGGGGAAGGTCTCACGGACCTGGTTTCCACAGCTACCGCGGGTAAATCTACATTTTTGCCTTATGTTCCCCCACAGCAAAAGAAAACACCACAATATCAGATGCAGTCCTTTCGGTCGCATAAGCCCAGAGGAGGTCGGGGCTCTTCCTTCCTCGCCAGAGGTAAGGGTAGAGGGAAAAGAATGCCTGCTACGGCTAGTTCCCAGGAGCAGAAGTCCTCCCCGGCTTCTACTAAATCCACCACATGACGCTGGGGCTCCACTGAGGGGATCCGCGCCGGTGGGGGCACGTCTTCGACTCTTCAGCCACATCTGGGTTCAGTCGTACGTCGATCCTTGGGCGATGGAAATTGTATCCCAAGGATACAAGCTGGAATTCGAAGACCTGCCTCCTCGCCGATTCTTCAAATCAGTTTTACCAGCTTCTCCCCCAGAGAGGGAGATAGTTTTAGCTGCAATTCAAAAGCTGTGTCAACAGCAAGTGATTATCAAGGGTCCCCTAATACAACAGGGAAAAGGGTACTATTCAACCCTGTTTGTGGCCCTGAAACCGGATGGCTCGGTCAGACCCATTCTAAATTTAAAATCCCTAAACCTGTACTTAAAAAGGTTAAAGTTCAAGATGGAATCGCTCAGGGCAGTTATCTCCAGCCTGGAAGGGGGGGATGTTATGGTGTCACTAGACATAAAGGATGCATACCTACACGTCCCCATATATCTTCCTTATCGGGCATACCTGAGATTCGCTGTACAGGACTGTCATTACCCGTTTCAGACGTTGCCGTTTGGGCTTTCCACGGCCCCGAGGATTTTCACCGATGGTGGTGCTCCTGCGCAGGCAAGGAGTCACAATTATCCCGTACTTGGACGATCTACTGATAAAAGCGGGATCAAAGGAACAGTTGCAGAAAAGCATGTCGCTCTCCCTGAGAGTGCTGCAGCAGAATGGCTGGATTCTAAATCTACCAAAGTCACAGTTGGTTCCAACAACTCGGCTGGCTTTCTTAGGCATGATTCTTGATACAGCACAAAAGAGGGTTTTTCTCCCGATGGAAAAAGCCCAGGAACTCCAGAACATGGTCAGAGACCTGTTAAAACCAAAAAGAGTGTCAGTCCATCAATGCACTCGAGTACTGGGGAAAATGGTGGCGACCTACGAGGCCATGCCCTTTGGCAGGTTTCATGCGAGGACTTTTCAGTGGGTCCTTCTGGGCAAGTGGTCCGGGTCCCATCTTCAAATACATCAGAAAATAACCCTGTCCCCCAGGGCCAGGGTGTCTCTCCTGTGGTGGCTGCAGAGTGCTCACCTTCTAGAGGGTCGCAGGTTCGGCATTCAGGACTGGGTTCTGGTGACCACGGACGCGAGCCTCTGAGGGTGGGGAGCAGTCGCACAAGGAAGGAATTTTCAGGGACTATGGTCAAGCCAGGAGGCTTGTCTACACATCAACATACTGGAATTAAGGGCCATATACAACGGCCTACGACAAGCGGAGAATCTTCTTCGCGACCTACCGGTTCTGATTCAATCAGACAACGTCACAGCCGTGGCTCATGTAAACCGCCAAGGCGGGACAAAGAGCAGAGTGGCAATGGCGGAAGCCACCAGGATTCTGCGCTGGGCAGAAAATCACGTCAGCGCTCTGTCAGCGGTATTCATTCCGGGAGCGGACAACTGGGAAGCAGACTTCCTCAGCAGACACGATCTCCATCCAGGAGAGTGGGGACTTCATCAAGAAGTTTTTGCAGAGATAACAAGTCTTTGGGGACTTCCTCAAATAGACATGATGGCGTCACGCCTCAACAAGAAGCTTCGGAGGTATTGTGCCAGGTCAAGGGATCCTCAGGCAGTAGCGGTAGACGCCCTGGTGACACCATGGGTGTTTCAGTCGGTCTATGCGTTCCCTCCTCTTCCTGTCGTCTCAAAATTATTGAGAATCATAAGACGAAAAAGAGTGCAGACAATACTCATTGTTCCAGATTGGCCTCGAAGGGCCTGGTATTCAGATCTTCAGGAGATGCTCACAGAAGATCCATGGCCTCTTCCTCTCAGGGAGGACCTGTTGCAGCAGGGGCCCTGCGTGTTCCAAGACTTACCGCGGTTACGTTTGACGGCATGGCGGTTGAACACCGAATTCTAGCTGGGAAAGGTATTCCGGAGGAAGTCATCCCTACTCTGATAAAGGCTAGGAAGGAGGTGACGGCGAAACATTATCACCGTCTCTGGAGGAAGTATGTATCCTGGTGTGAAGCCAAGGATGCTCCTGCGTAAGATTTCCACTTGGGCCGTTTTCTCCACTTTCTGCAGACAGGAGTGGATATGGGCCTAAAGTTAGGCTCCATTAAGGTACAGATTTCAGCCCTATCTATATTCTTTCAGAAGGAATTGGCTTCTCTCCCAGAAGTCCAGACGTTTGTAAAAGGAGTGCTACACATCCAGCCTCCTTTAGTGCCCCCAGTGGCACCATGGGACCTTAACGTGGTGTTACAGTTCCTAAAATCTCACTGGTTTGAGCCTCTTCAAAAAGTTTAATTAAAATTTCTCACTTGGAAGGTGGTCATGTTGTTGACATTGGCATCTGCAAGGCGGGTGTCCGAATTGGCGGCTTAGGGGCTCTTATGAGACAATCTCATTTTCCATGTGGATAGAGCTGAGTTGAGGACTCGTCCTCAATTTTTGCCTAAGGTGGTGTCCTCATTTCATATGAACCAACCTATTGTGGTGCCTGTGGCTACGGGGGACTTGGAGGATTCCAGGTCCCTTGATGTAGTCAGGGCCTTAAAAATTTACGTAGCCAGGACGGCTCGGATTAGGAAAACAGAGGCACTGTTTGTCCTGTATGTAGCCAACAAGGTTGGCGCTCCTGCTTCTAAGCAGACTATTGCTCGCTGGATCTGTAACACGATTCAGCAGGCTCATTCTACGGCTGGATTGCCATTACCAAATTCAGTAAAGGCCCATTCCACTAGGAAGGTGGGCTCTTCTTGGGCGGCTGCCCGAGGAGTCTCGGCTTTACAGCTTTGCCGAGCGGCTACTTGGTAGGGTTCAAACACTTTTGATAAATTCTACAAGTTTGATACCCTGGCTGAGGAGGACCTCCATGTTTGCTCAATCAGTGCTGCAAAGTCATTCGCATTCTCCCGCCCGTTTTGGAGCTTTGGTATAATCCCCATGGTCCTTACAGAGTCCCCAGCATCCTCTAGGACGTAAGAGAAAATAAGATTTTAAACCTACCGGTAAATCTTTTTCTCCTAGTCCATAGAGGATACTGGGGTCCCAGTGCGGACATATTTCTGCATAACTTGTATATAGTTGTTGCTTACATAAGGGTTATGTTACAGTTAAGATCAGTCGTTGGCTGATACTGTTTTGTTCATACTATTGACTGGTTGCATTTTTTCCAGGTTATACGGTGTGGATGGTGTAGGCTGGTATGAATCTTGCCCTTAGATGAACAAAAATCCTTTCCTCGTACTGTCCGTCTCCTCTGGGCACAGTTTCTCTAACTGAGGTCTGGAGGAGGGGCATAGAGGCAGGAGCCAGTGCACACCCATCTAAAGTTCTTTATAGTGCCCATGTCTCCTGCGGAGCCCGTCTATACCCCATGGTGCTTAGAGTCCCCAGCATCCTCTACGGACTAGGAGAAAAAGATTTACCGGTAGGTTTAAAATCTTATTTTTTCTCTGATTTAGTCACCATATCTCTCCTTTATCTCTGCTGGTGCTGACTACACTGTGCAGGGGTTTGGGCTAGAGGTATTGTGCTGCTGACAAATTGTACTATGTTACCTGATACTGCAAGTTATATCATGTCTGCTTCTGAGGGTAACGGTTCTGGGGCTGAACACACTGTTGGTGTTGCTGAAGCCGCAGATACCTATGAGGAGTATATAGCAGCTTTGGGCTCTGGTTCTGGGGGCTCCTTGCCCCCCTAGTGGGACTGTGACAACGGGGGCAAATAATGACCCGCCGTGGGCCGCTTTTTCCGCGCTTCTGCATACGCTAGTTCATAAACTAACACCCCCTATGGGACCCCCAATGCCGGTACAACCGTTTGTGGTCCCTGCAGCTTACCCGCCGTGGGCGGACGATTTATCTGCTCATTAAAGAAGTTGAACCAGTCCCTAAGTCCAAGGGGTCCTCTAAGTAAGCGCTTGTCTCCTCACAATCCACTGCTGTCACTGACACCTCGTCGGATGAAGACGGCACTTACACTGACCCCACAGGTTCTGACTCAGATACGGCTGATGGGGAGGGTGGTTCACGTGTGGATGTTCCTGATCTTTTGAGGCTATTAAGTTAATTTTACAGATTACGGATGATCCCGAGCCATCCGTTCCTCCTAAGAAACCAGATAGGTTCAAGCATCAGAAGGTGATTAAACAAGTTTTACCTCACTCTAACCACCTAATTGATATACGTCAGGAACCCTGGGAAAACCCGTGTACGAAGTTTGTGCCTCAAAAGAAGATGCTAGCTCGCTCTCCCTCGCGCCGGAGCTGTCTAAGAATTGGGAAACGCCTCCTCCAGTGGACTCGCATGTGGCTAGGATGGTGGTTTCCTCAGCTCTACCGGTCACTACCGTCAGGTCTCTAAAAGAGCCTACGGATAAACGTGTGGAGGGTTGTCTTAAAGCGATTTACACCCTCACGGATGATGTACAAAGGCCCACTATTGCAGCTACTTGGGCTGCAGAGGCCATTGAAGCATGGGCCTTGGAGTTAGATGCTGAAATCTCCTCTGACCATGCTAGACACTGCTTGTCTTATATAGTCACAGCTTCTCGTTATATTAAAGAGGCGGCTTCTGATGCCGGTATCCTGGCAGCCAAGGCCTCTACTACGTCAGTCCTGGCTCGCTGGATATTGTGGCTGAGATCCTGGTCTGTGGATCTGGACTCTAGAAAAACCCTGGAGGTACTCCCTTTTAAGGGAGATATTCTGTTTGGGAAGGATTTAAATAAGATTGTGGCTGACTTGGCTACTGCCAAAACGACCTGTCTGCCAAGTACTGCTCCTTCTGTGTCGAAGGCTAAAGGTACTTCCTTTCGCCCCTTTCGTCCTTCAGGTAAAGCAAAAGGTAAGGCGTACAACAAGAAGGCCTGCACTTCCAAACCTGGTAAACCTAAGCCCAAAAGAGCCTGGGCGGCCCGTCAGCCAGCTTCCAAGACAGATAAGCCGGCTGCATGACGGGGCAGGCCTCCCTCTGGGGGATCCCAGGGTGGGGGGCCGGCTTCTAGGGTATACCCAGGAATGGTTGAAGACCACTTCAGATGCCTGGGTACGGGAAGTCGTCACTCGAGGTTATGCCATAGCCTTCAAAAACCGAACCCCTCATCGATTTTGCCAGACAGATGTCCCGTTGGACAAGACAAAGGCAAACACTCTACATTCTGTGGTACAGACCCTCCGGGATACAGGAGTCGTAGGTCAGGTGCCCCTTGCTCAGAGGGGCCGGGGGTACTATTCTCCGCTGTTTCTAGTCCCGAAACCGAATGGGTCCTCCCGGCCCATTCTCAACCTCAAGGCATTGAACAGGTTTGTGAAGGTTTCCAAGTTCTGGATGGAAACCCTTCGCTCTATAGTTCTGGCCTTGGAACCTGGGGACTTCATGGTCTCCCTGGATATACAGGATGCTTACCTGCATATTCCTATAGCAGTGTCTCATCAGCAATACCTGAGATTTGCGATTGGCAACTGCCATTACCAGTTTCGGGCATTACCTTTTGGTTTAACAATGGCTCCGCAAGTCTTTACAAAAGTCATAGCGGTGATGACGGTGGTACTCCGCCGTCAAGGGGTCAGGATACTGCGTCATCTAGATGTGACGGTCCGGTTTCTACAAGCCCACGGGTGGCTCATCAACTGGAAGAAGTCATCCCTGATCCCTGCTCAGAGCATGGTGCATCTGGGAGCACTATTGGACACTCACAACCAGCGGTTGTTCCTGTCTCAGGAGAAAGTCCTGAAACTTCAGGACAGGATTCGTTGCCCGCAAGTGTCGATACATTCGGCGGTGCAGGTGCTGGGCCTCATGGTGTCGGCATTCGACATGGTGGAGTATGCTCAATTTCACTCTCGCCCTCTCCAGAGGCTGATTCTGGCCAAATGAGACGGCCTGCCTCACCGGATCAGGTCTCAAATGATCTCATTGACTCCGGAGGTCCGCCTGTCGCTGCTCTGGTGGCTCCGGGACCAACAACTGTGCAGGGGCCGTCCGTTCTGGATATCCAACTGGGTCCTGTTGACGGCAGATGCCAGTCAAAGAGGTTGGGGCGCGGTGCTGGAGCAACACTCCCTTCAGGGGCGGTGGCCCAAGGAGGAGTCCCTCCTCTCGATCAATATTCTGGAGTTGCGGGCGGTCTTCAGTGCATTGAACCTAGCATTTAATTCAGAACCGTCCTGTTCAAGTACAGTCTGACAACGCCACCATAGTGGCTTACATAAATCATCAAGCAGGCACTCGAAGCCGCCTAGCAATGAAGGAAGTCTCACGGATTCTACAGTGGGCAGAACGCCATCTACCGGCCATATCGGCAATATTCATTCCGGGAGTCCTGAATTGGGAAGCAGACTTTCTCCGTTGTCAGGACATACCGGCGAGTGGGGCCTCTATCCAGAAGTGTTTCAACTCCTAGTGGAAAGGTGGGGCCTTCCAGACGTAGATCTGATGCCGTCTCGACACAATCACAAGATTCCGGTCTTCGGAGCAAGGACAAGGGATCCTCAAGCAGCATTCATGGATGCGCTGGCGGTACCGTGGAGGTTTCGGCTGCCGTACGTGTTCCCTCTGGTGTCACTCCTGCCCAGGGTAATTCGGAAGTTCAAGCAAGAAAAGGAATTCTGCTTCTCATAGCTCCAGCGTGGCCCAGACGGCACTGGTTCTCACTGGCTATTGCTTCAGCTAGACGTGTGTCAGATTTGGGTGTGACCGGGCGGTTCTTAGAACTCGTCACGGCTATCTACCTAAGGTGGTTTCTTCGTTCCACCTTAACCAGGAGATTGTAGTTCCGGCAGTTGTTTCTCCTGATCTGTCTCTCAAAGAGTGGTCTTTGGATGTGGTACGGGCTCTCCGTATCTATGTGAAGAGAACTGCTCCTATTAGGAAATCTGATTCTCTTTTTGTTGTGTTTTGGGTTTCACAAATGTGGCTGGCCTGCTCACAAGCAAACTCTGGCCAGATGGATTAAAATGGTAATTGCACATGCTTATGTGAAGGCTGGTCTCTCTGCTCCTGATCACATTAAGGCCCATTCTACTCGGTCTGTTGGACCTTCTTGGGCGGCCAAACGTGGTGCGACCCTTGAACAATTGTGCAAGGCGGCTACGTGGTCCTCTGTGAACATGTTCATAAGGTTATATGCCTTCGATACTACCGCTTCCCATGATGCTTCCTTTGGACGCCGTGTTCTTGTGCCCGCTACAGTGCGTCCCCTCCCATAAGGAACTGCTTTAGGACATCCCCATTGTCCATTCCTTGTGGAGCCCAGTGTACACCGCAGCAGAAAACGAGTTTTATGGTAAGAACTTACCTTTGTTAAAACTTTCTGCGAGGTACACTGGGCTCCACAAGACGCCCACCCTGACGCACTTAGCTTCTTTGGGTTGGTATGGCATTAGCCGCTGACACGTCTCCTGTCGTGAGAATGCGGTGTTGTGGCTACTAACCGTTGACGTCTCTCTTCCTGCTACTGCATTGGACTGGTTAACTAAAAACTGAGATCCTTTGCAGGGAGGCGGGGTGATATAGGAGGCGGCGCTAGGCATTCTGGGAACAGTCAAAGCTTTGAGCCTGTTGGTGCCTCGGATCTAGATCCTACTCTACACCCCACTGTCCATTCCTTGTGGAGCCCAGTGTACCTCGCAGAAAGAGTTTTAACAAAGGTAAGTTCTTACCATAAAACTTGTTTTTTTTTTTTCACCAACTCAATCCCAGGTATCCCGAATCCCAGGATTAAAAAATGGCCGGCATTGGCCTCCCTACATCTGATTTGTCTTTCTCATTGCTTTGTAATACCCCTTTCACATCAAACTTATAACCCAAGTCATTGTCTGGGCAACCCGAGTCCAGGGTTGGTGTAAAAGGGTCTACCCGGGTCGTGTTAAGCAGGATTCCGACCACGGTAACTACCACGGTAGAACCTGGCACCAACCCAGGTAGCCCGCTGTGTGAACGATACAGAGAGCCAAATCACTGGCACTTCAGATGATGTCCTCTCCAAATTCCGGCAAAGGGAAGATCCGGCAGGGTTTCAAAGCACTGTAATACGGCTTGAAACCATGTGCCTGATTTCATGTTTGTAAATAAAGCAAATGAGCAAGCAACTGGGACATATGTAACGTGCAGAGAGATTTAGGTTTGGGTGGGGTGTGTTCAAACTGAAATTTAAATTGCAGTGTAAAAATAAAGCTGTCTAACATTGTGTGGGCTACATGCAAAAGCAGCCAGTATTTACCCTGCACAGAAACAGTATAAAATAAGAATTTACTCATCGGTAATTCTATTTCTCGTAGTCCGTAGTGGATGCTGGGTACTCCGTAAGGACCATGGGGAATAGCGGGCTCCGCAGGAGACTGGGCACTCTAAAGAAAGATTAGGTACTATCTGGTGTGCACTAGCTCCTCCCCCTATGCCCCTCCTCCAGACCTCAGTTAGGGAAACTGTGCCCGGAAGAGCTGACATTACTAGGAAAGGATTTGGAATCCAGGGTAAGACTCATACCAGCCACACCAATCACACCGTACAACTTGTGATAACTATACCCAGTTAACAGTATGAAACAATAATGAGCCTCATTCACAAATGGCTCATAACAAAACCCTTTAGTTACGCAATAACTATATACATGTATTGCAGAGAATCCGCACTTGGGACGGGCTCCCAGCATCCACTACGGACTACGAAAAATAGAATTACCGGTGAGTAAATTCTTATTTTCTCTGACGTCCTAGTGGATGCTGGGTACTCCGTAAGGACCATGGGGATTATACCAAAGCTCCCAAACGGGCGGGAGAGTGCGGATGACTCTGCAGCACCGAATGAGCAAACTCAAGGTCCTCCTCAGCCAGGGTATCAAACTTGTAGAATTTAGCAAATGTGTTTGAACCCGACCAAGTAGCCGCTCGGCAAAGTTGTAAAGCCGAGACCCCTCGGGCAGCCGCCCAAGAAGAGCCCACCTTCCTCGTGGAATGGGCTTTTACAGATTTAGGATGCGGCAGTCCAGCCGCAGAATGTGCAAGTTGAATCGTGCTACAGATCCAGCGAGCAATAGTTTGCTTTGAAGCAGGAGCACCCAGTTTGTTGGGTGCATACAGGATAAATAGCGAGTCAGTTTTCCTGACTCCAGCCGTCCTGGAAACATAGATTTTCAGGGCCCTGACTACGTCCAGCAACTTGGAATCCTCCAAGTCCCGAGTAGCCGCAGGCACCACAATAGGTTGGTTCAAATGAAACGCTGATACCACCTTAGGAAGAAATTGGGGACGAGTCCTCAATTCCGCCCTATCCATATGGAAAATCAGATAAGGGCTTTTACATGACAAAGCCGCCAATTCTGACACACGCCTGGCCGAAGCCAAGGCCAACAGCATGACCACTTTCCACGTGAGATATTTTAGATCCACGGTTTTAAGTGGCTCAAACCAATGTGACTTTAGGAAATCCAACACCACGTTGAGATCCCAAGGTGCCACTGGAGGCACAAAAGGGGGCTGAATATGCAGCACTCCTTTAACAAATGTCTGAACTTCAGGCAGTGAAGCCAGTTCTTTTTGGAAGAAAATCGACAGAGCCGAAATCTGGACCTTAATGGAACACAATTTTAGGCCCATAGTCACCCATGACTGTAGGAAGTGCAGAAATCGACCCAGCTGAAATTCCTCCGTTGGGGCCTTCCTGGCCTCACACCAAGCAACATATTTTCGCCATATGCGGTGATAATGTTTTGCGGTCACATCCTTCCTAGCTTTAATCAGCGTAGGAATTACTTCCTCCGGAATGCCCTTTTCCTTTAGGATCCGGCGTTGAACCGCCATGCTGTCAAACGCAGCCGCGGTAAGTCTTGGAACAGACAGGGCCCCTGCTGCAGCAGGTCCTGTCTGAGCGGCAGAGGCCATGGGTCCTCTGAGATCATGTCTTGAAGTTCTGGGTACCAAGCTCTTCTTGGCCAATCCGGAACAATGAGTATAGTTCTTACTCCTCTCCTTCTTATTATCCTCAGTACCTTGGGTATGAGAGGAAGAGGAGGGAACACATAAACCGACTGGTACACCCACGGTGTCACTAGAACGTCCACAGCTATCGCCTGAGGGTCTCTTGACCTGGCGCAATCTCTTTTTAGTTTTTTGTTGAGGCGGGACGCCATCATGTCCACCTTTGGCCGTTCCCAACGGTTTACAATCATTTGGAAGACTTCTGGATGAAGTCCCCACTCTCCCTGGTGGAGGTCGTGTCAGCTGAGGAAGTCTGCTTCCCAGTTGTCCACTCCCGGAATGAACACTGCTGACAGTGCTATCACGTGATTCTCCGCCCATAGAAGAATCCTTGTGGCTTCTGCCATTGCCACCCTGCTTCTTGTGCCGCCCTGGCGGTTTACATGGGCGACCGCTGTGATGTTGTCTGACTGAATCAGAACCGGTTGATTTTGAAGCACGGGTTCTGCTTGACTCAGGGCATTGTAAATTGCCCTTAGTTCCAGAATATTTATGTGTAGGGAAGTTTCCTGACTCGACCATTGTCCTTGGAAGTTTCTTCCCTGGGTGACTGCCCCCCAACCTCGGAGGCTTGCATCCGTGGTCACCAGGACCCAGTCCTGTATGCCGAATCTGCGGCCCTCGAGCAGATGAGGACTCTGCAGCCACCACAGCAGAGACACCCTGGCCCTCGGGGACAGGGTGATTAACCGATGCATCTGGAGATGCGATCCGGACCACTTGTCCAATAGATCCCACTTGAAGATCCGTGCATGGAACCTGCCGAAGGGAATTGCTTCGTAAGAAGCTACCATCTTTCCCAGGACTCGCGTGCAGTGATGCACCGACACCTGCTTTGGTTTCAGGAGGTCCCTAACCAGAGATGATAATTCCTGGGCCTTCTCCTCCGGGAGAAAGATCTTCTTCTGTTCTGTGTCCAGAATCATGCCCAAGAACAGCAGACGCGTCGCAGGAATCAGCTGCGACTTTGGGATATTCAGAATCCAGCCGTGCTGATGCAGCACTTCCTGAGGTAGTGCTACGCTGACTAGCAACTGCTCTTTCGATCTCGCCTTTATAAGGAGATCGTCCAAGTACGGAATAATCATGACTCCCTTCTTTCGGAGGAGCATCATCATTTCGGCCATTACCTTGATAAATACCCGCGGTGCCGTGGATAGACCGAACGGCAACGTCTGGAATTGGTAATGACAGTCCTGTACCACAAACCTGAGGTACTCCTGGTGGGGTGGATAAATGGGGATATGCAGGTAAGCATCCTTGATGTCCAACGACACCATAAAATCCCCCTCTTCCAGGCTTGCAATAACCGCCCTGAGCGATTCCATCTTGAACTTGATCTTTTTTATATAAATATTCAAGGATTTTAAATTTAAAATGGGTCTCACCGAACCGTCTGGTTTCGGTACCACAAACATTGTGGAATAGTAACCCCGTCCCTGTTGAAGGAGGGGTACCTTGATTATCACCCGCTGAAGATACAGCTTGTGAATTGCCGCCAGTACTACCTCCCTTTCTCTGAGAGCAGCAGGCAAGGCTGATTTGAGGTAACGGCGAGGGGGAGTCGCCTCGAACTCCAGCCTGTATCCCTGTGATACTACTTGCAGAACCCAGGGATCCACCTGGTCGCTGAAGTTCCGGAGACGCGCCCCCACCGCACCTGGCTCCACCTGTGGAGCCCCAGTGTCATGCGGTGGATTTAGAGGAAGCGGGGGAAGATTTTTGATCCTGGGAACTGGCTGTCTGGTGCAGCTTTTTCCCTCTTCCCTTGCCTCTGAGCAGAAAGGAAGCGCCTCTGACCTGCTTGCTTTTCTGAGGCCGAAAGGACTGTACCTGATAATACGGTGCTTTCTTAGGCTGTGAGGGAATCTGAGGTAAAAATGTCGATTTCCCAGCTGTTGCTGTGGATACGAGATCCGAGAGACAATCCCCAAACAATTCCTCACCCTTATAAGGCAGAACCTCCATGTGCCTTTTAGAATCAGCATCACCCGTCCACTGCCGGGTCCATAATACCCTCCTGGCAGAAATGGACATTGCATTAATTCTGGATGCCAGCCGGCAAATATCCCTCTGTGCATCCCTCATATACAAGACGACGTCTTTAATATGCTCTATGGTTAGCAAAATAGTATCCCTGTCGAGGGTGTCAATATTATCCGACAGGGTATCAGACCACGCTGCAGCAGCACTACACATCCATGCTGAGGCAATTGCAGGTCTCAGTATAGTACCTGAGTGTATATATACAGACTTCAGGATCGCCTCCTGCTTTCTATCAGCAGGCTCCTTCAAGGCGGCCGTATCCTGAGACGGCAGTGCCACCTTTTTTGACAAACGTGTGAGCGCCTTATCCACCCTAGGGGATGTTTCCCACCGTGACCTGTCCTCTGGCGGGAAAGGGTACGCCATCAGTAATTTTTTAGAAATTACCAGTTTCTTATCGGGGGAAGCCCACGCTTCTTAACACACTTCATTCAACTCATCTGATGGGGGAAAAAACACTGGCTGCTTTTTCTCCCCAAACATAATACCCTTTTCTCTGACGTCCTAGTGGATGCTGGGGACTCCGTAAGGACCATGGGGAATAGCGGCTCCGCAGGAGACTGGGCACAAAAGTAAAGCTTTAGAACTACCTGGTGTGCACTGGCTCCTCCCCCTATGACCCTCCTCCAAGCCTCAGTTAGATTTTTGTGCCCGAACGAGAAGGGTGCACACTAGGTGGCTCTCCTGAGCTGCTTAGTGAAAAGTTTAGTTTTAGGTTTTTTATGTTCAGTGAGACCTGCTGGCAACAGGCTCACTGCATCGAGGGACTAAGGGGAGAAGAAGCGAACTCACCTGCGTGCAGAGTGGATTGGGCTTCTTAGGCTACTGGACACCATTAGCTCCAGAGGGACCGATCACAGGCCCAGCCATGGAGCTCGGTCCCAGAGCCGCGCCGCCGGCCCCCTTACAGAGCCAGAAGACAGAAGAGGTCCGGAAAATCGGCGGCAGAAGACGTCCTGTCTTCAACAAGGTAGCGCACAGCACTGCAGCTGTGCGCCATTGCTCTCAGCACACTTCACACTCCGGTCACTGAGGGTGCAGGGCGCTGGGGGGGGCGCCCTGAGACGCAATAGAAACACCTTGGATGGCAAAAAAATGCATCACATATAGCTCCTGGGCTATATGGATGAATTTAACCCCTGCCAGAATACACAGAAAAGCGGGAGATAGGCTCCGCCCCCTTCTCGGCGGCCTTATCTCCTCAGCACACTGGCGCCATTTTCCCTCACAGCTCCGTTGGAGGGAAGCTCCCTGGCTCTCCCCTGCAGTCACTACACTACAGAAAGGGTTAAAAAAGAGAGGGGGGCACTAATTACGCGCAGTATTAAAAATACAGCAGCTATAAGGGGAAAAACACTTATATAAGGTTATCCCTGTATATATGTATATATATATATATATATATATATATATATATATAGCGCTCTGGTGTGTGCTGGCAAACTCTCCCTCTGTCTCCCCAAAGGGCTAGTGGGGTCCTGTCCTCTATCAGAGCATTCCCTGTGTGTGTGCTGTGTGTCGGTACGTTTGTGTCGACATGTATGAGGAGAAAAATGATGTGGAGACGGAGCAGATTGCCTGTAATAGTGATGTCACCCCCTAGGGGGTCGACACCTGAGTGGATGAACTGTTGGAAGGAATTACGTGACAGTGTCAGCTCTGTATAAAAGACAGTGGTTGACATGAGACAGCCGGCTACTCAGCTTGTGCTTGTCCAGACGTCTCATAGGCCGTCAGGGGCTTTAAAGCGCCCGTTACCTCAGATGGCAGATATAGACGCCGACACGGATACTGACTCCAGTGTCGACGGTGAAGAGACAAATGTGACTTCCAGTAGGGCCACACGTTACATGATTGAGGCAATGGAAAATGTTTTACACATTTCTGATAATACGAGTACCACCAAAAAGGGGTATTATGTTCGGTGAGGAAAAACTACCTGTAGTTTTCCTGAATCTGAGAAATTAAATGAGGTGTGTGATGATGCGTGGGTTTCCCCCGATAACAACTGATAATTTCTAAAATGTTATTGGCATTATATCCTTTCCCGCCAGAGGTTAGGGTGCGTTGGGAAACACCCCCTAGGGTGGATAAAGCGCTCACACGCTTGTAAGAACAAGGGCTCTACCCTCTCCTGAGATGGCCGCCCTTAAGGATCCTGCTGATAGAAAGCAGGAGGGTATCCTAAAATGTATTTACACACATACTGGTGTTATACTGCGACCAGCAGTCGCCTCAGCCTGGATGTGCAGTGCTGAGTTGGCGTGGTCGGATTCCCTGACTGAAAATATTGATACCCTAGATAGGGACAGTATATTTTTGCACAAGAGCATTTAAAAGATGCATTTCTATATATGCGTGATGCACAGCGGAATATTTGCCGACTGGCATCAAGTCTAAGTGCGTTGTCCATTTCTGCCAGTAGAGGGTTATGGACACGACAGTGGTCAGGTGATGCGGATTCCAAACGGCATTTGGAAGTATTGCCTTATTAAGGGGAGGAGTTATTTGGGGTCGGTCTTTCAGACCTGGTGGCCACGGCAACAGCTGGGAAATCCACGTTTGTACCCCAGGTCGCCTCTCAACATAAGAAGACGCCGTATTATCAGGCGCAGTCCTTTCGTGGGCAAGCGGGCAAAAGGTTCCTCATTTCTGCCCCGTGACAGAGGGAGAGGAAAGGCTGCAGAAATCAGCCAGTTCCCAGGAACAGAAGCCCTCTCCCGCCTCTGCCAAGCCCTCAGTATGACGCTGGGGCTTTACAAGCAGAATCAGGCAGGGTGGGGGCCCGTCTCAATGAATTTCAGCGCGCAGTGGGCTCACTCGCAAGTAGACCCCAGGATCCTTCAGGTGATATCTCAGGGGTACAAATTGGAATTCGAGACGTCTCCCCCTCGCCGTTTCCTAAAGTCGGCTTTACCGATGTCTCCCTCTGACAGGGAGGCAGTTTTGGAAGCCATTCACAAGCTGTATTCCCAGCAGGTGATAATCAAGGTACCCCTCCTGCAACAGGGAACGGGGTATTATTCCACACTGTTGTGGTACCGAAGCCGGACGGCTTGGTGAGACCGATTCTAAATCTAAAATCTTGAACACTTACATACGGAGGTTCAAATTCAAGATTGAGTCACTCAGAGCAGTGATTGCGAACCTGGAAGAAGGGGACTACATGATGTCTCGGGACATCAAGGATGCTTACCTTCATGTCCCAATTTACCCTTCTCACCAAGGGTACCTCAGGTTTGTGGTACAGAACAGTCACTATCCGTTTCAGACGCTGCCGTATGGATGGTCCACGGCACCCCGGGTCTTTACCAAGGTAATGGCCGAAATGATGATACTCCTTCGAAGGAAGGGAATTTTAGTTATCCCTTACTTGGACGATTCCCTGATAAGGGTAAGATCCAGGGAACAGTTGGAGGTCGGTGTAGCAAGGTAGTGTTGCGGCAGCACGATTGGATTCTCAATATTCCAAAATCGCAGCTGATTCCGACGACTCGTCTTCTGTTCCTAGGGATGATCCTGGACACAGTCCAGAAAAAGGTGTTTCTCCCGGAGGAGAAAGTCAGGGAGTTATCCGAGCTAGTTGGGAACCTCCTATAACCGAGCCAAGTCTCAGTACATCAATGAAAGGGTTCTGGGAAAAATGGTGGCTTCCTACGAAGCAATCCCATTCGGCAGATTCCACGTAAGAACTTTCCAGTGGGACCTGCTGGACAAATGGTCCGGGTCGCATCTTCAGATGCATCAGCGGATAACCCTGTCACCAAGGACAAGGGTGTCTCTCCTGTGGTGGTTGCAGAGTGCTCATCTTCTAGAGGGCCGCAGATTCGACATTCAGGACTGGGTCCTGGTGACCACGGATGCCAGCCTGCGAGGCTGGGGAGCAGTCACACAGGGAAGGAATTTCCAGGGCTTATGGTCAAGCCTGGAGACATCACTTCACATAAATATCCTGAAGCTAAGGGCCATTTACAATGCTCTAAGCTCAGCAAGACCTCTGCTTCAAGGTCACCCGGAGTTGATCCATTCGGACAACATCACGGCAGTCACCCACGTAAAACAGACAGGTTGGCACAAGAAGCAGGAGGGCAATGGCAGAAGCTGCAAGGATTCTTCGCTGGGCGGAAAATCATGTGATAGCACTGTCAGCAGTATTCATTCCGGGAGTGGACAACTGGGAAGCAGACTTCCTCAGCAGACACGACCTCCACCCGGGAGAGTGGGGACTTCACCCAGAAGTCTTCCACATGTTTATAAAACTCGACAAGTATTGCGCCAGGTCAAGGGACCCTCAGGCAATAGCTGTAGACGCTCTGGTAACACAGTGGGTGTACCAGTCAGTGTATGTGTTCCCTCCTCTGCCTCTCATACCCAAGGTACTGAGAATTATAAGATGGAGAGGAGTAAGCACTATATTCGTGGCTCCGGATTGGCCAAGAAGGACTTGGTAACCGGAACTTCAAGAGATGCTCACGGAGGATCCGTGGCCTCTACCTCTAAGAAGGGACCTGCTCCAGCAAGGACCCTGTCTGTTCCAAGACTTACCGCGGCTGCGTTTGACGGCATGGCGGTTGAACGCCGGATCCTGAAGGAGAAAGGCATTCCGGATGAAATCATTCCTATCCTGATCAAAGCCAGGAAGGATATAACCGCAAAACATTATCACCGCATTTGGCGAAAATATGTTGCGTGGTGCGAGGCCAGTAAGGCCCCGACGGAGGAATTTTCAACTAGGTCGATTCCTACATTTCCTGCAAACAGGAGTGTCTATGGGCCTGAAATTGGGGTCCATTAAGGTTCAAATTTCGGCCCTGTCAATTTTCTTCCAAAAAAGAACTAGCTTCAGTCCCTGAAGTTCAGACGTTTGTAAAAGGGGTACTGTATATACAGCCTCCTTTTGTGCCTCCAGTGACACCTTGGGATCGCAATGTAGTTTTTGGGTTCCAAAAGTCACATTGGTTTGAACCACTTAAATATGTGGAGTTAAAATATCTCGCATGGAAAGTGGTCATGCTGTTGGCCCTGGCCTGGGCCAGGTGCGTGTCAGAATTGGCGGCTTTATCCTGTAAAAGCCCTCATCTGATTTTCCATTCGGACAGGGCGGAATTGAGGACTCGTCCCCAATTTCTTCCTAAGGTGGTTTTCAGCGTTTCACCTGAATCAACCTATTGTGGTGCCTGCGGCTACTAGGGACTTGGAGGACTCCAAGTTGCTAGACGTTGTCAGGGCCCTGGAAATATAGGTTTCCAGGACGGCTGGAGTCAGAAAATCTGACTCGTTGTTTATTCTGTATGCACCCAACAAGCTGGGTGCTCCTGCTTCTAAGCAGACTATTGCTCGTTGGATTTGTAGTACAATTCAGCTTGCACATTCTGTGGCAGGCCTGCCACAGCCAAAAATCTGTAAATGCCCACTCCACAAGGAAGGTGGGCTCATCTTGTGCGGCTGCCCGAGGGGTCTCGGCTTTACAACTTTGCCGAGCAGCTACTTGGTCAGGAGCAAATACGTTTGTAAAATTCTACAAATTTGATACCCTGGCTGAGGAGGACCTAGAGTTCTCTCATTTGGTGCTGCAGAGTCATCCGCACTCTCCCGCCCGTTTGGGAGCTTTGGTATAATCCCCCTGGTCCTTACGGAGTCCCCAGCATCCACTAGGACGTCAGAGAAAATAAGAATTTACTTAACGATAATTCTATTTCTCGTAGTCCGTAGTGGATGCTGGGCGCCCATCCCAAGTGCGGATTGTCTGCAATACTGGTACATAGTTATTGTTACCAAAAAATCGGGTTATTGCTGTAGTGAGCCATCTTTTCTAGAGGCTCCTCTGTTATCATGCTGTTAACTGGGTTTAGATCACAAGTTACATGGTGTGATTGGTGTGGCTGGTATGAGTCTTACAGACTATAGGTAATATATACTGGGCGCTAGATTTGTACTGTCAATTTAAATATTTAGTTGCAGCTCACACAAGGAGGATCTGGGAGTCCTCCTGAACAAAGGGACCTGTCCCTAAACACCAATTTTAAACGTATGAGCGCACATATATTCAGAAGTGGTTAATTAGGCTGCTGGTTTGGTAAATAAAATATATTTATTAAAAAAGAACAACAGACTAAATAAACATTTACAGATTAAAAAACATCATACTGGAAATCGCAGAATAAATTATATCATACTTGAAATCACTGAATAAAATTATATGGATACCCCCGCTCTAGCCAATTGGACTTGTGTGATTATTTTAGAGCATGCATGCTTATATGATTAGCAGGTTAGTTGGACCAGTATTCAGTCCTCAAATACAGTCCTGATTATTAGTAGCTGTTAATCCCTCCAGGGATTTTTTGTGACGATGTTAGTAATTAGTTGGTTAAACAGAAATGAAATAGAGATTGTCCCTGGGTATATGATAACGACACAGTCCTTTTGAATAAAGAAACTTTCCTCAGATGATGTTAATGTGCCAATTTACACTATTTAGTGTGATGTTGGAAGATTACATAACCAATTGGTGACCCGTCGTGGCACTCATAAGGGCAATGCTTACCCTCCACTCTGCGGCGGTACTGGTGTCCACGGCTGGGCTAAGGCACTCTGAGGCTGAGAAGTTTCTTGTCCAGCCGAAGCGGTAACACGCTGCACGCGTGTAGTGTATCTGGGAGCGCTTGGCCGCGCGTCCCGGCTTCCGGGTTGCACAGAGCTTCCGGCTTGCGATGCGCTCCACCTGCGTTCCACTTGACGTCGTTAGGTCACCTGACGCGTTTCTCCGCCTTTTGTGGGTGGCGGTTTCTTCAGAGGTTTAGAGGTCTTGGTGTACGTTCTCTATTTATCCCCCTCAGGGATGTTCCCCATTGGTCACACAATTAATGATCATTATTGATGGCATCTGTATCGTCCTTTTACCAGCCATTTCCAGTTATTTATACCACTATTATGCATACATAAAAGTACAAATATATTTCCTTTTTTCAAAAGACAGAATTAATATAAATGAACATAGACATGAACATAAACATAAAAATTATCCCTCATGACCACAATGAGGTGTTCTAATGTGCAAATAGCATTCAATTATGTGTATATATATATATATATATATATATATAATATATACCTAATTAAAATTCAATGAAGAGCAGATGTTTTTTTGTGTATATATGAAACACTACTTAGTATTAGAGAGAGATATATATAATATTTAGACCCAATTGGTTGATGGAATATATATCTCTTTTCAACCAATTTCATGTCTGAGGTATAGCCCCATATATAGAGGGAAGGAAACGTATGATGTACATATATTAATATGAGAAGACATACAAAAATAGTCAAAAAAATGAAAATATATAATAAAATACAGATGTTTCTGATATAAAATTCTTCTTAGAAGATAATATGCATATGAAAAAAAGGAAGAGGGAAAAAAGGAAGAGGAAAAAAAGAGAAGAGAAAGGGGGAGATATAGTATTTTTACAGATGTAAACCTGTGAAAGAGATTTGTACAAAGATCTCTTTGTCTCACTCTAAGGCAAGGGAATTATGTTGACTGAGTGATATTATGCTACAAGTATATGTTGTACCCGGAAACGTTTTGCCAGGGAGTGATGACATATCTGATGACTGTTATCATATTCTGCATGTAGAGTCAATCTTAAAACATCAATATTTAAAGTATACAATACAAGGACTATGTTGCGGATGGATATTCTTACTAATGGGATTGTTGACCCAATATCCACACTCACGGAATTCTAAGGGATATGTCTCGCATAGGGGGTATTACTAGGGGGAGTTTGTTGTCCCCTCATATTACATGTTATTAAGTTCTATATTTTCATTTAGACCCTGTGGTTCTAAAGTCTTTAAGCGAAAGATCCAATATGCTTCTCTTCTACATAGAGCATTGAATCTATCGCCTCCCCTTTCTGTTTGCCCAACCTGTTCGAGAGCTTTTAAACGGATATTAGAGATCTTTCCCTGCTCACACTGATTCGTATGTCTAGATACGCTATGTGTGTTGCTTTTGTTCATAATATTCCGTCTGTGTTCGAGAAATCGCACTTTTAGTTTTCTGATGGTACGTCCTACGTGGCTGTGGGTACCAATACGTAGGACGTACCATCAGAAAACTAAAAGTGCGATTTCTCGAACACAGACGGAATATTATGAACAAAAGCAACACACATAGCGTATCTAGACATACGAATCAGTGTGAGCAGGGAAAGATCTCTAATATCCGTTTAAAAGCTCTCGAACAGGTTGGGCAAACAGAAAGGGGAGGCGATAGATTCAATGCTCTATGTAGAAGAGAAGCATATTGGATCTTTCGCTTAAAGACTTTAGAACCACAGGGTCTAAATGAAAATATAGAACTTAATAACATGTAATATGAGGGGACAACAAACTCCCCCTAGTCATACCCCCTATGCAAGACATATCCCTTAGAATTCCGTGAGTGTGGATATTGGGTCAACAATCCCATTAGTAAGAATATCCATCCGCAACATAGTCCTTGTATTGTATACTTTAAATATTGATGTTTTAAGATTGACTCTACATGCAGAATATGATAACAGTCATCAGATATGTCATCACTCCCTGGCAAAACGTTTCCGGGTACAACATATACTTGTAGCATAATATCACTCAGTCAACATAATTCCCTTGCCTTAGAGTGAGACAAAGAGATCTTTGTACAAATCTCTTTCACAGGTTTACATCTGTAAAAATACTATATCTCCCCCTTTCTCTTCTCTTTTTTTCCTCTTCCTTTTTTCCCTCTTCCTTTTTTTCATATGCATATTATCTTCTAAGAAGAATTTTATATCAGAAACATCTGTATTTTATTATATATTTTCATTTTTTTGACTATTTTTGTATGTCTTCTCATATTAATATATGTACATCATACGTTTCCTTCCCTCTATATATGGGGCTATACCTCAGACATGAAATTGGTTGAAAAGAGATATATATTCCATCAACCAATTGGGTCTAAATATTATATATATCTCTCTCTAATACTAAGTAGTGTTTCATATATACACAAAAAAACATCTGCTCTTCATTGAATTTTAATTAGGTATATATTATATATATATACACATAATTGAATGCTATTTGCACATTAGAACACCTCATTGTGGTCATGAGGGATAATTTTTATGTTTATGTTCATGTCTATGTTCATTTATATTAATTCTGTCTTTTGAAAAAAGGAAATATATTTGTACTTTTATGTATGCATAATAGTGGTATAAATAACTGGAAATGGCTGGTAAAAGGACGATACAGATGCCATCAATAATGATCATTAATTGTGTGACCAATGGGGAACATCCCTGAGGGGGATAAATAGAGAACGTACACCAAGACCTCTAAACCTCTGAAGAAACCGCCACCCACAAAAGGCGGAGAAACGCGTCAGGTGACCTAACGACGTCAAGTGGAACGCAGGTGGAGCGCATCGCAAGCCGGAAGCTCTGTGCAACCCGGAAGCCGCGACGCGCGGCCAAGCGCTCCCAGATACACTACACGCGTGCAGCGTGTTACCGCTTCGGCTGGACAAGAAACTTCTCAGCCTCAGAGTGCCTTAGCCCAGCCGTGGACACCAGTACCGCCGCAGAGTGGAGGGTAAGCATTGCCCTTATGAGTGCCACGACGGGTCACCAATTGGTTATGTAATCTTCCAACATCACACTAAATAGTGTAAATTGGCACATTAACATCATCTGAGGAAAGTTTCTTTATTCAAAAGGACTGTGTCGTTATCATATACCCAGGGACAATCTCTATTTCATTTCTGTTTAACCAACTAATTACTAACATCGTCACAAAAAATCCCTGGAGGGATTAACAGCTACTAATAATCAGGACTGTATTTGAGGACTGAATACTGGTCCAACTAACCAGCTAATCATATAAGCATGCATGCTCTAAAATAATCACACAAGTCCAATTGGCTAGAGTGGGGGTATCCATATAATTTTATTCAGTGATTTCAAGTATGATATAATTTATTCTGCGATTTCCAGTATGATGTTTTTTAATCTGTAAATGTTTATTTAGTCTGTTGTTCTTTTTTAATAAATATATTTTATTTACCAAACCAGCAGCCTAATTAACCACTTCTGAATATATGTGCGCTCATACGTTTAAAATTGGTATGAGTCTTACCCGGGATTCAAAATCCTTCCTTATTGTGTACGCTCGTCCGGGCACAGTATCCTAACTGAGGCTTGGAGGAGGGTCATAGGGAGAGGAGCCAGTGCACACCAGGTAGTTCTAAAGCTTTACTTTTGTGCCCAGTCTCCTGCGGAGCCGCTATTCCCCATGGTCCTTACGGAGTCCCCAGCATCCACTACGGACTACGAGAAATAGAATTATCGGTAAGTAAATTCTTATTTTTAGTGGTATTTGGGAGATGTCAGAAATGTGTAACACATTTTTCATTGCTGTAATCATGCAACGGATGCCCCTAGTGGATTGTGTGTATGACTCATCCTCGTCGACACTGGAGTCAGACTCCGTGTCGACATCTGTGTCTGCCATCTGAGGTAGCGGGCGTTTTTGAGCCCCTGATGGCCTTTGAGACGCCTGGGCAGGCGCGGGCTGAGAAGCCGGCTGTCCCACCGCTGTTACGTCATCCAACCTTTTATGTAAGGAGTTGACACTGTCGGTTAATACCTTCCACATATTCACCCACTCTGGTGTCGGCCCCACAGGGGGTGACATCACATTTATCGGCACCTGCTCCGCCTCCACATAAGCATCCTCATCAAACATGTCGACACAGCCGTACCGACACACCGCACACACACAGCGAATGCTCTGACTGAGGACAGGACCCCACTAAGTCCTTTGGGGAGACAGAGAGAGTATGCCAGCACACACCACAGCGCTATTTAATCAGGGATTTACACTAACATAAGTGATTTTTCCCTATAGCTGCTTATAATATACAGTTTGCGCCTAAATTTAGTGCCCCCCTCTCTTTTTTACCCTTTGAGCCTGGAAACTGCAGGGGAGAGCCTGGGGAGCTGTCTTCCAGCGGAGCTGTGAAGAGGAAATGGCGCCAGTGTGCTGAGGGAGATAGCCCCGCCCCTTTTTAGGCAGACTTCTCCCGCTCTTATATTTATATTATGGCAGGGGATTTTTACACATATATAGCTTATTAGGCTATATTATGTGCTGTTTTGCCAATTAAAGGTACTCTAATTGCTGCCCAGGGTGCCCCAGCGCCCTGCACCCATCAGTGACCGGAGTATGTGGTGTGCATAGGAATCAATGGCGCACAGCTGCAGTGCTGTGAGCTACCTTAATGAAGACCGAAGTCTTCAGCCGCCGATTTCCAGGATGTCTTCTTGCTTCTGGCTCTATAAGGGGGACGGCGGCGCGGCTCCGGGACCAGACGACCGAGGCTGGGCCTGTGTTCGATCCCTCTGGAGCTAATGGTGTCCAGTAGCCTAAGAAGCCCAAGCTAGCTGCAAGCAGGTAGGTTCGCTTCTTCTCCCCTTAGTCCCTCGTAGCAGTGAGTCTGTTGCCAGCAGATCTCACTGAAAATAAAAAACCTAACAAATACTTTCTTTATTAGCTCAGGAGAGCCCCTAGTGTGCAACCAGCTCGGGCCGGGCACAGCTTTTAACTGAGGTCTGGAGGAGGGGCATAGGGGGAGGAGCCAGTGCACACCAGATAGTACCTAATCTTTCTTTAGAGTGCCCAGTCTCCTGCGGAGCCCGCTATTCCCCATGGTCCTTACGGAGTACCCAGCATCCACTAGGACGTCAGAGAAAAGTATTTGCTCCCCTTGCTGTGTAATATGGTTTATTCTAGACACAAAGTTACTTGCTTTTTTTGCTTTACTTACAAACATGAATGATGCCCCGTGTTCAATTATCCAGGTTGGACTTGGAGTTTTTGGGTGTGAAAGGAGTATAACATTGTTTATCTGTCTTTAAGTCACCTGAAAACTCAGTAGTTTCCATTATAGTGCCGATAATACTATATTTTAGAAAAAAAGGCATATTTCTCATACGTCCTAGAGGATGCTGGGGTCCACTTCAGTACCATGGGGTACTTTTCAAGGGTGTGAACTGGCTCCTCCCTCTATGCCCCTCCTCCAGACCTCAGTTTTAGAAATGTGCCCAGGCAGACTGGATGCACTCCAGGGGAGCTCTACTGAGTTTCTCTGAATAGACTTAGGTTAGGTTTTTTATTTTCAGGGAGAACTGCTGGCATCAGACTCCCTGCTTCGTGGGACTGAGGGGAACCAACTTCCTAAAGAGTTTCATGGCTCTGCTTCTGGCTGACAGGACACCATTAGCTCCTGAAGGGTACTGAACGCTAGCCGTGCCTAGATGCTCACTCCCACAGCACGCCGTCACCCCCCTTGCAGAGCCAGAAGTCAGAAGAAAGGTGAGTGTTAGAAGATAGATCTTCAATCAAGATGACAGCTAAAGGTACCGCGCGGCTGGCGGGAGCGCAGCGCGCCATGTTGCCCAGTCATACACAGGCACTGCAGGGCGCGGGGGTGGGGGGGGGGCGCCCTGGGCAGCATGAAACCAGATTAATCTGGCAGAAAGGGGGTATAAGATGCCATGGCACAGCCCTACCCCCGCCAGTATAAATAATATGGTAAAAATCACTGAGGAGACACGCGCTATTGTGGGGGCGGGGCTTCCTCCTCAGTCAGCCAGCACACTGCTCAGCGCCATTATATCTCTCTCTCCTCAGGCTGCAGAGACAACGCTGGTCCTTCTCCACTACTGACTACAAGTATCAGGGTGAAAAACAGGGGGGGGGGGGGCACAGTGCAATTGGTGCTTTACATTGTGTATTAACATTATAAAAAAGCGCTGTATGTCAGTGGGCATTTATGTTTCACAGTCCTTGTGTTACTGGCGCTGGGTTTTTTTGTGAACTGGCTGCTCCTATCTGTGTCCTTCTGACAGATTTTACTGTGGGTCTGTCCCCTATAAGTCCCGGAGTGTCTGTGGGGTGTTTGTACACATGTGTGACATGTCTGAGGCAGGGAGTTCTTCCCCGGAGGGAGTCATTTTAGGGACACAGAGTTGTAATGTGGTGGCGCTGCCGGCACACCACGAGCCTGCATGGGTGAAAGAAATACGTGATAGTGTGAATCATATCAGTAGGAGGTTAGATAAGTCTGAGTCTCATGCAGAAAGCTGGAGAAAATCAGTGGAAGATGTGATTTTCAGGGTTCTGCTGTCTCATCCGCAGGCGACCCCTCTGGGTCACATAAAAGACCGTTTGCAAACATTGTACATACTGATACCGACACGGACTCTGATTTTTGTGTCAACGATAGTGATTCCAGAGAGATGGATCCTAAATTGGCAAAAAACATACAATATATGATTGTTGCTATATGGGAGGTTTTAGAAGTTACGGAAGCCCCTATTGTACCTCAGGAGAAGGCTCATTTCTATAAGCAAAAGAAATGTAAGGTAACTTTCCCTCCTTCCCACGAGCTCAATACTCTTTGAGGGAGTGTGGGTGAATCCTGAAAATAAGATTTTACTTACCGATAAATCTATTTCTCGTAGTCCGTAGTGGATGCTGGGACTCCGTAAGGACCATGGGGAATAGCGGCTCCGCAGGAGACAGGGCACAAGAATAAAAGCTTTAGGATCAGGTGGTGTGCACTGGCTCCTCCCCCTATGACCCTCCTCCAAGCCTCAGTTAGATTTTTGTGCCCGAACGAGAAGGGTGCAGGCTAGGTGGCTCTCCTGAGCTGCTTAGAATAAAAGTGTATTTTAGGTTTTTTATTTTCAGTGAGTCCTGCTGGCAACAGGCTCACTGCATCGTGGGACTAAGGGGAGAAGAAACGGACTCACCTGCGTGCAGAGTGGATTGGGTTTCTTAGGCTACTGGACATTAGCTCCAGAGGGACGATCACAGGTTCAGCCTGGATGGGTCCCGGAGCCGCGCCGCCGGCCCCCTTACAGAGCCAGAAGAGCGAAGAGGTCCGGTGAAATCGGCGGCAGAAGACGATCCTGTCTTCAGACTAAGGTAGCGCACAGCACCGCAGCTGTGCGCCATTGCTCTCAGCACACTTCACACTCCGGTCACTGAGGGTGCAGGGCGCTGGGGGGGAGCGCCCTGAGACGCAATATAACAGATAATACCTTAGGTTGGCAAAAGAATACATCACATATAGCTCTTGGGCTATATGGATGTATTTTAACCCCTGCCATTTTTACAGAAAAGAGCGGGAGATAAGGACGTCGTGAAGGGGCGGAGCCTATCTCCTCAGCACACAAGCGCCATTTTCCCTCACAGCTCCGCTGGAAGGACGGCTCCCTGACTCTCCCCTGTATTCCTAAAAGGATTCAAATTGCTTATCCTTTTACTTTTAGAGGACAGGAAAAGATAGGAGTCACCCCCGGTGTTACAGTGCCCTGTCAAGGTTGACAAAAAAGGTGATTCTCCCTGCACCTGGGACGGCTTCACTAAAAGAGCCGGCAGACCGCAAAATGGAGACCACGTTAAAAATAAGAATTTACTTACCGATAATTCTATTTCTCATAGTCCGTAGTGGATGCTGGGGACTCCGTAAGGACCATGGGGAATAGCGGCTCCGCAGGAGACTGGGCACATCTAAAGAAAGCTTTAGGACTATCTGGTGTGCACTGGCTCCTCCCCCTATGACCCTCCTCCAAGCCTCAGTTAGGATACTGTGCCCGGACGAGCGTACACAATAAGGAAGGATTTTGAATCCCGGGTAAGACTCATACCAGCCACACCAATCACACCGTATAACCTGTGATCTGAACCCAGTTAACAGCATGATAACAGAGGAGCCTCTGAAAGATGGCTCACAACAATAATAACCCGATTTTTGTAACAATAACTATGTACAAGTATTGCAGACAATCCGCACTTGGGATGGGCGCCCAGCATCCACTACGGACTATGAGAAATAGAATTATCGGTAAGTAAATTATTATTTTCTCTAACGTCCTAAGTGGATGCTGGGGACTCCGTAAGGACCATGGGGATTATACCAAAACTCCCAAACGGGCGGGAGAGTGCGGATGACTCTGCAGCACCAAATGAGAGAACTCCAGGTCCTCCTCAGCCAGGATATCAATTTTGTAGAATTTTACAAACGTATTTGCTCCTGACCAAGTAGCTGCTCGGCAAAGTTGTAAAGCCGAGACCCCTTGGGCAGCCGCCCAAGATGAGCCCACCTTCCTTGTGGAGTGGGCATTTACAGATTTTTGGCTGTGGCAGGCCTGCCACAGAATGTGCAAGCTGAATTGTACTACAAATCCAACGAGCAATAGTCTGCTTAGAAGCAGGAGCACCCAGCTTGTTGGGTGCATACAGGATAAACAGCAAGGCAGATTTCCTGACTCCAGCCGCCCTGGAAACATATATTTTCAGGGCACTGACAACGTCTAGCAACTTGGAGGCCTCCAAGTCCCTAGTAGCCGCAGGCACCACAAATAGGTTGGTTCAGGTGAGACGCTGAAACCACCTTTGGGAGAAACTGAGGACGAGTCCTCAATTCCGCCCTGTCCGAATGGAAAATCAGATAAGGGCTTTTTCAGGATAAAGCCGCCAATTCTGACACGCGCCTGGCCCAGGCCAGGGCCAACAGCATGACCACTTTTCATGTGAGATATTTTAACTCCACAGATTTAAGTGGTTCAAACCAATGTGACTTTTGGAACCCAAAACTACATTGAGATCCCAAAGTGCCACTGGAGGCACAAAAGGAGGCTGTATATGCAGTACCCCTTTTACAAACGTCTGAACTTCAGGGACTGAAGCTAGTCCTTTTTTTTTTTTGGGAAGAAAATTGACAGGGCCGAAATTTGAACCTTAATGGACCCCAATTTCAGGTCCATAGACACTCCTGTTTGCAGGAAATGTAGGAATCGACCCAGTTGAATTTCCTCCGTCGGGCCTTACTGGCCTCGCACCACGCAACATATTTTCGCCAATTGCGGTGATAATGTTTTTGCGGTTACATCCTTCCTGGCTTTGATCAGGATAGGGATGACTTCATCCGGAATGCCTTTTTTCCTTCAGGATCCGGCGTTCAACCGCCATGCCGTCAAACGCAGCCGCGGTAAGTCTTGGAACAGACAGGGTCCTTGCTGGAGCAGGTCCCTTCTTAGAGGTAGAGGCCACGGATCCTCCGTGAGCATCTCTTGAAGTTCCGGTTACCAAGTCCTTCTTGGCCAATCCGGAACCACGAATATAGTGTTTACTCCTCTCCATCTTATCAATCTCGGTACCTTGGGTATGAGAGGCAGAGGAGGGAACACATACCCTGACTGGTACACCCACTGTGTTACCAGAGCGTCTACAGCTTATTGCCTGAGGGTCCCTGGACCTGGCGCAATACCTGTCGAGTTTTTAATCATGTGGAAGACTTCTGGGTGAAGTCCCCACTCTCCCGGGTGGAGGTCGTGCTGAGGAAGTCTGCTTCCCAGTTGTCCACTCCCGGAATGAATACTGCTGACAGTGCTATCACATGATTTTCCGCCCAGCGAAGAATCCTTGCAGCTTCTGCCATTGCCCTCCTGCTTCTTGTGCCACCCTGTCTGTTTACGTGGGTGACTGCCGTGATGTTGTCCGACTGGATCAACACCGGCTGACCTTGAAGCAGAGGTCTTGCTAAGCTTAGAGCATTGTAAATGTCCCTTAGCTTCAGGATATTTATGTGAAGTGATGTCTCCAGGCTTGACCATAAGCCCTGGATATTCCTTCCCTGTGTGACTGCTCCCCAGCCTCGCAGGCTGGCATCCGTGGTCACCAGGACCCAGTCCTGAATGCCTAATCTGCGGCCCTCTAGAAGATGAGCACTCTGCAACCACCACAGGAGGGACACCCTTGTCCTTGGTGACAGGGTTATCCGCTGATGCATCTGAAGATGCGACCCGGACCAATTGTCCAGCAGGTCCCACTGGAAAGTTCTTGCGTGGAATCTGCCGAATGGGATTGCTTCGTAGGAAGCCACCATTTTACTCAGAACCCTTGTGCATTGATGCACTGAGACTTGGCTCGGTTTTAGGAGGTTCCTGACTAGCTCGGATAACTCCCTGGCTTTCTCCTCCGGGAGAAACACCTTTTTCTGGACTGTGTCCAGGATCATCCCTAGGAACAGAAGACACGTCGTCGGAACCAGGTGCGATTTTGGAATATTGAGAATCCAATCGTGCTGCCGCAACACTACCTGAGATAGTGCTCCACCGACCTCCAACTGTTCCCTGGATCTTACCCTTATCAGGGAATTGTCCAAGTAAGGGATAACTAAAATTCACTTCCTTCGAAGGAATATCATTATTTCGGCCATTACCTTGGTAAAGACCCGGGGTGCCGTGGACCATCCATACGGCAGCGTCTGAACTGATAGTGACAGTTCTGTACCATAAACCTGAGGTACCCTTGGTGAGAAGGGTAAATTATTGACATGAAGGTAAGCATCCTTGATGTCCCGAGACATCATGTAGTCCCCTTCTTCCAGGTTCGCAATCACTGCTCTGAGTGACTCAATCTTGAATTTGAACCTCTGTATGTAAGTGTTCAAAGATTTTAGATTTAGAATCGGTCTCACCGAGCCGTCTGGCTTCGGTACCACAACAGTGTGGAATAATACCCCGTTCCCTGTTGCAGGAGGGGTATCTTGATTATCACCTGCTGGGAATACAGCTTGTGAATGGCTTCCAAAACTGTCTCCCTGTCAGAGGGAGACATCGGTAAAGCCGACTTTAGGAAACGGCGAGGGGGAGACGTCTCGAATTCTAATTTGTACCCCTGAGATATCACCTGAAGGATCCAGGGGTCTACTTGCGAGTGAGCCCACTGCGCGCTGAAATTCATTGAGACGGGCCCCCCACCGTGCCTGATTCTGCTTGTAAAGCCCCAATCATGTAACGTGTGGCCCTACTGGAAGTCACATTAGTCTCTTCACCGTCGACACTGGGGTCAGTATCCGTGTCGGCGTCTATATCTGCCATCTGAGGTAACGGGCGCTTTAGAGCCCCTGACGGCCTATGAGACGTCTGGACAGGCACAAGCTGAGTAGCCGGCTGTCTCAGGTCAACCACTATCTTTTATACAGAGCTGACACTGTCACGTAATTCCTTCCAACAGTTCATCCACACAGGTGTCGACCCCCTAGGGGGTGACATCACTATTACAGGCAATCTGCTCCGTCTCCACTTTCTCCTCATACATGTCGACACAAAAGTACCGACATACAGCACACACACAGGGAATGCTCTGATAGAGGACAGGACCCCACTAGCCCTTTGGGGAGACAGAGGGAGAGTTTGCCAGCACACACCAGAGCGCTATATATATACAGGGATAACCTTATATAAGTGTTTTTCCCCTTATAGCTGCTGTATAGTTAATACTGCGCCTAATTAGTGCCCCCCTCTCTTTTTTAACCCTTTCTGTAGTGTAGTGACTGCAGGGGAGAGACAGGGAGCTTCCCTCCAACGGAGCTGTGAGGGAAAATGGCGCCAGTGTGCTGAGGAGATAGGCTCCGCCCCCTTATCGGCGGCCTTATCCCCCGTTTTTCTATGTATTTTGGCAGGGGTTAAATGCATCCATATAGCCCAGGAGCTATATGTGATGCATTTTTTTGCCATCCAAGGTGTTTTTATTGCGTCTCAGGGCGCCCCCACCCAGCGCCCTGCACCCTCAGTGACCGAAGTGTGAAGTGTGCTGAGAGCAATGGCGCACAGCTGCAGTGCTGTGCGCTACCTTGTTGAAGACAGGAAGTCTTCTGCCGCCGATTTTCCGGACCTCTTCTGCCTTCTGGCTCTGTAAGGGGGCCGGCGGCGCGGCTCTGGGACCCTTCCAAGCTGGGCCTGTGATCGTCCCTCTGGAGCTAATGTCCAGTAGCCTAAGAAGCCCAATCCACTCTGCACGCAGGTGAGTTCGCTTCTTCTCCCCTTAGTCCCTCGATGCAGTGAGCCTGTTGCCAGCAGGTCTCACTGAAAATAAAAAACCTAATCTAAAACTTTCACTAAGAAGCTCAGGAGAGCCCCTAGTGTGCACCCTTCTCGTTCGGGCACAGAGATCTAACTGAGGCTTGGAGGAGGGTCATAGGGGGAGGAGCCAGTGCACACCAGATAGTCCTAAAGCTTTCTTTAGATGTGCCCAGTCTCCTGCGGAGCCGCTATTCCCCATGGTCCTTACGGAGTCCCCAGCATCCACTTAGGACGTTAGAGAAATCTATTTATGTGGCCAATGGTACCGCTACTCAGACCCACCATTGCTTGCGCATGGGTGAGTCATGCTATTGAAAAATGGTCTGATAACTTGTCATCAGAAATTGACACGCTTGATAGAGACGAGATACTCCTATCATTAGGTAATATCAAAGATGCTGCAGCATACATGCTGGAAGCTATGAAGGATATTGGACTCTTGGGTTCAACAGCCGCTACCATGGCAGTATCGGCTCGGAGGGCGTTGTGGATTCGCCCGTGAAATGCTGATGCAGATTCCAAAAGAAATATGGTGAGGCCATATAAAGGTGAGGCCTTATTTGGTGATGGGCTGGATGCGTTAGTCTCGGCGGCTACCCAGGGACGTGCAGTCAGGGGAGGCAGGGGAGGCAGTGCCTCCCCTCTCATTAATGATTAAAATAATACAAAGAAGATACTTATGACACATATTTTGTGTCATAAGTATCTGCTTTAGGCTGTGCATTATTTTAATCATTTTACCCTATAAAACTGTTTTTAAATGTGTTTCGGAGGCACCGTTCTCGGTGCCTCCCGATGTCACTGAGAAAGGTCCGAAAGCGGGGGGCGGGGCCAATCATCGGGCAGTGAAAGCCCATTGAAAAAAGACCTATAAGCGGCACCTACTAGCAGTGCCGCTTTGACAGGGGCGTGCTTTCAGCTCATTTGAAAGCACGCCCCTGTAGAAGATAGGATTGGGCAGCGGGAGGGCCGGCCCTATCGTTAACCCTGGACCTGGTATGAGGCTAAGGTGCAGCGCTGGCCGACATTCCCTGCCACGGTGAGTGTCTATTGCTGTCCCCGCAGACGGAGTGCACAAACCCCTGTGTTCCCCCTGGTGTCTCTTTGTTCCACGCCGCTGGAGCCTGTGCGTTTTCCTTCCCCCTGGCGTCCGCGCTGCCAGCGCACGCAGTCCCCTGTCTCTCTCTCCCCCAACCAACCAAGACACCCCCCCCTGTGTGTCCATGCAAACTTTTTTTTTTTTACAGAGACGGAGACAACTTCGTCTCCGTCTCTATACCACCTGCGCACCCACATCCCATTGCTGCTGCCCGGCGGTTCAGCTGTTAGCGCATCCGCGACAGGTGGTTTTCCTATCCATACCACCAAACGCGGAGCGCAGGCAGCTGAAGCGCCAGTGGCCGGGCTGCACATCGCGAGCACGCTATGCCAGCCCTAAATGTGAGGAGGATGAGGAGGTACTGCGCCGCCAACCCCCCAGTCATGGAGGAGATCCTGACCTGCAGCAGAAAGCTGCATGTGAAGTATGGGGGAAAGGAAGGGGGCAGGGGGATGCGTGTGTATGCCCTGTCTGTTTTTATAACGTGTGTGTGTGTGTATGCCCTGGGTGTTTTTATAACGTGTGTGTGTGTGTGTGTGTACTTTGTGTGTGTGTATGCCCTGGGTGTTTTTATAACGTGTGT